>NC_067247.2:363682210-364307210 GCF_019359855.2 Lolium perenne | reverse complement strand
GCCAGCCGAAGAAGAGCTGCCCCGCGAGCGTGCCACAGAGGGCCACGCCATTCACGGCGGCCGACACGTTTGCCGGGAGGTGACCCGGCTCGTTGCTGCCAGCTTCGGTGTAGTAGATGCGCCCCAGCAGCCTAGTGACGAGGGATATGCAGAAGAGGTCGTAGGCGTCGGTGAAGAAGCCCATGCCGGCGATCACCACGGCCGTGAAATGGTACCATTGCGTTTTCGCCTGGTCAAGTGCTTTCAACACGTTGAGCTGTTCACCCGCCATGGCCGATCGATCAACTAGTTATTGACCTCTCCACTAGCTATGAGCTCTCCGCTTCTACTTCGATCTTCTCTAGCTTTCTTGTTGTGTGTTTTCTTCCGTACCGCTGGTACCTATATATAGGCAGACAAGGGGAAGTTAGCAAAGTTAGATAAAGATTGGAATGGGCATAGGAACATGTATGCGTCGTGGACCTACGATATGGATATACCAATCCGGACATTGGCTAGTTGCAGGAATAAAATACCCTATGTACGGCAGGTACAGCCGTACATTGTCAAGATGCATCAAAGGTCAAATGCCTTCGTTTAGAGACACATCTTAGTTGGGGGATTGAGGAATGCCAAACTGAAGTTTATCAGTTTTGACTTTCATGCTTCAATATAGAAATATGAAAAGAAAAATATTGAAACCACGGCATATTTATGCTGGGAATATACCTCAACGGAACAAATTGTAAGGAATAAAGGGCTGCCAGAAAAGGTCGAGATTGTAATGTGAGTTTTATCTAAATGTTATCAATATAACTATCTTGTGACCTGTCTTAATAGGTGGGGTTACTAATGTTTTTCTCTCCTCCATACCTATTCGCGTGGTATGACAATAAGGCAAAGGCTCTATCGATTTCTTAAGACAGAAAAGAACAAGAAAAAGACGATTTCTCCAAGAAATTGGTATGGAAAATGCAAGTCATGCAAATATTGCCATACGAATTCGTGCAAATACAGCCATTGAAATTGTTCATGATCACCTCTAAACCCAGTTTCAGGTAGAATCGCAGGCAATAGCCATACGCTCATAACATTGGTCATTTGGAATGTAAAAACGACTACAAACATATGCAGATTTAGCAGCATGCAGGCAGGGCAGCAAATAGGCCGTACTCCGTACTATCCAAAGCATTAACTTGCATCCTCACTCTCCCTCCTTGATTGTTTACTCTCTCGATTTTATTGAAATATGCATGTATGTAGTACGGAGGGAGTATAATAAATTGCAACCTGTCTGGCCAAGCACAGCTCACGTATCTGTGGCATTAGATCAAAGCGGCTGTAGGCTGTACCTGTACGTACTAGCTTATTACAAACTTTCTCAAAGGATGAAAAATATGTGAAGATATCCGAATATGCGGGGGAACCTTGCCAACTTGTGACTAGTTTGCACTATATCATGGCATGGTATTGGCAATACCAAAAGGTCGTGCAGCATAACTAGGGTGGCAAGCGCGGCCCGCATCCGTCCCGTAAACACCAAATTACAGCTCCATACTAATTAACGCTGCAGCATACCAAAATGGAGGAACGGAGGGAGTACTATATTGAGGTATATATTTCCTCTGCATCACGCCTTGCGAGATGAAATATGACCATAGGTATTGATTTTCCATAGAGGTGGAAAGGTTCATCTTTCAATACTCAATTTTCATAGTACGACTTCCATTTTTAACGTAAATCTGCAGAAATAACAGGAGCAGCTCGCAAGCCTATGAGGGTTTCCACTCCTATCATCTCCCGGTGGAAGGTATAAGAGCAGTGGAGACACAATCATCAATCCCAAGAGAAGCTATCTGACTATTATCATCTACAACAGCTCTTATCAACAACGGCTTTACAATAAGTAAAGCATGACAGTACAACAATTGCAAACCCAATTAGTCTGGTAGATGGTACTACCTGACGGAGTCGAATGCATTTGTCAACTACTTTTAAAAACAACTAGACTTTCTGCCCTCTGGCATTGTTATTAAAGCCTCAAAATCATGATCTCATCTGGTTTAACTGATTGTAGATAATTTATGCTAATCAATTTTATTAATCATGCTCTGAACAAGCTTAGCACTGGGAAGGATACGACCTGAAATGTTTGATGACTTTCTAACAGAGTTTATGTAACTTCAACATGATTTATTGAATACAGTGATGATAGACCATCCAACAGTTTTTTTCCACAATACCTTAAATTTGAGCAAGTCTAGCTAATATTTGCTTTAGAATGTGACAACCACAGCTCAGCCATCATCAACACAGTTTTCTACTCATGAATTCAGAAAAACAGCATACAGCTTCCCCTGCTGGTGTTGTTGAGGGGTGAACAACGGCCGCCCATTCCTAAAAAGTGTGGTTCACTGACAGTTTGATGAGATAATCGTCTCAAGAAAGTTGCTCCAAAATGTTACGGTCCATTATTCTAAGGCACCATTGTTACTTATTAACTTCAGACGCAAGGTAATTTGATTCTCGAGAGCAACCGCTCATGATGATATACAGTATCACTGTCACGTTTGACAAATGTACAAGCAATAAGTTGGTATGTAAATTAAATGTCAGCCTTGCCGATTGTAAATGGGTTGACATTTCCTAATCAAATTGTCTTGATATTTACTGCTACCCACAAATAAAAATAAAACAGATCAAACTTGACGGTAGCAAATTTACAGGTGTGGACAAAATGGTGAACAATAAAAAGTACTAACTTGCCCGGTGGCCAAAGTGGAGATATCTAGGCACCATACGGTGTATGAATCCTATCTGGGAAGATGCAGGTAGGTGACTTTAAAAGATTATAACACCCGCGTGTCCACTTGTCCAGAACATTAGTAACCAGACAACATATTACTCCACTGCAAGGACCAGTCAAGATTTTACAGTACATAAGGACTAGGCGACTAATCGCAACGGGAGAACTTGGGGGACATTTAGATACAGCCTTTATTTGGTTGTACAGAACAAGATACATATGCTGATATACATATTCACCTTCCTAAGATAAGAAAGAATGTAAGTAGAACATAATGCCAACTCAACTAGGTACATACTGCACGGATCTAGAAAAACTCTGCTAGAGGACATAGGTTTTACAAGAGTTGACCGACGAACTGGAAGGAACGAGTTACTAAATATCAACCTGACGGTCTTTGATAGACATGCTTTGTTCTAGGATCAACGATTATGCCCTTTCCACCATTCACTTCGAGATCATGCCTGCGTGATTAAATACATCAGTACTGAACGTATCTTAGCTAGAAAACCTGTGAAAAAGCTATAAAATTTGCAAGATTTCCTTACTGAAAGACAAAATCTGGAATGGTTAGTTGTTCTCGTGGTACATATCTGAACAAATGCATCAATCTGTCAACATAGACAACTTTCTTCCAGACCTGATTCACACACAACGAGAAGTTGGAATTTCATGAAAACAAATCATGCCCAGTAATAAGGAGAAGAGTATTTGCAACCACACTTACATCTCCATCAACAAGAAGCTGCAACGCCAAAATAGCTGTTCTCAATCCCAGTGTTGGGTGGAGTACATATATAGCCTGTGGAAATCGATGACATCAGATGTTAATATTCTTCAAACATAAAATCAGATCAAATGAGGTACAAACCTGAAGATTTCGCTGATGCTTCCGCCCTAGCATTTGTTGTAACCGCTTCATGAATCCTAAGTCTGGTTGTCTGCAAATTCAATTACAAGAACTCAAGTTACACCCACTGCTTCTTAAATACTATTAAATACACTAAGGTTCAGAAAGAAATGCAATTTCCTCCCAGCCTACATATCAAACACTTACACTTGTAAGGATGCTGCCGAGTGGAAATAGACAATAGAGTACGGCTTTTGAATCAAAGGCTCAAACTCCTGGAAGCAAAGCATATCATAATCCCGTCAGGGATTATTGTCCAGATGTTCCAAAAAAAAAAAAGGAATGGGTACTATCAAGTACCAAAAGAGGCTGCAGCAAATATCATATATAAGTAGAAAGGAAATTGCAGATCTACTTCCATAGTACAAAGTAACTGCTAGACCCGGCCGATTGGGACCTGGCAACGCACGAGGCCAAAATCTGGGTCGTCTGTTGGTGCCGCGAGATTAGTAGCTAATATAGTGTCTGCTCAATACGCAATGGAATTTCATTTCCGCACAGCGCATACGCAGCTGTATAAGGCTGACTCGTACGATACTGAACGAGCAGTTAACAACATTTACTGCCACGGTGCAGGATAGTTACGCGTATTCTGTACGGTGTTAATGTGCATGCATGTTTCTGACCCGCTTTCTCCATCGGTCATTAATATTTTATCCTGACTAATTATAACTCTGACCTGTCAAGCTATGACCTACTGAAAATGGAAGAAGTCTGATTTGTTTTCTGCTAATTTACAGATTAAGTAAGGAACATTTTTTCATCAAGTAGGAAATGCACGATTTTTGTACAGGTATAACTTCAAAATTGCATACATAATCTGAAATCAAATGCCGTAAGCACCGGTGTCTTGAAAGTGCATTCACAAAATAGATCCATGGCTTTAGAAGATAGAAAAATACATTTTTTACTTGCCAGGTTAAGCTTCATTTGTAGTAAAACCCAAATCAAAAAGAACAGAAGAGAATCTAATTTTACAGAGAAATAAAGAAAATCAAGAACATGCACGAGACATGGAGATGACAAAATAATTGGTTCTAAAACCATTACTAGTCTATCAGAAAATGAACTAAAAACATTGTGGTAGAATCCAACAATTAGAGCATAATATTCACTAATCCTTAATTTGAATCTAGTCCATCTGATAAATAAATAAAAATAAGTACCAAATCAGAATGAGGTGATGGAATATGTGTACAAAACCAACACGCGGGACTAAATGAAACCAAATCAAAATAACATCTCAGTTCAAGAAAACATGACATATATTCCAGTCGTTTCTGAAATTCGGTCCATACCAAATAGGATTCATTGATTTCTCAGAGTTTATAAAGTGCCTGCTAAGCTGCTGCTAGCTAATCAGATGTAAGAAGTAAGCCACAAGCCCAGTAATCCAAATACGAGAACATTACACGCCAACATCATCAGAAAGAAAAGGTATTGGGGAGAAAAGCCGGACATATCCTAACTGAAAGGGAGAACAGACTAAACAACTCACAAGGTTGCAGACAATCTCCGCGGTCTTTGAGCCACACCACGGTGGCAATGAGCCAGGACTTGCTGCGGACGACACGAAACCGCTCCTGAGATGAGGATGAAGCGGTCTTCGGCAAGGCGCTCGTGCTCGGCGACCTCCCTGACGCAGCCAACGTCGGAAGCGCCGCCGGCGCCCACGAAGATGACGCCGAAGCGGAGATCAGTCTTGAGCACGCTGTGCATCATGATGCGGCAGCAGAACTCGAAGATCTGCAACGCGTCTGGGAAGAGCACAAGCGGGAGAGGGAACAGAGAGAGCTCCCTGAGCCCACCGCCTCGCATGACCTCGAATGTCGCTCTGGCGCCCGTCCAACTCGGCTCAGGGGGCAGAGGACGGGTCGCAGGCGTACGGATGCGGCCGGGGCGGCGGGCCCGGACCTAGATGGCGGCGACGGTGGTCGTCTGGCTCATCCGCTCGGCGCGGTTGGGAGCGGTGCGGCGGTCGATCTGGGGTTGCCCAGATTTGAAATGGCGCGCGGCGACGGTTTCGGGGTCTTGGTCTCCGGCGGCTGCGGCCATCGTGGGCGGGCCCTTCCAGGGATAGATGTGGAGCGGTTCGTGGTGGGAGTGGTTGGGGAACTGTCTTGGGGGGGGGGGGGGGGGGGGAGGACACGCGACGGGAGTTAATAGCGGATTTATTGTCGACTGCCTGTTGTCAGATACGGTGAAAATACAACTATATACGCGCCGAAAATAAAAATGTTGTCAGCTACGTGGTGTTTTTTGATTGGTCGGTTTTCATCCTCGCGCGGAGACGGGTTCCGTTCAGCATTTTCGCTAGACACATTGCCTTTACTTTTCTTGTTGTGGGCCTAATCATCAATGTTGTTAAATTGCATATATATCCATAAAATAGTGCATTATGTATTTAAATCCTTCAAGACAATTTGACACCGTAAGAACTTTTGCATTTTGAAGCAGCACTATTGTATATTAAACCTTGCAAGCTCATGAATCATGATATATCAGGGAAAGTTACTGCATATCATGTGCAGTTCAAGTGTTTCAATTCATTACCTTAACTACATATAGAACAAATCGTTCAAGATCTAAACATCGAAGAAGAAAGTGAGCGCCAACAACCACCATAACTGGACGCCCTTCACTATCGGCACCACCACGGTAACTGAAATTGACGAACAATATCAAAATATAGGCAAATGATACAGCGCCAACAGGAAAAATTGTCATGGATAGAAAGCAGCCTGAAGAAAGTCCAAAATAAATAGAAAATGACGAATTTACATACATTATTTTCATTTCAGCGATTTCTGAAAGATTGAGGGAATTTGCTTTAGCAAGGTATCTTGAATGAAGTGAATATTCTTCGGCAGCCGATAAGGCAGGACCACCAAGATCGCCTAAACCGAGCAACTTGGCACAATTAAATCATTTCTTTGCCTGGGCAGACTTTTCCCATTGCTCCTTGCGTCGGAGATCTGGATCTTTAATTATGGACATAAAGGTAGGATCCAAATATGAATCCATCTTCGAATTTCTGTATGGAACAAAACAGAATGAGACAAACTCCAACTAAGGAACAATCATCGTCAAGTAACATGTTGAGTGTCACCTTCTGCGTGTCAATCCAGAACCAGAAGCAAACACTTGTGTCAACTATGTGCATTGATTCTTACATGCTTGCTTATTGCACTCATCATATTACTTTGTGTTGACACATATCCATAAGATATGCATGTTGTAAGTTGAAGGCAATTGCTGAAACTTAAATCTTCCTTTGTGTTGCTTCAAAACCTTTTATTAAGAATCTATTGTTTTATGAGTTAACTCTTATGTAAGACTTTTTTATGCTTGTCTTGAAAGTACTATTCATGAAAAGTTTTTGCTATATGATTCAGTTGTTTAGTCATTATCTTTTTGTTATCAAACTATAGACCATTGCTTTGAGTCACTTCATTCATCTCATATGCTTTACAATAGTATTGATCAAGATTATGTTGGTAGCATGTCACTTCAGAAATTATTCTTTTTATCGTTTACCTACTCGAGGGCGAGTAGGAACTAAGCTTGGGTATGCTTGATACGTCTCCAACGTATCTATAATTTCTTATGTTCCATGCTAGTTTTATGACAATACCTACATGTTTTATTCACACTTTATAATGTTTTCATGCATTTTCTGGGACTAACCTATTAACAAGACGCCACAGTGGCAGTTCCTGTTTTCTGCTATTTTTGATTTCTGAAAAGTTGGTTTACAAATATTCTCGGAATTGGACGAAACAAAAGCCCACGGCCCTATTTTCCACGGAGTGTTCCAGAAAGCCGAAGAAGAGTCGAGGAAGGCCAGCAGGGGGCCCACCCCATAGGGCGGCGCGGCAGTGGGGCCCCCCGCGCCGTGACGTGGGGAGGGAGCCCCCTGGCTCCCCCGACGTTGCCCCTTCGCCTATTTATTCCTTCGTCTCCGAAAACCCTAGTACCGAGAGCCAAAATACCAGAACAGTTCCAGAGACGCCGCCGCCGTCAACCCTAACTCGGGGGGTTCAGAAGATCTCCTCCGGCACCCTGCCGGAGAGGGGAATCATCGTCGGAGGGCTCTACATCACCTTGCCCGCCTCCGGACTGATGCGTGAGTAGTTCATCCTTGGAGTACGGGTCCATAGCAGTAGCTAGATGGTTGTCTTCTCCTATTATGCCATCATGTTTAGATCTTGTGAGCTGCCTATCATGATCAAGATCATCTATTTGTAATGCTACATGTTGTATTTGTTAGGATCCGATGAATATGGAATACTATGTCAAGTTGATTATTGATCTATCATATATGTGTTGTTTATGATCTTGCATGCTCTCCAATACTAGTAGAGGCTCTGGCCAAGTTGATACTTGTAACTCCAAGAGGGAGTATTTATGCTAGATAGTGGGCTCATGTCTCCATTGAATCTGGGGGAGTGACAGCAACCCCTAAGGTTGTGGATGTGCTTTTGCCACTAGGGATAAAACATCAATGCTTTGTCTAAGGATATTTGTATTGTTTACATTACGCACAGTACTTAATGCAATTGTTTGTTGCTTGCAACTTAATACTAGAAGGGGTGCGGATGCTAGCCCGAAGGTGGACTTTTTAGGCATAGATGCATGCTGGATGGCGGTCTATGTTCTTTGTCGTAATGCCCTAAGTAAATCTCATAGTAGTCATCATGATATGTATGTGCATTGTTATGCCCTCTCTATTATTCAATTGCCCAACTGTTATTTGTTTACCCAACATGTTATTTATCTTATTGGAGAGACACCACTAGTGAACTGTGGACCCCGTTCCATTCTTTTACATCTGAAATATAACCTACTGCAATCATTGTTCTATTTTGTTTTCTGCAAGCAAACATCATTTTCCACACCATACGTATAATCCTTTGTTTTCAGCAAGCCGGTGAGATTGACAACCTCACTGTTAAGTTGGGGCAAAGTAGTTTGATTGTGTTGTGCAGGTTCCACCTTGGCACCGGAATCCCTGGTGTTGCGTCGCACTACACTCCTTCACCAATAACCTTCATGTGATCTTCATCTCCTACTGGTTTGATAACCTTGGTTTCTTACTGAGGGAAAACTCGCTGTTGTACTCATCATACCTTCCTCTTGGAGTTCCCAACGGACGTGTGCTTTACCGTCACAAGCAGTGAACCGGAGAAAACCTTGAGATCATATGGGATGATCCTTGTTACCATATGTACCTATGATCTAACCAAGCTCAAATGGAGGCATATGCCCACCGGGGGACCCCCGCTGGGATGTAGTCAAAGGGGTAGACCGCGCGGCCAACAGAAGTAGGGTTTCATCAGAAATCGAGCCTCGGAGGGTGTGAATGGCCCCAAAATTTGTGTGTGTCCACATGGTATGCACAAAATTGATTCTAGCTCCATTTCGGTGTGCCGATGGTGTCACCGTCGGCATAGACCCATAGCTATGCCAAATGGCAGGGTCTGTGCCGACGGTGACACCGTCGGCATAGCCGGCCCAGTGTTGCACCTTTTCCAGTTTGAAATGGACACGCTTTGCGCCGTTTCTAGCAAAAAAAGGACAAATTGTGCCGACGACAAGACCGTCGGCACAGCCTAATGTGCATCATCGGCGCCGTTACACCGTGGCGGACGAGAAATGGACTGTGCCGATGGTGGCACGGCCAATAGCCACCTTCTGAGCCATCGGTGCAAAGCTGTGCCGACGGTGACAGATTGTGCCGACGGTGGCCTTGGCTAGCCCGACCAAAGATGTGCCGACGGTCACCATCGGCACAGACGGTGTCGACGGTTGAATGTTCTGTGCCGACGGTGCGGGGCCATCGGCGCACGGCATCTCTCCCGTAGTTTTGCATTGCACCATATAGGATCACACTGCCATTCAAAGCTATCACCTTAGCTCCTATTCACCCCCCCCCCCATCGTATCCATCCACAACTAAACTAGGTACATACTACACAGATCTAGAAAAAACTCTGGTATAGAGGACATAGCTTTTACAGAGAGTTGACCGAGGAGCTGGGAGGAACAAGTTACTAAATAATCAACCTGGAGGTATTTGATAGACATGCTTTGTTCTAGGATGATTATGCCATTCACATCAAGATCATGACTGCGTGATTAACTTCATCGGTACTAAACATATCTTTGCTAGAAGATCTATGAAAAGCTAGAAAGTTTGCAAGATTTCCTTACTGAAAGACAAAATCTGGAATGGTTAGCAGTTCATGTTGTACATATCTGAACAAATGCACCAATCTATCAACATATCTGAACAAATATATACATGATGCAAAAGGACAACCTTCTCCGGGAAACAGGTTTTTCATTGCAGGAAATACTACGAGGATACATGGCGGTGCTAATCGCTTAAACTAAGAAACAAAAGAGAGTAAACATAAAGGCAGAAAAGCGTCACTTCTTGGGTGACACCAAGATCTTGAGCTTCTCCATGTATTGGACAGCAGTGGCAATGGTTTCCTTCTCATCGTCATCCTGAAACTTCCTGAAGAGGCGATCCAAAAGGAAATTCCGGAGCCAGAAGGTCGACACGTGGCAAAACGATCTTGGCGATGCGTTGGGCGGTGGATAGGAGTCCCTCTCAGAGACGGCACTTGGACCATTCCGAGAACCCCTGAATTTGTCAGGCGGCAGCATGGAAGAAATTACATAGCTCGAGATCTGATACGCGTACAGCACGCGTCCGTTGGGAACCCCAAGAGGAAGGTGTGATGCGTACAGCGGCAAGTTTTCCCTCAGTATGAAACCAAGGTTTATCGAACCAGTAGGAGCCAAGAAGCACGTTAAAGGTTGATGGCGATGAAATGTAGTGCGGCGCAACACCAGGGATTCCGGCGCCAACGTGGAACCTGCACAACACAACCAAAGTACTTTGCCCCAACGAAACAGTGAGGTTGTCAATCTCACTGGCTTGCTGTAACAAAGGATTAGATGTATAGTGTGGATGATGATTGTTTGCAGAGAACAGTAGAACAATTGCAGTAGATTGTATTTCAGATGTAAAGAATGGACCGGGGTCCACAGTTCACTAGAGGTGTCTCTCCCATAAGATAAATAGCATGTTGGGTGAACAAATTACAGTTGGGCAATTGACAAATAGAGAGGGCATGACCATGCACATACATGATATGATGAGTATTTTGAGATTTAATTGGGCATTACGACAAAGTACATAGACCGCTATCCAGCATGCATCTATGGCTAAAAAGTCCACCTTCAGGTTATCATCCGAACCCCTTCCAGTATTAAGTTGAAAACAACAGACAATTGCATTAAGTATGGTGCGTAATGTAATCAATAACTACATCCTCGGACATAGCATCAATGTTTTATCCCTAGTGGCAACAGTACATCCATAACCATAGAGGTTTCTGTCACTCCCCTGCATTCACGGAGACATGAACCCACTATCGAGCATAAATACTCCCTCTTGGAGTTACTAGCAAAAACTTGGCCAGAGCCTCTACTAATAACGGAGAGCATGCAAGATCATAAACAACACATAGATATAAATTGATAATCAACATAACATAGTATTCTCTATCCATCGGATCCCAACAAACACAACATATAGCATTACAGATAGATGATCTTGATCATGTTAGGCAGCTCACAAGATCCGACAATGAAGCATAATGAGGAGAAGACAACCATCTAGCTACTGCTATGGACCCATAGTCCAGGGGTAGACGACTCACTCATCACTCCGGAGGCGACCATGGCGGTGTAGAGTCCTCCGGGAGATGAATCCCCTCTCCGGCAGGGTGCCGGAGGCGATCTCCTGAATCCCCCGAGATGGGATTGGCGGCGGCGTCGTCTCTGGAAGGTTTTCCGTATCGTGGCTCTCGATCGGGGGTTTCGCGACGAAGGCTATTTGTAGGCGGAAGGGCAGGTCAAGGGGCGTCACGAGGGGCCCACACCATAGGTCGGCGCGGCCAGGGCTTGGGCCGCGCCGCCCTATGGCGTCGCCACCTCGTGGCCCCACTTCGTTGACTCTTCGGTCTTCTGGAAGCCTCGTGTGAAAATAGGCCCTTGGGCGTTGATTTTGTCCAATTCCGAGAATATTTCCTTACTAGGATTTCTGAAACCAAAAACAGCAGAAAACAGCAACTGGCTCTTCGGTATCTCGTCAATAGGTTAGTTCCAGAAAATGCATAAATATGACATAAAGTATGCATAAAACATGTAGATATCATCAATAATGAGGCATGGAACATAAGAAATTATCGATACGTCGGAGACGTATCAGCATCCCCAAGCTTAGTTTCTGCTCGTCCCGAGCAGGTAAACGATAACAAAGATAATTTCTGGAGTGACATGCCATCATAACCTTGATCATACTATTGTAAGCATATGTAATGAATGCAGCGATCCACACAATGTAAATGACATGAGTAAACAACTGAATCATATAGCAAAGACTTTTCATGAATAGTACTTCAAGACAAGCATCAATAAGTCTTGCATAAGAGTTAACTCATAAAGCAATAATTCAAAGTAGAGGCATTGAAGCAACACAAAGGAAGATTAAGTTTCAGCGGTTGCTTTCAACTTATAACATGTATATCTCATGGATATTGTCAATGTAAAGTAATATAACAAGTGCAATATGCAAGTATGTAGGAATCAATGCACAGTTCACACAAGTGTTTGCTTCTTGAGATGGAGAGAAATAGGTGAACTGACTCAACAATAAAAGTAAAAGAAAGGTCCTTCAAAGAGGAAAGCATCGATTGCTATATTTGTGCTAGAGCTTTGATTTTAAAAACAAGAAACAATTTTGTCAACGGTAGTAATAAAGCATATGCATCATGTAAATTATATCCTACAAGTTGCAAGTCTCATGCATAGTATACTAATAGTGCCCGCACCTTGTCCTAATTAGCTTGGACTACCGGGATTATCGCAATGCACATGTTTTAACCAAGTGTCACAAAGGGGTACCTCTATGCCGCCTGTACAAAGGTCTAAGGAGAAAGCTCGCATCGGATTTCTCGCTATTGATTATTCTCAACTTATACATCCATACCGGGACAACATAGACAACAGATAATGGACTCCTCTTTTATGCATAAGCATGTAGCAACAATTAATTTTCTCATATGAGATTGAGGATATTTGTCCAAAACTGAAACTTCCACCATGGATCATGGCTTTAGTTAGCGGCCCAATGTTCTTCTCTAACATTATGCAATGCTCTAACCATTTTAGTGGTAGATCTCCCTTACTTCAGACAAGATGAACATGCATAGCAACTCACATGATATTCAACAAAGAGTAGTTGATGGCGTCCCCAGGAACATGGTTATCGCACAACAAGCAACTTAATAAGAGATAAAGTGCATAAGTACATATTCAATACCACAATAGTTTTTAGGCTATTTGTCCCATGAGCTATATATTGTAAAGGTAGAGGATAGAAATTTTAAAGGTAGCACTCAAGCAATTTACTTTGGAATGGCGGAGAAATACCATGTAGTAGGTAGGTATGGTGGACACAAATGGCATAGTGGTTGGCTCAAGCATTTTGGATGCATGAGAAGTATTCCCTCTCGATACAAGGTTTAGGCTAGCAAGGTTTATTTGAAACAAACACAAGGATGAAGCGGTGCAGCAAAACTCACATAAAAGACATATTGTAAACATTATAAGACTCTACACCGTCTTCCTTGTTGTTCAAACTCAATACTAGAAATTATCTAGACCTTAGAGAGACCAATTATGCAAACCAAATTTTAGCAAGCTCTATGTATTTCTTCATTAATAGGTGCAAAGTATATGATGCAAGAGCTTAAACATGAGCACAACAATTGCCAAGTATCACATTATCCAAGACATTTTAGCAAATTACTACATGTATCATTTTCCAACTCCAACCATATAACAATTTAACGAAGAAGAAACTTTCGCCATGAATATTATGAGTAAAGCCTAAGGACATACTTGTCCATATGCAACAGCGGAGCGTGTCTCTCTCCCACACAATGAATGCTAGGATCCATTTTATTCAAACAAAACAAAAACAAAAACAAACCGACGCTCCAAGCAAAGCACATAAGATGTGACGGAATAAAAATATAGTTTCAGGGGAGGAACCTGATAATGTTGTCGATGAAGAAGGGGATGCCTTGGGCATCCCCAAGCTTAGACGCTTGAGTCTTCTTGATATATGCAGGGGTGAACCACCGGGGCATCCCCAAGCTTAGAGCTTTCACTCTCCTTGATCATGTTGTATCATCTCCCTCTCTTGATCCTTGAAAACTTCCTCCACACCAAACTCAAAACAACTCATTAGAGGGTTAGTGCACAATTAAAATTTACATGTTCAGAGGTGACATAATCATTCTTAACACTTCTGGACATTGCACAAAGTTACTGAAAGTCAATGGAATCGAAAAATCCATCAAGCATAGCAAAACAGGCAATGCGAAATAAAAGGCAGAATCTGCCAAAACAGAACAGTTCGTAAAGACTAATTTTATTGAGGCACCAGACTTGCTCAAATGAAAATGCTCAAATTGAATGAAAGTTGCGTACATATTTGAGGATCACTCACGTAAATTGGCATAATTTTCTGAGTTACCTACAGAGAATTTTGCCCAGATTCGTGACAGCAAAGAAATCTGTTTCTGCGCAGTAATCCAAATCTAGTATGAACCTTACTATCAACGACTTTACTTGGCACAACAATGCACAAAACTAAGATAAGGAGAGGTTGCTACAGTAGTAACAACTTCCAATACTCAAATATAAAACAAAAGTACTGTAGCAAAATAAATACATGGGTTATCTTCCAAGAAGTGCTTTCTTTATAGCCATTAAGATGGGCTCAGCAGTTTTAATGATGCACTCGCAAGAAATAAGAGTTGAAACAAAAGAGAGTTTCAAAAAGAAAATTCAAAACAAATTTAAGCCTAACCCACTTCCTATGAAAAGGAATCTTGTAAATAAACAAATTCATGAAGAACAAAGTGACAAGCATAGAAAGGCAACAAAAGCTCAACTTCAAGATTCTCAACATAAAGAGGAGAAACTTAATATTATTAAGATGCATATAACCATGTTTCCCTCTCTCATAATAACTTTCAGTAACATCATGAACAAACTCAACAATATAAGCATCATGAGTTTCATGCATAAAATAATTACTACTCCCAACATAAGCATAGTCATTCTTATTAATTGTAGTGGGAGCAAATTCAACAGGGTAGCTATCATTATCACCATAATCATCAAATATAGGAGGCATTGTATAATCATAATTAATTTTCTCCTCAATAGTAGGTGGATGATAGTCATCATTGTAATCATCATACATAGGAGGTAAAGTATCATCAAAGTAAATTTTCTCCTCCATGCTTGGGGGACTAAAACTATCATGCTCATCAAAACCAGCTTCCCCAAGCTTAGAATTTTCCATAGCATTAGCAACAATTGTGTTCAAAGCATTCATACTAATAACATTGCCATTAACATGCATATAAAGTTCCATAGGTTTTTTAATTTTCTCTTCAAACTCCTCATGTCCTAACTCAAGATAAATACTATAAAGATCTCTAATATTTTTGTTGTTTTCCATTAAACCTAACTAGTGAAATAAAAACATGCATGGAATTAAGTAAAGTAAAACAAGCAACTAATTTTTTGTGTTTTGTTTTAGTGCAGCAAACAAAGTAGTAAATAAAATAAAGCAAGACAAAAACAAAGTAAAGAGATTGCGATGTGGAGACTCCCCTTGCAGCGTGTCTTGATCTCCCCGGCAACGGCGCCAGAAAAAGAGCTTGATACGCGTACAGCACGCGTCCGTTGGGAACCCCAAGAGGAAGGTGTGATGCATACAGCGGCAAGTTTTCCCTCAGTATGAAACCAAGGTTTATCGAACCAGTAGGAGCCAAGAAGCACGTTGAAGGTTGATGGTGATGAAATGTAGTGCGGCGCAACACCAGGGATTCCGGCGCCAACGTGGAACCTGCACAACACAACCAAAGTACTTTGCCCCAACGAAACAGTGAGGTTGTCAATCTCACCGGCTTGCTGTAACAAAGGATTAGATGTATAGTGTGGATGATGATTGTTTGCAGAGAACAGTAGAACAATTGCAGTAGATTGTATTTCAGATGTAAAGAATGGACCGGGGTCCACAGTTCACTAGAGGTGTCTCTCCCATAAGATAAATAGCATGTTGAGTGAACAAATTACAGTTGGGCAATTGACAAATAGAGAGGGCATGACCATGCACATACATGATATGATGAGTATTGTGAGATTTAATTGGGCATTACGACAAAGTACATAGATCGCTATCCAGCATGCATCTATGCCTAAAAAGTCCACCTTCAGGTTATCATCCGAACCCCTTCCAGTATTAAGTTGAAAACAACAGACAATTGCATTAAGTATGGTGCGTAATGTAATCAATAACTACATCCTCGGATATAGCATCAATGTTTTATCCCTAGTGGCAACAGTACATCCATAACCTTAGAGGTTTCTGTCACTCCCCCAGATTCACGGAGACACGAACCCACTATCGAGCATAAATACTTCCTCTTGGAGTTACTAGCAAAAACTTGGCCAGAGCCTCTACTAATAACGGAGAGCATGCAAGATCATAAACAACACATAGATATAAATTGATAATCAACATAACATAGTATTCTCTATCCATCGGATCCCAACAAACACAACATATAGCATTACAGATAGATGATCTTGATCATGTTAGGCAGCTCACAAGATCCGACAATGAAGCATAATGAGGAGAAGACAACCATCTAGCTACTGCTATGGACCCATAGTCCAGGGGTAGACTACTCACTCATCACTCCGGAGGCGACCATGGCGGTGTAGAGTCCTCCGGGAGATGAATCCCCTCTCCGGCAGGGTGCCGGAGGCGATCTCCTGAATCCCCCGAGATGGGATTGGCGGCGGCGGCGTCTCTGGAAGGTTTTCCGTATCGTGGCTCTCGGTACTGGGGGTTTCGCGACAAAGGCTATTTGTAGGCGGAAGGGCAGGTCAAGGGGCGTCACGAGGAGCCCACACCATAGGTCGGCGCGGCCAGGGATTGGGCCGCGCCGCCCTATGGCGTCGCCACCTCGTGGCCCCACTTCGTTGACTCTTCGGTCTTCTGGAAGCTTCGTGTGAAAATAGGCCCCTGGGCGTTGATTTCGTCCAATTCCGAGAATATTTCCTTACTAGGATTTCTGAAACCAAAAACAGCAGAAAACAAAGAATCGGCTCTTCGGCATCTCGTCAATAGGTTAGTTCCAGAAAATGCATAAATATGACATAAAGTATGCATAAAACATGTAGATATCATCAATAATGTGGCATGGAACATAAGAAATTATCGATACGTCGGAGACGTATCAAGATCCCATCTTCCTCGATGGGGAGGGAAGGCATGCCAAGGGAGACCATGGCAGCATGGACAACCACTACAGCCTCAATAGGTTCAGGGCAACTTTACTACGCTCTTTCTGGGCCTTGATGAGCTTCTTCATTGCAATGGGCACGTTGGATTTCTCATGAAATACCTGCTTCCTCAGTTCAACGATGCGCTCGTCCTTGTTGGTTTATGCATCGAGAGATTTCTGGAGGAGGCTGTTGCATTCTGCCATTTGGTATTGTGCTTCTTTCAGTTATCGCTTTAGCACGGCCTCATGCTCCTGATGAAGCATTCGGAGATCCTCTTCGCATTTCAGATGTTGGCGTAGCAACTCCGTCTCACGCTTGGTGGCATTGCGGTTCATCGACTTCTCCTGATGAGCTGCTTCTACCAGGGAGAGCTTCTAGTCTGCTAGTTGGTGAAGGAGATATGCCCTAGAGGCAATAATAAAGTGGTTATTATTTATATCTTTATGTTTATGATAAATGTTTATATATCATGCTATAATTGTATTAACCGAAACATTAGTACATGTGTGATATGTAGACAAACAAAGAAGTCCCTAGTATGCCTCTTAACTAGCTTGTTGATTAATGGATGATTAGTTTCATAATCATGAACATTGGAAGTTATTAATAACAAGGTTATATCATTATATGAATGATCTAATGGACACGCCCAATTAAGCGTAGCATAAGATCTCGTCATTAAGTTATTTGCTATAAGCTTTCGATACATAGTTACCTAGTCCTTATGACCATGAGATCATGTAAATCACTTATACCGGAAAGGTACTTTGATTACATCAAACGCCACTGCGTAAATGGGTGGTTATAAAGGTGGCATTAAGTATCCGGAAAGTATGAGTTGAGGCATATGGATCAACAGTGGGATTTGTCCATCCCGATGACGGATAGATATACTCTGGGCCCTCTCGGTGGAATGTCGTCTAATGTCTTGCAAGCATATGAATAAGTTCATAAGAGACCACATACCACGGTACGAGTAAAGAGTACTTGTCAGGAGACGAGGTTGAACAAGGTATAGAGTGATACCGAAGATCAAACCTCGGACAAGTAAAATATCGCGTGACAAAGGGAATTGGTATCGTATGTGAATGGTTCATTCGATCACTAAAGTCATCGTTGAATATGTGGGAGCCATTATGGATCTCCAGATCCCGCTATTGGTTATTGGTCGAAGTGAGTACTCAACCATGTCCGCATAGTTCACAAACCGTAGGGTGACACACTTAAAGTTGGATGTTGAAATGGTAGTACTTGAATATGGAATGGAGTTCGAATATTTGTTCGGAGTCCTGGATGAGATCCCGGACATCACGAGGAGTTCCGGAATGGTCCGGAGAATAAGATTCATATATAGGATGTCATTTTATGTGAATTAAAATGACGCGGAAGGTTCTATGGAAGGTTCTAGAAGGTTCTAGAAAAGTCCGGAAGAAACCACCAAGGAAGGTGGAGTCCACATGGGACTCCACCTCCATGGCCGGCCAACCCTAGTGGGGGTGGAGTCCCAAGTGGACTCCCCCTTAGGGGGCCGGCCACCCCCCCATATGGGAGGTGGAACTCCCACCTCTAGTGGGAGTCCTAGCTTGGGTAGGTTTCTCCACCATATGGAAGGTTTTTGGTTCGGGTCTTATTCGAAGACGTGGAGACCAACACTTGGGGTTCCACCTATATAATGAGGGGCCAAGGGGAGGGGGCCGGCCACCAAAGAACCACCAAGGTGGCTGATACGTCTCCGACGTATCGATAATTTCTTATGTTCCATGCCACATTATTGATGATATCTACATGTTTTATGCATACTTTATGTCATATTTATGCATTTTCTGGAACTAACCTATTGACGAGATGCCGAAGGGCCAGTTGCTATTTTCTGCTGTTTTTGGTTTCAGAAATCCTAGTAAGGAAATATTCTCGGAATCGGACGAAATCAACGCCGAAGATCTTAGAATCCCCGGAAGCATCCAGAACACCCGAGAGTCGCCAGAGGGGGGCCACAGGCCCACCAGACCATAGGCCGGTGCGGCCTAGGGGTGGCCCGCGCGGCCCTATGGTGTCACCGCCTCGTTGACCTTCTGACGCCGCCTCTTCGCCTATAAGAAGCCCCTCGACCTAAAACCTCGATACGGAAAAGCCACGGTACGAGAAACCATCCAGAGCCGCCGCCATCGCGAAGCCAAGATCTGGGGGACAGGAGTCTCTGTTCCGGCACGCCGCCGGGACGGGGAAGTGCCCCCGGAAGGCTCCTCCATCGACACCACCGCCATCTCCATCAACGCTGCTGTCTCCCATGAGGAGGGAGTAGTTCTCCATCGAGGCTCGGGGCTGTACCGGTAGCTATGTGGTTCATCTCTCTCCTATGTACTTCAATACAATAATCTCATGAGCTGCCTTACATGATTGAGATTCATATGATGATGCTTGTAATCTAGATGTCATTATGCTAGTCAAGTGGGTTTTACTTATGTGATCTCCGGAGACTCCTTGTCCCACGTGTGTAAAGGTGACAGTGTGTGCACCGTGTGGGTCTCTTAGGCTATATTTCACAGAATACTTATTCACTGTTATGAATGGCATAGTGAAGTGCTTATTTATATCTCTTTATGATTGCAATGTGTTTTGTATCACAATTTATCCATGTGCTACTCTAGTGATGTTATTAAAGTAGTTTTATTCCTCCTGCACGGTGTAATGGTGACAGTGTGTGCATCCGTGTTGGTACTTGGCGTAGGCTATGATTATGATCTCTTGTAGATTATGAAGTTAACTATTGCTATGATGGTATTGATGTGATCTATTCCTCCTACATAGTGTGAAGGTGACAGTGTGCATGCTATGTTAGTACTTGGTTTAGTCGTGTTGATCTTTCATGCACTCTAAGGTTATTTAAATATGAACATTGAATTGTGGAGCTTGTTAACTCCGGCATTGAGGGTTCGTGTAATCCTACGCAATGGTGTTCATCATCCAACAAAAGAGTGTAGAGTATGCATTTATCTATTCTGGTATGTGATCAATGTTGAGAGTGTCGACTAGTGAAAGTATGATCCCTAGGCCTTGTTCCTAAATACTGCTATCGCTGCTTGTTTACTGTTTTACTGCGTTACTACTGCTTGTTTACTGTCCTGGGCAAAGCACTTTTCTGGTGCCGTTGCTACTACTTATTTATACCACCTGTATTTCACTATCTCTTCGCCGAACTAGTGCACCTATTAGGTGTGTTGGGGACACAAGAGACTTCTTGCTTTGTGGTTGCAGGGTTGCTTGAGAGGGATATCTTTGACCTCTTCCTCCCTGAGATCGATAAACCTTGGGTGATCCACTTAAGGGAAATTTGCTGCTGTTCTACAAACCTCTGCTCTTGGAGGCCCAACACTGTCTACAAGAATAGAAGCTCCCGTAGACATCAAGCTCTTTTCTGGCGCCGTTGCCGGGGAGGAAAGGTAAAAGGCACTCATACTTCGGTTCCAGGTAAAGTACTTTTCTGGCGCCATTGTGTTTGTGCTCGAAGCTATTTCCTTTAGATCCTGCAATTGCATCTTTTTGTTTTTTGTTTACACTAGTTAGGCATAATGGAAGACAACAAAAATATGAGAGAACTTTATGAACTTTATCTTGAATTAGGACATGATGTGTTTGAAGAGAGAATTAAAAAACCCATGGAACTTTATATGCATGCTAATGGGAATGTTATTAATATGAATGCTTTGAGCACTATTGTTGCTAATGCTATGGAAAATTCTAAGCTTGGGGAAGCTGGTTTTGATGAGCATGATCTTTTTAGTCCCCCAAGCATTGAGGAGGAAATTTACTTTGATGATACTTTGCCTCCTATTTATGATGATTATAATGATAGTAGCCTTTTGGTACCACCTGTTATGGAGGATAAATTTGATTATGATTACAATATGCCTCCTATATTTGATGATGAGAATAATAATGATAGCTACTTTGTTGAATTTGCTCCCACTACAACTAATAAAATTGATTATGCCTATGTGGAGAGTAATAATTTTATGCATGAGACTCATGATAAGAATGCTTTATGTGATAGTTATATTGTTGAGTTTGCTCATGATGCTACTGAAAGTTATTATGAGAGAGGAAAATATGGTTGTAGAAATTTTCATGTTACTAAAACACCTCTCTATGTGCTGAAATTTTTGAAGTTACACTTGTTTTATCTCTCTATGCTTGTTGCATTATGCTTCTTGAACTTGTTTATTTACAAGATTCCTTTTCATAGGAAGCATGTTAGGCTTAAAGTTGTTTTTAATTTGCTTCTTGATGCTCTCTTTTGCTTCAAATACTATTTCTTACGAGTGCATCATCAAAACTGCTGAGCCCATCTTAATGGCTATAAAGAAAGAACTTCTTGGGAGATAACCCATGTGTTATTTTGCTACAGTACTTTGTTTTATATTTGTGTCTTGGAAGTTGTTTACTACTGTAGCAACCTCTCCTTATCTTAGTTTTGTGTTTTGTTGTGCCAAGTAAAGTCGTTGATAGTAAGGTTCATACTAGATTTGGATTACTGCGCAGAAACAGATTTCTTTGCTGTCACGAATCTGGGCAAAATTCTTTGTAGGTAACTCAGAAAATTATGCCAATTTACGTGAGTGATCCTCAGATATGTACGCAACTTTCATTCAATTTGAGAATTTTCATTTGAGCAAGTCTGGTGCCTCAATAAAATTCGTCAATACGAACTGTTCTGTTTTGACAGATTCTGCCTTTTATTTCGCATTGACAGTTTTGTTATGTTCGATGGATATTTTGATTCCATTGACTTTCAGTAGCTTTGTGCAATGTCCAGAAGTGTTAAGAATGATTATGTCACCTCTGAACATGTATATTTTGATTGTGCACTAACCCTCTAATGAGTTGTTTTGAGTTTGGTGTGGAGGAAGTTTTCAAGGATCAAGAGAGGGAGATGATACAACATGATCAAGGAGAGTGAAAGCTCTAAGCTTGGGGATGCCCCGGTGGTTCATCCCTGCATATTTCAAGAAGACTCAAGCATCTAAGCTTGGGGATGCCCAAGGCATCCCCTTCTTCATCAATAAATTATCAGGTTCCTTCTCTTGAAACTATATTTTTATTCGGCCACATCTTATGTACTTTGCTTGGAGCGTCTGTGTGCTTTTGTTTTTGCTTTTGTTTGAATAAATGCTTGTGTGGGAGAGAGACATGCTCCGCTGGTTCATATGAACACATGTGTTCTTAGCTTTTAATTTTCATGGCGAAGGTTGAAACTGCTTTGTTAATTGTTATATGGTTGGATACGGAAAATGCTACATGTAGTAATTGCTATAATGTCTTGGATAATGTGATACTTGGCAATTGTTGTGCTCATGTTTAAGCTCTTGCATCATATACTTTGCACCTATTAATGAAGAAATACATAGAGCTTGCTAAAATTTGGTTTGCATAATTGGTCTCTTTAAGGTCTAGATAATTTCTAGTAAAGAGTTTGAACAACAAGGAAGACGGTGTAGAGTCTTATAATCTTTACAATATGTTTTTTATGTGAGTTTTGCTGCACCGGTTCATCCTTGTGTTTGTTTCAAATAACCTTGCTAGCCTAAACCTTGTATCGAGAGGGAATACTTCTCATGCATCCAAAATCCTTGAGCCAACCACTATGCCATTTGTGTCCACCATACCTACCTACTACATGGTATTTCTCCGCCATTCCAAAGTAAATTGCTTGAGTGCTACCTTTAAATTTCTATCCTCTACCTTTGCAATATATAGCTCATGGGACAAATAGCCTAAAAACTATTGTGGTATTGAATATGTACTTATGCACTTTATCTCTTATTAAGTTGCTTGTTGTGCGATAACCATGTTCCTGGGGACGCCATCAACTACTCTTTGTTGAATATCATGTGAGTTGCTATGCATGTTCGTGTTGTCTGAATTAAGGGTGATCTACCACCTTATGGTTAGAGCGTGCATATTGTTAGAGAAGAACATTGGGCCGCTAACTAAAGCCATGATCCATGGTGGAAGTTTCAGTTTTGGACATATATCCTCAATCTCATATGAGAAAATTAATTGTTGCTACATGCTTATGCATAAAAGAGGAGTCCATTATCTGTTGTCTATGTTGTCCCGGTATGGATGTCTAAGTTGAGAATAATCAATAGCGAGAAATCCAATGCGAGCTTTCTCCTTAGACCTTTGTACAGGCGGCATAGAGGTACCCCTTTGTGACACTTGGTTAAAACATGTGCATTGCGATAATCCCGGTAGTCCAAGCTAATTAGGACAAGGTGCGGGCACTATTAGTATACTATGCATGAGACTTGCAACTTGTAGGATATAATTTACATGATGCATATGCTTTATTACTACCGTTGACAAAATTGTTTCTTGTTTTCAAAATCAAAGCTCTAGCACAAATATAGCAATCGATGCTTTCCTCTTTGAAGGACCATTCTTTTACTTTTATGTTGAGTCAGTTCACCTATTTCTCTCCATCTCAAGAAGCAAACACTTGTGTGAACTGTGCATTGATTCCTACATATTTGCATATTGCACTTGTTATATTACTTTACATTGACAATATCCATGAGATATACATGTTATAAGTTGAAAGCAACCGCTGAAACTTAATCTTCTTTTGTGTTGCTTCAATACCTTTGCTTTGAATTATTGCTTTATGAGTTAACTCTTATGCAAGACTTATTGATGCTTGTCTTGAAGTACTATTCATGAAAAGTCTTTGCTATATGATTCATTTGTTTACTCATGTCATTTACATTGTTTTGATCGCTGCATTCATTACATATGCTTACAATAGTATGATCAAGTTTATGATGGCATGTCACTCCAGAAATTATCTTTGTTATCGTTTACCTGCTCGGGACGAGCAGAAACTAAGCTTGGGGATGCTGATACGTCTCCGACGTATCGATAATTTCTTATGTTCCATGCCACATTATTGATGATATCTACATGTTTTATGCATACTTTATGTCATATTTATGCATTTTCTGGAACTAACCTATTGACGAGATGCCGAAGGGCCAGTTGCTGTTTTCTGCTGTTTTTGGTTTCAGAAATCCTAGTAAGGAAATATTCTCGGAATCGGACGAAATCAACGCCGAAGATCTTAGAATCCCCGGAAGCATCCAGAACACCCGAGAGTCGCCAGAGGGGGGCCACAGGCCCACCAGACCATAGGCCGGCGCGGCCTAGGGGTGGCCCGCGCGGCCCTATGGTGTCACCGCCTCGTTGACCTTCTGACGCCGCCTCTTCACCTATAAGAAGCCCCTCGACCTAAAACCTCGATACGGAAAAGCCACAGTACGAGAAACCATCCAGAGCCGCCGCCATCGCGAAGCCAAGATCTGGGGGACAGGAGTCTCTGTTCCGGCACGCCGCCGGGACGGGGAAGTGCCCCCGGAAGGCTCCTCCATCGACACCACCGCCATCTCCATCAACGCTGCTGTCTCCCATGAGGAGGGAGTAGTTCTCCATCGAGGCTCGGGGCTGTACCGGTAGCTATGTGGTTCATCTCTCTCCTATGTACTTCAATACAATAATCTCATGAGCTGCCTTATATGATTGAGATTCATATGATGATGCTTGTAATCTAGATGTCGTTATGCTAGTCAAGTGGGTTTTACTTATGTGATCTCCGGAGACTCCTTGTCCCACATGTGTAAAGGTGACAGTGTGTGCACCGTGTGGGTCTCTTAGGCTATATTTCACAGAATACTTATTCACTGTTATGAATGGCATAGTGAAGTGCTTATTTATATCTCTTTATGATTGCAATGTGTTTTGTATCACAATTTATCCATGTGCTACTCTAGTGATGTTATTAAAGTAGTTTTATTCCTCCTGCACGGTGTAATGGTGACAGTGTGTGCATCCGTGTTAGTACTTGGCGTAGGCTATGATTATGATCTCTTGTAGATTATGAAGTTAACTATTGCTATGATGGTATTGATGTGATCTATTCCTCCTACATAGTGTGAAGGTGACAGTGTGCATGCTATGTTAGTACTTGGTTTAGTCGTGTTGATCTTTCATGCACTCTAAGGTTATTTAAATATGAACATTGAATTGTGGAGCTTGTTAACTCCGGCATTGAGGGTTCGTGTAATCCTACGCAATGGTGTTCATCATCCAACAAAAGAGTGTAGAGTATGCATTTATCTATTCTGGTATGTGATCAATGTTGAGAGTGTCCACAAGTGAAAGTATGATCTCTAGGCCTTGTTCCTAAATACTGCTATCGCTGCTTGTTTACTGTTTTACTGCGTTACTACTGCTGCGTTACTACTGCTTGTTTACTGTCCTGGGCAAAGCACTTTTCTGGTGCCGTTGCTACTACTTATTTATACCACCTGTATTTCACTATCTCTTCGCCGAACTAGTGCACCTATTAGGTGTGTTGGGGACACAAGAGACTTCTTGCTTTGTGGTTGCAGGGTTGCTTGAGAGGGATATCTTTGACCTCTTCCTCCCTGAGATCGATAAACCTTGGGTGATCCACTTAAGGGAAATTTGCTGCTGTTCTACAAACCTCTGCTCTTGGAGGCCCAACACTGTCTACAAGAATAGAAGCTCCCGTAGACATCAGTGGCCGCACCCCTTAGTGGCCGGCGCCCCCCTCTCCCAAACCCTAGCGGCCTCTCTCCTCCACCACATCCCGCACGCTTAGCGAAGCTCCGCCGGATTTCTCCACCACCACCGACACCACGCCGTCGTGCTGTCGGATTCAAGAGGAGCTACTACTTCCGCTGCCCGCTGGAACGGGGAGGTGGACGTCGTCTTCATCAACAACCGAACGTGTGACCGAGTACGGAGGTGCTGCCCGTTCGTGGCGCCGGAAGCGATCGTGATCAAGATCTTCTACGCGCTTTTGCAAGCGGCAAGTGAACGTCTACCGCAGCAACAAGAGCCTACTATTGTAGGCTTTGGAATCTCTTCAAGGGTGAGACTCGATAAACCCCTCGTTGCTACCGTCTTCTAGATTGCATCTTGGCTTGGATTGCGTGTTCGCGGTAGGAAAATTTTTGTTTTCTATGCAACGTTATCCTACAGTGGTATCAGAGCCGTGTCTATGCATAGATGGTTGCACGAGTAGAACACAATGGTTTTGTGGGCGTTGATGCTCTTGTTATCTTTAGTTTGAGTACTTTGCATCTTTGTGGCATAGTGGGATGAAGCGGCTCGGACTAACTTTACATGACCGCGTTCATGAGACTTGTTCCTCATTCGACATGCAACTTGTATTGCATAAGAGGCTTTGCGGGTGTCTATCTCTCCTACTATAGTGAAGATTCAATTTACTCTTCTATTGAAAACATTAGTATCAACGTTGTGGTTCATGTTCGTAGGTAGATTAGATCTCTCTCGAAAACCCTAAACCACGTAAAATATGCAAACCAAATTAGAGACGTCTAACTTGTTGTTGCAGGGTTTGGTGATGTGATATGGCCATAATGTGATGATGAATATGTATGAGATGATCATTATTGTATTGTGGCAACCGGCAGGAGCCTTATGGTTGTCTTTAAATTTCATGTTGAGTAGTATTTCAATGTAGTTGTAATAGTTGCTACATGGAGGACAATCATGAAGACGGCGCCATTGACCTTGACGCTACGCCGACGATGATGGAGATCATGCCCGAAGATGATGGAGATCATGTCCGTGCTTTGGAGATGAAGATCAAAGGCGCAAAGACAAAAGGGCCATATCATATCACATATGAACTGCATGTGATGTTAATCCTTTTATGCATCTTATTTTGCTTAGATCGCGACGATAGCATTATAAGATGATCCCTCACTAAAATCTCAAGATAATAAAGTGTTCATCCTTAGTAGCACCGTTACCAAGTCTTGTCGGTTCGAAGCATCTCGTGATGATCGGGTGTGATAGAATCAACAAGTACATACAACGGGTGCAAGACAGTTTTGCACATGCGGATACTAAGGTGGCCTTGACGAGCCTAGCATGTACAGACATGGTCTCGGAACACGTGATACCGAAAGGTAGAGCATGAATCATATGGTTGATATGATGAACACTTTGAGTGTTCACCATTGAAATCACACCTTATCTCGTGATGATCGGGTTTAGGTGCGGTGGATTTGGTTCGTGTGATCACTAAGACAATGCGAGGGATATTGTTTTGAGTGGGAGTTCACCTAGATTTTTAATTATGTTGAATTAAAATTTGAACTCAATTTGTCATAAACTTAGTCTAAACTTTTGCAAATATATGTTGTAGAGATGGCGTCCCCAATCAATTTTAACCAGTTCCTAGAGAAAGAGAAACTTAAGAGCAACGGTAGCAACTTCACCGACTGGTTCCATCATGTGAGGATCTTCCTCTCTGGCGGAAATCTGCAATATGTGCTTGATGCACCGCTAGGTGACCCTCCTGCAGAAACTGAAACCGATGAAGTAAAAGCTGTTTACGAGACTCGGAAAATTCGGTACTCTCAAGTTCAGTGTGCCATCCTGTGCAGTCTGGAATCCGATCTTCAAAAACGTTTTGAGCACCACGATCCTCATGAGTTGATGAAAGAGCTGAAAGCTATTTTTGAGACTCATGCGGCCGTGGAATGCTATGAAGCATCGAAACAATTCTTCAGATGCTCTCCATGACCGGGCATGCGAAGAAACTCAGTGACTTGGGAATAGTGATTCCTAACAGACTGGGGATTAATCGTGTCCTTCAATCACTGCCACCAAGTTACAAGAACTTCGTGATGAACTACAATATGCAGAACATGAACAAGGAGTTACCTGAACTCTTTGGCATGCTAAAAGCTGCTGAGATTGAGATCAAGAAAGAGCACTAAGTGTTGATGGTCAACAAGACCACCAGTTTCAAGAAACAGGGCAAGTCTAAGGGAAAATTCAAGAAGGGTGGCAAGAAAGCTGCCACGCCTCCTGTGAAACCTAAGAACGGCCCTAAGCCTGATGCTGAGTGCTATTACTGCAAGGAGAAGGGACACTGGAAGCGTAATTGCTCCAAGTATCTGGCTGATCTGAAGAGCGGCCTTGTCAAGAAGAAGAAAGAAGGTATATTTGATATACATGTTATAGATGTTTATCTCACTGGTTCTCGTACTAGTACCTGGGTATTTGATACTGGTTCGGTTGCTCATATTTGTAACTCGAAACAGGAACTAAAGAATAAACGACAACTGCTAAAAGATGAAGTGACGATGCGCGTTGGAAACGGATCCAAGGTCAATGTGATCGCAGTCGGCACACTTCCTCTACATCTACCTTCGGGATTAGTTTTAAGCCTAAATAATTGTTATTTTGTACCTGCGTTGAGCATGAACATTATATCTGGATCTTGTTTAATGCAAGACGGTTATTCATTCAAGTCTGAGAATAATGGTTGTTCTATTTTTATGAATAATATCTTTTATGGTCGAGCACCACAAAAGAATGGCTTATTTCTGTTAGATCTCGATAGTAGTGATACGCATATACATAACGTTGATGCTAAGCGAATTAAATTGAATGATAATTCTACTTATATGTGGCACTGTCGTCTTGGTCATATTGGAGTGAAACGCATGAAGAAACTCCATACTGATGGATTACTTGAATCACTTGACTTTGAGTCACTTGATAGATGCGAAGCATGTCTAATGGGTAAAATGACTAAGACTCCATTTTCTGGTATGATGGAGCGAGCTACTGACTTATTGGAAATCATACATACCGATGTGTGCGGACCAATGAGCGTAGCATCGCGCGGTGGTTATCGTTATGTTCTAACATTCACAGATGATCTGAGTAGATATGGGTATATCTATTTCATGAAACATAAATCCGAAACTTTCGAGAAGTTTAAGGAATTTCAAAGTGAAGTAGAAAATCAACGTAACAAGAAGATTAAATTTCTATGATCTGATCATGGAGGTGAATATCTGTGTTATGAGTTTGGCATGCATTTAAAGAAATACGGAATACTTTCACAATTGACACCGTCGGGAACACCTCAACGAAACGGTGTGTCCGAACGTCGTAATCGAACTCTCTTAGATATGGTTCGTTCTATGATGTCTCTTACTGATTTGCCGTTATCATTTTAGAGTTATGCATTAGAGACAGCCGCATTCACTTTAAATAGAGCACCATCAAAATCCGTAGAAACGACACCGTATGAATTATGGTTTAATAAGAAACCTAAGTCATCGTTCTGAAAGTTTGGGGTTGCGAAGCCTATGTAAAGAAGTTACAACCGGACAAGCTAGAACCCAAAGCGGAGAAATGCGTCTTCATAGGATACCCTAAGGAAACTATAGGGTACACTTTCTATCACAGATCCGAAGGCAAAATCTTTGTTGCTAAGAACGGAACCTTTCTTGAGAAAGAATTTCTCACTAAAGAAGTGACTGGAAGAAAAGTAGAACTCGATGAGATTGATGAATCTATACTCGTTGATCATAGTAGCGCAGTACCGGAAGTTGTACCTGTACCGCCTACACCGGCAACAGAGGAAGCTAATGATAATGATCATGAAACTTCGAACGAGGAAACTACTGAACCTCGCAGATCGACAAAGGAACGTGCCACTCCTGATTGGTATGATCCTTGTCTAAATGTCATGATTGTGGATAACAACGATGAGGACCCTGCGACGTATGAAGAAGCGATGATGAGCCCAGATTCCAACAAATGGCAAGAAGCCATGAAATCCGAAATGGCATCCATGTATGATAACAAAGTATGGACTTTGGTAGACTTACCTGATAGCCGAAAGTCTGTCGAAAATAAATGGATCTTCAAGAGAAAAACAGATGCTGATGGTAATATTACTGTCTATAAAGCTCGACTTGTCGCAAAGGGTTTCCGACAAATTCAAGGAGTTGACTACGATGAGACTTTCTCACCTGTAGCGAAGCTAAAATCTGTGAGGATTTTGTTAGCAATAGCTGCATTTTTCGATTATGAGATTTGGCAGATGGATGTCAAAACGGCGTTCCTTAATGGAGACATTGAGGAAGAGTTGTATATGGTACAATCCAAAGGTTTTGTCGATCCTAAAAATGCTGACAAAGTATGCAAACTTCAGCGTTCAATCTATGGACTGAAGCAAGCATCGAGAAGTTGGAACCGACGCTTTGATAAGGTGATCAAAGACTTCGGGTTTATACAAAGGTCATGGAGAGGCCTGTATTAACAAGAAAGTGAGTGGGAGCTCTGAAGCATTCCTGATATTATATGTAGATGACATATTATTGATCGGGAATGATATAGAACTATTAAGCAGTGTTAAAGGTTATTTGAATAATAGTTTTTCAATGAAAGACCTTGGTGAAGCATCGTATATATTAGGCATCAAGATTTATAGAGATAGATCAAGACGCCTAATAGGGCTATCACAGAGTACATATCTGGACAAGATTCTAAAGAAGTTTAGAATGGACGAAAGTAAGAAAGGGTTCTTACCTATGTTACCAGGCAAAGTATTGAGTAAGACTCAAGGACCGGCTACGGCAGAAGAAAGAGAAAGGATGAGTAAAATCCCCTATGCCTCGGCAGTAGGATCTATCATGTATGCCATGCTATGTACTAGACCGGATATAGCACATGCTGTTAGTTTGACTAGCAGATATCAAAGTGATCCAGGAATGGAACACTGGACAGCGGTCAAGAATATCCTGAAGTACTTGAAAAGAACTAAGGATATGTTTCTTTGTTATGGAGGTGACCAAGAGCTCATTGTAAGTGGTTACACCGATGCAAGTTGGAACACTGATCCTGATGACTCTAAGTCACAATCTGGGTACGTGTTTATATTGAATGGTGCTGCAGTAAGCTGGGCAAGCTCGAAGCAGTGCACGGTGGCGAAGTCTTCAACAGAATCAGAGTACATAGCGGCTTCAGAGGCTTCATCGGAAGCGGTATGGATGAAGAGGTTCATTGTAGAGCTCGGTGTGGTTCCTAGTGCATTGGACCCATTAATCATTTATTGTGATAACATGGGTGCCATCGCCAATGCACAAGAGCCACGGTCACACAAGAGGCTGAAGCATATCAAGCTGCGTTACCACTCGATTCGCAAGTAAAGATTTGCAAAGTACACACTGATCTGAATGTAGCAGATCCGTTGACTAAAGCTCTCCCTAGGGCAAAGCATGACCAACACCAGAATGCCATGGGTGTTAGGTATATTACAATGTAATCTAGATTATTGACTCTAGTGCAAGTGGGAGACTGAAGGAGATATGCCCTAAAGGCAATAATAAAGTGGTTATTATTTATATCTTTATGTTTATGATAAATGTTTATATATCATGCTATAATTGTATTAACCGAAACATTAGTACATGTGTGATATGTAGACAAACAAAGAAGTCCCTAGTATGCCTCTTAACTAGCTTGTTGATTAATGGATGATTAGTTTCATAATCATGAACATTGGAAGTTATTAATAACAAGGTTATATCATTATATGAATGATGTAATGGACACACCCAATTAAGCGTAGCATAAGATCTCGTCATTAAGTTATTTGCTATAAGCTTTCGATACATAGTTACCTAGTCCTTATGACCATGAGATCATGTAAATCACTTATACCGGAAAGGTACTTTGATTACATCAAACGCCACTGCGTAAATGGGTGGTTATAAAGGTTGGATTAAGTATCCGGAAAGTATGAGTTGAGGCATATGGATCAACAGTGGGATTTGTCCATCCCGATGACGGATAGATATACTCTGGGCCCTCTCGGTGGAATGTCGTCTAATGTCTTGCAAGCATATGAATAAGTTCATAAGAGACCACATACCACGGTACGAGTAAAGAGTACTTGTCAGGAGACGAGGTTGAACAAGGTATAGAGTGATACCGAAGATCAAACCTCGGACAAGTAAAATATCGCGTGACAAAGGGAATTGGTATCGTATGTGAATGGTTCATTCGATCACTAAAGTCATCGTTGAATATGTGGGAGACATTATGGATCTCCAGATCCCGCTATTGGTTATTGGTCGAAGTGAGTACTCAACCATGTCCGCATAGTTCACGAACCGTAGGGTGACACACTTAAAGTTGGATGTTGAAATGGTAGTACTTGAATATGGAATGGAGTTCGAATATTTGTTCGGAGTCCCGGATGAGATCCCGGACATCACGAGGAGTTCCGGAATGGTCCGGAGAATAAGATTCATATATAGGATGTCATTTTATGTGAATTAAAATGACGCGGAAGGTTCTATGGAAGGTTCTAGAAAAGTCCGGAAGAAACCACCAAGGAAGGTGGAGTCCACATGGGACTCCACCTCCATGGCCGGCCAACCCTAGTGGGGGTGGAGTCCCAAGTGGACTCCCCCTTAGGGGGCCGGCCACCCCCCCATATGGGAGGTGGAACTCCCACCTCTAGTGGGAGTCCTAGCTTGGGTAGGTTTCCCCACCATATGGAAGGTTTTGGTTCGGGTCTTATTCGAAGACTTGGAGACCAACACTTGGGGTTCCACCTATATAATGAGGGGCCAAGGGGAGGGGGCCGGCCACCAAAGAACCACCAAGGTGGCCGCACCCCTTAGTGGCCGGCGCCCCCCTCTCCCAAACCCTAGCGGCCTCTCTCCTCCACCACATCCCGCACGCTTAGCGAAGCTCCGCCGGATTTCTCCACCACCACCGACACCACGCCGTCGTGCTGTCGGATTCAAGAGGAGCTACTACTTCCGCTGCCCGCTGGAACGGGGAGGTGGACGTCGTCTTCATCAACAACCGAACGTGTGACCGAGTACGGAGGTGCTGCCCGTTCGTGGCGCCGGAAGCGATCGTGATCAAGATCTTCTACGCGCTTTTGCAAGCGGCAAGTGAACGTCTACCGCAGCAACAAGAGCCTACTCTTGTAGGCTTTGGAATCTCTTCAAGGGTGAGACTCGATAAACCCCTCGTTGCTACCGTCTTCTAGATTGCATCTTGGCTTGGATTACGTGTTCGCGGTAGGAAAATTTTTGTTTTCTATGCAACGTTATCCTACAGTTGGTTCTTGTAGGAGTGGATCACCTCTACTTGCTCCATGATTCGGCTCCTGGCGTTGTTCTGGAGCTGGAGATGCGAGTCAAACAGTTGTTGACGATAATCCTTGAGAACGGCTAACCCATGGGCATGGCTAGCTCAAAGGGAAGCGAGTTGCTGCTCCGGGACGGCTAGCGTGGTGGAGGAGTCCCCTACCTTCCTTTGATGACCTTGCAAGACCGCCAATCAGCTGCGTTGCAACCCATGCCTTGCGGTAAATGGAGGCGGCCTCTGCTTCATGGTGAGCCTTCTTGGCGGCTTCGAGCCTAGCATGCTCGAGTGCCAGTTGGTCGTCGCGGCACCTGAGGTGGCCGCGCCCGTGGAGGATACTTTGGACAATGCAGTGTTCCTAAGCCTCCATGTTGTGAAGTTGTTGGGGGGAAGGCTCTGTAGTCTTCAAGGAATGATAGCACATCAAAGCCCTCGACATCTGGGCCCACTACATCGAGGGATGGCCCGTCTCCCTGGGGCGCCTCCCCTGGAGGTGTGTTGGGGGCCACGGAGAAAAAAAGAAAGCAAGGGCGTCGGATGGGTCAAATTCGCAGAAGACCCTACTGCAGGACCTCGGGGGCTTCCCCTAGGAGTCGTGCCCACATCTTAAGGGGCATCATCTCTCCTACGACAAGAATGATAACAACATAAGCTTCTAAGAGAGAACAAGGTGAAAGGCGTTGAACAAGGGGAATGGACGCATTTACCCGTGTGCGTTGTTGGTTGTTGGGAGGCTAGGCTTCATCCTCCCCCAGTGGGAAGGTCACAGGAGCCCCCTACACCGCCCTCGCAACCGCTTGGTCCCTTTGCCCTCTTCACGGCGGGGTCGGGTGAGCTAGATTCCCTGTGGGCTTGCTTGTTCCCGGGCGCCTCATCCTCGCTGATCTAGAGGGTGAAATAAGCGTAGTGCAAAACAATAGGTGTTGTTCAGAAGAAAACAAAAATACAAATATCACTTAGAATCCAACGGGATGAAGCAAGGAATGTTTTCATCCACGGAGAACATCTGGTCGAGCGGAGCACCGCTGGTCGAGGCCTTCACGGGCAGTGGCAGAGAGGATATCCTCAAGGAAGGGCAAAGGGGATAGGGCGACCTTGTTCTTGTCCTTGCTTGAGGGGTGAGGGCGTCGCGTCAGGGGCATATCATCTCCTACCTCCTCATCGGTGTCTGCTAGGTAGTGGCCCCCCGCTTTGGCACTAAAGAAGATGTTGGGTCGTAGGAGGCGTGCTTGGAATGGCGCTCTCGCTGGGCATACGAAGAAGCGTGCGTGGGGTGGCTGACCTGTTGATGCGGTCCATGTGAGGCCTTGGGGCTCGTTCCCGGATCCTAACTCCTGGGGACGATCCCTTTCTAGTTGTAGGGTGTCATGCGGTCAAGAGTGCTTCGTCGGAGGTCTTCGTGGTTGAAAAGCTCCCTCACCATTGACGGGGACATGTTGCGTCCCGCCTTGCCTCCACACAGTAAGTTGACCTTGCGGTCGACGGCGTCGTCATCGGGGGATGGAACCCTTGTCGTTGTATAGACTCGTCGGATCCATCAGCCCTTTGTACGCCCTCATGGGTGGGAGCGGCGCTGCAGTGGAACTATGCAAAACTTGAGGAAGTGGGAGGTAACATGCCTCCCGGCAGGCCTTGACTCTTCAGCTCTTCTATGCGCTCGTACACGGAGGCGAATTCGGCATCGCTGGCCCTAGGCCTTGTGCATTCCACCTTCACCAGAGGGCCAGCGGGCTTAACCAATGATGAGTGAATTTTTAGCATAATTTTACGCCGTTATTTTATGAAGATATCTCTGAGTAGAAATAGAATCTTATATTTTACCACGCTACTGCACCCTTTTATGCTTGTCTACACAGGATCCCGAAAATAATAATGAAATGATGAAATATCAATATAAACTATCATTTTATGATATTTTGACGTGATAAAAATCATTAAAGCACTCAGTTATGCACCTGGCTAAAGGAGGATACGAAGACAAGTTCCAGTATGTTTAGCGGTCATCGGTACGGGGGCGCATGTACCATCCGCTCGTACGCCGTGCCAGGAGCACCGCCTCGTAAAATACTTTCATCTCGCACGTACGCGTCACAGAGATCTGACATACACAGCTCCGAGAAACACAGAAACACTACCCCTGGAAAGATCTAGAGGAAGAACTTTGGAGAAGACATCATCTTGGCTGCTACATGGATCATCAGAGGGCAAGAATCATCTCCTTCATCATCAATCGTTGCATCTCCATAAACCATCACCAATCCCATTCTCCTTCAATCATAGTTGTAATCTTGATTGGTATTGTGGATTTGTTCATGAATTCATACCATTACTTTCATCCCATCCATAAGAGTATGATGATGTTCTTGATTGTTTCTATGTGCGAGTAGTTCCTTTTGTTCTTGGGGAGATGGAAAAACTCTAGCATGAATATGAGATGAATCTACGATGATCTATGGTTTTAAGTATTAATGTGTGTTAGTTCTCTCTCTTGATATTATATGTTGTGTACCATGTAATATTTGCCTTACGGTCTGGAGAGGGAACAACCCCTTAAAGTGTGGTAAAGTAAACGGAGAGAAGTGACATTACCATATCAGCACTTTAACACATAGAAGAGGGGGATAAAGAGGGACTCACTAAGCTCATATCGATAACCATGGGGTAAAACTCTTAATAGCAATAATCAATATGTGGTTTGCCGAAGACTAGTTGTTGTGGTTATTTAGAGATGCGATGACCGGTGGCTTTCTGGCGCATCTTGTTACAGAGCTTTCCCCACACACAATATGATTAATTTTCCAATAATTCTCGAGAAATGTTTGTCTTATTAAGTTTCAACAGATTTCTCACAGCGCTTTTTACTTATTGCTTTGTTTACTTTCTTGCAACCAAATACAATCATCCTTTAAAACACCTGAATCATGATATTAAAGAATGATTTATAAGTAGCCTTAACTAGTAGCTCTTCGTGGTTCGATACTCTTATTTCGAAACTAGCTACAATTCATATTTGTACTTACAGTCATCAGCCAGCACCTTGAAGAACTTGGTGAAACGGGCGTAACACCACTTGTGGCACCACTCCTCCACTTTCTTCTTCTCCACTGTGATGAAATGTTGCGCCATATGATCTCGAAGGCAGAAGGTAACCCCGATGGTGACGAGCTCTGGGCTCTCCACAAGGGGATAGAACTAGTGGAAGAACAGTGCCACAGTTGGGTGGATCCCCACGTACACCTTGTAGAGGTGTTGGAATATCAACAGCACGAGGAGGCCGTTGGGGTGGAGGTTCGCCAGTTGCAGCTTGCACTCCAACAAGATGGCCTTCGCGGACGAAGACAGCGGCGGCACTAGGCCCGCCTGGATGAAGCAGGAGACACCCGCAAGAACCCCTCTTTGATATCGGCAGTTCCCGGTTTAGGAGCTTTGTGGCGCCTCTCTCGTTCGTAACAAAGGCCACTGCACTGGTGATTTGGGCGAAAGACGCTTTGTCCTCGTCGGGGGAGAAGAATGCCTGGGAAGATCGCCACTGGTCCCAATCCCGCTCGTGGGCGGTCGATTATCCCCAAGCCTTCTCCTTGTTGCGGTCGAAGAAGACTTGGATGATGACATTACCGAGAGGGCGAGGAGTTCTTTGGATGTCTGGCTCAGATCTGATCAGAGAGGAAGATGGGAGCATAAGAAGAATGTGGGGAGTGGATCCGCGGAGATGGTTTTCGTAGGCTGGGGTGGGGAATTGCTAGGAAGTTCATCTCCTTGTCCATTAACTACAGCATGGTGATGCCGTGATGGGACACATTTCCCGTTGCCACCCTTCGATCAAGGCGAGCCCAAGGGGGTGGACAGTTAAGTCAAAAATTCTCACCCTTGCCAACTATATACCATCATCCACTCGAGTAACGCGACGTATGCGCTCTTGCACCCGCGACGCTTGACACATAATTGAAGTTACTACTGTGTCGGGCCCATGCATTTTGTCTTGGGGCATAGCCCTACAACTCTCGCACGCCCGGGTATGGCGGGTGCAGTGGTGCGTCCCAGCGAAGCCCAAAACAAAGGATATTGCCGACACCTTCCCGGGGGCTACTCCCAACGTAGTGGGAACCAAGATGCCCAGTGCACCGTTCGTGTGGGCCAAGATGGTGCCCCATAGAGAGAGAGGCTTGAAGGCATGCAAACTCGGTACCACTGTTGTGCCCGGGGAGGGGCGTTGTTGTGCCACCATGATCACCAAATATATGTCCATCATGAACTTCTTCATTAAAGAGCAGTGCTAGGAGGACATGTCCCGAAGACGTCATCTCCAAGGACTTGTGGGCAATCCGAGCACACTTCAACGACACGATGATGAGCGGAGAGGCCTCGCCAGCGGCAGGATGGCCTCCGAGGGAGGCGCGTACCCGGGATCCATGACACGCCTTCCCGCGGGAGCGCATACTGGAAACTTGGTGCCACACCCTTGGCGCCGTCTAAAAGGCCAATTACCACCCGACGGTTGCAGTGCACTCTACCGGACTGCACACAGTGGCAAGTCGATGGGATGGATTGATGACGTCACATCAAGAACTACGACGTGTAGGACACATAGGAAGTTGGTTCATCTGTACCACCGCCCACCCTGTTGGATGCCATTTGCAGAACATGCACATACACTATGTGGTATCCCCTTTAGTATAAAAAAGGATGACGGGTTTTCTGTGTAAGGTTAGGCTTGGAGGAAGGAGAGGAAAAACTCTAAAGGAGGAGAAGAAATAGGGAGTCTCAGCTCCTCGTGTACCCTATTTGAGTCTAAAGAGATAAGATATGCATGACGTAGGGGTTTCGCATCATGCGTCCTAAACTTGGGTAAAAATTGTGTATTTTTGTATCTTGCTTCATTTAGGTTTGAAACTACCAGTGCCCACTACCGAATAAAAAAAGGTGCAAACCCCAGTGTCCTCTGTCTTGCGGACGCGATAGTTGCATTGGTAAAAAAAATAATGTCATTCTCAAACACTTGGAGGAAAGTTGGCTGAGAATATTTAGATAAAATGTATAAGAGCACAATCCCAGATCTACCTTGTCTAGATTTTGATTTCTTGTTGCAATGAAATGGTGGGGCACCCTTTTATGCTGAAAAAACTTATAAGAGCGATCCCAAAGGAAAGCTTGCAGTCTCATGCACGAGCTACCGCCTGGGAACCCTAGTACCATCGTGCTTTCCCCCCAAGTTTGGTTAATTTTCTTAGAACCCAATACATTTCTCCACGCGAAACATACAAGAAGTCGCTTTTAGCACGAATCAAGTCATTGATTTTCATAGAGATCGATTCTTGGTGAACAAAAGAAACAATGCATATAACACAAACGATAGGTTTGTGTTAAGGTCCAACTGAAAAAAAAGGAATTGCACGCGGACATCAAACCGACGCCACGAATTCAGCGAGTGGCAACACACGAGCAAAAGGAAGCAAAAGCAAACACACGAGCCATACATGTAAAACACTAGGCACCAGCAGGGGTAATGGTTGCGTCATCGTCATAGTTCTCCTTGGAGATCTCCTCGAGCGACCTTCCCTTTGACTCTGGCACCAGCAGTGAGAAAAGCAATCCCAGGAAGTTGGTGCCAGCAAGCAGGAAGAGTGCGTTGCGCATGCCGATACCCGCGGAGTACCCTTTGTCGGGCTTCTTCTGATCCTGTGATGCATACAGGAACCCGAATGCACCGATGATCGCCCCGGCCTTACCGGCAGCGGCAGAGACACCGTGGCAAGTGGAGCGGAGCCTGGCCGGAAAGATCTCGGCGGGCACGATGAAGGTTGTGCTGTTGGGCCCGAAGTTGGCGAAGAAGAAGGTGAGGCCGTAGAGAACGACGAAGCCGGTGTGGTGCCCTGGCTTGACGAGGTAGTCGTAGGGCACGGCGATGGCGAGCATGAAGATGGTCATCATGGCAAAACCCATGAGCTGGATCCAGAACCTGCCAATGATGTCGATGAAGGCGACGGTGAACCAGTAGCCCGGTACGGTGCCGCAAAGAGCGATGAGCGCCTGGGCACGAGCGATGCGGTACAGCTCCTCGAGGGCGCTCATTGTCCTTGCCGGCGGGATCCATCCGACCTTGGTGAAGATGTCCTTCTGGAATAGGTTCTGGCTGTAGAAGGCGACGTCCAGCAGGAACCATGTGCTTGTGGTGGCTAGCAGGTGTAGTCCGTGGCGGCTCATGAACTGCCGCGAGAAGAGGCCCCAAGTGTCCCCGGAGGCCACTTGAAGCTGGACCTTCTCCTCCTCCTCGGTGATGTCCTTGTTGAGCACCCTGGACATGTCCGCGGTGGCTTGCTTCGTGTTGCGGGTGATGAGCGCCGTGTATCTCGCGGTCTCTGGCATCTTCATGCGCCAGTAGTAGGTCAGCGCGGCAGGGATGGTGCCGAACATGACAATGATGCGCCACACGTAGTCGGCCTCCGGCCCAATGGATGACGCTGCGTCGACGTAGAAGGGTGGCGCTGGGAACGCGTTCCGGAACGCGGAGGAGACAACAATGGTGACGATGGTGCCGAACAGGATACCGAAGCCCTGCATGGCAAAGACGGCAGCGATGAAGGTGCCGCGTGTTTTCTTGTTGGCGTACTCGGACATGATGGTCGCCGATAAGGGGTAGTCGCCGCCAACGCCGAAGCCGAGCCAGAAGCGAAAGAAACAGAGCGTCCCTATGACACCCTTGGCCTCGTGCCCGAACGAGAGCCCTGACGCGATGGAGCAGAGAACCATAAGGATGAGCGTGAAACCATAGACGCTCTTGCGGCCGAGCTTGTCACCGAGCCAGCCGAAGAAGAGCTGCCCCGCGAGCGTGCCGCAGAGGGCCACGCCGTTCACGGCGGCTGACACGTTTGCCGGGAGGTGACCCGGCTCGTTGCTGCCAGCTTCGGTGTAGTAGATGCGCCCCAGCAGCCTAGTGACGAGGGATATGCAGAAGAGGTCGTAGGCGTCGGTGAAGAAGCCCATGCCGGCGATCACCACGGCCGTGAAATGGTACCATTGCGTTTTCGCCTGGTCAAGTGCTTTCAACACGTTGAGCTGTTCACCCGCCATGGCCGATCGATCAACTAGTTATTGACCTCTCCACTAGCTATGAGCTCTCCGCTTCTACTTCGATCTTCTCTAGCTTTCTTGTTGTGTGTTTTCTTCCGTACCGCTGGTACCTATATATAGGCAGACAAGGGGAAGTTAGCAAAGTTAGATAAAGATTGGAATGGGCATAGAAACATGTATGCATCGTGGACCTACGATATGGATATACCAATCCGGACATTGGCTAGTTGCAGGAATAAAATACCCTATGTACGGCAGGTACAGCCGTACATTGTCAAGATGCATCAAAGGTCAAATGCCTTCGTTTAGAGACACATCTTAGTTGGGGGATTGAGGAATGCCAAACTGAAGTTTATCAGTTTTGACTTTCATGCTTCAATATAGAAATATGAAAAGAAAAATATTGAAACCACGGCATATTTATGCTGGGAATATACCTCAACGGAACAAATTGTAAGGAATAAAGGGCTGCCAGAAAAGGTCGAGATTGTAATGTGAGTTTTATCTAAATGTTATCAATACAACTATCTTGTGACCTGTCTTAATAGGTGGGGTTACTAATGTTTTTCTCTCCTCCATACCTATTCGCGTGGTATGACAATAAGGCAAAGGCTCTATCGATTTCTTAAGACAGAAAAGAACAAGAAAAAGACGATTTCTCCAAGAAATTGGTATGGAAAATGCAAGTCATGCAAATATTGCCATACGAATTCGTGCAAATACAGCCATTGAAATTGTTCATGATCACCTCTAAACCCAGTTTCAGGTAGAATCGCAGGCAATAGCCATACGCTCATAACATTGGTCATTTGGAATGTAAAAACGACTACAAACATATGCAGATTTAGCAGCATGCAGGCAGGGCAGCAAATAGGCCGTACTCCGTACTATCCAAAGCATTAACTTGCATCCTCACTCTCCCTCCTTGATTGTTTACTCTCTCGATTTTATTGAAATATGCATGTATGTAGTACGGAGGGAGTATAATAAATTGCAACCTGTCTGGCCAAGCACAGCTCACGTATCTGTGGCATTAGATCAAAGCGGCTGTAGGCTGTACCTGTACGTACTAGCTTATTACAAACTTTCTCAAAGGATGAAAAATATGTGAAGATATCCGAATATGCGGGGGAACCTTGCCAACTTGTGACTAGTTTGCACTATATCATGGCATGGTATTGGCAATACCAAAAGGTCGTGCAGCATAACTAGGGTGGCAAGCGCGGCCCGCATCCGTCCCGTAAACACCAAATTACAGCTCCATACTAATTAACGCTGCAGCATACCAAAATGGAGGAACGGAGGGAGTACTATATTGAGGTATATATTTCCTCTGCATCACGCCTTGCGAGATGAAATATGACCATAGGTATTGATTTTCCATAGAGGTGGAAAGGTTCATCTTTCAATACTCAATTTTCATAGTACGACTTCCATTTTTAACGTAAATCTGCAGAAATAACAGGAGCAGCTCGCAAGCCTATGAGGGTTTCCACTCCTATCATCTCCCGGCGGAAGGTATAAGAGCAGTGGAGACACAATCATCAATCCCAAGAGAAGCTATCTGACTATTATCATCTACAACAGCTCTTATCAACAACGGCTTTACAATAAGTAAAGCATGACAGTACAACAATTGCAAACCCAATTAGTCTGGTAGATGGTACTACCTGACGGAGTCGAATGCATTTGTCAACTACTTTTAAAAACAACTAGACTTTCTGCCCTCTGGCATTGTTATTAAAGCCTCAAAATCATGATCTCATCTGGTTTAACTGATTGTAGATAATTTATGCTAACCAATTTTATTAATCATGCTCTGAACAAGCTTAGCATTGGAAAGGATACGACCTGAAATGTTTGATGACTTTCTAACAGAGTTTATGTAACTTCAACATGATTTATTGAATACAGTGATGATAGACCATCCAACAGTTTTTTTCCACAATACCTTAAATTTGAGCAAGTCTAGCTAATATTTGCTTTAGAATGTGACAACCACAGCTCAGCCATCATCAACACAGTTTTCCTACTCATGAATTCAGAAAAACAGCATACAGCTTCCCCTGTTGGTGTTGTTGAGGGGTGAACAACGGCCGCCCGTTCCTAAAAAAGTGTGGTTCACTGACAGTTTGATGAGATAATCGTCTCAAGAAAGTTGCTCCAAAATGTTACGGTCCATTATTCTAAGGCGCCATTGTTACTTATTAACTTCAGACGCAAGGTAATTTGATTCTCGAGAGCAACCGCTCATGATGATATACAGTATCACTGTCACGTTTGACAAATGTACAAGCAATAAGTTGGTATGTACATTAAATGTCAGCCTTGCCGATTGTAAATGGGTTGACATTTCCTAATCAAATTGTCTTGATATTTACTGCTACCCACAAATAAAAATAAAACAGATCAAACTTGACGGTAGCAAATTTTACAGGTGTGGACAAAATGGTGAACAATAAAAAGTACTAACTTGCCCGGTGGCCAAAGTGGAGATATCTAGGCACCATACGGTGTATGAATCCTATCTGGGAAGATGCAGGTAGGTGACTTTAAAAGATTATAACACCCGCGTGTCCACTTGTCCAGAACATTAGTAACCAGACAACATATTACTCCACTGCAAGGACCAGTCAAGATTTTACAGTACATAAGGACTAGGCGACTAATCGCAACGGGAGAACTTGGGGGACATTTAGATACAGCCTTTATTTGGTTGTACAGAACAAGATACATATGCTGATATACATATTCACCTTCCTAAGATAAGAAAGAATGTAAGTAGAACATAATGCCAACTCAACTAGGTACATACTGCAAGGATCTAGAAAAACTCTGCTAGAGGACATAGTTTTTACAAGAGTTGACCGACGAACTGGAAGGAACGAGTTACTAAATATCAACCTGACGGTCTTTGATAGACATGCTTTGTTCTAGGATCAACGATTATGCCCTTTCCACCATTCACTTCGAGATCATGCCTGCGTGATTAAATACATCAGTACTGAACGTATCTTAGCTAGAAAACCTGTGAAAAAGCTATAAAATTTGCAAGATTTCCTTACTGGAAGACAAAATCTGGAATGGTTAGTTGTTCTCGTGGTACATATCTGAACAAATGCATCAATCTGTCAACATAGACAACTTTCTTCCAGACCTGATTCACACACAACGAGAAGTTGGAATTTCATGAAAACAAATCATGCCCAGTAATAAGGAGAAAAGTATTTGCAACCACACTTACATCTCCATCAACAAGAAGCTGCAACGCCAAAATAGCTGTTCTCAATCCCAGTGTTGGGTGGAGTATATATATAGCCTGTGGAAATCGATGACATCAGATGTTAATATTCTTCAAACATAAAATCATTAATGCACGATCAGATCAAATGAGGTACAAACCTGAAGATTTCGCTGATGCTTCCGCCCTAGCATTTGTTGTAACCGCTTCATGAATCCTAAGTCTGGTTGTCTGTAAATTCAATCACAAGAACTCAAGTTACACCCACTGCTTCTTAAATACTATTAAATACACTAAGGTTCAGATAGAAATGCAATTTCCTCCCAGCCTACATATCAAACACTTACACTTGTAAGGATGCTGCCGAGTGGAAATAGACAATAGAGTACGGCTTTTGAATCAAAGGCTCAAACTCCTGTAAGCAAAGCATATCATAATCCCGTCAGGGATTATTGTCCAGATGTTCCAAAAAAAAAAAAGGAATGGGTACTATCAAGTAGTACCAAAAGAGGCTGCAGCAAATATCATATATAAGTAGAAAGGAAATTGCAGATCTACTTCCATAGTACAAAGTAACTGCTAGATGCATTGCCTTTACTTTTCTTGTTGTGGGCCCAATCATCAATGTTGTTAAATTGCATATATATCCATAAAATAGTGCATTATGTATTTAAATCCTTCAAGACAATTTGACACCTTAAGAACTTTTGCATTTTGAGGCAGCACTATTGTATATTAATGCAAGCTCATGAATCATGATATATCAGGGAAAGTTACTGCATATCATGTGCAGTTCAAGTGTTTCAATTTATTACCTTTACTACATATAGAACAAATCGTTCAAGATCTAAACAGCGAAGAAGAAAGTGAGCGCCAACAACCACCATAACTGGACGCCCTTCACTATCGACACCACCACGGTAACTGAAATTGACAAACAATGTCAAAATACAGGCAAATGATACAGCGCCAACAGGAAAAATTGTCATGGATAGAAAGCAGCCTGAAGAAAGTCCAAAATAAATAGAAAATGACGAATTTACATACATTATTTTCATTTCAGCGATTTCTGAAAGATTGAGGGAATTTGCTTTAGCAAGGTATCTTGAATGAAGTGAATATTCTTCGGCAGCCGATAAGGCAGGACCACCAAGATCGCCTAAACCGAGCAACTTGGCACAATTAAATCCTTTCTTTGCCTGGGCAGACTTTTCCCATTGCTCCTTGCGTCGGAGATCTGGATCTTTAATTATGGACATAAAGGTAGGATCCAAATATGAATCCATCTTCGAATTTCTGTATGGAACAAAACAGAATGAGACAAACTCCAACTAAGGAACAATCATCGTCAAGTAACATGTTGAGTCTCACCTTCTGCGTGTCAATCCAGAACCAGAAAGGGGATTATCTGCGGGCACGGGAGCTGGATATTTGCTATTTGCTGCCTCCGCAGGCAACGTTTTTATTCTTATTTTCCTTTCATCTATTATTGGCTCGCCATTCTCATCCCCAACATCAGCTGGAAGTTTTAACGAAGCTATCTCTTCCTCCTGTTTGTCCCGTGGGAAATACAGAGGAAGCAATCTACAGGATGCAACACTATCAATCTATGCAAGAAAATCATCACATTTAACTAGCAGTACTAGTTTCAGTTTAAGTACCGCTTATATATCTCTGTATCAGATGATGATATAGTACAAAAGACAACAGCAGTTATATTGTCCTTTTGCTTCTCCAGAAAACGTCTAACAGTTCCTGCTCAACCTCATCCAAAGAAGACGGGACTTAGAAACTAGGAAAAGCTAACTGTTGAACAAATAAATAATTAACACAGACAAAATCCATTCTTTGGAGTCCGCATCCATAGAATAGCAGCCGTTGAACAAATCAAACAATAGCGGAACATAAAGAGAATTGAAACAAAATATTGACAAGACAACTCACTTATTGCCACATGAGCTGCTGGTTCGCGAGGGTAATTCTTGGCCTCTGTGTATATGCAACCCATTGCGATGCTAATCACATTAAAGGCAAAAAAAACTTAATCTCATAAAATTGCAGGACATACTATGTGAATTGCAATATTGGAAGACACCAAAATGTAAAATAAATAAAAATATGTACGTATTCAAGCGTCAAAGCTTTTAATATACCTTTCAAGACCATTCTCAACAAGTAGTTCCATACAAGACCTGTAGCAGTGGCTAAGTGCGCTCTCTGCCGCTGTGTGATATTTGACAGCATATTTAGGGCCCACCGTATGGATGACCTTCCTGGAAAACAAATCGATAAGTATGGTAACAGATGAAGAGCAAATATAATAAAAATCAATGACTTCCACCATTCCAAAATATAAGGCATATAAATTTTGTCCTAAATCAAACCTTCAAAGTTTTACCAATGTTTTACAAAAAATACAAAATAAATATAATAAGAAAATATATTTAATAGTGGATCTAATGATACTGATTTGGTAATCTAGAGATTGGTATTTTTTTCTATAAACTTGGTCAAACATAGAAGTTTTGACTTAAGAAAAAAAAATGCTTAGGAGCGGATCACCCTAGAGCATAAGACAGGTAAGGTCTGATCTGATCTGTTTACAGCAAGTATTCATTCAGATGGAAAATGCAGAGTTCAAATTGCACTTTGGAGCAAATTACAGACAAAGTGTAATTGGTTTTACACTACGGAATGCAGCATGGAACCAGAAAATTAGGACTGGTCTATGGTGAGCAACCATTGCAGTTGTAATGGCTGATTTGACATCGAACAGCAGGAGTAATCGCCCATATGGTCAGAACAAATGGGCGTTTTTGGAACAAATAGATCTTCCCACTAAAATTTAATTAACTATAAAGTATCACCAATTTTCTAGTGGTAAAATATATTAGCAGAACAGCATTGTCTTAGCAAAATAATGCCGACAGATAATTTATTGAGAGAGGAGGGTGGGGTGTCTCAGAGTGCAAAACCAGGGTCCCATAATGATGAACGTTGACCACGAAAATATGATTGTTCATGCTTACAGAAGAATATGCCATAAAATGTTGCTCTGTCCATTAATCGAGATGATAATGTACTTGAGTGTTAATTCCCTCTGAAAGGGTCTAACAGTTTGCCAAGTTATGCAAATGAACTCCACAGCGTTCACTGCTTATGTAACCGAGTACATTTTCTGCAAATGGATGTCAGACTACAAACCAACAGTTATGCCATCCCTGCAACTACTCTTTTGCTGAGATAGCTACTGATTTGCAACTAAAAATAATCACTATTGTTTTTGCGAAATAACTAAAAAAAATCACTATAAGATGGCAACAGCAGATAAAACAACAATATGTCAAAATTTTCCTTGGAGCAATGGTCAATTTGGCTGCCTTCTTTTTTATAAAAAAAAGAGTAGAAAAGGATGCAAAATCTGCAATTACAAAAGGATTATTGATCATATGCAAACTTGTAGTGAGCAAACACTGTGTATATACCCAATCAGAAATGGACACCCTGCATTCAAGAATTCATACACAAGATGTTATAGCTTGAACACTGGTTTTTCCCAACTACATTTGAGTCAGTACTGGAAAGATTGTGCTATGTACCCTCTGTAGTCTCCATTCTAAAGTGTTACTACTACAAGCATGGAGGATGCAAAATCAGTCATATGAGGATTGTCGGTCATATGGGCTTCTCTGTGGGTAAACAGTGTGTATATACCCAATGGGAAATAAGAACAAAATGAGATGACCAACCTAGCAGGTAGATCGTAGGCGTTGGTCATCTTGGCCATCCCAGTCCGGCACCCACCCTGCAAAGATGGATGAAAACAAAAGGCCGCCCCGCTGATCACGATCCCAAACCGAAATGCGGCTCAAGAAGGTAGAAACAGCATCGGAGGAAAAAACGTACCAGGGTGGCGCACTCCTCGGCGAGCTCTGGCCCCGCCGCCGCGTGCAACCCCGGGCTGCTGTGCGCCTCGTCCAAGCTCTGCGGGAAGCATTTGCGAACCAATTAGCGTTACCGATCGTGATGCTGCTGCTAGTGTATGTATGTTTGCGGTTGCGGCACGAGAGGAGGAGGGATGGGAATCGCGAGGGACGGACCTCGTTGGTGGAGTTGACGACGGCGTCGACCTCGAGGCTCCATGGCTGGCCCCGCCAGAGGTAGATCTTGGAGTTGACGTGGTCGTCGACGGGGAAGCGGGACGCGCCGCGGCCCCCCGCCCCGGCGGCCGCGTCGAGGGGGTCGGCGAAGGAGAGGAAGGAGGAGGCGGGGGCCTCGGATCCGGCGGCGGTGGGGGAGGAGGGGAGGCGCTGGTCGGGGTCGCTCCAGCGCGGGACCTGGTCGAGCGTCACGGCCGGCTCCACCCCGCCTACGCCGGGCGCCATGGCCGCCGCCGCGGCAGCCACCGCCCCGGGGGAGGGGGAGGCCGAGGCCGAGGCGGCCGCCGGCGAGCGGTGCTGCATGGGGCCGGATCGGAGCCGGCTGGGATGGCGTCGGGACGGGAGAGGCGGGTTCGCGCGCGCGCGAAGTGGAGGTGGAGGTGGAGAGGAGTTTGGGGATCGGGGCGGAACCGGATGGGGAATTGGGTTTTATTAAAATTGCCACAATAATTGTGCCGTCTGCGGAAATTTGCAGACGCGAGGAAGAAAATGATTACGAGTGGTTATGGCACTGACATGCTGGACAGACGAGTTGTAGGCCCTACATGTCATTGTAATTGGTATGATAACACGTCGGTATGTTTGAGAGGCGCATGCAGCCGATGCTAGCTGGATTATTAGGACGAGTGGGCACCACGTGAACAAGCCGAATGTGTCGACCTCAACCAGCCCTTGAAATTGATTGATAGCATGGGCCAAATCGTCGCCGTCCTTATGGCCATTTGCCCCGTTTTCGTTAATAATGGCATCTCTAGCGGCGGCGCGACGCAAACCGGATCTTGAGCGACCGTTTTCGTCCGCCATGATCGAAAATACGTCTGGCATAATATCCAGCGGGGCGACGTAAAATAACCAGGTCGTCCGCGGAGACGCAAACCTGACCCAAATATGCGTCTGGGATGCGTCTCTGGCGGACGCTCGGCGGACGCGGAAAGTATTCGCTCGCGTCAAGCGGACGTTTCGTCGGGCCCGCCTGGTAGTGACCCTGCGTCGATGCGTCTTCTCCGCCGGTACTGGCAGCGAGGCGTCGCTTCGGCAGTCTGCGGCCGCATAAATGGCGATGCCTCGCGTGGCGTGCGGCCGTCGCCTACCTCTGCGCACGTAGTAATGGCGATGCCACGCGTGGCGCGGCCGTCGCCCGCCTCCGACCTATATATACAGAGGCACGAGCATCTCATCTCCTCACTAAACCCTAGTCGCCGCTGCCGTAGCGCCGCTTTCCTCTCAGCCTCCAGCAGATCCACCATGAGCAGCGTCGGACGCGACCAGGCTGCCGCACCTCCACCTCCACCTTCACCTCCCACTCCACCTCCTCCGGCCTCGAGCTCCTCCGAGGAGTTCGACTCCGAAGACAGCACCGACCTCCTCCACCCGGTCATGGACGCCGCGGCCCTGGCACTCGCGGCGCAGGAAGCAGAGGAGGAGCTGGCGGGCCACGCGACGTTGGACGCCAAGCTGGAACAGCACAGGCTGGCGGCCGCTGCTGCAGCAGAGGACTCCGACTCAGAGATATCTTGGTCCCCCGATGACCCTGATGTGCCTACGCCGGAGGAGAGGGCGGCGGAGCAGAGGGCCATCGTCGATTCTTTCGAGACGCTCAAGGACGACGCCGCCAACGCGAGGCTGGAGCAGGCACTGAGCCAGGACGCGGCGGCGCACCGAGCCATAGCGACCGCGCGGGAGGCGGCGGAGAAGCAGGCAACGGAGCGACGCAACGACGGTGCCGGCCCGTTGATACGTCTCAAACGTATCTATAATTTCTTATGTTACATGCTACTTTTATGATGATACTCACATGTTTTATACACACTTTATGTCATATTTATGTATTTTCCGGCACTAACCTATTGACAAGATGCCGAAGAGCCAGTTGTTGTTTTCTGCTGTTTTTGGTTTCTGAAATCCTGCAAAGAAAATATTCTTGGAATTGTACGAAATCAACGCCCAGGGTCTTATTTTTCTACGAAGCTTCCAGAAGACCGAAGAGGATACGAAGTGGGGCCACGAGGTGGCGCCACGCTAAGGCGGCGCGGCCAAGAAGGGGCCCGCGCCGCCCTAGTGTGTGGGCCCTGATACGTCTCCAACGTATCTATAATTTCTTATGTTCCATGCTTGTTTTATGACAATACTCACATGTTTTATACACACTTTATGTTATTATTATGCATTTTCCGGAACTAACCTGTTGACAAGATGCCGAAGTGTCAGTTCCTGTTTTCTGTTGTTTTTGGTTTCAGAAATCCTAGTAAGAAAATATTCTCGGAATTGGAAGAAATCAACGCCCAGTATCTTATATTTCAAGGAAGCTTCGAGAGCACCAGAGAGGGACCAGAGGGGAGCCCTGGAGGCCCCACACGGGGTGGCGGCGCGGCCAAGAGGGGGGCGCGCCCCCCTGTTGACTGGCTGCCCCGTAGCCCTTCCGACTCCGGCTCTTCGCCTATAAAAGCCTCCCTGACCTAAATCTTTGATACGGATAAGCCACGGTACGAGAAACCTTCCAGAGCCGCCGCCATCGCGAAGCCAAGATCTGGGGGACAGAAGTCTCTGTTCCGGCACGCCATCGGGACGGGGAATTGCCCCCGGAAGGCATCTCCATCGACACCACCGCCATCTTCATCACCGCTGTTGTCTCCCATGAGGGAGTAGTTCTCCCTCGAGGCTAAGGGCTGTACCGGTAGCTATGTGGTTCATCTCTCTCCCATGTACTTCAATACAATGATCTCATGAGCTGCCTTACATGATTGAGATTCATATGAGCTTTGTATCACTAATCTATGTGCTACTCTAGTGATGTTATTAAAGTACTCTATTCCTCCTCCATGATGTAATGGTGATAGTGTGCATCATGTAGTACTTGGCGTAGTTTATGATTGTGATCTCTTGTAGATTATGAAGTTAACTATTACTATGATAGTATTGATGTGATCTATTCCTCCTTTCATAGCCTGATGGTGACAGTGTGCATGCTATGTTAGTACTTGGTATAATTGCGTTGGTCTATCATGCACTCTAAGGTTACTTAAATATGAACATCGAATGTTGTGGAGCTTGTTAACTCCGGCATTGAGGTGCTCTTGTAGCCCTACACAATTAATGGTGTTCATCATCCAACAAGAGAGTGTAGAGTGGTTTTATTACGTGATCAATGTTGAGAGTGTCCACTAGTGAAAGTATGATCCCTAGGCCTTGTTTCCAAATACTGTAATCATCGCTTATTCTTGTTCTCTTTGCATCTTTACTTCCTGCAATATTACCATCATCAACTGCACGCCAGCAAGCTATTTTCTGGCGCCGTTACTACTGCTCATATTCATTCATACCACTTGTATTTCACTATCTCTTCGTCGAACTAGTGCACCTATACATCTGACAAGTGTATTGGGTGTGTTGGGGACACAAGAGACTTCTTGTATCGTGATTGCAGGGTTGCTTGAGAGGGATATCTTTGACCTCTTCCTCCCTGAGTTCGATAAACCTTGGGTGATCCACTTAAGGAAAAACTTGCTGCTGTTCTACAAACCTCTGCTCTTGGAGGCCTAACACTGTCTACAGGAAAAGAAGCGTGAGTAGACATCAAGCTATTTTCTGGCGCCGTTGCCGGGGAGGAAAGGTAAAAGGAACTCACACTCTGGTCCCAGGCAACTAAGCTATTTTCTGGTGCCGTTGTAAGTGCTCGAAGCTATTTCCTTTAGATCCTGCAATTGCATCTTTTTGTTTCTTGTTTTTATTTCACTAGTTAGGCATAATGGAAAGCAACATGGAGCTTTTTAATCTATTTCCTGAGTTAAGATATGGATTGTTTGATGCGAAAATTAAAAAACCTATGGAACATATTAGTATGAACGCTTTGAACACCATTGTTGCTAATGATATGAAAAATTCTAAGCTTGGGGAAGCTGGTTTTGATGATGATATGGGGTGGCCCGATCTTCTCAGTAAGCAACGGTGGTGATGATGATCACGGGGTGATGGCAACGGAGAAACACGACGATGTAGTGGATGATAACTTGTATGACGCAACGAGATCTCTCGATTGGTCCCTGTCGCCAATGCAACAACTCTCAACCCTGCAAGATATTCGCAACTCCACACACTTGCGCACGTAGCCGCCGACCACGAAGCGGTAAGTTGCAACCGTCTAATTCCCAATGGAACAGCAAATCACATAAGACTTTTTCAGGATCTACACAATATCAAGCAATATGGTGTAGGGATTCAATAGTTTTGCTAGAGCAAACAACTAAGAACTATGATTTATCTTAAACGTGGTCTAAAGCAGCTAGGGGGCATCTTGGGCACTTATATAGGCGTCCGGGACGACTCCTGGTCGAAAAGATACAAAAATAACCGACCCAGAATAGATCTGGGCGAGACAGACTCGGACGAATCCGGTCTGGAATCCGGTCAACCGGACCAGGGACCGGATCGGCCGGTCTGGCGTCCGGTCAACCGGGCGGCAACCGGAAACTTCGCAACTTTTCGGTTTTGGCCCGGTACGATGCATCCCATCCGGTTGGCGCCCGGTCAACCGGGCCAGGGACCAGACTGGCCGGTCTGGAGGCCGGTCTAACCGGGTGCTGGACCGGTATGGACGTCTTCTTCTCCTCTCGCGCATGCCTCCCGCTCCTTCCTCGCGCGTCCATGAGATATCTTCATGTCCAGCTCCATGTCCAGCTTCACGTCCATCTTGACGTCCGTCTTCATGTCCAGCTGCTCCTCTCCTCCTCGTGCGATGCTCGTCTCCTCTTGATACCCGATGATACATAAGTAATAGGACTTAGGCAGTATAAAGTTCTCATCAATCAAAGTACCGTTTAGAAACAAGTTTACCTGTTGTTTAAGTAGCTTCGCACGAGCCCTTGTAATTGGTCCAATCCGAACTTCATTGGACTTGAGCTTCACAGAAGGTTCATCTTCATTTATCAGTGACGGAGGTAATGGTGTAGTAGGGATGTCCTCATCATCTCCCCACCTTCAAAAGGCGTCGACCCCGACGCTCCAAGGTCTTCTCCGTCATATGGTGTCAAATCAGCAACATTGAAAGAATTACTGACACCAAACTCATCAACTGGAAGATCTATCGAGTATGCATTATCATTGATCTTGGCAAGCACTTTGTAAGGACCAACACCACGAGGCTTCAACTTAGACTTCCGTAGCTTCGGGAACCGATCCTTGCAAAAATGTACCTAGACCATATCACCAGGCTTGAACAACATCTCTTTGCGCTTCTTATTCATCCTTGCAGCATTGCTCTTGCCTTTCTTCTCGATCAACTCTTTAGTATTCACATGGATTTTTCGCACAAAATCTGCCCTCTTGGATGCCTCCATATTAACTCTCTCATGTATGGGAGAAAAGTGCTTGATGTCTACGGGAGCTTCTATTCTTGTAGACAGTGTTGGGCCTCCAAGAGCAGAGGTTTGTAGAACAGCAGCAAGTTTCCCTTAAGTGGATCACCCAAGGTTTATCGAACTCAGGGAGGAAGAGGTCAAAGATATCCCTCTCATGCAACCCTGCAACCACAAAGCAAGAAGTCTCTTGTGTCCCCAACACACCTAATAGGTGCACTAGTTCGGCGAAGAGATAGTGAAATACAGGTGGTATAAATAAGTATGAGTAGTAGCAACGGTGCCAGAAAAGTGCTTGCTGGCATGTAGTTGATGGTGGTAATATTGCAGGCAGTACAGATACAGTAAAACAATAAACAAGCAGCGATAGCAGTATTTAGGAACAAGGCCTAGGGATCATACTTTCACTAGTGGACACTCTCAACATTGATCACATAACAAGATAGATAAATGCTAGACTCTACACTCTCTTGTTGGATGATGAACACCATTGCGTAGGATTACACGAACCCTCAATGCCGGAGTTAACAAGCTCCACAATATTCAATGTTCATATTTAAATAACCTTAGAGTGCAAGATAGATCAACATAACCAAATAGATCACATCAATACCATCATAGTAATAGTTAACTTCACAATCTACAAGAGATCACGATCATAAACTACGCCAAGTACTACATGATGCACACACTGCCCCTTTACACCATGCAGGAGGAATAGAGTACTTTAATAACATCACTAGAGTAGCACATAGATGAATAGTGATACAAAACTCATATGAATGTCAATCATGTAAAGCAGCTCATGAGATCATTGTATTGAAGTACATAGGAGAGAGATTAACCACATAGCTACCGGTACAGCCCCGAGCCTCGATGGAGAACTACTCCCTCCTCATGGGAGACAGCAGCGGTGATGAAGATGGCGGTGGTGTCGATGGAGAAGCCTTCCGGGGGCACTTCCCCGTCCCGGTGGCGTGCCGGAACAGAGACTCCTGTCCCCCAGATCTTGGCTTCACGATGGCGGCGGCTCTGGAAGGTTTCTCGTACCGTGGCTTTTTCGTATCGAGGTTTTAGGTCGAGGACCTTTATATAGGCGAAGAGGCGGAGTCGGAGGGGCGACGAGGCGGTGAGGGGGTATGGCGGCGCGGCCAGGGCTTGGGCCGCGCCAGCCACCCTCCTGGGGCCCCTGTGGCCCACCTCTGGTCCTTCCCGGGTGTTCTGGAAGCTTCGTGTATTTCTAAGATGTTGGGTGTTGATTTCGTCCGATTCCGAGAATATTTCCTTACTAGGATTTCTGAAACCAAAAACAGAAAACAGCAACTGGCCCTTCGGCATCTCGTCAATAGGTTAGTTCCAGAAAATGCATAAATATGACATAAAGTATGCATAAAACATGTAGATATCATCAATAATGTGGCATGGAACATAAGAAATTATCGATACGTCGGAGACGTATCAGCATCCCCAAGCTTAGTTTCTGCTCGTCCCGAGCAGGTAAACGATAACAAAGATAATTTCTGGAGTGACATGCCATCATAACCTTGATCATACTATTAAGCACATGTAATGAATGCAGCGATCAAAACAATGGTAATGACATGAGTAAACAACTGAATCATAAAGCAAAGACTTTTCATGAATAGTACTTTCAAGACAAGCATCAATAAGTCTTGCATAAGAGTTAACTCATAAAGCAATAATTCATAGTAGAGGTATTGAAGCAACACAAAGGAAGATTAAGTTTCGGCGGTTGCTTTCAACTTGTAACATGTATATCTCATGGATAATTGTCAATGCAAAGTAATATAACAAGTGCAATATGCAAGTATGTAGGAATCAATGCACAGTTCACACAAGTGTTTGCTTCTTGAGGTGGAGAGAAATAGGTGAACTGACTCAACAATAAAAGTAAAAGAATGGTCCTTCAGAGAGGAAAGCATCGATTGCTATATTTGTGCTAGAGCTTTGGTTTTGAGAACATATAGAGAGCATAAAAATAAAGTTTTGAGAGGTGTATGTTGTTGTCAACGAATGGTAGTGGCACTCTAACCCCCTTGCCAGACAAACCTTCAAAGAGCGGCTACCATTTTATTTTGTTTTTGTGTGGCACTCCTTTCAACCTTTTTTTCACAAACCATGGCTACCCGAATCCTCGGGTGCCTGCCAACAATCTCATACCATGAAGGAGTGCCTTTTTATTTTAGTTTTATTATGATGACACTCCTCCCCACCTTTGCTTTCTCAAGCCATGGATAACCGAATCCTTCGGGTGCCGTCCAACAATCACATACCATGGAGGAGTGTCTATTTTTGTTAATTAATTTGGGACTGGGAATCCCATTGCCAGCTCTTTTTGCAAAATTATTGGATAAGCGGATGAAGCCACTAGTCCATTGGTGAAAGTTGCCCAACAAGATTGAAAGATAAACACCACATACTTCCTCATGAGCTATAAAACATTGACACAAATCAGAGGTGATAAATTTTGAATTGTTTAAAGGTAGCACTCAAGCAATTTACCTTGGAATGGCGGAGAAATACCATGTAGTAGGTAGGTATGGTGGACACAAATGGCATAGTGGTTGGCTCAAGTATTTGGATGCATGAGAAGTATTCCCTCTCGATACAAGGTTTAGGCTAGCAAGGCTATTTGAAACAAACACAAGCATGAACTAGTACATCAAAACTTACATAAAAGACATATTACAAGCATTATAAGACTATACATCGTCTTCCTTGGTGTTCAAACACCTCACTAGAAAATATCTAGACTCTAGAGAAACCACTCATGCAAACCAAATTTTAACAAGGTCTATGTATGTCTTCACTAATAGGTGCAAAGTACATGATGCAAGAGCTTAAACATGAGCACAACAATTGCCAAGTATCAAGTTATTCAAGACATCATACCAATTACTACATGTAGCATTTCCCGTTCCAACCATATAACAATTAACGAAGCAGTTTCAACCTTCGCCATGAACATTAAAAGCTAAGAACACATGTGTTCATACGAACCAGCGGAGCGTGTCTCTCTCCCACACAAGCATTTATTCAAACAAAAACAAAAACAAGAAACATACAGACGCTCCAAGTAAAGCACATATGATGTGGCCGAATAAAAATATAGTTTCAAGGGAAGGAACCTGATAATTTGTCGATGAAGAAGGGGATGCCTTGGGCATCCCCAAGCTTAGATGCTTGAGTCTTCTTGAAATATGCAGGGATGAACCACCGGGGCATCCCCAAGCTTAGACTTTTCACTCTTCTCGATCTCATTGTATCATCCTCCTCTCTTGACCCTTGAAAACTTCCTCCACACCAAACTCGAAACAAACTCATTAGAGGGTTAGTGCATAATCAAAAACTCACATGTTCAGAGGTGACACAATCATTCTTAACACTTCTGGACATTGCTCAAAGCTACTGGAATTAAATGGAACAAAGAAATCCATCCCACATAGCAAAAGAAGCAATGCGAAATAAAAGGCAGAATCTGTCAAAACAGAACAGTCCGTAAAGACGAATTTTAAAGGGGCAACAGACTTGCTCAAATGAAAATGCTCAAATTGAATGAAAGTTGCGTACATATCTGAGGATCACTCACGTAAATTGGCATAATTTTCTGAGTTACCTACAGAGAATTTTTCCCAGATTCGTGACATCAAAGAAATCTGTTTCTGCGCAGTAATCCAAATCTAGTATGAACCTTACTATCAACGACTTTACTTGGCACAACAAAGCACAAAACTAAGATAAGAAGAGATTGCTACAGTAGTAAACAACTTCCAAGACACAAATATAAAACAAAGTACTGTAGCAAAATAAACACATGAGTTATCTCCCAAGAAGTTCTTTCTTTATAGCTGATGTCTACTTCCCCCTCCTTTTCCTGTAGACAGTGTTGGGCCTCCAAGAGCAGAGGTTTGTAGAACAGCAGCAAGTTTTCCCTTAAGTGGATCACCCAAGGTTTATCGAACTCAGGGAGGAAGAGGTCAAAGATATCCCTCTTATGCAACCCTGCAACCACAAAGCAAGAAGTCTCTTGTGTCCCCAACACACCTAATAGGTGCACTAGTTCGGCGAAGAGATAGTGAAATACAGGTGGTATGAATATATATGAGCAGTAGCAACGGTGCCAGAAAATAGCTTGCGGGCGTGTAGTTGATGGTGGTGGTATTGCAGCAGTAGTAACGCAGTAAAACAGTAAACAAGTAGTAGTAACTCAGCAGTATTTAGGAACAAGGCCTAGGGATTATACTTTCACTAGTGGACACTCTCAACATTGATCACATAACAGAATAGATAAATGCATACTCTACACTCTTGTTGGATGATGAACGCATTGCGTAGGATTACACGAACCCTCAATGCCGGAGTTAACAAGCTCCACAATTTGTTCATATTTAAGTAACCTTATAGTGTAAGATAGATCAATATAACCAAATAGATCACATCAATACCATCATAGTGATAATTAACTCCACAATCTACAAGAGATCATGATCATAGCCTACGACAAGAACCACACGGTGCACACACTAGTCACCTTTACACACGTGCAGGAGGAATAGAACTACTTTAATAACATCACTAGAGTAGCACATAGATGAATTGTGATACAAAACTCATATGAATCTCAATCATGTAAAGCAGCTCATGAGATCATTGTATTGAAGTACATGGAGAGAGATTAACCACATAGCTACCGGTACAGCCCCGAGCCTCGATGGAGAACTACTCCCTCCTCATGGGAGTAGCAGCGGTGATGAAGATGGCGGTGGAGATGGCAGCGGTGTCGATGGAGAAGCCTTCCGGGGGCACTTCCCCGTTCCGGCAGCGTGCCGGAACAGAGACTCCTGTCCCCCAGATCTTGGCTTCGCGATGGCGGCGGCTCTGGAAGGTTTCTGTGGGTTTCGTCGAACGCCTCAGGGTTTTCGATCCAGGGGCTTTTTATAGGCGAAGAGGCGGCGCAGGAGGGCTTCTGGGGGCCCACACTATAGGGGGGCGCGCCCCCCCCCCTGGCCGCGCCGGGGTGTGGTGTGGGGCCCCCAGGGCTCCCCTCTGGTCCTTCCCGGGTGTTCTGGATGCTTCCGATGAAAATAGGAACTTGGGCGTTGATTTCGTCCGATTCCGAGAATATTTCGTTACTAGGATTTCGAAACCAAAAACAGCAGAAACAGAATGGCCTCTCGGCATCTCGTCAATAGGTTAGTTCCGGAAAACGCATAAAAATGATATAAAGTGTGAACAAAACATGTTGGTATTGTCATAAAACAAGCATGGAACATCGGAAATTATAGATACGTTGGAGACGTATCAGCATCCCCAAGCTTAGTTCCTCCTCGTCCTCGAGTAGGTAAACGATAAAAGATAATTTCTGAGGTGACATGCTACCAACATAATCTTAATCATACCATTGTAAAGCATATGAGATGAATGCAGCGATTCGAAACAATGTAAATGCAATGAGTAAACAATTGAATCATATAGCAAAGACTTTTCATGAATAGTACTTTCGAGACAAGCATCAATAAGTCTTGCATAAGAGTTACTCATAAAGCAATAAATTCATAGTAGAGACATTGAAGCAACACAATGGAAGATTAAGTTTCAGCGGTTGCTTTCAACTTGTAACATGTATATCTCATGGATAGTTGTCAATGCAGAGCAATATAACAAATGCAATAAGCAAGTATGTAAGAATCAATGCACAGTTCACACAAATGTTTGCTTCTTGAGGTGGAGAGAGATAGGTGAACTGACTCAACATTGAAAGTAAAAGAATGGTCCTCCATAGAGGAAAAGCATCGATTGCTATATTTGTGCTAGAGCTTTGATTTTGAAAACATGAAACAATTTTGTCAACGGTAGTAATAAAGCATATGTATCATGTAAATTATATCTTACAAGTTGCAAGCCTCATGCATAGTATACTAATAGTGCCCGCACCTTGTCCTAATTAGCTTGGACTACCGGATCATCACAATGCACATGCTTTAACCAAGTGTCACAAAGGGGTACCTCTATGCCGCCTGTACAAAGGTCTAAGGAGAAAGCTCGCATTGGATTTCTCGCTATTGATTATTCTCAACTTAGACATCCATACCGGGACAACATAGACAACAGATAATGGACTCCTCTTTTATGCATAAGCATGTAACAACAATTAATAATTTTCTCATTTGAGATTGAGGATATATGTCCAAAACTGAAACTTCCACCATGGATCATGGCTTTAGTTAGCGGCCCAATGTTCTTCTCTAACAATATGCATGCTTAACCATAAGGTGGTAGATCGCTCTTACTTCAGACAAGACGAACATGCATAGCAACTCACATGAAATTCAACAAAGAGTAGTTGATGGCGTCCCCAGTGAACATGGTTATCGCACAACAAGCAACTTAATAAGAGATAAAGTGCATAAGTACATATTCAATACCACAATAGTTTTTAAGCTATTTGTCCCATGAGCTATATATTGCAAAGGTGAATGATGGAATTTTAAAGGTAGCACTCAAGCAATTTACTTTGGAATGGCGGAAAATACCATGTAGTAGGTAGGTATGGTGGACACAAATGGCATAGTGGTTGGCTAAAGTATTTTGGATGCATGAGAAGTATTCCCTCTCGATACAAGGTTTAGGCTAGCAAGGTTATTTGAAACAAACACAAGGATGAACCGGTGCAGCAAAACTCACATAAAAGACATATTGTAAACATTATAAGACTCTACACCGTCTTCCTTGTTGTTCAAACTCAATACTAGAAATTATCTAGACCTTAGAGAGACCAATTATGCAAACCAAATTTTAGCAAGCTCTATGTATTTCTTCATTAATGGGTGCAAAGTATATGATGCAAGAGCTTAAACATGAGCACAACAATTGCCAAGTATCACATTACCCAAGACATTATAGCAAATTACTACATGTATCATTTTCCAATTCCAACCATATAACAATTTAACGAAGAACTTCGCCATGAATATTATGAGCTAAGAACACATGTGTTCATACGAACCAGCGGAGCGTGTCTCTCTCCCACACAAGCATTTATTCAAACAAAAACAAAAACAAGAAACATACAGACGCTCCAAGTAAAGTGCATAAGATGTGACCGAATAAAAATATAGTTTCAAGAGAAGGAACCTGATAATTTGTCGATGAAGAAGGGGATGCCTTGGGCATCCCCAAGCTTAGACGCTTGAGTCTTCTTGAAATATGCATGGATGAACCACCGGGGCATCCCCAAGCTTAGAGCTTTCACTCTTCTTGATCATAGTATATCATCCTCCTTTCTTGACCCTTGAAAACTTCCTCCACACCAAACTCGAAACAACTCATTAGAGGGTTAGTGCACAATAAAAATTAACATATTCGGAGGTGACACAATCATTCTTAACACTTCTGGACATTGCATAATGCTACTGGACATTAGTGGATCAAAGAAATTCATCCAACATAGCAAAAGAGGCAATGCGAAATAAAAGGCAGAATCTGTCAAAACAGAACAGTTCGTATTGACGAATTTTAAAATGGCACCAGACTTGCTCAAATGAAAATGCTCAAATTGAATGAAAGTTGCGTACATATCTGAGGATCATGCACATAAATTGGCTTAATTTTCTGAGCTACCTACAGGGAGGTGGACCCAGATTCGTGACAGCAAAGAAATCTGGAACTGTGCAGTAATCCAAATCTAGTACTTACTTTTCTATCAACGGCTTTACTTGGCACAACAAAACACAAAACTAAGATAAGGAGAGGTTGCTACAGTAGTAAACAACTTCCAAGACACAAATATAAAACAAAGTACTGTAGCAAAATAACACATGGGTTATCTCCCAAGAAGTTCTTTCTTTATAGCCATTAAGATGGGCTCAGCAGTTTTAATGATGCACTCATAAGAAATAGTATTTGAAGCAAAAGAGAGCATCAAGAGGCAAATTCAAAACACATTTAAGTCTAACATGCTTCCTATGCAAAGGAATCTTGTAAATAAACAAGTTCATGAAGAGCAAAGTAACAAGCATAGGAAGATAAAACAAGTGTAGCTTCAAAAATTTCAGCACATAGAGAGGTGTTTTAGTAACATGAAAATTTCTACAACCATATTTTCCTCTCTCATAATAACTTTCAATAGCAACATTAGCAAACTCAACAATATAACTATCACATAAAGCATTCTTATCATGAGTCTCATGCATAAAATTATTACTCTCCACATAGGCATAATCAATTTTATTAGTTGTAGTGGGAGCAAATTCAACAAAGTAGCTATCATTATTATTCTCATCAAGTGTAGGAGGCATAGTATAATCACAACAAAATTTACTCTCCATAGTAGGTGGCACCAAAAGACCACTATCATTATAATCATCATAAATAGGAGGCAAAGTATCATCAAAGAAAATTTTCTCCTCAATGCTTGGGGGACTAAAAAGATCATGCTCATCAAAACCAGCTTCCCCAAGCTTAGAATTTTCCATATCATTAGCAACAATGGTGTTCAAAGTATTCATGCTAACATGTTCCATGGGTTTTTTAATTTTCGCATTAAACCATTCATGTCTTGACTCAGGAAATAGTACAAAGAGCTCACAGATGTTGTCCATTATGCCTTACTAGTGTAAACAAGAAACAAAAAGATGCAATTGCAGGATCTAAAGGAAATAGCTTCGAGCACAAACACAATGGCGCCAGAAAAGTACTTTACCTGGAACCGAAGTATGAGTGCCTTTTACCTTTCCTCCCCGACAGCAGCGCCAGAAAAGTGCTTGATGTCTACTTCCCCTCCTTTTCCTGTAGACGGTGTTGGGCCTCCAAGAGCGAGAGGTTTGTAGAAGCAGCAAGTTTTCCCTTAAGTGGATCACCCAAGGTTTATCGAACTCAGGGAGGAAGAGGTCAAAGATATCCCTCTTATGCAACCCTGCAACCACAAAGCAAGAAGTCTCTTGTGTCCCCAACACACCTAATAGGTGCACTAGTTCGGCGAAGAGATAGTGAAATACAGGTGGTATGAATATATATGAGCAGTAGCAACGGTGCCAGAAAATAGCTTGCGGGCGTGTAGTTGATGGTGGTGGTATTGCAGCAGTAGTAACGCAGTAAAACAGTAAACAAGTAGTAGTAACTCAGCAGTATTTAGGAACAAGGCCTAGGGATTATACTTTCACTAGTGGACACTCTCAACATTGATCACATAACAGAATAGATAAATGCATACTCTACACTCTTGTTGGATGATGAACGCATTGCGTAGGATTACACGAACCCTCAATGCCGGAGTTAACAAGCTCCACAATTTGTTCATATTTAAGTAACCTTATAGTGTAAGATAGATCAATATAACCAAATAGATCACATCAATACCATCATAGTGATAATTAACTCCACAATCTACAAGAGATCATGATCATAGCCTACGACAAGAACCACACGGTGCACACACTAGTCACCTTTACACACGTGCAGGAGGAATAGAACTACTTTAATAACATCACTAGAGTAGCACATAGATGAATTGTGATACAAAACTCATATGAATCTCAATCATGTAAAGCAGCTCATGAGATCATTGTATTGAAGTACATGGAGAGAGATTAACCACATAGCTACCGGTACAGCCCCGAGCCTCGATGGAGAACTACTCCCTCCTCATGGGAGTAGCAGCGGTGATGAAGATGGCGGTGGAGATGGCAGCGGTGTCGATGGAGAAGCCTTCCGGGGGCACTTCCCCGTTCCGGCAGCGTGCCGGAACAGAGACTCCTGTCCCCCAGATCTTGGCTTCGCGATGGCGGCGGCTCTGGAAGGTTTCTGTGGGTTTCGTCGAACGCCTCAGGGTTTTCGATCCAGGGGCTTTTTATAGGCGAAGAGGCGGCGCAGGAGGGCTTCTGGGGGGCCCACACTATAGGGGGGCGCGGCCCCCCCCTGGCCGCGCCGGGGTGTGGTGTGGGGCCCCCAGGGCTCCCCTCTGGTCCTTCCCGGGTGTTCTGGATGCTTCCGATGAAAATAGGAACTTGGGCGTTGATTTCGTCCGATTCCGAGAATATTTCGTTACTAGGATTTCTGAAACCAAAAACAGCAGAAAACAGCAACTGGCCTCTCGGCATCTCGTCAATAGGTTAGTTCCGGAAAACGCATAAAAATGATATAAAGTGTGAACAAAACATGTTGGTATTGTCATAAAACAAGCATGGAACATCGGAAATTATAGATACATTGGAGACGTATCAATAGCCATTAAGATGGGCTCAGCAGTTTTAATGATTGGCTCGCAAGAAATAGTATTTGAAGCAAAAGAGAGCATCAAGAGGCAAATTCAAAACAAATTTAAGTCTAACACGCTTCCTATGAAAAGGAATCTTGTACACAAATGAATTCATGAAGAACAAAGTGATAAGCATAAGAGGATAAAACACGTGTAGCTTCAAAAATCTCAGCACATAGAGAGGCATTTTAGTAACATGAAAATTTCTACAACCATATTTTCCTCTCTCATAATAACTTTCAGTAGCATCATGAGCAAACTCAACAATATAACTATCACATGAAGCATTCTTATCATGAGTCTCATGCATAAAATTATTACTCTCCACATAAGCATAATCAATTTTATTAGTTGTAGTGGGAGCAAATTCAACAAATTAGCTATCATTATTATTCTCATCATCAAATATAGGAGGCATATTGTAATCATAATCAAATTTACTCTCCATAGTAGGTGGCAACAAAAGACTACTATCATTATAATCATCATAAATAGGAGGTAAATTATCATCAAAGTAAATTTTCTCCTCAATGCTTGGGGGACTAAAAAGATCATGCTCATCAAAGCCAGCTTCCCCAAGCTTAGAATTTTCCATAGCATTAGCAACAATAGTGTTCAAAGCATTCATATTAATAACATTCCCATTAGCATGCATATAAAGTTCCATGGGTTTTTTAATTCTCTCTTCAAACACATCATGTCCTAATTCAAGATAAAGTTCATAAAGATCTCTCATATTTTTGTTGTTTTCAATTATGCCTAACTAGTGTAAACAAGAAACAAAAAAATGCAATTGCAGGATCTAAAGGAAATAGCTTCGAGCACAAACACAATGGCGCCAGAAAAGTACTCACACTGAACCGGAGTATGAGTGCCTTTTACCTTTCCTCCCCGGCAACGGCGCCAGAAAAGTGCTTGATGTCTACGGGAGCTTCTATTCTTGTAGACAGTGTTGGGCCTCCAAGAGCAGAGGTTTGTAGAACAGCAGCAAGTTTCCCTTAAGTGGATCACCCAAGGTTTATCGAACTCAGAGAGGAAGAGGTCAAAGATATCCCTCCCATGCAACCCTGCAACCACAAAGCAATAAGTCTCTTGTGTCCCCAACACACCTAATAGGTGCACTAGTTCGGCGAAGAGATAGTGAAATACAGGTGGTATAAATAAGTATGAGTAGTAGCAACGGTGCCAGAAAAGTGCTTGCTGGCGTGTACTTGATGGTGGTAATATTGCAGCGATCTGGATACAGTAAAACAAGAAACAAGCGATAGCAGTATTTAGGAACAAGGCCTAGGGATCATACTTTCACTAGTGGACACTCTCAACATTGATCACATAACAGAATAGATAAATGCTAGACTCTACACTCTCTTGTTGGATGATGAACACCATTGCGTAGGATTACACGAACCCTCAATGCCGGAGTTAACAAGCTCCACAATATTCAATGTTCATATTTAAATAACCTTAGAGTGCAAGATAGATCAACATAACCAAATAGATCACATCAATACCATCATAGTAATAGTTAACTTCACAATCTACAAGAGATCACGATCATAAACTACGCCAAGTACTACATGATGCTGATGGCGTGTATTTCACACGTTCGTTGGGCAACCCCAAGAGGAAGGTATGATGCGCACAGCAGCAAGTTTTCCCTCAGAAAGAAACCAAGGTTTATCGAACCAGGAGGAGCCAAGAAGCACGTTGAAGGTTGATGGCGGCGGGATGTAGTGCGGCGCAACACCAGAGATTCCGGCGCCAACGTGGAACCTGCACAACACAACCAAAGTACTTTGCCCCAACGAAACAGTGAGGTTGTCAATCTCACCGGCTTGCTGTAACAAAGGATTAACCGTATTGTGTGGAAGATGATTGTTTGCAGAAACAAGAGAACAAGATTGCAGTAGATTGTATTTCAAGAAAGAGAATTGGACCGGGGTCCACAGTTCACTAGAGGTGTCTCTCCCATAAGACGAACAGCATGTTGGGTGAACAAATTACAGTTGGGCAATTGACAAATAAAGAGAGCATGACCATGCACATACATATCATGATGAGTATAGTGAGATTTAATTGGGCATTACGACAAAGTACATAGACCGTCATCCAACTGCATCTATGCCTAAAAAGTCCACCTTCAGGTTATCATCCGAACCCCCTCCAGTATTAAGTTGCTAACAACAGACAATTGCATTAAGTATTGCGCGTAATGTAACTAGTGACTACATCCTTGAACATAGCACTAATGTTTTATCCCTAGTGGCAACAACACATCCATAACCTTAGTGGTTCTTGTCACTCCTCCGCATTCACGGAGGCATGAACCCACTATCGAGCATAAATACTCCCTCTTGGAGTTACTAGCATCACCTTGGCCAGAGCATCTACTAATAACGGAGAGCATGCAAGATCATAAACAACACATAAGCATAGCTTTGATAATCAACATAACAAGTATTCTCTATTCATCGGATCCCAACAAACGCAACATATAGAATTACAGATAGATGATCTTGATCATGTTAGGCAGCTCACAAGATCCGACAATGATAGCACAATGGGGAGAAGACAACCATCTAGCTACTGCTATGGACCCATAGTCCAGGGGTAGACTACTCACACATCACACCGGAGGCGACCATGGCGGCGTAGAGTCCTCCGGGAGATGATTCCCCTCTCCGGCAGGTGCCGGAGGCGATCTCCTGGATCCCCGAGATGGGATCGGCGGCGGCGGCGTCTCGGGAAGGTTTTCCGTATCGTGGTTCTCGATGCGGGGTTTTCGTCACGGAGACTTTTTATAGGCGAAAGGGCAGGTCAAGAGGCGGCACGGGGCCCCACACCACAGGGCCGCGCGGCCAAGGGGGCCGCGCCGCCTAGGGTGTGGCCCCTCCGTGGCCCCTCTTCGTCTCTCCTTCGGACTTCGGAAGCTTCGTGAGAAAATAGGCCCCTGGGCTTTGATTTCGTCCAATTCCGAGAATATTTCCTTACTAGGATTTCTGAAACCAAAAACAGCAGAAAACAAGAATCGGCACTTCGGCATCTTGTTAATAGGTTAGTTCCGGAAAATGCACGAATATGACATAAAGTGTGCATAAAACATGTAGATAACATCAATAATGTGGCATGGAACTTAAGAAATTATCGATACGTCGGAGACGTATCAGCAGCCACACGCTTAGTTCTGCTCGTCCCGAGCAGGTCAATCGATAACACCGAGCAGTGCGGGGGTGACATGCCATCATAATCTTGATCATACTATTTGTAAAGCATATGTAGTGAATGCAGCGATCAAAACAATGTATATGACATGAGTAAACAAGTGAATCATATAGCAAAGACTTTTCATGAATAGCACTTCAAGACAAGCATCAATAAGTCTTGCATAAGAGTTAACTCATAAAGCAATAATTCAAAGTAAAGGCATTGAAGCAACACAAAAGAAGATTAAGTTTCAGCGGTTGCTTTCAACTTGTAACATGTATATCTCATGGATATTGTCAACATAGAGTAATATAATAAGTGCAATAAGCAAGTATGTAGGAATCAATGCATAGTTCACACAAGTGTTTGCTTCTTGAGGTGGAGAGAAATAGGTGAACTGACTCAACATTGAAAGTAAAAGAATGGTCCTCCATAGAGGAAAAGCATCGATTGCTATATTTGTGCTAGAGCTTTGATTTTGAAAACATGAAACAATTTTGTCAACGGTAATAATAAAGCATATGTATCATGTAAATTATATCTTACAAGTTGCAAGCCTCATGCATAGTATACTAATAGTGCCCGCACCTTGTCCTAATTAGCTTGGACTACCGGATCATCACAATGCATTGTTTTTACCAAGTGTCACAAAGGGGTACCTCTATGCCGCCTGTACAAAGGTCTAAGGAGAAAGCTCGCATTGGATTTCTCGCTATTGATTATTCTTCAACTTAGACATCCATACCGGGACAACATAAACAACAGATAATGGACTCCTCTTTTATGCATAAGCATATAACAACAATTAATAATTTTCTCATTTGAGATTTGAGGATTGTTGTCCAAAACTGAAACTTCCACCATGGAACATGGCTTTAGTTAGCGGCCCAATGTTCTTCTCTAACATATGCATGCTTAACCCTATGGTGGTAGATCGCCCTTACTTCAGACAAGACGAACATGCATAGCAACTCACATGATATTCAACAAAGAGTAGTTGATGGCGTCCCCAGGAACATGGTTATCGCACAACAAGCAACTTAATAAGAGATAAAGTGCATAATTACATATTCAATACCACAATAGTTTAAAGCTATTTGTCCCATGAGCTATATATTGTAAAGGCGAATGATGGAATTTTAAAGGTAGCACTCAAGCAATTTACTTTGGAATGGCGGAAAATACCATGTAGTAGGTAGGTATGGTGGACACAAATGGCATAGTGGTTGGCTCAAGTATTTTGGATGCATGAGAAGTATTCCCTCTCGATACAAGGTTTAGGCTAGCAAGGCTTATTTGAAACAAACACAAGGATGAACCGGTGCAGCAAAACTCACATAAAAGACATATTGAAAACATTATAAGACTCTACACCGTCTTCCTTGTTGTTCAAACTCAATACTAGAAATTATCTAGACCTTAGAGAAACCAAATATGCAAACCAAATTTTAGCATGCTCTATGTATTTCTTCATTAATGGGTGCAAAGCATATGATGCAAGAGCTTAATCATGAGCACAACAATTGCCAAGTATCACATTACCCAAGACATTTATAGCAATTACTACATGTATCATTTTCCAATTCCAACCATATAACAATTTAACGAAGGAGAAACTTCGCCATGAATACTATGAGTAGAAACCAAGGACATACTTGTCCATATGCTATAGCGGAGCGTGTATCTCTCCCATAAAGTGAATGCTAGGATCCATTTTATTCAAACAAAACAAAAACAAAAACAAACCGACGCTCCAAGAAAAAGCACATAAGATGTGATGGAATAAAAATATAGTTTCAGGGGAGGAACCTGATAATGTTGTCGATGAAGAAGGGGATGCCTTGGGCATCCCCAAGCTTAGACGCTTGAGTCTTCTTGATATATGCAGGGGTGAACCACCGGGTGCATCCCCAAGCTTAGAGCTTTCACTCTCCTTGATCATGTTGCATCATACTCCTCTCTTGATCCTTGAAAACTTCCTCCACACCAAACTCGAAACAACTCATTAGAGGGTTAGTGCACATTATAAATTGACATATTCAGAGGTGACACAATCATTCTTAACACTTCTGGACATTGCATAATGCTACTGGACATTAATGGATCAAAGAAATTCATCCAACATAGCGAAAGAGGCAATGCGAAATAAAAGGCAGAATCTGTCAAAACAGAACAGTTCGTATTGACGAATTTTAAAATGGCACCAGACTTGCTCAAATAAAAATGCTCAAATTTAATGAAAGTTGCGTACATATCTGAGGATCATGCACGTAAATTGGCTTAATTTTCTGAGTTACCTACAGGGAGGTGGACTCAGATTCGTGACAGCAAAGAAATCTGGAACTGTGCAGTAATCCAAATCTAGTACTTACTTTTCTATCAACGGCTTAACTTGGCACAACAAAACACAAAACTAAGATAAGGAGAGGTTGCTACAGTAGTAAACAACTTCCAAGACACAAAATAAAAACAAAGTACTATAGGTAAAAACATGGGTTGTCTCCCATAAGCGCTTTTCTTTAACGCCTTTCAGCTAGGCGCAGAAAGTGTGTATCAAGTATTATCAAGAGACGAAGTGTCAACATCATAATTTGTTCTCATAATAGAGTCAAAAGGTACCTTCATTCTCTTTCTAGGGAAGTGTTCCATACCTTTCTTGAGAGGAAATTGATATTTTATATTACCTTCCTTCATATCAATGATAGCACCAACAGTTCGAAGAAAAGGTCTTCCCAATATAATGGGGCAAGATGCATTGTATTCAATATCCAAGACAACAAAATCAACGGGAACCAGGTTATTGTTAATGGTAATGTGAACATTATCAACTTTACCCAAAGGTTTCTTTGTAGAATGATCAGCAAGATTAACATCCAAATAACAATTTTTCAGCGGTGGCAAGTCAAGCATATTATAAATTTTCTTAGGCATAACAGAGATACTTGCACCAAGATCACATAAAGCATTACAATCAAAATCTTTAATCTTCATCTTAATGATGGGCTCCCAACCAACTTTTTAGGAATAGAGGCTTCACGCTCTAGTTTCTCTTCTCTAGCTTTTATGAGAGCATTTGTAATATGATGCGTGAAAGCCAAATTTATAGCACTAGCATTAGGACTTTTAGCAAGTTTTTGCAAGAACTTTATAACTTCAGAGATGTGGCAATCATCAAAATTCAAACCATTATAATCTAAAGCAATGGGATCATCATCCCCAATGTTGGAAAAAATTTCAGCAGCTTTATCACAGTAGCTTTCAGCAGCTTTAGCAGCTTGCAGCTTTTTCGCGCTTTGCATTCGAAGTGGAAACATTGCTAACACCAATTCTTTTATTAGTATGAGTAGGAGGTGCAGCAACATGTGTAGCATTAGCATTACTAGTGGTGGTAATAGTCCAAACTTTAGCTATATTCTTCTCTTTAGCTAGTTTTTCATTTTCTTCTCTATCCCACCTAGCACGCAGTTCAGCCATTAATCTTATATTCTCATTAATTCTAACTTGAATGGAATTTGCTGTAGTAGTAATTTTATTATGATGATTCTCATTAGTCATAACTTTCGATTTCAAAAGATCAACATCAGCAGCAAGACTATCGACTTTAGAAGCAAGTATATCAATTTTCCCAAGCTTTTCTTCAACAGATTTGTTAAAAGCAGTTTGTGTACTAATAAATTCCTTAAGCATGGCTTCAAGTCCAGGGGGTGAACTCCTATTATTGTTGTAAGAATTCCCATAAGAATTACCATAGCCGTTGCCATTATTATAAGGATATGGCCTATAGTTGTTACTAGAATTGTTCCGGTAAGCATTGTTGTTGAAATTATTATTTTTAATGAAGTTTACATCAACATGTTCTTCTTGTGCAACCAATGAAGCTAATGGAACATTATTAGGATCAATATTAGTCCTATCATTCACAAGCATAGACATAATAGCATTGATCTTATCACTCAAGGAAGAGGTTTCTTCGACAGAATTTACCTTCTTACCTTGTGGAGCTCTTTCCGTGTGCCATTCAGAGTAGTTGATCATCATATTATCAAGAAGCTTTGTTGCTTCACCAAGAGTGATGGACATAAAGGTACCTCCAGCAGCTGAATCCAATAAATTCCATGAAGAAAAATTTAGTCCTGCATAGAAGGTTTGGATGATCATCCAAGTAGTCACCCATGGGTTGGGCAATTTTTAACCAGAGATTTCATTCTTTCCCAAGCTTGAGCAACATGTTCAGTATCTAATTGTTTAAAATTCATTATGCTACTCCTCAAAGATATAATTTTAGCAGGGGGATAATATCTACCAATAAAAGCATCCTTGCATTTAGTCCATGAATCGATACTATTCTTAGGCAGAGATAGCAACCAATCTTTAGCTCTTCCTCTTAATGAGAAAGGGAACAATTTTAGTTTAATAATATCACCATCTACATCTTTATATTTTTGCATTTCACATAGTTCAACAAAATTATTAAGATGGGCAGCAGCATCATCGTAACTAACACTGCAAAATTGCTCTCGCATAACAAGATTCAAGAAAGCAGGTTTAATTTCAAAGAATTCTGCTGTAGTAGCAGGTGGAGCAATAGGTGTGCATAAGAAATCATTATTATTTGTGGTTGTGAAGTCACACAACTTAGTGTTTTCAGCGTTGGCCATTTTAGCAACAGTAAATAAAGCAAACTAGATAAAGTAAATGCAAGTAAACTAATTTTTTTGTGTTTTTGATATAGCAAACAAGATAGCAAGTAAAGTAAAACTAGCAACTATTTTTTTTGTATTTTGATTTAGTGCAGCAAACAAAGTAGTAAATAAAACTAAGCAAGACAAAAACAAAGTAAAGAGATTGAGAAGTGGAGACTCCCCTTGCAGCGTGTCTTGATCTCCCCGGCAACGGCGCCAGAAAATATGCTTGATGGCGTGTATTTCACACGTTCGTTGGGCAACCCCAAGAGGAAGGTATGATGCGCACAGCAGCAAGTTTTCCCTCGTAAAGAAACCAAGGTTTATCGAACCAGGAGGAGCCAAGAAGCACGTTGAAGGTTGATGGCGGCGGGATGTAGTGCGGCGCAACACCAGAGATTCCGGCGCCAACGTGGAACCTGCACAACACAACCAAAGTACTTTGCCCCAACGAAACAGTGAGGTTGTCAATCTCACCGGCTTGCTGTAACAAAGGATTAACCGTATTGTGTGGAAGATGATTGTTTGCGAAAACAAGAGAACAAGATTGCAAGAGATTGTATTTCAAGAAAGAGAATTGGACCGGGGTCCACAGTTCACTAGAGGTGTCTCTCCCATAAGACGAACAGCATGTTGGGTGAACAAATTACGCTTGGGCAATTGACAAATAAAGAGAGCATGACCATGCACATACATATCATGATGAGTATAGTGAGATTTAATTGGGCATTACGACAAAGTACATAGACCGTCATCCAACCGCATCTATGCCTAAAAAGTCCACCTTCGAGGTTATCATCCGAACCCTCCAAATATTAAGTTGCTAACAACAGACAATTGCATTAAGTATTGCGCGTAATGTAACTAGTGACTACATCCTTGAACATAGCACTAATGTTTTATCCCTAGTGGCAACAGCACATCCATAACCTTAGTGGTTCTTGTCACTCCTCCAGTTCACAGAGGCATGAACCCACTATCGAGCATAAATACTCCCTCTTGGAGTTACTAGCATCAACTTGGCCAGAGCATCTACTAATAACGGAGAGCATGCAAGATCATAAACAACACATAAGCATAGCTTTGATAATCAACATAACAAGTATTCTCTATTCATCGGATCCCAACAAACGCAACATATAGAATTACAGATAGATGATCTTGATCATGTTAGGCAGCTCACAAGATCCGACAATGATAGCACAATGGGGAGAAGACAACCATCTAGCTACTGCTATGGACCCATAGTCCAGGGGTAGACTACACACACATCACACCGGAGGCGACCATGGCGGCGTAGAGTCCTCCGGGAGATGATTCCCCTCTCCGGCTGGGTGCCGGAGGCGATCTCTGGATCCCCGAGATGGGATCGGCGGCGGCGGTGTCTCCGGGAAGGTTTTCCGTATCGTGGTTCTCGGTGACCGGGGTTTTCGTCACGGAGACTTTTTATAGGCGAAAGGGCAGGTCAAGAGGCGGCACGGGGCCCCACACCACGGGCCGCGCGGCCAAGGGGGGCCGCGCCGCCCTAGGGTGTGGCCCCTCCGTGGCCCCTCTTCGTCTCTCCTTCGGACTTCTGGAAGCTTCGTGAGAAAATAGGCCCCTGGGCTTTGATTTCGTCCAATTCCGAGAATATTTCCTTACTAGGATTTCTGAAACCAAAAACAGCAGAAAAATGCAAAGAATCGGCACTTCGGCATCTTGTTAATAGGTTAGTTCCAGAAAATGCACGAATATGACATAAAGTGTGCATAAAACATGTAGATAACATCAATAATGTGGCATGGAACATAAGAAATTATCGATACGTCGGAGACGTATCAGATGCACATACTGCCCCTTTACACCATGCAGGAGGAATAGAGTACTTTAATAACATCACTAGAGTAGCACATAGATGAATAGTGATACAAAACTCATATGAATCTCAATCATGTAAAGCAGCTCATGAGATCATTGTATTGAAGTACATAGGAGAGAGATTAACCACATAGCTACCGGTACAGCCCCGAGCCTCGATGGAGAACTACTCCCTCCTCATGGGAGACAGCAGCGGTGATGAAGATGGCGGTGGTGTCGATGGAGAAGCCTTCCGGGGGCACTTCCCCGTCCCGGCGGCGTGCCGGAACAGAGACTCCTGTCCCCCAGATCTTGGCTTCGCGATGGCGGCGCTGGAAGGTTTCTCGTACCGTGGCTTTTTCGTATCGAGGTTTTAGGTCGAGGACCTTTATATAGGCGAAGAGGCGGAGTCGGAGGGCCGACGAGGCGGTGAGGGGGTATGGCGGCGCGGCCAGGGCTTGGGCCGCGCCAGCCACCCTCCTGGGGCCCCTGTGGCCCACCTCTGGTCCTTCCCGGGTGTTCTGGAAGCTTCGTGTATTTCTAAGATGCTGGGCGTTGATTTCGTCCGATTCCGAGAATATTTCCTTACTAGGATTTCTGAAACCAAAAACAGCAGAAAACAGCAACTGGCCCTTCGGCATCTCGTCAATAGGTTAGTTCCGTAAAATGCATAAATATGACATAAAGTTGCATAAAACATGTAGATATCATCAATAATGTGGCATGGAACATAAGAAATTATCGATACGTCGGAGACGTATCAATGGGCAAAGGCAACAAGTCAAGTGGAGTAATGGGTTTGAAACCATACACCACCTCAAAAGGACATAGCTCCGTGGTAGAGTGTACCGCCCTGTTGTAAGCAAACTCTACATGCGGCAAACACTCTTCCCACTCCTTCAAGTTCTTCTTGATCATGGATCTCAACAGTTGTGACAAGGTTCTATTCACCACCTCAGTTTGACCATCAGTTTGGGGATGACAAGTAGTACTGAATAGAAGCTTTGTCCCTAGCTTTCCCCAAAGTGTCTTCCAGAAGTAGCTCATGAACTTCACATCACGATCAGAAACAATAGTCTTCGGGACTCCATGTAGTCGAACAATCTCCCTGAAAAACAGGTTAGCAATATGCGACGCATCGTCGCTTTTGTGGCAGGCAATAAAGTGTGACATTTTAGAAAATATGTCCACTACCACAAATATAGAATCATGGCCTATTTTAGTACACGGCAAACCCAACACAAAATCCATACTAATATCTTCCCAAGGTGTAGTAGGTGCCGGTAATGGAGTATACAAACCGTGAGGCTTCAGCTTGCATTTGGACTTGTTGCAAGTAATGCACCTCTTCACATACCTGTCCACATCCCGCCTCATCTTTGGCCAATAAAAGTGATCAGCGAGCATGAGTAGCGTCTTCTCACGCCCAAAGTGAGCCATCAAACCTCCAGCATGTGATTCCTGCAATAAGAGCAAACGCACAGACGATTCTGGAACACATAGTTTGTTAGCTCGAAACAAGAACCCATCATGTATGTGATATTTTTCCCATGCTTTACCAAGAGCACATAAGCGATATGGTTCAGCAAAATCATGATCCGTAGCATACAAATCACATAGTACTTCTAATCCAGGAATTTTAACATCAAGGTGAGTTAATAGCATATTCTTCCTAGATAGAGCATTGATGACCCACAAGTATAGGGGATCGCAACAGTCTTCGAGGGAAGTAAAACCCAATTTATTGATTCGACACAAGGGGAGACAAAGAACACTTGGAAGCCTTAACAGCGGAGTTGTCAATTCAGCTGCACCTGGAAACAGACTTGCTCGCAAGAGTTTATCAGTAGTAACAGTTTTATGGCAGTAGCAGTAGTGAAATAACAAGACGAGTAACAAAGACAGCAGTAGTGATTTTAGTAAACAGCAGGATTAAAATACTGTAGGCACGGGGACGGATGAACGGGCGTTGCATGGATGAGAGAAACTCATGTAACAATCATAGCAGGGCATTTGCAGATAATAATAAAATAGTGTCCAAGTACAAAGCAATCAATAGGCATGTGTTCCATATATAGTCGTGCGTGCTCGCAATGAGAAACTTGCACAACATCTTTTGTCCTACCAGCCGGTGGCAGCCGAGCCTCAAGGGAAACTACTGGATATTAAGGTACTCCTTTTAATGGAGTACCGGAGCAAAGCATTAACACTCCGTGAACACATGTGATCCTCACATCGCTACCATTCCCTCCGGTTGTCCCGATTTCTGTCACTTCGGGGCCATTGGTTCCGGACAGCGACATGTGTATACAACTTATAGGTAAGACCATAAACAATGAATATCTTGATGAAACAATAACATGTTCAGATCTGAGATCATGGCACTCGGGCCCTAGTGACAAGCATTAAGCATAACAAGTTACAACAATATCATCAAAGTACCAATTACGGACACTAGGCACTATGCCCTAACAATCTTATGCTATTACATGACCAATCTCATCCAATCCCTACCATCCCCTTCGGCCTACAGCGGGGGAATTACTCACACATGGATGGGGGAAACATGGCTGGTTGATGTAGAGGCGTTGGCGGCGATGGCGGCGATGATCTCCTCCAATTCCCCGTCCCGGCGGAGTGCCAGAACGGAGACTTCTGGCTCCCGCGACGGAGTTTCGCGATGTGGCGGCGTTCTGGAGGGTTTCTGGCGACTTCGACTTCTCCCTGTGCGTTTTTAGGTCGAGGCCGATAAGTAGTCCGAAGGAGGGCGTCGGAGGCCGGCCGAGGGGGCCACACCACATGGCCGCGCGGGCCCCCCCTGGGCCGCGCCGCCCTATGGTGTGGGGCCCTCGGGCCTCCACCTGAGTTGTCCTTCTCAAATCGGTTTCCTGGGAAAATAGGGCCTTCTGCATAAATTCCGAGGATTTTCCCGAAAGTTGGATTTCTGCACAAAAACGAGACACCAGAACAGTTCTGCTGAAAACAGCGTTAGTCCGTATTAGTTGCATCCAAAATACACAAATTAGAGGCAAAACAATAGCAAAAGTGTTCGGGAAAGTAGATACGTTTTGGACGTATCAAGCATCAGCAACAATGTTATCTTTTCCCTTCTTATGCTTAATAATGTACGGAAAAGACTCAATGAACTCAACCCACTTAGCAAGACGCCTATGCAAAGTAGATTGGGCTTTTAGATATTTCAAAGCTTCACGATCAGAATGTATGATAAAATCTTTTGGCCACAAATAATGTTGCCAAACCTCAAGAACTCTAATTAAAGCATACAATTCTTTATCATATATTGGATAGTTCAACTTAGCACCAGAAAGTTTCTCAGAAAAATATGCAATTGGGCGACCCTCTTGCATCAACACACCACCAATTCCAATACCACTAGCATCACATTCAATCTCAAATTGCTTATGGAAATCAGGAAGTGCAAGCAATGGTGCAGAAGTTAACAATCGTTTCAGTTCATCAAAAGCATGATCTTGGGCAACGCCCCACTCAAATGCAACACCCTTTTTAGTCAATTCATTCAAAGGTGCAGCAATAGTAGAAAAATTGGGCACAAAACGGCGATAAAAGCCAGCTAGACCATGAAAACTTCTAACTTGACTCACATTCATGGGAGTAGGCCAATTTTGAATAGCTTCAATTTTAGACACATCTACTTCTACTCCATGTCTAGAGACAACATAACCCAGAAATATGACCTTATCTTTGCAAAATGTGCACTTCTCAAGATTACCATAGAGTTTACTATCACGCAACACTTGCAAAACATGTCGAATATGTATAATATGATCAGATTCATTGCAGCTGTAAATTAATATGTCATCAAAATACACAACCACAAACTTGCCAATAAAATTACGCAAAACATGGTTCATCAGTCTCATGAAAGTGCTAGGTGCATTAGTCAAACCAAAAGGCATTACTAACCACTCATATAAACCAAATTTTGTTTTAAAGGCGGTTTTCCACTCATCCCCTTCTTTCATCCTAATTTGATGATAACCACTACGCAAATCAATTTTAGAGAACACAGCAGCACCACTCAATTCATCTAGCATATCCTCTAAACGGGGAATAGGGTGACGATATCGAATAGTGATATTGTTTATAGCTCTACAATCTACGCACATACGCCATGTACCATCTTTCTTAGGAACAAGAATAACAGGAACATCACAAGGACTAAGGCTTATGCGGATATAACCTTTGTCGAGTAGCGCTTGTACTTGCTTCTGTATCTCCTTCGTCTCTTCGGGGTGATGACCCACAAGTATAGGGGGTGTAACGCAGTATCTTCGATAAGTAAGAATGTCGATCCCAACGAGGAGCAGAAGGTGTTGACAAGCAGTTTCGATGAAGGATTCACTCTAAATGCTCACAGACAAGTATTCAGGGGGTTTTGATGTAACAGACGAATAAAGTACGAGTAAGTAAAATGCGAGAGTAACAATTGCAATGAGTGGCCCAATCCTTTTTAGCACAAAGGACAAGCCGGTTTGTTTACTTATAATGACCAAACGTTCTCGAGGACACACGGGATTTTAGTCTAGTGCTTTCGCTACATACGGTAATTAATCTTCATTGTTTTGATAAGTGTTGTGTGGGTGAACCTGTGCTAATATACCACCCTTCCTAGGACTAATACATACTTGTGATTATACCCCTTGCAAGCATCCGCAACTACAAGAAAGTAATTAAGATAAATCTAACCACAGCCTTAAACTCTGAGATCCTGCTATCCCTCCTGCATCGATATACCAACGGGGGCTTAGGTTTCTGTCACTCCGGCAACCCCGCAATTGGCAAACGAGTACAAGATGCATTCCCCTAGGCCCATAAAGGTGAAGTGTCGTGTAGTCGACGTTCACACGACACCACTAGAAGAATAACACCACAACTTAAATATCATAACATTGAATATTACTCAACCATACTTCACTACTAACATTTAGACTTCACCCATGTCCTCAAGAACTAAACGAACTACTCACGAGACATCATATGGAACATGATCAGAGGTGATATGATGGTGAATAACAATCTGAACATAAACCTTGGTCCAACGGTTTCACTCAATAGCATCAATAACAAGTAGAAATCAATACCGGGAGAGTTTCCCCTATCAAACAATCAAGATCAAACCCAAATTGCTACAGCGGTGATGATGTCCAGCGGTGGAGACGGCGGTGATGATGGTGAAGATGATGATGATGGCGATGGAGATGGAGATGATGTCCAGCTCGATGACGGTGACGATGGCGTCGATTTCCCCCTCCCGGAGGGAATTTCCCCGGTGGATCTCAGCCCGCTGGAGAGCTCTTTTCTCTCTGGTGTTCTCCGCCCCGCAGAGGCGGCTGTAACTCTTCGTGAGGTACCCTCTGGAGCTTAGGTCTTTGGGACGAAGGATTTCGCGAAGAAAAGGAGGCGAGAGGGGCTGTGGGCCCCCTCCTCACTGGGCGGCGTGGCCAGGCCCTAGGCCGCGCCGGCCTATGGGGTGGGCCCACCTCGGGTCCCCTCAGCTCCCCCTTCTGGCTCCCTTCATCATCTGGAAAAATAGGATTTTTGGTATAATTTCCGTCAACTGCTGATCTTCCGAAATATTGCATTCTTGTGGTGACCCGGCATACCACTGCATGGTGTAGTATGCAAGTCTGATATAACACCAATGAAACACCGTTCCACTAGTATTATATCGCTCAGAGTGGTACAACAGAAACATATGCGGGTCCAAGGTATGTCTATAGAATTACAACATCGACTCTGTTACATAAGATCATCACAGCCTCCTACTTTACAATGAGGTAAAACTGCAAATAAACTCCAGAAGAACGACTCGTAGTCTAATCTTATCACGAACTCTATTTGTAGAGTATTTAACTAGCTACAGAGGCTAAGAATAGATTCTAGCTAATTAGGAGCTAGGTTTAGGAAGCTAGTCCCCTTCTATGGCTAAACTAGGGTTTCTCCTTGTTGGATGTGGTATTTGACTCCTCTGACAGGTTCCTGTCTCTTGAAGTAGTTGTTGACTCCTCGACCTTCGAGTTGCACTGTAGATCCTCCTTCGATGCCTCCATATCTAAGCAGGGGATTTAAGAGTGGGATGAGTACGAGCGTACTCAACAAGTTCATTATAGGAAAGAGGTGTTTAATGCACTAGCTACGGCATTAGACCAGAAAGTCTAATACCAATGCAGGTTTTCATAATCATTTCTCCAAAAGGTTGCTTTTATTCAAAAGAACTATGTCCGTCAGCCTTCACCGGTTTACTAGAACTTCATGGAGCTCCTTTCCGGCAGCGTTCGCAGTTCCATATCCCGAAACAGGGAGTGACAGGTCACGGTTCTTTACACTCTGCATAGGTGTGTTGCTTTACCCATAAGAGATCTTAACCTTGGTGCCAACCGGGCAATTTACCCGTCCACACTTCCTATGGTGTGAGGCCCGGTATAAGGTCTAGCCAATCATGTTCCTCCGCTACCTCGAACACCCACCCTTTGTTGCATGCCCTGACCCTGGGTCCACGTCGGTCCCATTATTCCTGTAGATTTCAAGGTGGACCCGACCACGACGTCAGTGCTGGGCTCTACCATACACTCCTACGCCGGTAGCTGCAACCCATCATAGACCGCAATACCGTGGGGACTTAGGACTCCCCAGCCTCACCATCTTGCTCCTTCGGGCGACAAGTGTACTACGGACAATGCCGTGGGGACTTAGGACTCCCCAGCCTCACCAGCTTGCCCCCTTGGATTACAAGTGTACTACGGTAAAGCGCATCCGTTGATGAACGAGAGGTGGAAACACTTTTGACTACTCCGTCCCACTCCGGATCTTATGGTTAACACGGGTATTACGGCACAAGAATCACTGGCGACATTTGTTGTTTAATCCTAGATGGATATAAACCCGTGCAATGGAACCTCCACCATATCAACACAATCCATGGTTCCATTGCCCACCACATAGTCATATTCATAGTTATGAAAGTAGTGGTTTTGGTTTTTTATGCAATAGTGATAACCATAGTACTTTGCAAGTAATTTGATAGAAATAATCAAATGACATGAGCAAGTGATGAACTTGCCTTTCTTGGCTGCAAGATTATGCAGACAAGGTCTTCGATGCGTAATAACTCCAAATTCTGAAATAGCATCATCATCCGGTAAGGACGATGTTTAAAAGATTGGCAAGGATGCAATAATGCATAAGAATGAGATGCAATCGCTCTAAACGTGATCTAACCCCGATGATTTAGGATCAGTGAGTTGTAATGATTAGTTCAGGTGTGTTGCACTTTTAAAGTGATTCACAATCAAGGTTCTTATTCAGGGTTGTGTTGTTTTAGAATCATAAGCAGATGGTACAATGCATAGTAATAATCATGCACACCCAGGAATAGTAGTTGTATAATAAGTAAAGAGCAGTTGTCAATTTTAAGTTCTATAGTGCAAGGTTGACGATTACTTATTATATATTTCAAAAGAATAACTTTTGAAGAACATATTCTTTAATGAATAACAAGTATGATAATTAGGTTGGGGGTTCTATGGTTGACTAAGGTTTAGTATAGTTGCTGGAGTAAGTATTAGATGGATCCCAACAAAGTTGGATTCATCAACACCTAAGGCTTGTAAGGTTAAGATAAGCCTAGGTATCCTAAGTAATTCATTATACATGGTTGTTGTCAAGGTTGGTTTATCTTGCTAGTGATAGCTGGCTAGGGTTTATAGGTCCTTATAAGCAGGTTGATGATGATTCCTTATTTTCTTCAAAAGAATAACTTTTGAAGAACATACTTCTTAATTAATAAGAAGTATTACAATTAAGGCTGAGGTGGTCTAGGTTTTGTTATTGGATTCACTAAGTAAGGAATGGTGGTTTCCTAAATAGGATGGTTGATAAGTATCCAACACTAGTAGGGTTTAGTGGAATATGGTTAGGTAATACTCAAGATTTGGCATAGTTGCTCCTGAGGTTCATCACTTTGGTGTGATGCTGAGCATGGTTACTTAAGGATGATGGTTTTGGTGATAATAACTAGGGTTTGCACTTGGTTGACCCTACTTAATTATTTAGGTCTGATGAAGATGAATATATGGAATACCCATATATTGGTGATAGGTCTTCTACATTTTATGTGACCAAGACTAGTGTTTAGTTGCTACTATGGTTCTATGATTTGAAAGAAGGTACCATTGTCACATGTTCTAACCTAGGATTTATGTTAGAAGTAAACTAGGATTCATATGAATTAATGGAGCTAAGGTTTGGTGCATTATTGAATTAGGGTTTTAGGATTACACATGAAATAATGAGGTTATCACTTTGTTTCTAATGGAACTAGGGTTTCCTAATTACCCTATAATTCTTGGATTAATAACTTCATTAATAAAGTTGAAGTTATTAATAACTCTGAAATTAAAATAATATAGAATTTGGCTTTTTATTATTTTTAAACAATTAATAATTAAGGGAATTATTATATAGGGTTTAAATCCTTCTAATAAGGATTTAATAAAATAATGATGAAATAAAATTAGTTTTAGTGTTTTCTTTAATTTCTTACTGGTTTTTATTTAATTTAGAAAATCTTCCTAATTATTGCATTTTAAATCTAATTAAGGATTAAAGAAAAATGCTTAATTAACAAGTATTAAATACTTAAATTTTTATTACAAATAGAAATTTCATATTATATTTTTATTGGATAGATTTTTCTTTTCTAAGAATTGTGATATATTATTTTCATTTTTTTGAGTTAATATGAATTTTATAAATTCATGTAAAGTTTCTGGAATAATGGGATTTAAATTTAAAACAGAGAAATGACTAAATCTACCCGGCTGTCTTACCCACAGAGTCACTGACCCGTGGGCCTATGCCACGTTGGCTGCCATGTGGTGTTTGACCGAAGTCAAAAATCGATGACATGGCTAGGAGCTCACTACCGGCGGGAAATCCACGGCGGCGCCGCCGTTCCCGGGCTCGCGCGGAAGGATGAGTAGCACCCCTCGAACCAGCACGCAACGACGGTCCTAACGGTACTAGCGCCGCCTCCAGATGGTCACCGGAGCAAGTTCGACGGCGAGGCCGAGCGGCGGCGCGCGCAGGCTAATGACGCGGGCATGCTAGAGGGCGTAATAGAGAAGGATAAGAGGTGCTTGAGCACCGGTGACTCATCCTAAGCACGATGAGCATGACGGCGAGGTGGATGGGGGCTTGTATCGCCGGATTGAGCCATGGCCGGCGTCGGAGAAGACGGCCAGTCGTGATCGATTGGAGGCGTATCAGCTCGATTCCTGGCACACGGTGGCCATGTCGAGGACGGCGGTTCTAACGGTGGTCACGGCAAGGTTTGGGACATTCCCAATCGACGGCGATGGTCGGTGTCGGAGCGGGTTAGGGTTTCGGTATGGGGAAAAAAATGGAGAGGGGAAGAAACTCTGGAACTAGGGTTCATCGTGGGCCTTTATACGGCGCCAGGGCACGCCTCGTCACGCCGTCGGTCGAGGAGGAGTTGACAGCAGCGAGGAGAAGGGGCTCACGGCGTCGTACTGTCGAGCGTGGGTGAGAGGAAGACGAAGCTCGTCTTCTTCATTCTTATCCCACGAAGAGGTATGATGGGCCGAGCTTGGGCCAGTGCTAGGCCGTGGTGCTGGACTGCACCATGGGCTGCTGGTGGGCTACACGGCCAGATGAGCCAGGTAAGGTTTTTCTTCCTCCCTTTAATTTTTCTATTTTTCTTTTCTATTTTGTTTTCTGGTTTTAATTCACATGTTTAATTGCAGGTTTCTTATTTTGTTAATTCCATTAAGTTGTATAGCAGTGGTTATTAAACCATTCTTTCCTTTTGGAACAAGTATTTATATTTGAATTAAATTACATACTTGTGTTTTATTCAAAATAGCACATAGACATGATTTTGTATTTTTATTTTTATTTCATGTCTCACTTGTGAATCAATTCATTTAGATTGTTATAGTTGATGTTTTCAACTCAAATTATTTTAGGGGTTGTTGATAGGACTTGGCTTCTATTTGATGAGTGATTGACTTACATGTGATGTTATGTGAGCACTAATTTATTAGGGCTTTTCTAATTTTCTATCATAACCCCCTTTTAAGTTTATTGCTATTGTTATATTTTAACATTACCATGAAATGCCTAGAGTAAAATATTACTCTCTTCATGGTTTGATCTTGGTTATAAGAATAGGTGGTTGATTACCACACATAAGTTTCAATTGTGGTTTTAAGCACTAGATGTTTCTGAGGTTTAATATGTGAAGCATAAGATCTCATTGATATGCCATTCCAGGGTTCTAATGATATTTCCATAATGGCCATGGGTTTGATTCTCAATTATGGTCTAGGTTTATATGGTAATCACCATAGTGATACCATAACTAGGTTTGAGGTTTAATTCTAGATTGTGAGATGAGATGGCACCATAATGCATGTGCTAGGGTTAATCTTCCATAACCATGATGAAATGGTTACTTGCTTAATAGTTCATGTGCTCCTTCAATTTCTAAGGACTTGGGAATTGGTTTTATCTGATTCCAATGGACTTCTATTATTATCCTCAATTACTCATTAAAGTAACTACAGTGGTTATAGTTTTTTTATAGTTAACTTTGTCATATGGATATTTGGTTTCTCACCATATAAGGTATAGTGTTTTACTCTAAGGTTTTCTTAGGTTCATTAATTTATGAAATATAGATATGGTAGGATTCTATTTGTGATCACCAAGTGGTTCATAATTAAAGGTTGGGATATAAGTCTAGGATTACTTACTAGTGATTTCCCCATGATTTCATGTGATGAATAATATCTACTGATCATATAAGTGTTAGCATTTGGATTATACTCCTATTTCGCCAAAGCATGGTCATGGATTAGGCATGATCCACTTGTTCTTAATATCCTTACCTCAAGTTCTTAGGGTTTATGATCATTACTCAATTTATAATGATCAAAGTTTGGCTTCCTAAGATATCTCTCATTTAATAAGCTTCCCACTCTCAAGATCAAGTGTTGTCTTGATCAATTAAATATATACTTTCTTTTATAGTTTCCTGAATGGGCATGGTTATGGTTGTCTCAATAGATTATATCCCAGGAGAATGCCTGAGATATTCTGTTAGGGTTCCACTTAAATAATGTTGATATTATCATCTGGGTATATGGATAGTTCTCTCCCTCACATTCAAGTATTGACTCAACTACTTGAGTGTAACACCATAGCTTAGGCTCTCTTATAAAGGAATGTTTATTCTAGGGTTTATGGTGTACTCACAATATTCATTTAGGTAGCTAAGCTAAGGATTCAATTGTCTAACTTAATTGGATTAGTCCTATCCTTATTTCACTAATTCATGGATATGATATTATTCCATGTGATATTAGATTATCTCACCACTCCAAGGGGAATGGTTTACAACCTAATAATTTAGTTCAAGGGTTGTCCTTTGTTCTTAATTAGGTAAAGCTAAGAGTGGTATGAATGGTCTCTCTCATTTGGAAGGACTTCAATACTAACCTAAGGTTAGGCTCCATAGATAATGAGGTAGTCACCAATATCTATGGTTAACATAAATGGATTCTCTCTCTAGGGAAGGTCTTGAATAATATCCTAGGGTTCCTCTTAAAGATGAGGTTTTGAATACTTGGATGCATATCCAAGGTTTAACTCAAAGTTTGTAATGCTTCTCTAATAATTATAATAGGACTCTCACCTCTCTAGGTTTGATTCTTAACTATTTGGAATAGAGAAGAATATATATTTCTAGAGTTGGTTTCCAAATAGATGTATGTTCATATGTTATGGTAAGGATTACCATATTATAATCTTTTATAAGATCAATTAATTGATCATTGAGTAAAGTGTTGTTGTGTTGAGTATTAGTTCCATTTGATCTAACCCCTTGGATCAAATTATCCCTACCCAAAACAAGGTTTTAGCAAAGTCACATTGAGGTTTATAGCGCTTGACTTGATGAGCTACTTCAATTCCACCAAGGTCAAGTGAAACTTCAAGTACTGTGACTGTTTTACTTTAAAGCGCGAAAATTCCCCAGATTTTCTATGCATGAATGCAATGCACACATCTGTTTCCTCTATTTTTGTAACCCCATTACCTGGGATATTACAGTCTCTACCCCTTAAACTAAACTTCGTCCTCGAAGTTTGATCTCTCTCACGTTTCGGAGTGTGGATCTGACTTGTAGAGACTACATCTTTTCTTGAACTCCGTGGTAATGTCACTGGATATAATTGAATATATCCCTTGTCCAGATTCTTCCTGGAATCCATTAGGGTTTGTCTCTGAACATAAGTTTCTAACTCCAGTTCTATGATTTTCTTCCTGGAATCTAATAATACCTGTCTCTGAGCCATGGCTTCTAATTTTACTCTATAATCTTGTTTCCTTTCTCATTGAAGATCAAGGATTGGGACTTCTTCTGTTGTTGCTAGTCTTAACTGAAGACTAATTTGATATCTTTCTTCTAATTGGTAAATAGGTCTTTGTTTTCCCTTACTACCAAAAGTGCAGTAATGGTACTTGGTAAGGTACTTACCATGGAAATGATCATGATGGTTTATTCCTCTAAGAATGGATTAGACTCATTTAGTCCATCCAATCATGGTTTATAGTTGATATGTATAACTACTTTGAGGTTCTTTAGGTTCCATGAAAGGAATCATTCTATTAGTCTGTGGTTCTAGTATGGTCAATTTCCTTCGGTCTTAGGCCTTCTTGAGCTGTATTTGGTCTAAGGTATTTTCTTCGTCCAACTTCTTTATGCTTAACTTACTTGAGCTTTTGTACTTCTGAGTAAATACTACTCACTTTCTCAAGTTATAGTCCACTTCTTACTTCCTCGAGGTATAAACCTCGGCTTCTGGTCTGACATCCTTCTGAAAGTAGTGTTCAACAATCTTATGAAAATAAGATCGAACTTCCTCTCAGTTCAGACCTTCTTCATCTATCTTACTCAAAGTATTGAGTCATTGTACATCCAACTCAATATTTACTCTACCCCTTAGAGTTTTCTTATAATCTTCAACTCCTTTTCTTCCAACCCTTGGATTGATGGTTGGAATATTGGTCTAAGTATAGCTTATGGTTTGTATTCTTCTAAGGTCTTGTGAAGAATCCTTGTGGTGTATCCACTCAATTGTGGACATCCAATGAGAATCCTTTGACTTAATGTTTATAGATCTAGGTATTTGGCTGACAAGACTTTTATTTGTTCACAAACTTTTGTTACAACTAATTAAATTGTGAACTATTTGTAATACCAACTGATACCAACGGTGGTTATTATACCAACTGTGGCTATTTGATATCTAAAAATGGATTCTATTATAGGTTCTGATCAACTGAACAAGATATCTTCTGCTTTATCTCGCAGTATTGATCCTATATCAGTTGTGGTCTTCTGATATCAACTATGGTCTTCTTATATTTGCTATGGGTTCATAGGTCATCTTCCTTTCTTTAGGGTTTATTGTTGCTACAAAACCACTAGCTGACACTATGATTATAGTATCCTAAGTGATTTCCCATGCATTCCCTCTTCTATACTAACTATGGATCTGCTTGAGCTTCACCATAATCATCATATTTCTCACCTTCATGCTTCTTATGTACCAAAGTACTCCTCTGTTGAGGCTAAGCATGAGTTTTGATTGGTACTTACTTCCAAAGATTGTGGTTGCTTCCCACAACTTTACTTCCTTTTTCTGATGCAACTTCATCTTGTCTTTGGAATCTTCACAATTCGTCACTTCCTCACACGTTTACCATTACCCTCTAGATCTATAGCATCAAGTAATGACTTGATTTTGCAACATGCATTTGCATATCAACATCAAACTTCATGTATGGATCTAGTCAAACAATGAAAATCCAATAAAATCCAAGAAGATTCGGCTTTGTGCATATAATACACACCATCTTAAGCCTGAATATAATAGTTGAGTAAGACATCTCTAAACATCAGGCTGAGATGTGTAGTATATAACACCACATAAGATAGGTTTATATCGTGATACTTAGCACGAGTATATGGGATTCTACTATTTGTCTCAACATTTACCTTAATTGCGCATTTGCAATGAGATAACTTGAAACAAAGTGGTTTGGGATGGTTAAGGTTAACCTAGTTTTGTTTGGAATTACTACTTAACTTTTATTTTATTGAGGACTATCTCACATGATATGTCTAGGTTCTAACATTACTACTCTAAACATCTAACTATGGAAATATAGCTCCTATACTTCCATATGTTCTTACCATATAACTAGGGTTCTGATGTACTTGACACAGTTCCCATGGTTTTGGAACTCAAATCTTGCACTATTGTTGAACAACTGGCTTCTTATGTTTTCCTCCTAAATGTTTATAATGTTCTAATCCATCACCTAATGATTCTCAAGTGAATCTTATATGATTAACAACTCTACCATGTAAGTAGACATTTATTATTCTTATCACTCTTCCTTACCTCCCATGATTGACTCATCATGGTCTATACTACTTCGTATGACTCATAGTTATCACTTACTATCAATTGTTTCACATGTCTAGGTAATTTTACTTACTTATTACTTATCTGGGTCTATATCTTTTATTAGGATATCTTAATTATCTTCATCACTTGATATTACTCCTATTACAGGTCTGAGTAATTCTTATTTAACTATAACATGCGTTGGTACACATCTTCCAATAGGATATCTTCCTTATGGTTGTATCCTCTCTTTGGACTACCATGTATTGTATACCAACTGTGACCTACTCCTCTATTGTTTTAAGGATTTATTGATGTACTACATGTTTTGGATTAGCTAACTAACTTCACTTAGGAAGGATAGGTAGGAAATGTTGACTCAAGTGTGTCAGGATTATTCTCATGTGAATATCCATCTCAAGTCATAAGAACTGTTTGGTTTAACTAAGACCACTTCCTATAGACACTACCAATCCTATAGGTCTCCTTTAAAGGGTTTTAATCCTAAGGTCAAAGCTCTGATACCAACTGTGGTGACCCGGCATACCACTGCATGGTGTAGTATGCAAGTCTGATATAACACCAATGAAACACCGTTCCACTAGTATTATATCGCTCAGAGTGGTACAACAGAAACATATGCGGGTCCAAGGTATGTCTATAGAATTACAACATTGACTCTGTTACATAAGATCATCACAGCCTCCTACTTTACAATGAGGTAAAACTGCAAATAAACTCCAGAAGAACGACTCGTAGTCTAATCTTATCACGAACTCTATTTGTAGAGTATTTAACTAGCTACAGAGGCTAAGAATAGATTCTAGCTAATTAGGAGCTAGGTTTAGGAAGCTAGTCCCCTTCTATGGCTAAACTAGGGTTTCTCCTTGTTGGATGTGGTATTTGACTCCTCTGACAGGTTCCTGTCTCTTGAAGTAGTTGTTGACTCCTCGACCTTCGAGTTGCACTGTAGATCCTCCTTCGATGCCTCCATATCTAAGCAGGGGATTTAAGAGTGGGATGAGTACGAGCGTACTCAACAAGTTCATTATAGGAAAGAGGTGTTTAATGCACTAGCTACGGCATTAGACCAGAAAGTCTAATACCAATGCAGGTTTTCATAATCATTTCTCCAAAAGGTTGCTTTTATTCAAAAGAACTATGTCCGTCAGCCTTCACCGGTTTACTAGAACTTCATGGAGCTCCTTTTCGGCAGCGTTCGCAGTTCCATATCCCGAAACAGGGAGTGACAGGTCACGGTTCTTTACACTCTGCATAGGTGTGTTGCTTTACCCATAAGAGATCTTAACCTTGGTGCCAACCGGGCAATTTACCCGTCCACACTTCCTATGGTGTGAGGCCCGGTATAAGGTCTAGCCAATCATGTTCCTCCGCTACCTCGAACACCCACCCTTTGTTGCATGCCCCGACCCTGGGTCCACGTCGGTCCCATTATTCCTGTAGATTTCAAGGTGGACCCGACCACGACGTCAGTGCTGGGCTCTACCATACACTCCTACGCCGGTAGCTGCAACCCATCATAGACCGCAATACCGTGGGGACTTAGGACTCCCCAGCCTCACCATCTTGCTCCTTCGGGCGACAAGTGTACTACGGATAATGCCGTGGGGACTTAGGACTCCCCAGCCTCACCAGCTTGCCCCCTTGGATTACAAGTGTACTACGGTAAAGCGCATCCGTTGATGAACGAGAGGTGGAAACACTTTTGACTACTCCGTCCCACTCCGGATCTTATGGTTAACACGGGTATTACGGCACAAGAATCACTGGCGACATTTGTTGTTTAATCCTAGATGGATATAAACCCGTGCAATGGAACCTCCACCATATCAACACAATCCATGGTTCCATTGCCCACCACATAGTCATATTCATAGTTATGAAAGTAGTGGTTTTGGTTTTTTATGCAATAGTGATAACCATAGTACTTTGCAAGTAATTTGATAGAAATAATCAAATGACATGAGCAAGTGATGAACTTGCCTTTCTTGGCTGCAAGATTATGCAGACAAGGTCTTCGATGCGTAATAACTCCAAATTCTGAAATAGCATCATCATCCGGTAAGGACGATGTTTAAAAGATTGGCAAGGATGCAATAATGCATAAGAATGAGATGCAATCGCTCTAAACGTGATCTAACCCCGATGATTTAGGATCAGTGAGTTGTAATGATTAGTTCAGGTGTGTTGCACTTTTAAAGTGATTCACAATCAAGGTTCTTATTCAGGGTTGTGTTGTTTTAGAATCATAAGCAGATGGTACAATGCATAGTAATAATCATGCACACCCAGGAATAGTAGTTGTATAATAAGTAAAGAAGCGATTTGTCAATTTTAAGTTCTATAGTGCAAGGTTGACGATTACTTATTATATATTTCAAAAGAATAACTTTTGAAGAACATATTCTTTAATGAATAACAAGTATGATAATTAGGTTGGGGGTTCTATGGTTGACTAAGGTTTAGTATAGTTGCTGGAGTAAGTATTAGATGGATCCCAACAAAGTTGGATTCATCAACACCTAAGGCTTGTAAGGTTAAGATAAGCCTAGGTATCCTAAGTAATTCATTATACATGGTTGTTGTCAAGGTTGGTTTATCTTGCTAGTGATAGCTGGCTAGGGTTTATAGGTCCTTATAAGCAGGTTGATGATGATTCCTTATTTTCTTCAAAAGAATAACTTTTGAAGAACATACTTCTTAATTAATAAGAAGTATTACAATTAAGGCTGAGGTGGTCTAGGTTTTGTTATTGGATTCACTAAGTAAGGAATGGTGGTTTCCTAAATAGGATGGTTGATAAGTATCCAACACTAGTAGGGTTTAGTGGAATATGGTTAGGTAATACTCAAGATTTGGCATAGTTGCTCCTGAGGTTCATCACTTTGGTGTGATGCTGAGCATGGTTACTTAAGGATGATGGTTTTGGTGATAATAACTAGGGTTGCACTTGGTTGACCCTACTTAATTATTTAGGTCTGATGAAGATGAATATATGGAATACCCATATATTGGTGATAGGTCTTCTACATTTTATGTGACCAAGACTAGTGTTTAGTTGCTACTATGGTTCTATGATTTGAAAGAAGGTACCATTGTCACATGTTCTAACCTAGGATTTATGTTAGAAGTAAACTAGGATTCATATGAATTAATGGAGCTAAGGTTTGGTGCATTATTGAATTAGGGTTTTAGGATTACACATGAAATAATGAGGTTATCACTTTGTTTCTAATGGAACTAGGGTTTCCTAATTACCCTATAATTCTTGGATTAATAACTTCATTAATAAAGTTGAAGTTATTAATAACTCTGAAATTAAAATAATATAGAATTTGGCTTTTTATTATTTTTAAACAATTAATAATTAAGGGAATTATTATATAGGGTTTAAATCCTTCTAATAAGGATTTAATAAAATAATGATGAAATAAAATTAGTTTTAGTGTTTTCTTTAATTTCTTACTGGTTTTTATTTAATTTAGAAAATCTTCCTAATTATTGCATTTTAAATCTAATTAAGGATTAAAGAAAAATGCTTAATTAACAAGTATTAAATACTTAAATTTTTATTACAAATAGAAATTTCATATTATATTTTTATTGGATAGATTTTTCTTTTCTAAGAATTTTGATATATTATTTTCATTTTTTTGAGTTAATATGAATTTTATAAATTCATGTAAAGTTTCTGGAATAATGGGATTTAAATTTAAAACAGAGAAATGACTAAATCTACCCGGCTGTCTTACCCACAGAGTCACTGACCCGTGGGCCTATGTCACGTTGGCTGCCATGTGGTGTTTGACCGAAGTCAAAAATCGATGACATGGCCAGGAGCTCACTGCCGGCGGGAAATCCACGGCGGCGCCGCCGTTCCCGGGCTCGCGCGGAAGGATGAGTAGCACCCCTCGAACCAGCACGCAACGACGGTCCTAACGGTACTAGCGCCGCCTCCAGATGGTCACCGGAGCAAGTTCGACGGCGAGGCCGAGCGGCGGCGCGCGCAGGCTAATGAAGCGGGCATGCTAGAGGGCGTAATAGAGAAGGATAAGAGGTGCTTGAGCACCGGTGACTCACCCTGAGCACGATGAGCATGACGGCGAGGTGGATGGGGGCTTGTATCGCCGGATTGAGCCATGGCCGGCGTCAGAGAAGACGGCCAGTCGTGATCGATTGGAGGCGTATCAGCTCGATTCCTGGCACACGGTGGCCATGTCGAGGACGGCGGTTCTAACGGTGGTCATGACAAGGTTTGGGACATTCCCAATCGACGGTGATGGTCGGTGCCGGAGCGGGTTAGGGTTTCGGTATGGGGAAAAAAATGGAGAGGGGAAGAAACTCTGGAACTAGGGTTCGTCGTGGGCCTTTATACGGCGCCAGGGCACGCCTCGTCACGCCGTCGGTCGAGGAGGAGTTGACAACAGCGAGGAGAAGGGGCTCACGGCGTCGTGCTGTCGAGCGTGGGTGAGAGGAAGACGAAGCTCGTCTTCTTCATTCTTATCCCATGAAGAGGTATGATGGGCCGAGCTTGGGCCAGTGCTAGGCCGTGGTGCTGGACTGCACCATGGGCTGCTGGTGGGCTACACGGCCAGATGAGCCAGGTAAGGTTTTTCTTCCTCCCTTTAATTTTTCTGTTTTTCTTTTCTATTTTGTTTTCTGGTTTTAATTCACATGTTTAATTGCAGGTTTCTTATTTTGTTAATTCCATTAAGTTGTATAGCAGTGGTTATTAAACCATTCTTTCCTTTTGGAACAAGTATTTATATTTGAATTAAATTACATACTTGTGTTTTATTCAAAATAGCACATAGACATGATTTTGTATTTTTATTTTTATTTCATGTCTCACTTGTGAATCAATTCATTTAGATTGTTATAGTTGATGTTTTCAACTCAAATTATTTTAGGGGTTGTTGATAGGACTTGGCTTCTATTTGATGAGTGATTGACTTACATGTGATGTTATGTGAGCACTAATTTATTAGGGCTTTTCTAATTTTCTATCATAACCCCCTTTTAAGTTTATTGCTATTGTTATATTTTAACATTACCATGAAATGCCTAGAGTAAAATATTACTCTCTTCATGGTTTGATCTTGGTTATAAGAATAGGTGGTTGATTACCACACATAAGTTTCAATTGTGGTTTTAAGCACTAGATGTTTCTGAGGTTTAATATGTGAAGCATAAGATCTCATTGATATGCCATTCCAGGGTTCTAATGATATTTCCATAATGGCCATGGGTTTGATTCTCAATTATGGTCTAGGTTTATATGGTAATCACCATAGTGATACCATAACTAGGTTTGAGGTTTAATTCTAGATTGTGAGATGAGATGGCACCATAATGCATGTGCTAGGGTTAATCTTCCATAACCATGATGAAATGGTTACTTGCTTAATAGTTCATGTGCTCCTTCAATTTCTAAGGACTTGGGAATTGGTTTTATCTGATTCCAATGGACTTCTATTATTATCCTCAATTACTCATTAAAGTAACTACAGTGGTTATAGTTTTTTTATAGTTAACTTTGTCATATGGATATTTGGTTTCTCACCATATAAGGTATAGTGTTTAACTCTAAGGTTTTCTTAGGTTCATTAATTTATGAAATATAGATATGGTAGGATTCTATTTGTGATCACCAAGTGGTTCATAATTAAAGGTTGGGATATAAGTCTAGGATTACTTACTAGTGATTTCCCCATGATTTCATGTGATGAATAATATCTACTGATCATATAAGTGTTAGCATTTGGATTATACTCCTATTTCGCCAAAGCATGGTCATGGATTAGGCATGATCCACTTGTTCTTAATATCCTTACCTCAAGTTCTTAGGGTTTATGATCATTACTCAATTTATAATGATCAAAGTTTGGCTTCCTAAGATATCTCTCATTTAATAAGTTTCCCACTCTCAAGATCAAGTGTTGTCTTGATCATTTAAATATATACTTTCTTTTATAGTTTCCTGAATGGGCATGGTTATGGTTGTCTCAATAGATTATATCCCAGGAGAATGCCTGAGATATTCTGTTAGGGTTCCACTTAAATAATGTTGATATTATCATCTGGGTATATGGATAGTTCTCTCCCTCACATTCAAGTATTGACTCAACTACTTGAGTGTAACACCATAGCTTAGGCTCTCTTATAAAGGAATGTTTATTCTAGGGTTTATGGTGTACTCACAATATTCATTTAGGTAGCTAAGCTAAGGATTCAATTGTCTAACTTAATTGGATTAGTCCTATCCTTATTTCACTAATTCATGGATATGATATTATTCCATGTGATATTAGATTATCTCACCACTCCAAGGGGAATGGTTTACAACCTAATAATTTAGTTCAAGGGTTGTCCTTTGTTCTTAATTAGGTAAAGCTAAGAGTGGTATGAATGGTCTCTCTCATTTGGAAGGACTTCAATACTAACCTAAGGTTAGGCTCCATAGATAATGAGGTAGTCACCAATATCTATGGTTAACATAAATGGATTCTCTCTCTAGGGAAGGTCTTGAATAATATCCTAGGGTTCCTCTTAAAGATGAGGTTTTGAATACTTGGATGCATATCCAAGGTTTAACTCAAAGTTTGTAATGCTTCTCTAATAATTATAATAGGACTCTCACCTCTCTAGGTTTGATTCTTAACTATTTGGAATAGAGAAGAATATATATTTCTAGAGTTGGTTTCCAAATAGATGTATGTTCATATGTTATGGTAAGGATTACCATATTATAATCTTTTATAAGATCAATTAATTGATCATTGAGTAAAGTGTTGTTGTGTTGAGTATTAGTTCCATTTGATCTAACCCCTTAGATCAAATTATCCCTACCCAAAACAAGGTTTTAGCAAAGTCACATTGAGGTTTATAGCGCTTGACTTGATGAGCTACTTCAATTCCACCAAGGTCAAGTGAAACTTCAGTTACTGTGACTGTTTTACTTTAAAGCGCGAAAATTCCCCATATTTTCTATGCATGAATGCAATGCACACATCTGTTTCCTCTATTTTTGTAACCCCATTACCTGGGATATTACAATTCTGACGGTGCTTTTTCCAGCAGAATCCTGGCTCCGGTGCTCGATCCTCCAATAATCTTGAAACATGCAAAATAGATGAAATAACATAAGTATTATGTCCAAATATGAAATATATCAATGAATAACAACAAATTATGATATAAAATAGTGATGCAAATTGGACGTATCAACTCCCCCCAAGCTTAGACTTCGCTTGTCCCCAAGCGAAACTGAACTCGGTAAACAAGACCACATGTTTATGGAGTGAAGAGTCGATCAATAAAATACGGACAAGAAGCATCATATTCATTCACACAAGACATTCTAGTAAACAACTTCCTCATATAACCCAACTTGAAACAAGTATAAGGTAATCACAAATAAAAGGTGCATAAGAAATCATAGCTGGTGATGGCAAACTTCGTTCTTGGTCAGAGAACAATTAGCAAGTTATATTTATCTATTGAGCAGCGCTCTCATGTTAAAGTTTATATTGCACAACTTGCATACTCAATCATAATAGTCTCTTCATGATCATTGATAACTTGCAAAGCTATATTCATTCAGATAAAACTTGTACTAAACAAGGAAAAGTAAAAGACATGATGAAGCAAATCACAATATAATGGTTTAATCACAACAACTCAAATGCTTGCTTGAGATGGAGGGAAATAGGTTTACTGACTCAACATAAAGTAAAAGACAGGCCCTTCGCAGAGAGAAGCAGGGATTAAATCATGTGCTAGAGCTTTTTCAGTTTTGAAATCATATAAAGAGAATGAAAGTAACATTTTGAGAGGTGTTTGTTGTTGTCAACGACTGGTAGCGGGTACTCTAACCCCCTTGCCAGACAAACCTTCAAAGAGCGGCTCCCATTTTATTTTATTTTTGTGTGGCACTCCTTCCAACCTTTCTTTCGCAAACTATGGCTAACCGAATCCTTCGGGTGCCTGCCAACAATCTCATACCATGAAGGAGTGCCTTTTTATTTTAGTTTTATTATGATGACACTCCTCCCCACCTTTGCTTTCTCAAGCCATGGCTAACCAAATCCTTCGGGTGCCGTCCATCAATCACATACCATGGAGGAGTGTCTATTTAGATTAATTAATTTGGGACTGGGAATCTGATGTCTACACCCCCTCCTTTTCCTGTAGACAGTGTTGGGCCTCCAAGAGCAGAGGTTTGTAGAACAGCAGCAAGTTTCCCTGAAGTGGATCACCCAAGGTTTATCGAACTCAGGGAGGAAGAGGTCAAAGATATCCCTCTCATGCAACCCTGCAACCACAAAGCAAGAAGTCTCTTGTGTCCCCAACACACCTAATAGGTGCACTAGTTCGACGAAGAGATAGTGAAATACAGGTGGTATGAATAAATAGTAGCAACGGCACCAGAAAAGTGCTTTGCCCAGGACAGTAAACAAGCAGTAGTAACGCAGCAGTAGTAACGCAGTAAAACAGTAAACAAGTAGCGATAGCAGTATTTAGGAACAAGGCCTAGGGATCATACTTTCACTAGTGGACACTCTCAACATTGATCACATAACAGAATAGATAAATGCATACTCTACACTCTCTTGTTGGATGATGAACACCATTGCGTAGGATTACACGAACCCTCAATGCCGGAGTTAACAAGCTCCACAATATTCAATGTTCATATTTAAATAACCTTAGAGTGCAAGATAGATCAACACAACCAAACCAAGTACTAACATAGCATGCACACCGTAACCTTCACACTATGAAAGGAGGAATAGATCGCATCAATACCATCATAGTAATAGTTAACTTCATAATCTACAAGAGATCACAATCATAGCATAAACCAAGTACTTCATGATGCACACACTGCCAACATTACATCATGGAGGAGGAATAGACTACTTTAATAACATCACTAGAGTAGCACATAGATGAATTGTGATACAAAACTCATATGAATCTCAATCATGTAAGGCAGCTCATGAGATCATTGTATTGAAGTACATAGGAGAGAGATTAACCACATAGCTACTGGTACAACCCCGAGCCTCGATGGAGAACTACTCCCTCCTCATGGGAGACAGCAGCGTTGATGAAGATGACAGTGGTGTCGATGGAGAAGCCTTCCGGGGGCACTTCCCCGTCCCGGCGGCGTGCCGGAACGGAGACTCCTGTCCCCCAGATCTTGGCTTCGCGATGGCGGCGGCTCTGGAAGGTTTCTCGTACCGTGGCTTTTCCGTCTCGAGGTTTTAGGTCGAGGGGCTTTATATAGGCGAAGAGGCGGCGTCAGAAGGTCAACGGGGCGACGACACTATAGGGGGGCGCGGGCCCCCCCTTGGCCGCGCTGGCCTAGGGTTTGGTGGGCCTGTGCCCCCTCTCTGGCGGTTCTCGGGTGTTCTGGATGCTTCCGGGCAAAATAGGAACCTGGGCGTTGATTTCGTCCGATTCCGAGAATATTTCTTTACTAGGATTTCTGAAACCAAAAACAGCAGAAAACAGCAACTGGCCCTTCGGCATCTTGTCAATAGGTTAGTTCCAGAAAACGCATAATTATGACATAAAGTGTGCATAAAACATGTAGATATCATCAATAATGTGGCATGGAACATAAGAAATTATCGATACGTCGGAGACGTATCAGCATCCCCAAGCTTAGTTCCTGCTCGTCCCGAGCAGGTAAACGATAACAAAGATAATTTCTGGAGTGACATGCCATCATAACTTTGATCATACTATTGTAAGCATATGTAATGAATGCAGCGATCCAAACAATGTAAATGACATGAGTAAACAAATGAATCATATAGCAAAGACTTTTCATGAATAGTACTTTCAAGACAAGCATCAATAAGTCTTGCATAAGAGTTAACTCATAAAGCAATAATTCAAAGTAGAGGTATTGAAGCAACACAATGGAAGATTAAGTTTCAGCGGTTGCTTTCAACTTGTAACATGTATATCTCATGGATATTGTCAACATAGAGTAATATAACAAGTGCAATATGCAAGTATGTAGGAATCAATGCACAGTTCACACAAGTGTTTGCTTCTTGAGGTGGAGAGAAATAGGTGAACTGACTCAACATAAAAGTAAAAAGAATGGTCCTTCAAAGAGGAAAGCATCGATTGCTATATTTGTGCTAGAGCTTTTATTTTGAAAACATGAAACAATTTTGTCAACGGTAGTAATAAAGCATATGAGTTATGTAAATTATATCTTACAAGTTGCAAGCCTCATGCATAGTATACTAATAGTGCCCGCACCTTGTCCTAATTAGCTTGGACTACCGGATCATCGCAATACACATGTTTTAACCAAGTGTCACAATGGGGTACCTCCATGCCGCCTGTACAAAGGTCTAAGGAGAAAGCTCGCATTTTGGATTTCTCGCTTTTGATTATTCTCAACTTAGACATCCATACCAGGACAACATGGACAACAGATAATGGACTCCTCTTTAATGCATAAGCATGTGGCAACAATTATTATTCTCATATGAGATTGAGGATATATGTCCAAAACTGAAACTTCCACCATGAATCATGGCTTTAGTTAGCGGCCCAATGTTCTTCTCTAACAATATGTATGCTGCAACCATTAAGGTGGTAGATCTCTCTTACTTCAGACAAGACGGACATGCATAGCAACTCACATGATATTCAACAAAGAATAGTTGATGGCGTCCCCAGAAACATGGTTATCGCACAACAAGCAACTTAATAAGAGATAAAGTGCATAAGTATATATTCAATACCACAATAGTTTTTAAGCTATTTGTCCCATGAGCTATATATTGCAAAGGCGAATGATGGAAATTTAAAGGTAGCACTCAAGCAATTTACTTTGGAATGGCGGAGAAATACCATGTAGTAGGTAGGTATGGTGGACACAAATGGCATAGTGGTTGGCTCAAGGATTTGGATGCATGAGAAGTATTCCCTCTCGATACAAGTTTTAGGCTAGCAAGGTTATTTGAAACAAACACAAGGATGAAGCGGTGCAGCAAAACTCACATAAAAGACATATTGAAAACATTATAAGACTCTACACCGTCTTCCTTGTTGTTCAAACTCAATACTAAAAATTATCTAGACTTTAGAGAGACCAATTATGCAAACCAAATTTTAGCAAGCTCTATGTATTTCTTCATTAATAGGTGCAAAGTATATGATGCAAGAGCTTAAGCATGAGCACAACAATTGCCAAGTATCATATTATCCAAGACATTATAGCAATTACTACATGTAGCATTTTCCGTTTCCAACCATATAAGAATTTAACGAAGAAGAAACTTCGCCATGAATATTATGAGTAGAGCCTAAGGACATACTTGTCCATATGCTACAGCGGAGCGTCTCTCTCTCCCACACAATGAATGCTAGGATCCATTTTATTCAAACAAAACAAAAACAAAAACAAACCGACGCTCCAAGCAAAGTACATAAGATGTGATGGAATAAAAATATAGTTTCAGGGGAGGAACCTGATAATTTGTTGATGAAGAAGGGGATGCCCAAGGCATCCCCAAGCTTAGACGCTTGAGTCTTCTTAAAATATGCAGGGATGAACCACCGGGGCATCCCCAAGCTTAGACGTTTCACTCTTCTTGATCATGTTGTATCATCTCCCTCTCTTGATCCTTGAAAACTTCCTCCACACCAAACTTAGAACAACTCATTAGAGGGTTAGTGCACAATCAAAATATACATGTTCAGAGGTGACATAATCATTCTTAACACTTCTGGACATTGCACAAAGCTACTGAAAGTCAATGGAATCGAAAAATCCATCGAACATAACAAAACTGGCAATGCGAAATAAAAGGCAGAATCTGTCAAAAACAGAACAGTTCGTATTGACGAATTTTATCGAGGCACCATACTTGCTCAAATGAAAATGCTCAAATTGAATGAAAGTTGCGTACATATCTGAGGATCACTCACGTAAATTGTCATAATTTTCTGAGTTACCTACAGAGAATTTTGCCTAGATTCGTGACAGCAAAGAAATCTGTTTCTGCGCAGTAATCCAAATCTAGTATGAACCTTACTATCAAAGACTTTACTTGGCACAACAATGCAACAAAACTAAGATAAGGAGAGGTTGCTACAGTAGTAAACAACTTCCAAGACACAAATATAAAATAAAGTACTGTAGCAAAATAACACATGGGTTATCTCCCAAGAAGTTCTTTTCTTTATAGCCATTAAGATGGGCTCAGCAGTTTTAATGATGCACTCGCAAGAAATAGTATTTGAAGCAAAAGAGAGCATCAAGAGGCAAATTCAAAACACATTTAAGTCTAACATGCTTCCTATGCATAGGAATCTTGTAAATAAACAAGTTCATGAAGAGCAAAGTAACAAGCATAGGAAGATAAAACAAGTGTAGCTTCAAAAATTTCAGCACATAGAGAGGTGTTTTAGTAACATGAAAATTTCTACAACCATATTTTCCTCTCTCATAATAACTTTCAGTAGCAACATGAGCAAACTCAACAATATAACTATCACATAAAGCATTCTTATCATGAGTCTCATGCATAAAATTACTACTCTCCACATAAGCATAATCAATTTTATTAGTAGTAGCGGGAGCAAATTCAACAAAGTAGCTATCATTATTATTCTCATCAAGTGTAGGAGGCATATTGTAATCATAATCAAATTTATCCTCCATAACAGGTGGTACCAAAAGACTACTATCATTATAATCATCATAAATAGGAGGCAAAGTATCATCAAAGTAAATTTTCTCCTCAATGCTTGGGGGACTAAAAATATCATGCTCATCAAAACCAGCTTTCCCAAGCTTAGAATTTTCCATAGCATTAGCAAAAATAGTGTTCAAAGCATTCATATTAATAACATTCCCATTAGCATGCATATAAAGTTCCATGGGTTTTTTAATTCTCTCTTCAAACACATCATATCCTAATTCAAGATAAAGTTCATAAAGATCTCTCATATTTTTGTTGTTTTCCATTATGCCTTACTAGTGTAAACAAGAAACAAAAAGATGCAATTGCAGGATCTAAAGGAAATAGCTTCGAGCACAAACACAATGGCGCCAGAAAAGTACCGTTACCTGGAACCGAAGTGTGAATGCCTTTTACCTTTCCTCCCCGGCAACGGCGCCAGAAAATAGCTTGATGTCTACGCCCCCTCCTTTTCCTGTAGACAGTGTTGGGCCTCCAAGAGCAGAGGTTTGTAGAGCAGCAGCAAGTTTCCCTTAAGTGGATCACCCAAGGTTTATCGAACTCAGGGAGGAAGAGGTCAAAGATATCCCTCTCATGCAACCCTGCAACCACAAAGCAAAAAGTCTCTTGTGTCCCCAACACACCTAATAGGTGCACTAGTTCGGCGAAGAGATAGTGAAATACAGGTGGTATGAATAAATAGTAGCAACAGCACCAGAAAAGTGCTTTGCCCAGGACAGTAAACAAGCAGTAGTAACGCAGCAGTAGTAACGCAGTAAAACAGTAAACAAGCAGCGATAGCAGTATTTAGGAACAAGGCCTAGGGATCATACTTTCACTAGTGGACACTCTCAACATTGATCACATAACAGAATAGATAAATGCATACTCTACACTCTCTTGTTGGATGATGAACACCATTGCGTAGGATTACACGAACCCTCAATGCCGGAGTTAACAAGCTCCACAATATTCAATGTTCATATTTAAATAACCTTAGAGTGCAAGATAGATCAACACAACCAAACCAAGTACTAACATAGCATGCACACCGTAACCTTCACACTATGAAAGGAGGAATAGATCGCATCAATACCATCATAGTAATAGTTAACTTCATAATCTACAAGAGATCACAATCATAGCATAAACCAAGTACTTCATGATGCACACACTGCCAACATTACATCATGGAGGAGGAATAGACTACTTTAATAACATCACTAGAGTAGCACATAGATGAATTGTGATACAAAACTCATATGAATCTCAATCATGTAAGGCAGCTCATGAGATCATTATATTGAAGTACATAGGAGAGAGATTAACCACATAGCTACCGGTACAGCCCCGAGCCTCGATGGAGAACTACTCCCTCCTCATGGGAGACAGCAGCGTTGATGAAGATGACGGTGGTGTCGATGGAGAAGCCTTCCGGGGGCACTTCCCCATCCCGGCGGCGTGCCGGAACAGAGACTCCTGTCCCCCAGATCTTGGCTTCGCGATGGCGGCGGCTCTGGAAGGTTTCTCGTACCGTGGCTTTTCCGTCTCGAGGTTTTAGGTCGAGGGGCTTTATATAGGCGAAGAGGCGGCGTCGGAAGGTCAACGGGGCGACGACACTATAGGGGGGCACGGGCCCCCCCTTGGCCGCGCCGGCCTAGGGTTTGGTGGGCCTGTGCCCCCTCTCTGGCGGTTCTCGGGTGTTCTGGATGCTTCCGGGCAAAATAGGAACCTGGGCGTTGATTTCGTCCGATTCCGAGAATATTTCTTTACTAGGATTTCTGAAACCAAAAACAGCAGAAAACAGCAACTGGCCCTTCGACATCTTGTCAATAGGTTAGTTCCAGAAAACACATAATTATGACATAAAGTGTGCATAAAACATGTAGATATCATCAATAATGTGGCATGGAACATAAGAAATTATCGATACGTCGGAGACGTATCAGAATCCCATTGCCAGCTCTTTTTGCAAAATTATCGGATAAGCGGATGAAGCCACTAGTCCATTGGTGAAAGTTGCCCAACAAGATTGAAAGATAAAACACCACATACTTCCTCATGAGCTATAAAACATTGACACAAATAAGAGATAGTAAATTTTGAATTATTTAAAGGTAGCACACGAAGTATTTACTTGGAATGGCAGGAAATACCATGTAGTAGGTAGTTATGGTGGACACAAATGACATAGGTTTGGGTTAAGGTTTGGATGCACAAGAAGTATTCCCTCTCAGTACAGGTCTTTGGCTAGCAAGGTTAATTAGCAAGCATAAGAGTTGGAGGAAACAAACAAATATACATGTGATAGAAACAATCATGCATCTTCCTTGTAAGCACAAACAGTTTTAACTTCAGAATAATAAGCTATGAGCTAACAATAAAGAAAGACAGTGAAACAACTACATGTATTCCTCTTTTCTACTTAAGCCTCAAAGTGTTGTTGCTATTGACCAATGCTAAGTTTGCCAAAACCAAATAGATTTATTTAATGCTCCCAAAGTGATACCGATACTAATAACAAGATCAATCATATAGTAGAGATTGCAAACTAAAATAAGATGTGCAATATGTAAATGATAAGACTTCTCATTAATATTCCATAACGATAACTCACACCAAGGGATACATAGACAACCAACTAAATGAGAGATACTTCCAAACCGCAACCCATCTTATATGATAACTTCCCTACTCATGATATGACACTACTTGACAATAAAAAAGGTAAAAGATAGTGATGATGTGATACCGCGGCACTCCCCCAAGCTTGGAACAAACCAAGGGGATGCCAATACCGATGATGAATTACTCCTTTGGCGATGGTGGTGATGAATTCCTGACAAGCTTCTCAACAAGCTCCTGAAGCTCATCAATCTTGTACGTGAGGTTGCGGATCATCTCCGAATTGTGCTCGACGCGGTTAAGAAGTATATCCGACGGCGAGTCCCAACTCTTGGAGTTATTTCCCCACTCTTCACCCTCAGGCTTCATCCTTCCTGCAGTGTTAGAACGATCTATATCCCAATTGCTAGGCAATGTTGCCCTGGGAGTCCTTTCAATTTGACTATTGAAAATTAGATTGCGGAAGGGATGGTGAGTGCCTGAGAAGGATGTCTTCGGAGCTAGGTAATGACGTGGAACCCCTCCTCCGTTGCGAATTCTTGCGCTCTTGTTTGCACTAAAAGGGTTGTCCACCACCTTGACGCTTGCAATGGTAGCACGCGGGTGTGCGCGTGAGTCTTCCTCCACCTCTTCTTCATCCTCTTCCTTGACGCCCTTGTCCACCTCTTTCCACTCGGGATCTTGAATATCTCCATCCGAAAGCTCCTTGCCCTTGTTTCTGGAGACCATTGTGCTTCTAGACTGAAAACAGATCCTGGCAGAAACAGCTCGAAACAAAACACGTCGAGAAAACGATATACGGACCTCCAGGGGTCCGGGGGATTATATAGCAAAAAATTTCACGACAAAAGGAAAGTACCAGGTCGAACCAGAGTCGGAAAGGGGCGACGAGGCGGCCAGCTCATAGGGCGGCGCGGGCCAAGGCCAGGCCGCGCCGGCCTATGGGGGCACGCCCTCGTGCGTCTCCTCCACTCCGTTTCGATCTCGTAATTTTTCATATTTTCCAAAAACAGCAAAAATATTGTTCGGAAAGTAAATTGCGAACTTTTCATTACCAGTACTATTACCTATTCAAAGTCGAGTTCTGGCGAACTGTCAATTTGTCCTTTGATGAAAGCCTCCGGTGTTTCCACTCGAATAATATCAACATCAACATTATAAGAATCACCTGAGATATAATGCTTGAGTCTTTGTCCATTCACCACCTGTGTAGCATTGCCTTGGAGAGAGCTAATTTTAATTGCTCCTGAACGATACACCTCCTCAACAACATATGGTCCTTCCCACTTCGAGAGTAATTTCCCTGCAAAGAATCTGAGACGAGACCGATACAATAGGACTTTATCCCCAATATTAAATTCTCTTTTGATAATCCTTCTATCATGCCATTTTTTAACTTTCTCTTTAAAGAGTTTAGCATTTTAATAAGCTTCACTTCTCCATTCGTCTAGAGAACTCAATTGCAACAACCTCTTATTACCGGCAAGTTTAGGATCTTTATTTAATTCTCTAACTGCCCAATAAGCTTTGTGCTCTAGTTCTAAAGGTAAATGACAAGCTTTCCCATAAACCATTTTATAAGGTGACATTCCCATGGGGTTCTTATAAGCAGTTCTATAAGCCCATAGTGCATCCTTCAATTTACTAGCCCAATTCTTTCTAGTTTTATTAACAGTCTTTTGCAAGATAGATTTAATTTCTCTATTTGATAATTCTACTTGCCCACTAGTTTGAGGATGATAAGCGGAAGCAATTCTATGATTAATACCATATTTAGCAAGAGTTTTTCTAAAACCACCATGAATAAAATGAGAACCTCCATCAGTCATAATATATCTAGGAACTCCAAATCTAGGAAAAATAATATCTAAAAGCATTCTTAAAGAGGTCTCACCATCAGCACTTTTTGTAGGTATGGCTTCCACCCATTTAGTGACATAATCAACAGCAACAAGTATATGAGTGTTACCTTCTGAAGAGGGAAAAGGTCCCATGAAGTCAAACCCCCAACAATCGAATGGTTCAATAACAAGAGTATAATTCATAGGCATTTCATTGCGTCTGGAGATATTACCAACCCTTTGACATTCATCACAAGATAAAATAAACTTCCTTGCATCTTTGAAGAGAGTTGGCCAATAAAAACCTGATTGTAGAACCTTTTGGGCGGTTCTATCTCCGGCGTGATGTCCTCCATAAGAACTACCATGACATTTACTCAATATCTCTTGTTGTTCATATTCGGGAACACATCTTCGCAGAATACCATCCACTCCTTCTTTATATAAGTGTGGGTCATCCCAGAAATAATGCCTCAAGTCATAAAAGAATTTCCTCCTTTGCTGAGCTGAAAAGGTTGGAGGCAAGTACTTGGAAACAATAAAGTTAGCATAATCAGCATACCAAGGACTGTCTCGCGAGCTCACCTTTATTACAGCCAATTGTTCATTTGGAAAACTATCATTAACAGGAACATGATCATAAGCAATATTTTCCAATCTAGATAAATTATCAGCAACAGGATTATCAGCACCTTTCCTATCTACAATATGTAAATCAAATTCTTGCAACAGAAGTACCCATCTAATAAGCCTTGGCTTAGCATCTTTCTTTTGCATAAGGTATCTGATTGCAGCATGATCAGTATGTATAGTAACTTTTGAATCAACAATATAAGATCTAAACGTATCACAAGCAAAGACTACAGCTAACAATTCTTTTTCAGTAGTAGCATAATTTCTTTGAGCAGCATCAAGGGTTTTACTAGCATAATGAATAACATTCAATTTCTTGTTTACTCGCTGTCCAAGAACAGCGCCTACTGCAAAATCACTAGCATCACACATAATTTCAAATGGTAAGTTCCAATCAGGAGGTTCAACTATAGGAGCAGTTGTTAAGGCTTTCTTTAGAGTTTCAAACGCTTCCTTACAATCATCATCAAAAACAAAAGGTACATCTTTTTGAAGAAGATTAGTAAGAGGCTTTGAAATTTTGGAGAAGTCTTTAATAAACCTCCTATAAAACCCAGCATGACCAAGAACACTACGAATACATTTAACATCCCTAGGATAGGGCATCTTCTCAATTGCTTCGACTTTAGCTCTATCAACTTCAATACCTCTCTCGGAAATTTTATGTCCCAATACAATTTCTTCATTAACCATAAAATGGCTTTTCTCCCAATTAAGAACAAGGTTAGTTTCTTCACATCTCTGCAAAACTTTATCAAAGTTCCGCAAGCAATTATCAAAAGAATTCCCATAGACAGAAAAATCATCCATGAATACCTCTACAATACTCTCGCAAAAGCCATGAAAAATAGCAGACATGCATCTTTGAAAAGTAGCAGGAGCATTACATAAACCAAAAGGCATACGTCTATAAGCATAAGTTCCATAGGGACAAGTGAAAGTGGTTTTCTCTTGATCCTTAGTTTTAACAGCAATTTGTGAAAACCCAGAATAACCATCTGTTGCGGTCAAAAACCCACTGGCGAGTAGCGACGGGCAACACAGTAGAGCCGGGAACAACTTAGGGCTGCGGCTGGCCCTGGTCCCTCCGAGCGACGGCCCGCAAAGCCTCTGGTACGCACGTCCGATGCTGGTGCAAGGGCGTGCCACCTGACCTATACCTGGTCAGGAAGGTGATGGAGATGCCTCGCTTAGTTTCCTGCATGGCATACACGTAAACATTAAATACGAGCCTCGATCGTCTCTCAGGTTATCCTGTGAATCGGCCCAAAGAGCCGATCCACCCATGATTCGTACGAGGTGCACGAATATATGGTGGTCCTGCTTGATCAAGATAAAGCTAAAGCGATCTACGACGATTTAGGGTTTTCACCGCATAATCGGATCATCCTACTCACGATTGGGCCTCGCGGTCACGTACGGTGATCGTAAGCCGGTCCTAGACAAGGCCTAAAAACCAACACGAGGTTGATCCTCGGAACATCCTGTCTAGGGCTAGCAAACGACACCCTACGCGTCGCTGGATCCTCCAACCCTTTGTAAGGCCTAACTATTGCAGATATTAAACTAATCCTTGAAGAACAAGGAGCAACCGTAACGGATCGGATCTACTAAATAATGATCAAGCGGGGTGCCGCCCCTACACCTAAGATAGGTGTAAGGGCGGCTAGATGTATAAGGGTTGCACTACGACAGCATATGATACGAAGAACAATGCTAACCCTAACACATCTAAGATAACTACGTTGCTCGCCATCAAAAAGGCTTCAGTACGAGCAACGCATGAACAACGAAATAAGCTTGTGCTGCCTAGATCGCAAGATGCGATCTAGGCAGCATGATGCTTACCAGAAGAAACCCTCGAGACGAAGGAGTTGGCGATGCGCCGAGATTGATTTGTGTTGAATGTTGGTTGTTGTTTATTTCATAAACCCTAGATACATATTTATAGTCCATAGACTTTCTAACGTGGGAATAATCCCAACCGTGCACGAGGCAAACTCTAACTAACCGACACGTAATCTACTATGTTACAGATACACGGGCAAACTAGCCCAAACTTTGCATAACAGGCCGATCCACGTCTTTCTTCCATGTATATTCTTCAAATCCATCTTGATCGCGGCCCACCTCTGACTCGGTCAAATTCTGGTGATAACACATGCCCCCCTGGTTTTGGAATTAATAATTCCAAAATCACTCTGCTTTTTTCTCGTCGGGTCATGTCGTGGCAGAGCAGAACCGTTGCAGTATCCTTCATCATGACACCTTGTCTTCTCAACTTCTCTGCAAAATTTGATAGCTTTAGCATCACTTCCTCGGAAACTGCAATGGCATTAAATCTCCACTAGGCTCCTCATTATTTAACCGTGCCGACTGATTAGCCCTCTTCACCCCCTTCCTCTGTTCTAGCTATCGGCACCAAAAAACCCTCTTTCCCTGTAGCAATGTCTTCCTCTTCCTCCGTCTCCTCCGGCCTCTCCCTCCAGTCCTTCTCCTCAAGCGAGCCGGAGTGGAACTTCGACCATGTGCCAGATGGTCCACCCGAAGCATTCGTCGGGTCAGATGGCGACCTGCCTCTGACCGATGGGGAAGACGACCTCAAGTTCCTCATCGAAGGGGAGCTGATAGGCGAAAGCGAAGACGACCTCCATCCCTGGGTGAAACCCACCTCCTCCGACGGGAAGGTGGAAGAAGAAGAAGTAGAGGAAGAAGAGGAAAAGGAGGAGGATGATTCCTCCTCCCCCGCTAAGCACCCGCCGGCAAAGCGATTCCGCGCTTGGGCGGACAGCGAAGACGATGATGATGACGAGGAGGAAGAGGAGGAGGATGAATCCTCGTCCTCCATCGGATACCCGCCGACAAAGCGCTTCCGCTCTTGGGCGGACAGCGAGGATGATGATGATGACGAGGAAGAAGAAGCTCCGGCCGAGGGCTGGGGCAGCAGCGGCGAGGAACTTCCTGGGAGCAGCGCCGACGGCATCGACGACGGCGACGATGAGGACAGCGACAACTAGTAGAGCAGGACTAGTAGTAGCAGTGCACTAGGCACCAGATCCCCCTTTTGAGAGCCATCGGCTCTTTCTTGTAAAGCCGCTCCTTTGAATTAATGAGAATTGTTCTTCCAATTTATCTTTCAATTAATCCAATTTCAATCCTTCCGCTTGCCACACCAAGACCGATAGCCACGTATCGGATTTTTCCCCTTAGACGCCCATGAAGCCGGACTCAGATATCGATTAGACCGTCAGTCAAGTACTTCTCAAATTCAGACTGTGATTTGATACCTGACCATAATATTTCGCAATCCTATAGCCGATGACTGTTCATCGGCTATTTTGAGAATCTAGTCTCTTTCCTTTTCTTGCAGCAACAGGACGGTCTAAACCCTGTAAAAGACGACGGCTCCCCTTTCCGGCTCCTCTCCACAGCTTTAGCAGTCTTCTTCTGCAACAACTCACTGCTTTCAGAGAAGGTTATGATGCAGGGTCAGCCGATTCCAACCAAATTGGCTCCCCAGAGCCAAGAACCTTCCGGGCGAGTTGCCCCCCAAGCCTCATCCAAGACGAGAACAGTAATGAATCAGCCAAATGTGTCACCGTCGGCTTCCAAGTTATAATGCAGAACCGGCCGATTCCAACAAAATCGGCTCTCCAGAGCAAAGATTTTTCAGGGCGAGCTGCCCCCGAGCTTCAATCAAGGCGAGAATACCGGCAAGGATGCACAGATCAAACAAAAAGGCTCTGACCTCAGGTAATCTGGTAATCCGAGATAGCCACCATGAAGAGTCAGCCAAACTTGCCCCCATTGATCAGCTTTCTTCTACTGAACGCCGATGTTGTAGATGAAACACCACCAGCTTAATGAGAAAGAGGCTGCCTTGCATGCCAAACTGATGTTACTGCTGAACTTGGCGCAAAGGGTTGTCGGCTCATTGCAGCCGAGGCTGCTCTCATTGTACATTCCCTTCAAGGAAACAGAAGCTCTTGAAGCCGAACTGAAAACCATCTTGGCGAAAATCTGGGCCTTGAGCACATAGCCGGTAGGTCTTGTGTAATTGTACCAGAGTCGATGGCTGTACATCGGCTTTGTTAGTCGATGTCCTTGCATCGGCTGTATGTCATGATTTTTTTTTACTGGCCGATTTTTTCTATCGGCCCCTAATATTTCACTGCACACATGTTCACCTGCACATGTTCATCTGATTTAGGTGCCCCCCGAGCCGAATCTGTTAGGTAACTGCAGATATCGGCTCTGTAGTTTAGCCAAGGCACTGTATTTGCACGTCGGCTTCGGTAGGACCAATGTTGATTTTCCCTGACTCATCAGCCGACGCAAACTGCTGCCCAGTAGATCGACGTTGAATACAAGCAGAACATGTGGTGAGGATAATTTTGGCCGATTGCTGGAATCGGCCTCCATATTGATCGAAGCGCTCAATGAAGGTTTTGTAATTTTCCTTCATATACCTTTGGGGGCCGATCCCAAGGATCGGCATCGCCACATTTGCTCATCGGTTTGCTCTTGCTACACGGTCAGGCCAGTGGATAAGACCAGCCTAACCCCGCCCTTCGTCACGTCGATGCGCTCGCAGTCGTCCAAATTGGGTGCCTCGTGTAATCCTGGAGCACTAAGCTCCGTCGGAAGGACGAGCACCATGTTTGTGCCAGCCGATGTCTCATCGTCGGCTTTCCTTTGCTTGGGGCGCCACACCATCTTTTGTGGTCGACCCTCTTCATCCAGGGTTCGCTGGATCTTCGCGGCCAGATCAGGCCGCGCCTTCCTTAGCGTGTGCAGATATAACCTTTCGGCTTCTTCTAAGCCACGCAATCGCTGAACCCTACGCTTTTGGGAACGGCTGAGTCCATCAGGGCACCACCTTGGCCGGTGGTACCTGTCTTCTTCTTCTTCCAGATCCTCGAGATCTTCCAAATCCTCGAGATCTTCCACCCGAGGGGACTCAGCGCGTTTGCTTTGAGGTGGGAGAGGCCCTAAGCGTTGGAACACGGACACGTTAGCTGTCTCCTTCTTCTTCTGGTTACATTCTGGGCAATTGCCGATTGTAGGCAATCGGCTCATTCCTGAATCCCAGCAATGTCTGAAGAAGGGGCAGTCCCAGTGCCTATCCTAGTCGTCCTGCTCCCTCGACTCTTCCTTGGCACGGCGCTCGTACTCCTCTTCGTCGCGATCATGTCGACGATGTCTCCTGGCGTCCCTAGCCAGACGGTCTCTATCATCATCGTCGCTGGATCGTCGGCATTGGCTATATTGACTCACATACTTATTGAGGAGGTGATCAGAGAGGGGTCGCTGATATCTTATGTTCTTCACTTCTCCCTCTGTGACGTAGCGCTTGCCATCGTGACGGAGCCGATCGCGTGGAGCAGCCTCCCCTGTGTCCTTGCTACGAGAGCAGCTGCCCTCGTCTCCATCCTTGCCAGAGTGGTGCCCAGGTCCTACCATGTTGATACTGAACGAGGATCCTGGCTGGCAACCTTCAGGGTAAGTGCACTCCACCATGTTAACGGCGGGGAAGGGGTGAGTGTCGACCTTCATGGCGTCTTGGTTGAAAATCGACGTCCTTGTTCTATCGCCATTTGGATCTGCGACGCCACACCCTGCGGTCGTTGGTGGCATGGGAGAGCGAGTTATGCCATTTGCGGTATGGCTTTCCGTTCAGCTCTGTACCGTGGGAATTTGAGGCCTTCGGGTATCTTCAATCGCTTCTCCTTGAGTAAGAGGTCGAAGATTTGCTCGATTTGGTCACGTCAAAATCAAAGCCTCTGGGCGGACCTGGTGGCTTAACCCATTTGCAGGACACGGGGGTTGCCCCCCGAGGCCATTCAGCCACTGCTACCGCGTGATCTCCCGCAGAGCCTGCGTCTTCATCCGCCTCAACCAGGACTACCGCACGCTTGAATCTGTCCTGGTACAAGTCCGGGTGGCGCTGTTCATATGCTGACAGTTTCTGAACCATGTGCGCCAGTGAAGGGTAGTCTGCTTGGGAGGCCATATCCTTGATTTGTGAGGCGAGGCCCACCACTGCCAACTCGACTGCTTCCTTTTCAGTTACACGAGCCGAATAACATCGGTTCCTCAGATTTCTGAAGCGCTGGATGTATTCTGCCACGGTTTCTCCACGCTTCTGATGTATTTGAGCTAGATCGGCAATGCCGGCCTCGGAAGCTTCTGAGTGAAACTGCATGTGGAACTGCTCCTCCAACTGCTTCCAAGTCCGGATCGAGTCCGGTGGCAACGAAATGTACCACCCGAAAGCCGACCCCATGAGGGACTGTGCGAAGAACCTCACGCGTAGTGGATCCGACGCTGAGGCCGTTCCTAGCTGTGCCAAATATCGGCTCACATGCTCGATGGAGCTGGAACCATCTGATCCACTGAACTTGGAGAAGTCAGGGAGCCGATACTTGGGTGGTAGCGGGACCAACTCGTATTCATCGGGGTACGGCTTGGAATAGCCGATTGTCCTCCTCTTCGGCACCATGCCGAACTGGTCCCTTAGGATCGTACTGATCTGATCCACGGTGCTGGCTGCAGGAGTCGAACTACGAAGATTCGCCGGGGTGGCGTACTTAGCCAGCCATGCTTGCTTTTCCAGCTCTGAGCCAACTGCAGGAGCTGAGCTCTGGAGGTTCGTCGGGGTGGCATATTTAGCTAGCCACGTCTGCTTCTCAAGATCTGTCGCTGACGTTCCTCCTACTTTCCCAGAAGTCCCTGCTGTCGCGGCCTGGTTTGTGAGTGCCCAGTTACCGCGATGCAGCACGTATGTGCACATGTACCCGTGAGGGATCTCCTTAGGCGCCTCATGCAAGAACTGGCAGTCACTAGGGTCACCACCGATCTTGTAGACGACGAATGCCGGTGAATTCGGCACTTCTGGTGCTGCCAACGCAAATGGCAGCGGTGGACGGGACTGGAGTGGCATCTCTCCTTGGTGTGTCCCGAGAGCTGGTCCTGACGGAGAGTACTGGTGCCTCATGATCTCCTGGATCACCCGAAGAGCGACGCGCTCCAAAGTGTTCACCAGGTTATCAGAGTGGCGGTGCAGCGAGTGAGCCACCATGTAGTTAATCTCCTGACGCAGGGACCTGGTGCGTTCTTCTAATGGGGCAGACAGGTCTATCCCATCGAGCGCACCATCAGGCGAGAACCCTTTCCACCTGATGCCATGTGAACGGGTTCTGTGAAAAGAGCCGATGAGGTCGGCCTCGAGGATAGCTTTGACCTCGTCATACTTCTTCTTGAGCTCGTCGGTCAGATCCTCGTATGTGACTAAAGTGCCGTCCGCCATCTCAGATGTAGATGGCGATGTGGTTGATGTCGAAGCTTGTCCCACCGGGCGTGCCAGAATGTGTTGCGGTCAGAAACCCACTGGCGAGTAGTGATACGTCTCCGACGTATCGATAATTTCTTATGTTCCATGCCACATTATTGATGTTATCTACATGTTTTATGCACACTTTATGTCATATTCGTGCATTTTCTGGAACTAACCTATTAACAAGATGCCGAAGTGCCAGTTGCTATTTTCTGCTGTTTTTGGTTTCAGAAATCCTAGTAAGGAAATATTCTCGGAATTAGACGAAATCAAAGCCCAGGGGCCTATTTTCTCACGAAGCTTCCAGAAGTCCGAAGGAGAGACGAAGAGGGGCCACGGAGGGGCCACACCCTAGGGCGGCGCGGCCCCCCCCTTGGCCGCGCGGCCCAGTGGTGTGGGGCCCCCGTGCCGCCTCTTGACCTGCCCTTTCGCCTATAAAAAGTCTCCGTGACGAAACCCCCGCATCGAGAACCACGATACGAAAAACCTTCCGGAGACGCCGCCGCCGCTGATCCCATCTCGGGGATCCAGAGATCGCCTCCGCACCCTGCCGGAGAGGGGAATCATCTCCGGAGGACTCTACGCCGCCATGGTCGCCTCCGGTGTGATGTGTGAGTAGTCTACCCCTGGACTATGGGTCCATAGCAGTAGCTAGATGGTTGTCTTCTCCCCATTGTGCTATCATTGTCGGATCTTGTGAGCTGCCTAACATGATCAAGATCATCTATCTGTAATTCTATATGTTGCGTTTGTTGGGATCCGATGAATAGAGAATACTTGTTATGTTGATTATCAAAGCTATGCTTATGTGTTGTTTATGATCTTGCATGCTCTCCGTTATTAGTAGATGCTCTGGCCAAGTTGATGCTAGTAACTCCAAGAGGGAGTATTTATGCTCGATAGTGGGTTCATGCCTCTGTGAATCTGGAGGAGTGACAAGAACCACTAAGGTTATGGATGTCTTGTTGCCACTAGGGATAAAACATTAGTGCTATGTTCAAGGATGTAGTCACTAGTTACATTACGCGCAATACTTAATGCAATTGTCTGTTGTTAGCAACTTAATACTGGAGGGGGTTCGGATGATAACCTGAAGGTGGACTTTTTAGGCATAGATGCAGTTGGATGACGGTCTATGTACTTTGTCGTAATGCCCAATTAAATCTCACTATACTCATCATGATATGTATGTGCATGGTCTTGCTCTCTTTATTTGTCAATTGCCCATCTGGAATTTGTTCACCCAACATGTCGTTTCGTCTTATGGGAGAGACACCTCTAGTGAACTGTGGACCCCGGTCCAATTCTCTTTCTTGAAATACAATCTCTTGCAATCTTGTTCTCTTGTTTTCGCAAATAATCATCTTCCACACAATACGGTTAATCCTTTGTTACAGCAAGCCGGTGAGATTGACAACCTCACTGTTTCGTTGGGGCAAAGTACTTTGGTTGTGTTGTGCAGGTTCCACGTTGGCGCCGGAATCCCTGGTGTTGCGCCGCACTACATCCCGCCGCCATCAACCTTCAACGTGCTTCTTGGCTCCTCCTGGTTCGATAAACCTTGGTTTCTTTCTGAGGGAAAACTTGCTGCTGTGCGCATCATACCTTCCTCTTGGGGTTGCCCAACGAACGTGTGAAATACACGCCATCAAGCATATTTTCTGGCGCCGTTGCCGGGGAGATCAAGACACGCTGCAAGGGGAGTCTCCACTTCTCAATCTCTTTACTTTGTTTTTGTCTTGCTTAGTTTTATTTACTACTTTGTTTGCTGCACTAAATCAAAATACAAAAAAATTAGTTGCTAGTTTTACTTTACTTGCTATCTTGTTTGCTATATCAAAAACACAAAAAAATTAGTTTACTTGCATTTACTTTACTTATTTCATCATGTTTCCTTTTAATTTTACCACAAAAGACATACCGGTAGGACGTGGGTCTATAGTTGGGAGAAATAATATAGAAGAATTTTTCAATCATGTTAGTACTATTGAAAATTTTGAAGATAGACACTTGGTAGACCTTGCACCTACTTATGAAATTGCTGCTGCACATTTAGTTCGCTTGTTGGAAACTAAATTTGTTAATCTTAATCCTATAATCCAACACATGTTCTTCACACTTGGCGATATGGAAGAAGGGGAAAAGAAAGATTTTGTATTAGAAACCCTTCTTAGAGAATTTGGTGGTTTAGCAAGAGAAGCTAGAAAGGTGTTTGCTAAATTCAATATGCTTGGTTCTCCTACTAATTTTGTTAGTCTCCTTGAAAGGATGGATATGGATAGAATAAGATACACTAATAATATTGATGATGGAGGGGAGATAAAAGCACCAATACCATGTAAGCTCTTGGCTATGAATGATGCATTAGAAAATAACTATGCTTGGCTAGTTCCTGAAAATTTGTTTGATGAGAGTAGCACGCCTAAGACTAATGAAAAGGGAGATGCTGAAACTTATGTATCCAATATACTATGCCTAGTTGAGAAAACTCCGCACCCCACTGAGAATGTACCATCCTTCGATAATACTTGATACACACTTTCTGCGCCTAGCTGAAAGGCGTTAAAGAAAAGCGCTTATGGGAGACAACCCATGTTTTTACCTACAGTACTTTGTTTTTATTTTGTGTCTTGGAAGTTGTTTACTACTGTAGCAACCTCTCCTTATCTTAGTTTTGAGTTTTGTTGTGCCAAGTTAAGCCGTTGATAGAAAAGTAAGTACTAGATTTGGATTACTGCACAGTTCCAGATTTCTTTGCTGTCACGAATCTGGGTCCACCTCCCTGTAGGTAACTCAGAAAATTAAGCCAATTTACGTGCATGATCCTCAGATATGTACGCAACTTTCATTCAATTTGAGCATTTTCATTTGAGCAAGTCTGGTGCCATTTTAAAATTCGTCAATACGAACTGTTCTGTTTTGACAGATTCTGCCTTTTATTTCGCATTGCCTCTTTCGCTATGTTGGATGAATTTCTTTGATCCACTAATGTCCAGTAGCATTATGCAATGTCCAGAAGTGTTAAGAATGATTGTGTCACCTCTGAATATGTCAATTTATAATGTGCACTAACCCTCTAATGAGTTGTTTCGAGTTTGGTGTGGAGGAAGTTTTCAAGGATCAAGAGAGGAGTATGATGCAACATGATCAAGGAGAGTGAAAGCTCTAAGCTTGGGGATGCACCCGGTGGTTCACCCCTGCATATATCAAGAAGACTCAAGCGTCTAAGCTTGGGGATGCCCAAGGCATCCCCTTCTTCATCGACAACATTATCGTGTTCCTCCCTGAAACTATATTTTTATTCCATCACATCTTATGTGCTTTTTCTTGGAGCGTCGGTTTGTTTTTGTTTTTGTTTTGTTTGAATAAAATGGATCCTAGCATTCACTTTATGGGAGAGATACACGCTCCGCTGTAGCATATGGACAAGTATGTCCTTGGTTTCTACTCATAGTATTCATGGCGAAGTTTCTCCTTCGTTAAATTGTTATATGGTTGGAATTGGAAAATGATACATGTAGTAATTGCTATAAATGTCTTGGGTAATGTGATACTTGGCAATTGTTGTGCTCATGATTAAGCTCTTGCATCATATGCTTTGCACCCATTAATGAAGAAATACATAGAGCATGCTAAAATTTGGTTTGCATATTTGGTTTCTCTAAGGTCTAGATAATTTCTAGTATTGAGTTTGAACAACAAGGAAGACGGTGTAGAGTCTTATAATGTTTTCAATATGTCTTTTATGTGAGTTTTGCTGCACCGGTTCATCCTTGTGTTTGTTTCAAATAAGCCTTGCTAGCCTAAACCTTGTATCGAGAGGGAATACTTCTCATGCATCCAAAATACTTGAGCCAACCACTATGCCATTTGTGTCCACCATACCTACCTACTACATGGTATTTTCCGCCATTCCAAAGTAAATTGCTTGAGTGCTACCTTTAAAATTCCATCATTCACCTTTGCAATATATAGCTCATGGGACAAATAGCTTTAAACTATTGTGGTATTGAATATGTAATTATGCACTTTATCTCTTATTAAGTTGCTTGTTGTGCGATAACCATGTTTACGGGGACGCCATCAACTACTCTTTGTTGAATTTCATGTGAGTTGCTATGCATGTTCGTCTTGTCTGAAGTAAGAGAGATCTACCACCATAGGGTTAAGCATGCATATGTTAGAGAAGAACATTGGGCCGCTAACTAAAGCCATGTTCCATGGTGGAAGTTTCAGCTTTTGGACAACAATCCTCAAATCTCAAATGAGAAAATTATTAATTGTTGTTATATGCTTATGCATAAAAGAGGAGTCCATTATCTGTTGTCTATGTTGTCCCGGTATGGATGTCTAAGTTGAAGAATAATCAATAGCGAGAAATCCAATGCGAGCTTTCTCCTTAGACCTTTGTACAAAGTGACATAGAGGTACCCCTTTGTGACACTTGGTAAAAACAATGCATTGTGATGATCCGGTAGTCCAAGCTAATTAGGACAAGGTGCGGGCACTATTAGTATACTATGCATGAGGCTTGCAACTTGTAAGATATAATTTACATGATACATATGCTTTATTATTACCGTTGACAAAATTGTTTCATGTTTTCAAAATCAAAGCTCTAGCACAAATATAGCAATCGATGCTTTTCCTCTATGGAGGACCATTCTTTTACTTTCAATGTTGAGTCAGTTCACCTATTTCTCTCCACCTCAAGAAGCAAACACTTGTGTGAACTATGCATTGATTCCTACATACTTGCTTATTGCACTTATTATATTACTCTATGTTGACAATATCCATGAGATATACATGTTACAAGTTGAAAGCAACCGCTGAAACTTAATCTTCTTTTGTGTTGCTTCAATGCCTTTACTTTGAATTATTGCTTTATGAGTTAACTCTTATGCAAGACTTATTGATGCTTGTCTTGAAGTGCTATTCATGAAAAGTCTTTGCTATATGATTCACTTGTTTACTCATGTCATATACATTGTTTTGATCGCTGCATTCACTACATATGCTTTACAAATAGTATGATCAAGATTATGATGGCATGTCACTCCGTAAATTATCTGTGTTATCATTTTACCTGCTCGGGACGAGCAGAACTAAGCTTGGGGATGCTGATACGTCTCCGACGTATCGATAATTTCTTATGTTCCATGCCACATTATTGATGTTATCTACATGTTTTATGCACACTTTATGTCATATTCGTGCATTTTCTCGGAACTAACCTATTAACAAGATGCCGAAGTGCCGCTTCTTTGTTCTGCTGTTTTTGGTTTCAGAAATCCTAGTAAGGAAATATTCTCGGAATTGGACGAAATCAAAGCCCAGGGGCCTATTTTCTCACGAAGCTTCCGTAAGTCCGAAGGAGAGACGAAGAGGGGCCACGGAGGGGCCACACCCTAGGGCGGCGCGGCCCCCCTTGGCCGCGCGGCCCCGTGGTGTGGGGCCCCGTGCCGCTCTTGACCTGCCCTTTCGCCTATAAAAAGTCTCCGTGACGAAACCCCCAGCACGAGAACCACGATACGGAAAACCTTCCGCAGACGCCGCCGCCGCCGATCCCATCTCTGGGATCCAGAGATCGCCTCCGCACTCTGCCGAGAGGGGAATCATCTCCTGAGGACTCTACGCCACCATGGTCGCCTCGGTGTGATGTGTGAGTAGTCTACCCCTGGACTATGGGTCCATAGCGTAGCTAGATGGTTGTCTTCTCCCCTTTGTGCTATCATTGTCGGATCTTGTGAGCTGCCTAACATGATCAAGATCATCTATCTGTAATTCTATATGTTGCGTTTGTTGGGATCCGATGAATAGAGAATACTTGTTATGTTGATTATCAAAGCTATGCTTATGTGTTGTTTATGATCTTGCATGCTCTCCGTTATTAGTAGATGCTCTGGCCAAGTTGATGCTAGTAACTCCAAGAGGGAGTATTTATGCTCGATAGTGGGTTCATGCCTCTGTGAATCTGGAGGAGTGACAAGAACCACTAAGGTTATGGATGTGCTGTTGCCACTAGGGATAAAACATTAGTGCTATGTTCAAGGATGTAGTCACTAGTTACATTACGCGCAATACTTAATGCAATTGTCTATTGTTAGCAACTTAATACCGGAGGGGGTTCGGATGATAACCTGAAGGTGGACTTTTTAGGCATAGATGCAGTTGGATGACGGTCTATGTACTTTGTCGTAATGCCCAATTAAATCTCACTATACTCATCATGATATGTATGTGCATGGTCATGCTCTCTTTATTTGTCAATTGCCCAACTGTAATTTGTTCACCCAACATGCTGTTCGTCTTATGGGAGAGACACCTCTAGTGAACTGTGGACCCCGGTCCAATTCTCTTTACTGAAATACAATCTCTCGCAATATCGTTTCTCTGCGTTTTCTGCAAACAATCATCTTCCACACAATACGGTTAATCCTTTGTTACAGCAAGCCGGTGAGATTGACAACCTCACTGTTTCGTTGGGGCAAAGTACTTTGGTTGTGTTGTGCAGGTTCCACGTTGGCGCCGAAATCCCTGGTGTTGCGCCGCACTACATCCCGCCGCCATCAACCTTCAACGTGCTTCTTGGCTCCTCCTGGTTCGATAAACCTTGGTTTCTTTCTGAGGGAAAACTTGCTGCTGTGCGCATCATACCTTCCTCTTGGGGTTGCCCAACGAACGTGTGAAATACACGCCATCAAGTAGCGACGGGCAACACAGTAGAGCCGGGAACAACTTAGGGCTGCGGCTGGCCCTGGTCCCTCCGAGCGACGGCCCGCAAAGCCTCTGGTACGCACGTCCGATGCTGGTGCAAGGGCGTGCCACCTGACCTATACCTGGTCAGGAAGGTGATGGAGATGCCTCGCTTAGTTTCCTGCATGGCATACACGTAAACATTAAATACGAGCCTCGATCGGCTCTCAGGTTATCCTGTGAATCGGCCCAAAGAGCCGATCCACCCATGATTCGTACGAGGTGCACGAATATATGGTGGTCCTGCTTGATCAAGATAAAGCTAAAGCGATCTACGACGATTTAGTGTTTTCACCGCATAATCGGATCATCCTACTCACGATTGGGCCTCGCGGTCACGTACGGTGATCGTAAGCCGGTCCTAGACAAGGCCTAAAAACCAACACGAGGTTGATCCTCGGAACATCCTGTCTAGGGCTAGCAAACGACACCCTACGCGTCGCTGGATCCTCCAACCCTTTGTAAGGCCTAACTATTGCAGATATTAAACTAATCCTTGAAGAACAAGGAGCAACCGTAACAGATCGGATCTACTAAATAATGATCAAGCGGGGTGCCGCCCCTACACCTAAGATAGGTGTAAGGGCGGCTAGATGTATAAGGGTTGCACTACGACAGCATATGATACGAAGAACAATGCTAACCCTAACACATCTAAGATAACTACGTTGCTCGCCATCAAAAAGGCTTCAGTACGAGCAACGCATGAACAACGAAATAAGCTTGTGCTGCCTAGATCGCAAGATGCGATCTAGGCAGCATGATGCTTACCAGAAGAAACCCTCGAGACGAAGGAGTTGGCGATGCGCCGAGATTGATTTGTGTTGAACGTTGGTTGTTGTTTATTTCATAAACCCTAGATACATATTTATAGTCCGTAGACTTTCTAACGTGGGAATAATCCCAACCGTGCACGATGCAAACTCTAACTAACCGACACGTAATCTACTATGTTACAGATACACGGGCAAACTAGCCCAAACTTTGCATAACAGGCCGATCCACGTCTTTCTTCCATGTATATTCTTCAAATCCATCTTGATCGCGGCCCACCTCTGACTCGGTCAAATTCTGGTGATAACACCATCAAGAAAACAAAAGTGAGTATTTTTAGATAACCTTTCTAACATTTGGTCAATAAAAGGCAGAGGGTAATGATCTTTTTTAGTAACTTTATTAAGTTTTCGATAATCAATGCACATTCTATACCCTACAACTACTCTTTGAGGTATGAGCTCATCATTATCATTAGGCACAACAGTCATTCCTCCTTTCTTAGGAACACAATGCACAGGACTAACCCATCTACTATCAGCAATAGGATATATAATACCAGCTTCAATTAGAAGATCATCATGAGAGCTTTTTATGACTTTCTTCCAATTCCCTATAATTGCTAGTTAGCAACTCAAGTTGAGCCCTTAGCTCAACATTCTCCTTTAAGGTCGATGCTTCACAAGAATTAGAGTTAGTAGCACAAGCATCAACAATAGTTTTCTCATTTTCATGCATATAGGATTCAATTTTTTGTGTAAGCATGAAATTAGCATGCTTCTCATCTTTTAGCTCATGCTTGAGGAGAGTGAATCTCATTTCCCCATTTTCAACATGGGACTCCAACTCCACTATGGTTTCCCTATATTTATTCAAGGTATCCATAGAGTGTTCGAGATAAGCACGAGCTTCTTTATTACCACGAAGAGAAGCATATACCATTGCCATATCATGCACCAAGATATTATGTTCTTCATCATTATCATCATCATCACTCTCATCATTAGAGGATGTGTTAGGAGTCAAAGTAGGAGATACCTTTGGTCCATTTGCCATAAGGCACATGTGCATACCGGAGGATGAAGATGAAGATATTCTTGAATCCTCATTTGAAATCATGTCTTGATCCATAGAGTGTTCGGTTTCCTCTACAATATTAGTCAACAAGCAACTAGAGGAAATAGAAACATTTTGATTATGGGAGCAAGACAAGGCAAGCATATCCTCATGAGATCTATGTAAGCAATTTACACATGATATGCAAGGACTATCAACACAAGCATGTAGATTATTTTCAATGCAAGATGTGTTTAAGTCCAAAGAGGAAACATTGCAATGAGATAGAGATGAAGAGTCATCACTATTGAGCACAATATCAACATTGCAATTTCCCTCACCACTCACCACATCATTACCTTGTGTCTTGCAACACGTTGGTGAAGTGGAAGAAGATGATGACTCATCACGGCCGGAGGTGGAAGCAACTTGGAGCTCTTCATGATGTGAAGAAGAAGAGAGCTCCTCGGAGTCACCACCGACCAAATGAGAAGTGGATCCACCAAACATTTCCTTAAGCTTGATCCACATCTCATGAGACGACTTTCGCTTTATATATATCAAGAACCTACGAAAATCGGGTCTCAAGGAGAATAAAAGCTCATTAGATACTTGAGCTTCAAGATGTAAGTTTTTCTCATCCTCTAAAGATAGATTTTGAGGATCCATCGGAACAGAAAAACCTACATCTAGAAATTGCTCAATGTTTGGACACAAGGTCCAAAGTTTACAAAGCAAGCAATTTCGCCACAAATGATAATTTGTGCCAACAAAGATAATTGTGTCATTGTGCACTAAATTACTAGCCGACATCTTTACTCTCAAGGCGGTGAAGCCTAAAACAAGGAGAGACCTTGCTCTGATACCAATTGAAAGATCGAGATGTCGCCTAGAGGGGGGGGTGAATAGGCAATTACAAACTCTTTCGGATTTTGTCTTGTAAGAATGCGGAATTAAACTATCGTTTAGTTTACAAGCACAAACCCTAAATATGCTAAGCTCAACTAAGTGTAACAATAGCAACTAGAGCTAAGCAAGATAGGCACAAGATATATGTAGCACAAGTGATAGCAAGATATATATATATATATATACTTCAAGCACGATGGCTATCACAAGGAAAGAGAGCTCGGGTATAGAAATAACCGAGGCACGCGGAGACGAGGATGTATTCCCGTGTTCCCTTGCTTTGCAACAAGGTACGTCACGTTTGGAGGAGTGGAGGTCCCACGAAGGATTCCCCGCGCCACGAAGGCTCACCCTATTCTCCGAACCACACCCACGAAGGATAATGGCCCTTTCCTTATGGTTAGCTTTTCCTCCGCTCCGGAGATGGCAAGCTCCACAACCACTTCACAAGCTCCACGAAGGAGAAGCCCGGGCCTCTTCACAATCTTCTTGAAGAGATCACCGGAGCACCAACCGCCAAGCCAACTAGGAGGTTTCCCTCCAAGAGTAACAAGCTCACGGTCTCTCACTCGAACAAATCGTGGTGGAGAGCTCAACACTATGCAATGATGCAAAGCAAGAACACTAGAGGTGTTCAAATCCTTTACTCTCAAATCCCACCCAAACAACAAATGCTAGGATGAGATTGGAGAGGAAGAACAATGGGGAAAGTCAACAAAAGACTCCAAGATCTAGATCCCAAGAGTTCCCCTCACTTAGAGAAGAAATGGATTGGTGGAAGTGTACATCTAGATCTCCTCTCTTAGATCCCTCAAGAATTAGCAAGAACTATGGGAGGAATCAAAGGGGAGAGCAAGTTCTTCCAAGAGCAACAATCGAGGTGAAGAAAGGGGAAGAACTACTAGGGCTCAAGGTGGAAGAAAGGTATTTATAGCCCAAGTGGAAAAATAACTGTTGGGGGAAAAAGACAGAAAAACGGGCAGCAAATTGGGCAGGAAAAACGGCCCAGCCGGTCACCAGGCCGGCCGACCGGAGCAGCGCTGTGCCCGGCCAGCAGCCCGGTCGGCCAGCCCGATGTCGATGCCCGAAGAAGCGGCGGCGAGCGGCGCAGAGCGGCGGATAGAGCCGAGGCGCGAGGGCGAGCGGCCCTGGTGGCGCGCCGGGCGGCGGGAAGGCCACAGGCCGCGCGGGAGAAGCGGCCCAGGCCGCGTGGCGGCGGCGGCCCAGCAGCCGCCGGCGGCGCGGATCGCAGGCCGCGCGGGCGCGACGGGGTGCGGGCCGGACGGAGTGGCGGCCGGTTAAATTCCCGGTTGGACCGGAGGATGCGCCGGCAGGCCGGTCACGGACCGGGCCTGCAGCCGGACTTGGGCCAAAAGGCCCCGGAGGCGGCCCGATGGCACCAGCGCCGGACCGGTCGCGGACCGGGTGGGCGGTTGCTTGGCCGGTCGGCCGGCCGCACCCTCCCCTTTTTCTCTTTTTCTTTTTATACTTTTCTCCTCTTTCCTTTTTCTTTAATAACTATTGCTCCCGAACTCCGAATCGCATGAAACCAATTTTGTTTGGAAGATAACAACAAATGCTATCTTATAGAAGGTGAAAACCCAAGAATCTGTAGGAGGGGATTTTATCATGAATATAAAAGGTAGAACCTTATATCATGAATAACCGGTAAAATCACCCAACCTCGAAAACGCAATAGAAGATGCATGTGAACTCCGTTTTCGATGAACTTGGGCTTGTTTTAAAGCTAGCAACAAGCTCAAGAACCTCACACCGAGAAATACCAAGAAGCAATAAGAATATGCAACGCATGCAAGGATTGAGCTCCCTAAGACGATGTGATCAAGTTAACCAACCGAAAGCCCCTCTTGATAGTGCGGCTATCTATCCTATAATCCGGTCTCCCATCAACCACCTCGAGACCGGTAAAAGGAAAACCTATCAAGGTCATACCTTTGCCTTGCGCATCCCGCTTGATCTTGATGATAACACTTCAAGCTCTACACAAGCCGGAATGCCACACTTGACCAATGTTGCTTCGTGAAGACTCGCAAATGCTCCCCCATACACTATGATGGGAAAGCTCCATTGATGCACATCTTCACTAGTCCATTATCACCAAATGGACGGCAAGCTTCAAGCATGTGATCCACTCAAGATGCTCATCTTGAACTTGCCCAACTCAACCTTGTATCTTCTCATACTCACATAAGATAGAGCATGGCTAATATTGAGTTCCACATAAGAACTCCATCTTCATTTCTTCTTCTTGATCATATCACATATATATCTTCATACCGATGATCTTGATGCCAATACACACGGTGTATCTTTATCTTCATGGCATCCATACTTGAATCCAACACATGGAATACAAGTAGTACTATGGAATATTCCTTCATATAAACTCAATGAAAACATTAGTCCATAGGGGTTGTCATTAATTACCAAAACCACACATAGGGGCAATGTACCCTTACAATCTCCCCCATTTTGGTAATTGATGACAACCACAATAAGAGGGTTTATATAATGAATATTAGTGACAAGTACGCAACTTATCCGAGAATAAGTTGTATACAAGAGGTTGTATTTGATATGGTCAAGTAACACAAAGCAACTAGTCCATATCAAAACCCGCTCTACTCACACAACTACAACAAATGCAATGGATGTGAGTAGAACCAATATATATAGAGAAAACTCCCCCACAATGTATGCACGTGTGATGAACATGAATTCATTGCATACATTGTCAAGATTAACCTTTGGGATAGTTTCCACTATATATATACAACCATGCAAGACATATAAATATGGAATGCATGAGAGGCAAAACACTTAAGCACAAACCAAGCTTAAGTATAAAACCATTCCCTTAAACCCTCTAAACTTCTCCCCCATTGGCATCGATTGTCAAAATGGGTGAAAAATTTAGAAGGCCAATATAATGTGAGTTCCTCCCCAAAGTGTGCACTTCTCATAATTTGAGTGGAATCAAGTGCACATATCCAATGATGAATACTTGAAGGAAATCGAACTATATTGAGGATCAAAGATTGCATAAAGATAACATGGTGAAGTGAGCTTCAACAAATAAAGCAAGCAATCAAAGATCCAATTGGACAAACAAAGATATCATGATAAGAAAGATATAGTGCTCTGAAAATAAGAAAGCTCCCCAAGGTTCGTGCACAATTTATAATGTTTGCATTTGAATACAATATGCACAAACATGGAATCCTCACTCCCTATATATCATTTAGAACACAACTAAGATAAAGAGAGTATGCTTATCAAGAACAACTTGAGTCCAACAATTACGAGATATGAGTGCATGAAGAAAATAAATAAACCAAGCACTCATAAATTTTCTTTACCAACCCACTAAAAACAAAAGGGGTAAAAGATGGTCGGCAAAGATCAAGGATATCAAGGTGATGGATTAACACTCTTATGTATATGAGTTTCTAAAGTGGACAAAGTGATCCATAAAGAAACATGCACACACAAGAGGTTAACAAAATAGATAAAACAAGATATCCAAGATGAAGTCATAAAATATACCAAAGGATGTTTGCTTAAGAAGCATATATAGCCAATGGCTCCAATTTTCACTTATGGTATATATGAATGAACTTCAACCAAGTTAAACCTCAAAAGCATTACAACTAACAATAAGGGAAGTAGAGCTAGTTGGAGTGTTTTGAGAAAGGCAACAAGTATCACAAATACGGATTTATTTCACAAATTCATCAATATTGCACACAAGAGCTCTTTGAGGAATTGATATGCAATAAATTGCTAGAGGGCATATTTGTGATAGGTGAATCATAAAATATGATATATATATAACCTATCATATGCATCTTCTCAAATTACTCAAATGTTCAATAAGAAGTTTTACTTTAAAAGGGTTTTTCAAGAACCGCAATATTTTTTGAAATAAATAATTTCATGCCAAGATACAACCTACAGGAGGTTGGATGCTATATGAGTATGCATGAGTAAGATACTTGTTACCGAGATAGCAATGGCTTGATGTAGTAGATAAGAGTTCATCGATCATCCTAGCTTGACTCCAATTCTCATATGGTGACAACACCTTCCTTATAGATGAGACAAGCCTCCATTGCATCTCCAATGTACCTAAAACATTATTCAAGTACATCTTGGTCCCCAAACTTATTGGGACCAACATGGTTAGACTAACCACAATATATAGGACACACTCCACATAAACATGTGCATATTTAGATGAAGTTTGAATTTCATGCACATCTTAGCCATTTAGGATTTGATGGAGTATATCCTACATAATGGATCAAAAGAAAGCAAGCATGCTACAAGTATAAACAAATTACATATAAGCATGCACCAAAACCTTTAAAGATCCAAGAAAGATATACTTTGGACAAAACACCAAAAGAATTAGATAAGGCATAGAGGTGCCACAAAACAAATTCGTTGTCCAAATTATATCTAAGAAGCAAATCTCAAAAGATTTGTTCAACAAAGTTCAACAAATGAACTAAGAAGAAACCATTGAGCATAGAGGATGAAATAAAACAAACATGCTCAAAGATTTATCTCATTCAAGCTAATAAAATATGTAAGAAGGAATGAGATAGCAAACTCCCCAAAAGAGCAAGGTTCGAACAAATAAACCAAACCCTCACTTTTCACAATGGCACAATGTACCGTAAAGAAAAGGTATGTATTCCAAAACAAACACTTGATATGAATCAAGAGGATTTATCAAAAGATTTTTCAAAGGGACAAGGAAGACATATGGGAGCTATAAAGATTTCTTGGAAATAAAATAAGGAAGTAAGAAGCAATCCAAGGTGAAGGTGATCCATAAATTCAACCACATATAAGGTTATCAATTGTCAAAGACAATGAGTATATTGGAAATAATTTCCGGTGGTGAATTGACAAAGATAGTAAGGATCAACTTCACAATAAAAGGCATAGGATAAGTATATAGAATTAAGCACTATGCATGGATGAAGATTCTTGATAGCTTCAATTAGTCAAACAATCACGCACGGCAATGATTAGAATAACTTGAAGCTAATGGTGTCCCAAATAAGATATAGAGATATGTATTTGAGGAAAACCGTACCAAGAATTTCTTACTCAAACAAGAACCAAAAGATGAGCAATAAAAGCTTTTTACTGCAAGTGGAGCTTGTTTGAGCAAACATGCCACCTAGGAGCAAGATAATTAAGAGCATCAACTCTAAGTGGCAAAACCTCATATGTTCACATTTTCTAGGCTTGTGATATGTACAAAACATATTACTCCCCCATAATGTGATAAAACATTTCTTCTAAACACGAGGCAACTAAAAATCGATTAGAGATGATTAATGGACATTTAGAATTTGAATTTATCATGAGTATGACATACCACATAGTGACTAGATAATCTTGCAATATCAATACTAAGTGGTGCTACCCATATACACACATTTTATAGAAAGAGAGATGCACAAAGCATATCACTCCCCCAAAATGGGATGCTCCATTAATCACTCAAAGAAAGCCAAATAAGATATCATCAAGATGCATTAGGCTCAAAACAATACATAAGTATATGATGAGTCAAACAAACATACTTGAATACACAAGATAAGCAAGTAAGACACAACACATACATACACATATCTGGTACAAAACCAAACATGCAAAGGGGCAAGTAACTTACAATAAACATGAAGTTGAAGTATAAGTCTTGCTCAAAAAAAAAGTTGAAGTATAAGTTACCGCAAAGAGGAACATTGGATATAAGATATAGATGATAATCCATACGACTTGGCTTGGTAAAAATACAATATATGAAGATCCCTTAATTCTTCATGAAGTAGCCAAATCTCCAATGCCCTCCACTTGTACCTATTGATCAAGTTTGAGATTGTTGGTCCCCAACCAAGTTGGGTCCTAAGAGATTAGTCACAATAGGCTTGGCAACCCAAATGGTTCTTTTCTTGAAACCACTTTGAGTTCCAACAAACTTGGCAAACACATTGCCATCCTTATCCTTCCCTAGAGAATAATCATTATCAACAATTATAGGGTTAGATAAGGTACCACCTAAGCAAGAAGAAGCAAAGTGCCCCTTCTCACGACATAAGTAGCAAGTGTTCCCCTTTCTCTTCTTTATTGATTTCTTCTCTTGGGGAACAATATCTTGATTCTTGTTGGGAAGTGCCCTATCTTCAACTTGAGGTCGAGCATGAGCTTGACTTGACCTTGTGGCCGTTTCCCTTGTTGTTTCTCACTCAAGTGCTTCTTCTTCTTCAATGGGCATGATCTAACATGATGCCCTTCAACCTTGCACTTGAAGCAAACCAACTTGGCCGGATCCTTGACTTTGTCTTGGCCCTTCTTCTTGTTGCTCTTGCTCTTGGACTTGTTCTTGTTATTGGAGTTGAATCCAAGTCCACTTTTGTCATTGGGGGATTGTTGCACACTTAGCATCTTGTCAAGTGCGGATTTCCCTTCATGACGCTTTTCCAAGTCTTTCTTCAAAGAAAGGACTTGAGCCTCGAGCTCTCTTATTTCCTCTACATGGTTAGTAGAAATACAAGTACTAGAGGAAGTAGAAGCTTCATTGTTAGAGCAACAAGGCAAAGTGAGTAATCCAACACAAGGTGTATCACTAGTTTGACTAGATGGATTACAAGGACTAGCACATGGCAATATAACATTTGTAGTAGAGATTGTGCTAACATCCATATGAGGCTCACAAGATGTTACCTTAGTGATACTTGCCTCATGAGCTAACTTTATCCCATCATAGGAAATTAGAAGATCATCATGAGAGCTTTTTATGACTTTCTTCCAATTCCCTATAATTGCTAGTTAGCAACTCAAGTTGAGCCCTTAGCTCAACATTCTCCTTTAAGGTCGATGCTTCACAAGAATTAGAGTTAGTAGCACAAGCATCAACAATAGTTTTCTCATTTTCATGCATATAGGATTCAATTTTTTGTGTAAGCATGAAATTAGCATGCTTCTCATCTTTTAGCTCATGCTTGAGGAGAGTGAATCTCATTTCCCCATTTTCAACATGGGACTCCAACTCCACTATGGTTTCCCTATATTTATTCAAGGTATCCATAGAGTGTTCGAGATAAGCACGAGCTTCTTTATTACCACGAAGAGAAGCATATACCATTGCCATATCATGCACCAAGATATTATGTTCTTCATCATTATCATCATCATCACTCTCATCATTAGAGGATGTGTTAGGAGTCAAAGTAGGAGATACCTTTGGTCCATTTGCCATAAGGCACATGTGCATACCGGAGGATGAAGATGAAGATATTCTTGAATCCTCATTTGAAATCATGTCTTGATCCATAGAGTGTTCGGTTTCCTCTACAATATTAGTCAACAAGCAACTAGAGGAAATAGAAACATTTTGATTATGGGAGCAAGACAAGGCAAGCATATCCTCATGAGATCTATGTAAGCAATTTACACATGATATGCAAGGACTATCAACACAAGCATGTAGATTATTTTCAATGCAAGATGTGTTTAAGTCCAAAGAGGAAACATTGCAATGAGATAGAGATGAAGAGTCATCACTATTGAGCACAATATCAACATTGCAATTTCCCTCACCACTCACCACATCATTACCTTGTGTCTTGCAACACGTTGGTGAAGTGGAAGAAGATGATGACTCATCACGGCCGGAGGTGGAAGCAACTTGGAGCTCTTCATGATGTGAAGAAGAAGAGAGCTCCTCGGAGTCACCACCGACCAAATGAGAAGTGGATCCACCAAACATTTCCTTAAGCTTGATCCACATCTCATGAGACGACTTTCGCTTTATATATATCAAGAACCTACGAAAATCGGGTCTCAAGGAGAATAAAAGCTCATTAGATACTTGAGCTTCAAGATGTAAGTTTTTCTCATCCTCTAAAGATAGATTTTGAGGATCCATCGGAACAGAAAAACCTACATCTAGAAATTGCTCAATGTTTGGACACAAGGTCCGAAGTTTACAAAGCAAGCAATTTCGCCACAAATGATAATTTGTGCCAACAAAGATAATTGTGTCATTGTGCACTAAATTACTAGCCGACATCTTTACTCTCAAGGCGGTGAAGCCTAAAACAAGGAGAGACCTTGCTCTGATACCAATTGAAAGATCGAGATGTCGCCTAGAGGGGGGGGTGAATAGGCAATTACAAACTCTTTCGGATTTTGTCTTGTAAGAATGCGGAATTAAACTATCGTTTAGTTTACAAGCACAAACCCTAAATATGCTAAGCTCAACTAAGTGTAACAATAGCAACTAGAGCTAAGCAAGATAGGCACAAGATATATGTAGCACAAGTGATAGCAAGATATATATATATATACTTCAAGCACGATGGCTATCACAAGGAAAGAGAGCTCGAGTATAGAAATAACCGAGGCACGCGGAGACGAGGATGTATTCCCGTGTTCCCTTGCTTTGCAACAAGGTACGTCACGTTTGGAGGAGTGGAGGTCCCACGAAGGATTCCCCGCGCCACGAAGGCTCACCCTATTCTCCGAACCACACCCACGAAGGATAATGGCCCTTTCCTTATGGTTAGCTTTTCCTCCGCTCCGGAGATGGCAAGCTCCACAACCACTTCACAAGCTCCACGAAGGAGAAGCCCGGGCCTCTTCACAATCTTCTTGAAGAGATCACCGGAGCACCAACCGCCAAGCCAACTAGGAGGTTTCCCTCCAAGAGTAACAAGCTCACGGTCTCTCACTCGAACAAATCGTGGTGGAGAGCTCAACACTATGCAATGATGCAAAGCAAGAACACTAGAGGTGTTCAAATCCTTCACTCTCAAATCCCACCCAAACAACAAATGCTAGGATGAGATTGGAGAGGAAGAACAATGGGGAAAGTCAACAAAAGACTCCAAGATCTAGATCCCAAGAGTTCCCCTCACTTAGAGAAGAAATGGATTGGTGGAAGTGTAGATCTAGATCTCCTCTCTTAGATCCCTCAAGAATTAGCAAGAACTATGGGAGGAATCAAAGGGGAGAGCAAGTTCTTCCAAGAGCAACAATGGAGGTGAAGAAAGGGGAAGAACTACTAGGGCTCAAGGTGGAAGAAAGGTATTTATAGCCCAAGTGGAAAAATAACTGTTGGGGGAAAAAGACAGAAAAACGGGCAGCAAATTGGGCAGGAAAAACGGCCCAGCCGGTCACTGTGCCGGCCGACTGAGCAGCAGCCGGCCAGGCAGTCAGCAGCCGAGTCGGACCGGCCCAAGAATCGGCAGAGGCGGCGCGCGCAGAGCGGCGGATAGAGCCGAGCGCGCGGGCGAGCGGCCTGGTGGCGCGCCGGGCGGCGGGAAGGCCACGAGCCGCGCGGGAGAGCGGCCCAGCCGCGTGGCGGCGGCGGCCCAGCAGCGCCGGGCGGCGCGGACGCGAGCCGCGCGGGGCGCGACAGGCGCGGGCCGGACGGAGTGGCGGCCCGGTTAATTCCGGTTGGGACCGGAGGATGCGCCGGGCAGGCCGGTCACGGGCCGGGCCTGCAGCCGGACTTGGGCCAAAAGACCCCCGGAGGCGGCCCGGATGGCACCAGCGCCGGACCGGTCGCGGACCGGGTGGGCCGGTTCTTTGGGCAGTCGGCCGGCCGGCACCCTCCCCTTTTTCTCTTTTTCTTTTTATACTTTTCTCCTCTTTCCTTTTTCTTTAATAACTATTGCTCCCGAACTCCGAATCGCATGAAACCAATTTTGTTTGGAAGATAACAACAAATGCTATCTTATAGAAAGTGAAAACCCAAGAATCTGTAGGAGGGGATTTTATCATGAATATAAAAGGTAGAACCTTATATCATGAATAACCGGTAAAATCACCCAACCTCGAAAACGCAATAGAAGATGCATGTGAACTCCGTTTTCGATGAACTTGGGCTTGTTTTAAAGCTAGCAACAAGCTCAAGAACCTCACACCGAGAAATACCAAGAAGCAATAAGAATATGCAACGCATGCAAGGATTGAGCTCCCTAAGACGATGTGATCAAGTTAACCAACCGAAAGCCCCTCTTGATAGTGCGGCTATCTATCCTATAATCCGGTCTCCCATCAACCACCTCGAGACCGGTAAAAGGAAAACCTATCAAGGTCATACCTTTGCCTTGCGCATCCCGCTTGATCTTGATGATAACACTTCAAGCTCTACACAAGCCGGAATGCCACACTTGACCAATGTTGCTTCGTGAAGACTCACAAATGCTCCCCCATACACTATGATGGGAAAGCTCCATTGATGCACATCTTCACTAGTCCATTATCACCAAATGGACGGCAAGCTTCAAGCATGTGATCCACTCAAGATGCTCATCTTGAACTTGCCCAACTCAACCTTGTATCTTCTCATACTCACATAAGATAGAGCATGGCTAATATTGAGTTCCACATAAGAACTCCATCTTCATTTCTTCTTCTTGATCATATCACATATATATCTTCATACCGATGATCTTGATGCCAATACACACGGTGTATCTTTATCTTCATGGCATCCATACTTGAATCCAACACATGGAATACAAGTAGTACCTATGGAATATTCCTTCATATAAACTCAATGAAAACATTAGTCCATAGGGGTTGTCATTAATTACCAAAACCACACATAGGGGCAATGTAACCTTACAGCCATACGTGTAACAACAAGGAACCCTATCTAAAAAGTGTCAAAAAAGTTTGCCCAACCGTATAGCTCTATCAAAAAGAACCTCACCATGGCGCTAGTATAATTTTGGGCTTAGTTACAAACTTCGTTACCTAACCTTCAACACGAAACTTGTTTCAAATCACTTTTGGCGTACAAGAAACAAATCCCTCCTTGATTCGAGCACCACAGCCTCCAAACTTTGCCGATGCCGATATCGGCATGGTCAGAACGGCTATGCTCGACGCCACTGCTAGGTCACCGTCGGGATGCACCCTCAATCCCGTCCCCTCATTCGATCACTGACACACCAGAGATACCACCGAGGCCAATGCCGAACGTACATGCTGATGCCAATACCGAACATGCATCCACGCCGATGTGGGCACGGCCACGTCGCCCCGCTATGTTGGACGCCACAGACCACCGCGAGGTCTTTCCCTTCGCCACCACACTCTTCTAGCACCCATCTATACACGCCAGAAAGGAGAGACACTAGTTTTCTCTACATTGCTCGCGTTCGTGTCGGACACGGTCAGTCAAAGTTTTGAGGTAGTCGTCGATGTCATTGACCATTTCTTCTCTTCTTTGCATGGTTAAACGCGTCTAGTTCATATCTATCTAATGCGTCTGGTCTCGCCTCATGCAGTTCTTTGTGGACGTCGATCTCATCTCGGCACTCCGCAGGCCACCTCCTCCGTGCCATCGCTGTAGAGCTCCGTTTAAAAATGTATTCCTACCCGTGTATTGCCCCTTGTATCAGCGCCATGGCCCACTTGTCATTCGATATACCGAAGCCCCACTCGTGCGTGTTTTGGTCAGGGATACAGCGATGCTTACGGTCAAACAAAGATGGATGGTCTGACGTGTCTTTGCGGGCTCTACGTGGCCCCACTAGTCAGAAGATAACGGTCAACCGTCGGGCAACCGGCCGTTACAGCATCTGTGATGGTTTCAGACAAGGTCTTGGGGAAAACTAAGGAAAAACTAAGGAGCTGGGGAAAACTGAGCACAACTAAGAAACCGAGGGCACGAAAATAGAAATCCCTTTTATTCAATTAGGTAGTAGAGATTTCTTCTGGATGTGTCATATAGTGTAAATAATTTATTTCATCCTTTGACTAGGAAATACGAAGGGAATGGCTTCCTCAAGTTCTCTTCAGAAAATGATGCAGCAGCAGCACTGAAGAAAATGGGCGATGAAGTAATATATGGTTTGTGAATATAGCACAAGTCAAGGTAATATGCAAGTCTTAGTGATGTTATTTTCCTTATAATAACACAACTATTGCACAAATAATTGTTTCAGCAGCTTGCTGGAAGGAACATATGGAAACAACGGATGATTTGTGATGTTAAATGGAACCCTAGACATGTACCTTTGACTACTTGTACTTGTACATGCTGCAATTTAATTTGGTCCTATTTTGTTTTTTCATTTCATAATACTTATGTCATGTGTGCTCCTCTAATATGCATAGACTCAGTTTTGGGATAAGTTCACGATTTCTGCATATTTCTGAAAGTACCAGGAGAAGTACACTGGCTCTATATGCAGAGATTCAGGTTCGGGGGTAATTTCAAGATTGCTGTGTATTTAAACTAGTGGGAGAAGTGTTTGGCACCATTTCGTTTTGCTACAGATCTGAACAATATATTATTTTTAAAAAAATCTGGGAGAAGTTACCATGGCTTGCATTTTTCGTGCCTAGAAGCCTATGGTAACAAGTCAGCTCCCCCAAATATAATACTATGCTCATCCTAATGAACATATGTTTTTAGCCATCTCAATTTCTGAAATGTATATGTTTTTGTTCATGTCAGGCTGGTGGTGGAAGTCGCATCATGTAACAGGATTTAAGCTTAGCAACATGCATCAGGCCAGTGCCGGTTCGAGGAAAAATTCAGACATGTCTTCTTTTGTTCTCCTTAGCTTGTGTTCTGTACGCTGATTTGTTCCAGAAGGTCACCTCTTAGTAGTAGCTTCAGATGGGAATTCTTGGTTGACTTATTTTTGTTTATTTGTACTGGACATCATAACAGCTGAAATGTTGTGTGGTCCATGCCAAGCTCCCAGTCAGTCTCGCTCCGCTCTCTGTTGGTCCAATGCCGAGGATGAAAGAAATATATGGTGGGGCAGGGTTTGGCCTTGTGATCTTCAAGCAGCTGATATGAATTTGCTTAGTTTGAATAATTAATTTATCAAAAAACAACATTAAGTTATTCAGATGTTTTCATCTTCGTATATGTAGTAAAACTGTGTACTAGTTAAAATTTATTTTTCACAATAATATAGGTGTACTTGATGGGTCGTACCTTCACCATTTAGTGTCAGGCTGCCTTCCACAGCTCCAGTAAGAAAAGCATATTTATGATCCTGATGACGGGCAAAGTCTTCAGGATTGCAGGTTCCAATAACATATCAACGATTTGGCCAATGATATTTTCCTCAAATACGAGAGACGGCATTAGTTAGCACAATTCTCTGAGCATGGAACATTACGTCCTCCTTCCGTACTTCAGCATGTCTTCAATAAGTTGGTGCAGAGGCTGTTGGCATATTCGTTCTGAAACTTTTACTATATCAGCCCCCCAAATGTTCTTCCGCACGCTACGCACCAAAAGATTTTCAAACAACACAAATGTTCCAAAGACTTGAGAAAGAATGATCTAAAGAGTAGCTGAAAAGTAGAATTTGACATCTAATGATCATTTGTCATATTTACGGATATACTAGATGCATGCAGTGATTGGATCTTATGATTTTTTTAAAAGGTAGAGGATGAATGTAAAAACACTCATATTTATATACATAAAAAGATGAACAGAGGTGAGTCAAATTACAAACTCGAACTGTAATTGCTATATAAGGCCAGCCCGTGTTGGCCATGCTCTTTTTCTTTCATCCCTTTCTATGTAAGATTTTGTCTAATTTTTCTTATCCAGACTTCTCAGGTTTGTAGCCTTTTTATTAGGCACATATCGATCAGTAATTTTTTATGTCTCTCTTAGTTAATTATCTCTTCAGAAAGCATTATCACACTGAGCCATATCGTTCTATTAAGTATGGAGGTTCCTTGCAAGTGGCAAAGCATTGCAGGTTGTCAATTATCTGACTGCTGGCGTTCGCCTTCACAACTGGTAATTGAAGGTGTGATAATAACTATGTGATGACAGACTTCTCTTTTTTATAATATGTTTTAGTGTTGAACAAAATTATCAGGTATGACATCCTTCTCTCCAGATACTTCCGTAAAATTTGCACGTGCATGCAATCATAGTATGATCAAACTCTGAATCATCATGTCATCTGTGTGACTACGTAATGTTAGGATGCCTTAACAAGCCTGATCAAATTTACTTTCTATGTATGATCCTTGATGCGTATCATTACCTCCATAGACAGCGGGGTTCATCTTCTCCAAAAAAAAAAGGACAACGGGGTTCACGGTGGATGGCGCACATGGTGGTGGCGGACAACACTCTAAGACAGGGCATTTTGTTCGTCCTGTTGTGCTCGAAGATCTCTGTGACGAGTGCAATCGAGCAACTCACTTCGGAGAACCGCGCGGGACATTCAAAAGGCCGCGAAGGGCCGCCGCCTGTCAATTTAAGAGCAGAACGAGGTTATAGGAGTGGCCTGAGTCGCCTGACTGGTTTGTTATGGGATCACATGTTAACGGTATCATTAAACGCAAGATATATGTTTTTAGCTGTTATAAGGAATAAACAAGATATGGCACAGTTAGTATTTATTCTTATTTGGACGAAGTTGTTTACACATATTCTGGGTGGTATTTTTTCTAAAGTACCAGATGCTTTTCATGATTCTTTTGAACAAAGGGAACAAAATATGTGAATTGTGCAATCACTAAGATCCACATTATATATATGTTACGCTTAGATCAAAATTTCACTCTGCCTGGAGATAGAAATCTGAAACCTTGAACCAAAGTATCTACTGCCTAAATCTGTCCACTCTTGGGACCTGGAGCATTCCATCGACTAAAGAAGCGAGGTGGGAGAACTCTTGGTCACCAGGAAAGGACGAGGGGACCGACCCGGCTGGCAATGAGCGGCGGAGGATAAGCCGATGATGGAGGTGCGGCTTCTCCATCTTTGTGTGCATGGAAGATCTCCCCGACAAGAGCTGCTGGCAGGGGTTAAATGTTCAAGGCAAATGACTGTGACTATGAGTATGCACCATCTATCCACTACAGTTAAATATGTACATTGTAAGTCACCATGCAGACCACCGTGAAACTGGAGAAGTGTAAGGAAGGGAGACATTTTAGTTAATTAGTTTTTTTTTTGTTAAATTTTCAAAGTTGAGCACTATTTATTTTTTATTTAAGTTTATTACGGTCATAAATGTGTTATCTATGTTATTGAAGGATAATGACCGACATACATTATAATTGCACTATGCGTATCTTCACTCATCTCTTGTGGTAGGAGAACGGTATCATTTTGTAACAAAACAATCCGCATCATCTTTAGGGCTGAGGGCCATTTAGCAGATTTGCTAGCCCTTTGAAAAGGCGCTTAGGCCATGGTAAAAAGAGCTGACATATTTTTGAAGGTAAAGAGAGATGACATTGGCCATGTTAAAGAGAGATGATGTATTTTTGAAACTGCGGGAATGAAATAGGGATGGGAGGGAGGAGGCATATTTTTGAATCAAAACAATGCGTACATGGGAAGTCATATTTTTGAATTAGGCCAAATTGTTTTTTTTTTTTTTTGCATGGTAATACGATTCTCATTGATAAATAAAAGACGAGATACAAAGTACGTATACACCGATCTTACAGATCTGGAAAGATAGGATAAACCTATGTGACAAACCAACGCCTATCCATCTTCTTTGGCACCACCGTAGCAGCCACCAAGGAAAAAATGGGCAGATCACCTCTTCACCTGAGCTCGACGCGGCTCCATCGCTGATCATCAGCTTTTCGGACCTCCAATGTAGTTTGCCATAGGACAAACCATTGCCGTTGAAAGAATCAGACCAGGGCAACATGTCCCTGGACACGCCATCGAACTTCAAAGATCGGCACTCACGCACGACGATGTCGGAGTAGGGAACCAACCATCAGCCTTCAACCACGAACCCACCACAAGGTGCACCATCTTCCAATCACCAAGATGCACCACCGTCTGCACGTACTCCTGGACGAATCCTCTCTGCTCCACCTTGGCGTCGGAGACCACGCCGCAGCAACGGGGACAGAGCAGGAGGAAAAAAACCATCTGATGGAGTCGTCGCCGCCGCCTCGCCGACACCATCCATGAACCCTAAAGCCACCGATCTGAAAGATCGGCAAGCACACAGTGCCACCAACTCCGAGACGCCGCCATGAAGGACAGCGCCGGTGTGGGAGAAGAGTTGAGGCAGATTTATTTGCCCGTGCGCCGCTCCCACCACCCCAACGGAGCGCCATGCCAGAGAACTCCTAGCCCTAAGTACCATGCAAAAAACGGGGTCCCCCTCCCTCCTACCGCCGGAGCGGCAAGCGGAAGGAGAGGGGCCCAACGCAGATGCCGGAGATTGGAGCAGGAAAGTTTCCGCCGCCGCCGCCTGGGAGAGACGCAGACGCGGAAGACCTAAACCTCCACGAGTTACGCCGTTGCTCCGCCCGCCAAATTGTTTTTTATCCCGTGGCACGCACGGGCAATTCAACTAGTTCTGATACATGTAAATTTTGATAGATCACCTTGTTGGTGGAAGTACAAGGAAAACAAGCTGAAAATACCAACAGTCCCATCTCACTGCAAAAGCTTGTCCGGATTTTTACCTGTTGGAGACGGGATGCCTCCTTGCCGGCAACCGCACACAAAGCTGACCTGAGCGAGTCCACCACATTTCTTTCCTTCTTCTCCAGGGTCTGGGTCTGGGCCATTCCCCACCTCAAACCCAGATGCTCCCCGTCGCCGCCCCCTAAAACCCTAGCTCCCATGCCGACGCCGGAGCCGGAGCCGGAGCCGCCCGTCCCGGCGTGGCTCCGCGGCCTGCCGCGCGCCCCGGAGTACCGCCCCACCGAGTCCGAGTTCGCCGACCCCATCGCCTTCCTCACCCGCGTCGAGCGCCACGCCGCCCAATACGGCATCTGCAAGGTCATCCCGCCCTACCACCGCCCCTCCCGCCGCCACGTCTTCGCCCGCCTCAACCGCTCCCTCCTCGCCTCCTCCGACCTCTCCAATCCCGCCGCCCCCGACCCCAATCCCGACCCTACCTCGTCCTCCGCCCCGCCCCCGCCCCCGCCCCCCGCCGCCGTCTTCACCACCCGCCACCAGGAGCTCGGCACCCCGCGCCGCGGCCGCCCGCCGCCGCAGGTGCTCAAGCAGGTCTGGCAGAGCGGCGAGCGCTACACGCTCGACCAGTTCGAGGCCAAGTCCCGCGCCTTCTCCAAGGCCCACCTCGCGGGCCTCCGCGACCCGACCCCGCTCCACGTCGAGTCCCTCTTCTGGAAGGCGTCCGCCGACCGCCCCATCTACGTCGAGTACGCCAACGACGTCCCGGGATCCGGCTTCGCCGCCTCCTCGCAAGCGCATCTGCGCAGCAACCGGAGACGGGATCCTGGGACCACCCACCAACAAGCGGCGGAGGACAAGTCCGTAGGGTGGAGGCTGTCCAGCAGCCCCTGGAACCTCCAGGCCATTGCGCGCGCTCCCGGCTCCCTCACCCGCTTCATGCCCGACGACGTTCCGGGGGTCACTTCTCCCATGGTCTACATTGGGATGCTCTTCAGTTGGTTCGCCTGGCATATCGAGGACCATGAGCTGCACAGTCTCAACTTCCTCCACACCGGCGCGCCAAAGACGTGGTATGCTGTTCCTGGGGATCGGGCTGCCGAGCTCGAGGAAGTTATCCGTGTGCATGGATATGGAGGCAATCCTGACCACCTTGGTACTTCCTTTTTTATTTTCTCGTGTTTATATATTGTAGTATTATGATGGCTCTAATTATTTGTTCGTGCAGCGTCGCTGGCAGTGCTCGGGGAGAAAACGACATTGATGTCCCCCGAGGTCATCGTCGCTGCTGGTCTGCCCTGCTGTAGGTACAATCTCTCAAATCACCACCCCTCAACGTTTTCATATCAATAAACCATTCCATTTCTATACTCATATATGCATTCTGCTTGCTTCAGATTGGTACAGTATCCTGGTGAGTTTGTGGTGACATTTCCAAGGGCCTACCATATTGGATTTAGTCATGGTCAGTACCACCATCCAATTCCAGCCATTATGCGGCCTGTTCCTTGTTACAGCATTTCATCCATCATGCTTCTGCTAATTGTTGAACCATCCATTCCATTCCAGCTAAGCTAAGCTAAGCTCTAAATTTATGCATGGCGCTACTTTGTTTCTTTGCATTTAATTAATATATTTCTAAATGATCTGACTGTTACGTTGCAGGATTTAATTGCGGAGAAGCTGCCAACTTTGCAACTCCCCAGTGGTTGAAGTTTGCCAAAGAGGCTGCGGTTCGAAGAGCTGTCATGAATTATCTTCCAATGCTCTCTCATCAACAGCTACTGTATTTGCTAGCAGTTTCCTTTATATCCAGGTAAACATTGTTTTTTCAGTCACTCAACATGCAGATAAACGTACCAGAATACTAGTAGTAACTTTTTGTCTTCCAAAACTAGCTGAATGGTTCCTAAAAAATAAAGCCAATTGCTACAGCTGGCCGTTAGCTATGTCTAACAAATTGACTGTCCATACATCTTATCTAAAAAATTATCGTGTGTGCTTTAAAAACACTCACGGGGATTCAATTGTTAGACCTGGCTGATCAAATGATTATGTACGAGTTCAAAGTGTTTGTACATACATCAGAACTTTCATGGGCAGCCGCTAGGCGCCAACATACTCTGGTAAACCAAAGTAACGGACAAAATATATCTGCCCAGTCAATAAGAACCATATCACTTTGATAGAAGTGCTGCTATTGGAACATGGAGAGGAGTTCTACAGTAGAACATCCTTGATGCAAATATCCAACTTGCATTACTTGACTACTCAAAGCTTATATTCTGTTGAAGGTTGCATGTGCTTAACATGTGGCTTTGTCATGCAAGGCAAGCAATACATCAGATCTAACCCTTCCTATCTTAGGATTTGTTAGTTTCCTTAATTTGCAAGTATTAGAATACGTTTAGAATCAATGCAGATCTAAACCTTTGTATCTTAGGATTTGATAGTTTCCTTAATTTGGAAGTATTAGAATATGTTAAGAATCAGGAGTCCTAGTTGAGTCGGTTTCTATCTCTTGTCAGCTGTCTGTTATATAAGCCAGGGAGTACTCGTGTAATTGCTATCAAAGAAATAAACACAGAGAAAAGTGGAAATTTCACCTCCAGTACGATCTATCCCTGGCTCCCAAAGCCGAAACTCCCTCGCCTCCATCCTCCCACTTCTCACATGTATCCCCTCCGCAATCTAGGTCGTGATAACTTGGCATCAGATTCATCGCTCCTCGGATCTTCCCCATAATCAACAACCATGGCTTCCCTCGCTGACATCTTCAAGATGGTCGACGAGAAGCTTGCTGTTGCACGGAAAGAAACCGTGGATGACCTGCAGACTACCTTCCTCCACAAGATTGAAGCGGACATGCAGATCTCAAGGAGCAGACAACAGCCAACCAGGTTGCTGTTGCAGACCTCAAGGAGCAGGCCGCAGCCAACCAGGTTGCCATTGCACGCCTAGAGAAGGGCAGCTCCAGTCAAATCTTCAGCAAGCAGGATCCCGCTCTGGAAAAGCCCAACAAGGAGGATTCCGCTCAGGCAAAGCAGAACCCCCATCTGCAGTTCCTCCTCTGATCCAAAGTGTACCGGCGAGTGGAAACCTGAACTCATAAGCTTGAATTTCCCATCTTTGATGGATCAGCAGATGCTCTGCCATGGCTCACTCGCCTTGAGCAATTCTTTGGTGGGCAGGGCACACTGGAAAGTGGCAAGGTGTGGCTCGCATCCTATCATCTGGTGGGTGAGCATTGCTGTGGTTCCGCCGTTTCAAGCTTGCGCACCGCCATGGGTTGACTTCAGTTCATTGCTGAACCGGCGTTTCGGGCCTAAAATCTGGAACACCGGGCTGGTGGCGATCAAGAACTTGCGCCAAATCGGGTCTGTCGACGACTACGTGGAGAACTTCTTAACTGTCGTCTGCAGGTGCGAAGGGCTCACAGAGGCGCACCAAATGGAGCTGTTTGTGGCTGGTCTCCATAAGTCGATTCGCACAGACGTCAAGCTCATGTACCTGGCTTTGCTAGAGGATGCCATGGATCATGCACGCCCGTACAGGAGCACGACACACCAGATGACAGTGATACCACTCTGGTGCCCAAGGGAAACTCCTGTGGAGGCGCCAGGCCATCTACTCCAGCACTCGTGGCTCCTCCGAAGGGGACAGTGGCATTGCTAAATAGGCAGCCACTCATGTGGCTATCGCCAGTTGAGATGGACGAGCGGCGTGCTAAAGGCCTTTGCTACAACAGTGACGACAAGTTCACCCCTGGCCATCGTTGCAAGTGTCTTTATGCTTGTTGGGTGGATTCTTCCGAAGAGGAGGTGCCTGATCCGCTGGAAATAAGCACCGATTCTTGATTCTTCTTGGGCAGACTAGTCTTCTTTCAAGCTCGAGGACGAGTTGCTTGTCGAAGGGGTGAGTGATGTCACACATGGCAAGCAATACATCAGATCTAAACCTTCCTACCTTAGGATTTGTTAGTTTCCTTAATTTGCAAGTATTAGAATACGTTTGGAATCAATACAGTAGATTTAAACCTTCCTATCTTAGGATTTGATAGTTTCCTTATTTGGAAGTATTAGAATACGTTTAGAATCAGGAGTCCTAGTTGAGTTGGTTTCTATCTCTTGTCGGCTGGCTATTATATTATATAAGCCAGGGAGTACTTGTGTAATTGCTATCAAGGAAACAAACAGAGAGAAAAGCAGAGGTTGCACCTCCAGCATGATCTATCCCTGGCTCTCAAGCCTAAACTCCCTCGCCTCCTTCTCCCACCTCTCAGTACTATCACCTCCGCAATCTATAGGGGTGTAAACGGAACGGATCAGATTTTGCTCATACCATATCCTCTACCAATTTTTTTTTCTCGGATTCAGATCGGGGCGGATATTGATCGGTTTCGGATTCGAATGCGGATATATCGGTGTGCGGATTCGAATAGGAAATGGAGCTGACTTGGGCCAGAAACAAAAATGATCGGATATATGCTCTCATCGGTAGATAGTTATAGTTCTTGCAAATCTTGAGAGAGATTTGAACTTTTAGTCTTGTGCAGTTAAGAAGAAAGAGACATAATGCGCTAAAACTCAAGCATTGTTAGAAATTTGGATATAAACATGATCGCCAAATGAATTTTGTAACTTAATAACTACTAACCTTTGAAGATTGGCCTTTGCTTTTGACTAAAAAATCGGATTATCCGGTTTTAAACCTTCGGATTATCCTAATTAAATTTTGGATAATCCATATCTGCATGCTATTTGCTATACCGTATCCTGTAACATATCCGGAGCACCACTTCGGAATCGGATATCCTTATCTGCCGGATCCTTTAAAATTGGATATGGATACCTTAAAACGGATTCGGCGCCGGTTTCGGTGCGGAAATTATCCTATCCGTTTACACCCCTAGCAATCTAGGTCGTGACAAGCTTGCAAACTGTTATCCAACTAGTTTGTAGGAGCAAGTCACTAGTTGCCGCATTGTAATTTAAAATAAATTGTAAATTGAGTTTGGCAATCTATGCTAGTTACAAGCGTTTTTTAATTTTTTCACCTTCATTTATAAATTCAAGATGCTTCAAATTATCATTAGCATTCCACTCTTTGGAATAGATGAGATAAGATGGTGGAAGGTAACACTCAGATACTTTCAAATGCAACATGAGAATTCATATGTAAGTGGACAAATAATACATATTAAAATCATTAATACCATACAATGATATTTTATTTGCTTGTATCTTGCCCGAATTGAACATGGAAAATAAAGTTGAAACCTTCTTAAGAGTTCAGAAAAACACTAAAGATGCCCAAAACATGTATTTGGCATATAGTCTAAACAGAATGGCAGGAAAGCCATCAATGATAGTGTCCTAGGGTCCATTAACATGCCAGTTTCTCTTGGGAAGCTAGCGACTTTTTCACAAAAGGCACTAACAATGTCAGCAACTTTATTTTAGATTATTGAGAGTTGTGTGTTCCTGTTTCTAAAAAAAATGCGGTTCTAATTATTTTGGAAAGAATCATGACTGCTGGCCTCCTGTGCTGGACATTTATTGGTTAAGAAAAAATGTAACATAAAAAACTCTGCCAACCAAGGACTAGAACCATTTGGCACTTTTTAAAGAAAAACGACCAAGGCACCTTTCTTTCCGCGAAATAATTCTGCCCCCCAGGTGTCAAAGACTGGCTGACGAGTTGGTGCTGGACTGCTGGCGCATCCTGACCAACAAAGAAACTTTAACAGAAGATGCACGCATGATGTACATTATACCTACTATCTCTAGTTCTCTTGGTCTCCGTATAGTTATGGACGTAGTTATTGCTCTCTTTAGTGCTTTGTCCATACCAGAAACATGAGTCTGCCAAATGCTCATTATGTTTATCATTCAGAACTTGAAATATAGTGGATTTTTTTTAAAATTTCAGATCCCCCAGAGAATTATTGTATGGAGTTCGAACCTCTCGTTTGAGAGACCGGAGAAAAGAAGATAGAGAACTACTGGTCAAACAGGAATTTTTACAGGATATGATTAGTGAAAATGAACTTCTGTGTTCTTTTCTCAAAAAGAAATTAATTTCTAATGCTGTTCTATGGGAGCCGGACTTACTGCCATCTTCTACTGCTCTACATTCCTGCTCCTCTGGCCCAAAAGCTCCTGGGAAGGCTGGTGATGGTCACAGTATCGAATCTATCCCCAGAGAAAAAGGTTCATCTGATGGTATTGTACGTATGCCTGCGATACAACCTAAATGCATGTCTATGGATAGCACATCGTCTGATGCTATGTCTGCTTCCGAGGGGCAAAAACTTGATACGGAGACTGATGAGGACAGTGACCTGCCTTTTGATTTGAGCATTGATTCTGGCTCATTGACCTGTGTTGCTTGCGGAATTCTTGGCTTTCCATTTATGGCAATTTTACAACCCTCCCAAAAAGCATTGGAAGAGATGTCCCTTGTTGATAGGGAAAGATTCAAGCTGAATTGTGAAAAAGGGAACCATTCAAATGTACCTCCATGTTCTTCTGATGACGGCAATTCAGGTACCCTTGCTTATTTTCCAAGCTTTCTTATGGGTGCAGGAAATAAGCTAGCAATATTATCAAGGGATGCAAATATTTTCTGCGTAGAACTGTATTCTCAGTGTTAGTACTTCTCTTTGTTCTTGTTTTAGTGTGAGCCAGGGGCAGCAGCTTGCCATTTTCTTTGTGGGATTGAAAGTTTTAGCATATCACTAATTTCGTTGTAGTTTTTTTTTGTTATACTGTGCACATCATGAACCTATTACTACACAACACTATATTACCTTCCTAATATTACTTCTCAACAAGAATCATACTCCCTCCGTCCCAAAATATAAGGCGTCTAAGGATTAGTTAAAAGTCAATGTTTTTAAAGTTTGACCAAGTTTATACACAAAAATATAAATATTTACAATACTAAATCATTATCAATAGATTCACCCTAAAGTATATTTTCTTAATATGTCATTTTGATATTGTAGATGTAAATATTTTTTTCTAAATATTTGGTTAAAGTTTGTAAGGTTTGACTTTTGACCAATCCTTAGATGCCTTACATTTTGGGACGGAGGGAGTATTGTTTGCTGATTTTGCTGGTGATGCATTCACACATTACTGAATTTCTTTCCTAGCTGTTGTCTCATAATTATTACCAACATGCATGGATTTCCATCTACAAATATGTATCCTTGCTTGCTGTAGATATTTTCCTGTACTTTTCTGTCTTTTGTATTTTATGTTCAGCCACAATGATATGGTTATTTTTCTTGCATGTGTGAAAATTTGACCAAGGTCCCTTATTTATCAGGATGCCCATTTGTTGCCAATCGACCTTCCAGCCCTGTAGAACAGGCTAACTTCAGTCATCAGAACGGGAATTCACATAAAGATGGCGTTTACTTTACAGATAAGGAACTTGATGGATCCCTGCCGCCTCATGTTAAGAGTTCACATTCTTGCAGCAGTGAAAATACCCTTCATCCGTCCATTAACACAGAGAAAGCCGAGACGAATATATCGAACAATGGTTTTGATACAGAATCAAGTAAACAAACTGGCAGAGATCACATTGATGCGCAAGCCTTAGAAAGTTGTGCCGGCACTACCAATTGGAATATAACTTCTGCATTTGTACGACCACGAACCTTTTGCTTGCAGCATGCCCTTGAGATCGAGGAGCTGCTTGAAGGCAAAGGTGGTGCACATTCCCTCATCATTTGCCATTCAGGTAGGTTATAATGCTAACTTCTTTTGCTCTCATATTCTGTTCGACTGCCAATGCCCCAGGCAATTTTGCCTGATCCTTCACACTGGATGTGCAATCAGTAACTCCTCGTTTGACACACTTGTGTTCTGTCATCAAGTTTGTTCCGTCAAAGTTTTGTTTTATAATATACTTGCTACAATGGAGATTTTCTCCTTCTGTAGAGCTTATTTTCTTTGCTATTAATAAGTTATATGGCTTCCTTCACAATGAAGACAAAACTCTTGAATATACCATGCAATTTAGTGTTCAAATTTGGTATTGCTGAATAGTGATGCACTGAATTACTAATTGTAACAAGCTGAATATGTTTTGAGGATAGACTACTAAGACTACAATTTCCGGTGTTTGCTCGATTTGGATAGTGTTATGCAAGTGAATTGTAGTCCTATCTGCTATCCATGTAAATGACAGATTACATGTGAGCTGACTGTTCTAATTGCTAAATCTATCTCTATTTTTGTGAACGGGTTTCCTTTTGGTTGTTATATAAAGCAGTACAGAAAAATGCAATGATTGAATAGACTGAGAATAGATAAAAGTGAGTACAGGGTCAAGCAGTATACTTGTTTACTTAGTAAAAAAGGTCACCCCAAATGTTTATGGTACCCAAGTCCAAATTTTAGGTCAAAGGATCACTTTCAAAGATTGCACACATCTGTCACACAACATAAGCAATCCAGGGAGCACTTGCCAGGTTACCCCACGTTTTCCATATTTGTTGACCAAAGAGCGCTGATTGCAGCTGCATAGAAATGATCCTAGCTGGGCCTTTTTCCTCTGTCCAAACATCATGGTTGAACTCTTGTTATGAGTCATGATTTGTAAACAATTTTAGACATGTTAACTGCTCTTATTTGATTGTTGTATTTCTTGAAGTTAAAAATTCCCCTTAAATATTTGCAGATTACACGAAGCTAAAAGCATTGGCAATATCAATTGCTGAGGAAATCGAGTTTCAGTTCGACTGTAAAGATGTTCCACTTGCAAATGCATCCAAATCTGATCTACATCTAATCAACATTTCAATTGATGATGAGGGGTATAACGAAGATGGTAGAGATTGGACGTCACAGATGGGTCTAAACATGAAATATTTTGCCAAGCTTAGGAAAGAAACACCAGGGAGTCAAGAGCAACCCCCTTTATCCTTTTGGAAGAGATTGGATACCACAGAGAAGCCCTCTTCACCTATTTCTGTTGTTCCAAATCTCAAATGGCTCTGCCGGAGAACACGAACACCATACAGGGTTGTTGGTCATGTTTCCAGTCATAATGCCACAGTAACTCCTGAGAAAGTTAACCCTGCAGTTACGACTAAGATGGGAGCTTGTGGAAATGGTTACGAGAATGGCAAAAAACAGCAAACTGCTGAGCAAGTTGCCTCCCTTCAGCCAAGTAGGTTGCAAGAAGCCGACGGTATGGCTAATATGTACATGTGCTCTGAGGACAGTGATCAAGACATGCACTCTCTGAGTGATATTCCTATTGCTCTTGCTGAATATCCAATGATGCATCAAGTTTGTGAAGGTCCAGTAAGTATTGGCACCTGTGAACTTGACGGTCTCATAAGTGCTAGTACTTCTGATGATTCAGTTTGTTCCGTGAATTCTCATGATTCACCTGCGATGTCAGATGACAAACAGAATTTTGTCTTCCAACCAGATGAGTTGACTAGTTCGGCGACTACGGCTGTGCAACAGTTCCATGACAATGAAGGTATGACTGCTGAAGGCAGCAGCAATCATGAAAACATAGGTTCTTATAATATTACTGCAGAGTGCAAAGATAAACAGCTGCAAGTTCAACAGCAGCAGGAGAACATTAAGTTTTGTAATAATGCTGACAGAAACTTGGCCACTGAAGCAGCGCCCTCTGAAAATGAGGAGAATCATGAGCTGACCTCTGTTGCTGATGATGTTGTGGTCAGTGGTGAGTTGCAGGCAATACACAATCTAGAAATGCCAATCGATTCTTTAGAACAAGTACAAGTTGATACCAGCCATTTTGGTGTCAAGGCCATGAAGCTCAAGAATGGTATTCCCACTGAGTTACAGCATGGGTATTCAAAGAGTGATGTCATCCTCTTGGAGGGCGTGAGAGCTGCTTCGCCGAAAGCAGTCTTTGGAGAAAATAGAAATTCAGTTCATGCAGGATCGGATTCTCTTGATATTTTACTTGGAGTTTTAGCAGAAGACTCCATGCTAGCAGATGCTCCTGGAAAGGATGAGGTTGACAATGCTTCCTTGGCACTAATGACACTGGCTAGCAATGACCACTCTGCGGATGATGTTGCACAAGATGAAGTTTTAAAGACGTCTAGCTCTTGTGTTGGCACATCTCTTTCATGCCAGGTGCAGACTTTGTCCAATTTGGCAACTGATAGATTGTTTGGTATTCAGAATCCTAATAGAGAGAATGCTGAAGAAATTGGTGTCTGGAACTGCCAGGGTTTGAAGAGTGGAAGAGGAATAGCTGACATTTCAGCAAATTGTGTGGCCAAAACAGGTGAAAATTCAGGTGCGCCAAAAAAGTATCAGTATGGTGATCAACCAGACTTAGTGTCTAGAAGCATTGGAAGCTCGAAAAGAACAGACATCATATACTATGTTAGACGCAAGCGGAAGCGCAAAAGAAAGAGGGAATCTGAGTTACTAACTGAGAGTTCACAAAGTCTTGGGAGCTTTGCCCGCTCCCCATGCGAGAGCTTGAGACCCAGGTCTAAACCTTCAGTAATTGAAGAGACGGTGGACCAAACTGAAACCGTAAAAGCTTCAGCTGCAACTAAGGGTAAAAGGACTAAGGTGGTGGAGTTATTCCAGTGCGATATTGAATCTTGCGACATGACGTTTGAGAGCAGAGCCGATCTCCGTGCTCACCAGCACAACATCTGCACCGAGGAGTCGTGCGGCAAGCGTTTCGGCTCGCACAAATACTTGAGGCGTCACCAGTGCGTCCACAGCGACGAGAGGCCGTTCAAGTGCCCCTGGGATGGCTGTGGGATGACTTTCAAGTGGCTGTGGGCACAGACTGAACACGTGAGGGTCCACACGGGAGAGCGCCCCTACAAGTGCTCCGCTCCTGACTGCGGGCAGAGTTTTAGGTATGTCTCGGACTACAGTCGTCATAGAAGGAAGTATAATCATCATTGATTGGTCGCAGCTGGGGGCAAAAGCTCCAGCTGCTTTGTTGTTACTGCATTGTTTGTTGTAGCGGGCTAGCAGGTCACAACGACTGACAGCTGGTAGGCCTAGTGTTAATTCCTTTATTAACAATGTGCCTTGTTTAGTCTAGAAAGTAGAATTAATTTTGGGGTACAAAAGGAGGCTTACCCCTTCTGCATCCAGATGTAGATTTGCATAAGCTGATATCCCAACTGACAGTATCCCTTCATTCTTTATTTGGTCTGTTCAGTGCTGTATCTAATCCCTGGTAAAGTTTATCAATGTTATGAAGCCAGTATGTTCTCGAAATCTGCTTGATTTTTTGCCCAGTTCTATTTTAAGTCTGTACGTGTTATGTAGCTGCTCAATGTCCTGGTTAGCAGAATGTAGTTGCTGCCTAGGATTTCCTTTGTTGTCTGTCATTGAGCATAATGTACGTGATGTGTGAGAACTACAACTCATCGTTGCCAGCAACAACTTCACTTTTTGAGTGAAAAGTAGCAACAATATAAACACTGATCAACATGATGACGCCGATCTTGGCTCAGAAGAGAGATTTTGCCTGGTGTTGCTGATGGATGGGGGAGGAGGTGCTGGCTCCGTCGCAGGAACTATTAAGTTCAGAGTTCTAGAACAAATTGAGGGGGTTCTTTAGTGCCATTGCTGCTTTAGGTAAAGCTCCAAGATAGGCTAGGCAAAAACCTGCAAAGCAAACTTGAAAAATAAGCTGACGCAGGATCATCCTGCACCATGAACTTTTTTTTTTGAAACTTTACCATGAACTTTTAGCAATGAATAAAAGTTGTCCAAAAGAAGGGAACACGAATCACATCCAAGGTGAACTATGCTTCCGCACCATCTCCAAAAGAAGGGAACACGAATCGCAGAATCGCATCCAAGGTGAACTATGCTAGTTCCTGCGATCGAGCCAGCACCTTGGATGTGATTCGTGTCCAAAAGAAGGGAACACGAATCACATCCAAGGTGAACTATGCGACGACATCCTCCGATTCTGCTACGATGCCGTGAAAGTAGCGCGGGGTCGTGTGACCTATGCTTCTGCACCGCTTGGCGGTGTCTCATGACGGTTGCCGGCGTCGACAGCGTTTCCAAATCGCCGGTCCTGGAGTGGCGGCAGAGCGGTGGAAGATGTGTGCGAGGGGGCTGTGTTTTAGGAGGCAGATAGATGAGCCAGGGGCGGACAAGGGGAGAACGCGAGCGGCTAGCGATCGGTGTTCGCGATCACACAAACTCGGCCCAGATTTTGGCCAGCTTTGGGTCGTCCCGGACACCGCGGCCATCCGTTTTTGGAACGTGTCCGCGCGCTGGACCGCGTTTTTGTCCGGTTGGATCCATCCGAACGCGTGGGCGTGGGATAGGTTGCCGCGTTGAAGATGTCCTAAGCCACCGGGGCTCAAGTTTCTCCGGCCGACTTCAGGGCCTATGCTTCATACTTTTTTGATCACGGAGCGGACATGGGTCCTCAAATCACGGTATAATAACCAGCAAGCTTATTGCAGTGGAACATGAACGCGGTCCATATGCTTCCTTCCTGCCTGCCTATGGGTATGTGTAGGTTCCAGTGCCATCTGTAGCACAGCTGATCAGATGGCCGAGTTGGTCTAAGGCGCCAGATTAAGGTTCTGGTCCGAAAGGGCGTGGGTTCAAATCCCACTCTGGTCAACTTTTTATATTTTTGGCCAACATTTTTTTTTCTCAACCAAAAATACACAAAAACATTCAGCTGAGCTGAGCATGTTCGAATCTAAGCCAGCACGAATATCTACCACCAATCATAAGCGCTCCAACTCTGACAACACGAATTTCTACCAGGTAAATAATAAACACATCTATATCCAAAATATTTCCGTCCTTCCCCTACGGCCTTGCCTCCATGTTCTTCTAGGATGACTGTTCAGACTTCACACCAATGAACGATAGCATGCATCCATGCCATGGTGGTGTGCAGCGTCGTCGGGCGTCAAGACAAGGAGATCTCGTGGTGCGCGCTAGATGAAAGACACGAGTCGAGGCGGCAGCCTGTTGGTAGAGGGAGATCCTAGTCCGAAACCTCCTAGGACAGTGGCCCGAGCGTAGATAGACGCCACTACAATTTCTGCCTATTTTTACAGGCATGAACATAGTACAACATCTGGAGTACATAAGGAGGGGATGGGAGCAGAGATTGTGGAGCTGCAGAAGTAGGGCATATGCTATTCTCTATTCCTATGGACCGAGCTGATACAACTAAAAATAGGTTCTAAAGATTGGGTGATCGACAACCCGATATGCACAATTGTGAGCCACATCCATTAGAGAGATCACTAGAGGAAGTTTGCTATTTTTTTTTTCTTTTTCTTTTTCCAAACAATCCCACGGATCGGATTTCACTACCCAAGGATAACGAAATAACAGAGTACCACACCCACACATGTTATGGCCAAAGTAACAGCTAACAAACTATTACACTCACCGCCTAATGCTAGCGACAACAAACATAGGAGTTTTACTTGCCCAAAGGGCACAAAACCAACATGAACAAAAGCTAGGAAGTTTGCTAATGTAGTCTCTGATCAGCTCATCTCCCAGCTTACTTGAGCAGTGCTGATTGACTTGCTTGCTGCTGCTTTTGTGACCGACAGATTGTCCGCCAGCAAGGTGGCCTGCGTCAGTCCGAGAAGCTTCGGTGTTGAAATATTGGGCCCACATTTAATGGCTCATTCTAGATTTAAGATTTTCCTAAAAATCTCAAAGCCCAGTAGCTATGTGAGTTTGAGCCCAATTTGGTGGCAGCTCACTAGTCACTAGTGAGTGGCAAGAGGTGGGAAGTTTAGTCCCACATGAAAAGTTGGGAGGAAGTTAGACCACCTTATAAGGTGGGTTGTTCCACCACTAGTAAGTGAGTGAGAATATGAGTGGTACACGCGCGCTCCTCCTCTTCCTCGACACGTCACGTCACGACGCGCGTCACGATCGTGGTGAGTGGATTGAGCCTCGAGCCGAGATTTTCCTTTCTTTCCGCAGTTCAGGAAAACGAACAGAGTCCTAGACGGACGCGTCGCAGTTAGTCGACTCGAAACGTTCGTGCGATGTGGGCGTGGCCCACGTTGTCCAGGGTTTCCCGAGCCTATATAATCTCTTGTCCGACTACCGCAGAAACACACCATACACACGAGTTAGGTTTCCACCTCTCTCTACTTGCGCCGCCATCGTACCCTACTCCATCCCGCCTGCCGGCGTGCACCGGCTAACAGGAGAGTAGGTCTCCGGAACCGCTCGCCTTTGCGATCCTGTACGGGAGAGGGCGAATTATGTTTTTGTGAAGCGCTCTGCGCGACTGCTAGAGTTCTTCATCATGGGTCGCCTTCCGTCCAAGTCGGGCGGTGCTGCCTACCGTCGTCTTCAACGCCGTCTACTTCGACTTGTCGTTCCCGTCGTCAAAAACGTTGTCATCAACAACGTTACTGCTGTGACGTCATCTTCTACACCGCTACCGCCACCTCCACCAGATTGGTACGTGCGGCATATCTCGATATGTTTAGCGATGGATGTTGTACCGTTTGCCCTGCTACTATTCATGTTGATTAATGCATCTAGTATGTTCGAGTTTCACATGTTAGTAGTTACTGTTGTCATGCGTAATATTCTGGAATTAATCATGGAAATTGTGCCTAATTATCCAACACTCCAAAAACCTAATTGTAGGCAATTTCCTGAGTTAACAATGGCTGGTTTTGCTGATGCACTGAGGCCGGATAAGTTTACTGGTGTGCACTTTAAGAGGTGGCCAATTAAGACCACGCTCCGGCTTACTCATCTGAAAGTGTTCGAAGTTAGTAATGGCTTACCTAAAGGAACTATATTTGACCAAGATCAGAAAAAATTCAAGAAAGACAATACTCTCTTCGTCGGATGCGTTCTGAGTATTCTTGCTGATCGTCTATGTGATGTGTATATGCACATAGTAGACAGTAAAGAGCTCTGGGATGCACTGAATACTAAATTCGGTGCAACCGATGCTGGCAGTGAACTGTACATCATGGAGAGATTCCATGACATCATGATGGTGATCAACCGTTCTGTAGTCGAACAAGCTCATGAGATACAGTGCATTGCGAAAGAGCTTGCACTCCTTAAGTGTGCCTTACCTGACAAGTTTGTCGCTAGATGCATTATTTCCAAGTTGCCCCCTTCATGGAGGAACTTTGCCACAACTCTCAAACACAAGAGACATGAGATATCAGTTGAAAATCTGATTGCATCTCTTGATTTTGAGGAGAAAGCTCGGGCTAAGGATACTACAGAGAAAGGAGAGGGTCAACCTAGCGCCAACATGGTGCAAAATAAACCCTACAACAAGAGCAAAGGGAATAACAAGCCCTTCTTCAATAAGCCTATGAGGACTACAACCTTTAAGAAGAAGATGATGATAAACAAAGCAGATCTGAGCTGTTTTACCTGTGGAGAGACTGACCACTTTTCTAAGGACTGTCCAGAGAGGGCAGACCGCAAGAAAAATGTGAGGCAAGTCAACACGGTGACCGCTAGCAACATTGATGGGTACGGTAATCTCTTTACTGTTCTTTCGGTATTTCAATATCCGTGTTGGTGGATTGATACATGTGCTATTGTTCATGTGTGTGCTAACATATCCATGTTCACTTCTTACGAGATCGCCCGAGATTCTTCCGTCCTGATGGGGAATGGGTCACATGATTCTGTTCGTGGTGTTGGCACGGTAGATCTAAAGTTCACTTCGGGGAAGATCGTGCAGCTGAGGAACGTGCATCATGTCCTACTATGAACAAGAATCTCGTTAGCGGCTCCCTTCTATGCAGAGATGGGTTTAAGGTTGTTTTAGAGTCGAATATAGTTGTTTCCAAGTTTGGACAATTTATTGGTAAGGCTATGAGTGCGGAGGCTTGTTCCGCTTTTCGCTTTCTGATTTCAGTAATAAGTCCGTGAACCATATTTGTGGCAATATTAGTGATGATAATAGTGTTTGGCATTCTCGTTTATGTCACATTAATTTTGGTTTAATGTCTCGGCTATCCAGTTTGAGTTTAATTCCGAATTTCACCATTGCCAAAGATTCTAAGTGCCATAGTTGTGTGCAATCAAAGCAACTTCGGAAGTCTCACAAGGCGGTCGAGCAGAGAAACTTGGCACCTCTAGAACTCATACATTCTGATCTATGCGAGATGAATGGTGTGTTGACAAAAGGTGGAAAGAGATATTTCATGACATTGATTGGTGATGCGACTAGATTTTGCTATGTTTATTTGTTGCGAACTAAAGATGAAGCTTTAGACTACTTTAAAATTTATAAGGCCGAAGTTGAAAATCAACTAGAGAGAAAGATCAAGCGTCTTAAGTCGGATCGTGGTGGTGAATATTTTCCTAGAATCTTTGATGAATTCTTTGAGGAACATGGAATTATTCATGAGAGGATGCCTCCCTATTCGCCCCAATCAAACGGGATTACCGAGAGGAAAAACCGCACGCTGACTGACTTGGTGAATTCAATGTTAGCCACTGCTGGTTTATCAAAGGCATGGTGGGGGAGGCTTTGTTGACTTCCACTACTAGGAAAACGTCTATAGATGGAGAAGAGCTTGCTGGCGCACCACACTTCCACTGCACCGATGGCAAGTGGTGTCGGCGCACCAGGATGTCGCCACGCCGGCGATGATGACCACTGCCGGCGCACCAGCCAGGATGCTGCGCCGGCGCTAACATGAGGTCGTGGCTCCCCCCCATCCGGGGCAGGCCCAGAAAGTACTGCGGCGTACCGGCCCAGGGGCGCGCCGGTGGAAGTTCGCTATTGCCGGTGGGCCCCTGGCCCAGTTTGCCGGTAGTACTTCCTGGGCTTGGCCCGCACCAAATAAAGCCGGGTCGGCTTAATACTGTCGGCGCACCCACGCCCTGGTGCGCCGGCAGTAACTTGGGAACTTATTTCTGCCCAACAACCACTTCCCCCACTACCATTACTCCACTCCTCCCACACAACCCGATCCTTCTCCCAACTCAGGAAGCTCAAGGAGATCGAGAAGGATATAGGGCGCACCGCCGGGGTAAGGTACGGTCCGAGGCTGATCGATCTGGACATTCTTCTGTATGGGGACTCCCGCATCAATGCCGAGTGAACAGAAGGCATTAAAAGGGTCATGTCTGTTGGAAATACGCTGTTGGACTGGCGTCAGAGGACCCTTGTTATGGGGGTGCTTAACCTCACGCCAGACAGCTTCAGCGACGGAGGTAAGTTTCAAGAAGTGGAAGCTGCCATTTCCCAGGCCAGGTTGCTAATATCATAAGGTTGCTATACAATGTCATTTTCCTAGTTATCCTCAAAATAGGCTAATACACAATATCATTTTCTAGTTATCGCCAAATTAAGCTACACACATTTTCTTGCAATATCGGTATCCATTTGCTGATAACTTGAAATAAACACACGACCCTTAGAGCATCTCCACTCGTTTGGCCTGCCCACGACGAAATCCGGACGAAACAACCGCCGGATTGGACGAAATAAAGTCGTGGGGAGTACCGTATTTCCAGTCGTCCACCCGGAGTTCGGCGGACATAGTTTAAATTCAAACAAACTGTCGTCCCACGCTACAGATACGGCCAGTTGATCGGCAAAAGGACCAGCAAAAGGATCAGCCACAGATCGGCGATATGAGGGAAATTACACGGAAACAGGCTCATCGGCAGTCCCGTCTGGCACGGCGGTGTCCGACGGACCAGTTTCCTCACACGCCGTGGTCGAAGCGGCTGCGGTAGTCGACGACGAAGCAGCGGCAGTCGACAGCGTAGATGGTGAGGAAGACGAGGTAGGAGCCGGCGGAGACGACGAAGAACTGGCCGGAGTGGCTCGGAGGATGTCGCTGCAGTGGCCCTGGTACCAATTCCTCGTCTCCTCGTCCATCAGATCCGTGTTCCCGCCCATCAGAAACGCCAAGTCAGTGTTCCTCTTCTTCGCCGCCGCCGTCGTCTTCAGCAGGGCGATCCGGACGCCTTGGTTGGCGAGCATCTCCCGCCACCTGCCGTCGAACTTGTCGTTCCTCCCGTCGGCGTGCGTCCTCAAGTCGGCCCAGCACTTGTCGATCGACGCCTGCATCCTGTCGGCGGGATTGCCCGTCTTTTTGAGCTCTTTGAGCTTTTTCTGGCCGAGTTCCGGGCGCCCATCCGCCGAGCCAGCCGCCGGAGCGTCTGGGTTGTACTGCTCGGTCTTGCTCTTCGAGAGGTTCTTGCGGGTTTCCGCCCACTTCTCGCACTTCTCGATGCGGGCGTAGACGTTCAGGAACTTGAACTGCATGCCGGTGTCGTCCATGTACATGTCCAAAGCACGACGCAGCTGGGAAAAAGGAGTACGGCGATACGGATCAGCTCACGACGATCTACACGGTGCACTGCTAACCTCGGTGATGCAGGGTCGACGGAGCATACCTTTTGCTCCAAGTCGTGGCCGCTCATCGGCTGTTCTTCGACCTCCTCCTGTATGCCGTGCCATTTGCTGCACGCCGTCTGTATGATCCCCCAATGGGTGGCCATTGCCTTGTCTTCCCGGTTCATGTTCGTCTTGCTGAAGTAGGGATCGACGAGTTTACGTTCGTCGAACGCCTGCTTCACTCGAAGCCAATATGTGTCGAGCGACTGATTGGCCCCGGTTATGCCGTTCATGGACACGTTCATCCAAGCTTCGGCGAGGCACTCCTCTTCCTTCGGCATCCATTTGATGCGCGGTTCGGCAGGCGGCGAGTCCTTCTTCCTCTTCTTCTTTCCCTTCGACAGGTTGGCGGCGGCTTTAGTTGGCTGCTCTTCTTCTTCGTCTTCTTCTTCGACGGCTTGACTTCCGTCGGCCACATCCTCCACATACTCGTTGCGCGCCGCGACAGCTGCCGTCGCCCTCGCCTCCTCTTGCGTGAAGAACCCCGGGCTCGCAGCGGCGGCGGCCATGAAGAAGCCCGGGCTCGCAGCGGCGGCCATGGAGCCGGAGGTGATCATCTCGTGGATCTCCTCTTCGTTCGGCGCCACCATCGCACCGAACGGAAGAGGCCCTCGTTGCAGGGCCGGCGAGGTGCCCTCGAACTGGCCGCCGCTGCCGACGTCGAGCTCGGGTGGCGACGGCGTGAACCTGGACGGTTGGACGTAGGCGCCCTCTTGGAACATGGAAGGCGGCGACAGCGAGTAGATCGAAGGGGAGAAAGACGACGGGGAACTGCTTGTACCTTGCGTCGGCCATTGGTCGGGGAACATGGCGCCGCCCCCGCCGCCGTGAACATGGCCCATGCTCATGGCCATGCTGATCTTCCTCGCTTGTTCGTCCTGGGCCGCCGCCCTCTTGGCGGCGGCTTTTTTCACCCTCTCCGCCCTGCCGCTTGTTTCGACCTCGCGCCGGATCTCGTCCGCCGCCCACTCTGCGTTCGACATACCCGGCGGCCGCTGCTTCTTCGCCCGCGGCTTCCTCGTCGTCGCCTTCGGCGGCATGGTGGTGGATGAGAAGACGAGGATGAGAACGGTGGTGGACGAGAAGACGAGGACGGGAACTGGAACTGGAAGACGAGGAGGAGAATGGACAAATTCGGCGGGAGAGTTTGGGGATATGCAAGCAAATTGGAGGGAAATCGACATGATTTGGCTTTCCTGTCGCCGACTACGAGGGTCCACACGACGTTTCGCGCCAAATTCTTTCGTCTGGAGTCCCCGAGCGCGCCCCGGGGGACCGGGGATGGCGTGGGCTCGCCGGATGGATGAAGGGCCAAATCCGGACGAAAACGAGAAACCGGGGGCGCGACTGGGCGGATGGGAAAAATGTGGCTCGGGGACCTCGTCGGGGAGACGAGTGGAGATGCTCTTAGAGCATCCCCACTCGTTGGCGCTCCTCACGCCCAAATCCGGCGAAATTTTCCTCCGGATTGGAGGAAGATTTGGCGTGGGGAGCGCCGAAGTTCCAGCCGTCCCCCCGGCAGGAAACCCCCAACCTCGACCATTTGACATATTTCAAACAAATTTAACAAGTTCGGCGAGCAAGAGTACGAAAATTGCTGAAACAAATTCGGCGATAATCAGTACAATGTTTAACAAGTGCAATGGATTGTCGGCGAAGTAGTCGGCGTACAACATGCAGTAGCCCTCCATTCGCTGTCTCGGCTTGCACTTCCGGCGACCTGGTGCCGACCCACCACGTCGACCAGTTGCCAGTCCGGCGTACATGCTTGCCAAGCAACCGAGGATCATCATGTGCTCGTCGTCTTGGGCGGCTGCTGCCATCTCTTCTTGCATAAGCTCGACGAACATCTGCTCCTCCTCTTCGTCCGAGTCCATGGCCGGCGAATGGACGAACACCTGACGGGCGTGGTCGAGGCAACCCGAGCCGCGAGCGACGAGGAGCAGGCCAAAGTCGGAAAACAGGCCAGCGGAAGAGCAGCCAGATAGGCCATCGTCCAAAGACGGCGGAATATAGGCAGGTGGGGAAGGAGGGGCGGCGGAATCTGGGCAACAAGCCGGCGGGGTGGTGCCGGCGGCGAGAGAGATACGAGGGGTTGGGGAGATTTTGAGCGACGTGGCGGTGGGGTTCGTGCGTCGAGTCACCGACAGATCGGGCCCTTCCCCGCTTTTCACTCGTCCGGAGTCCCCGATAGGTCCCCGAGGGGGCGGGAATGGCGTGGGCTCGCCGGATGGATGAAGGGCCAAATCCGGACGAAAACGAGGAACCAGGGACGCAACTGGGCCGAATTTCGCCGGACGGGAAAAACGTCGCTCGGGGGCTCGTCGGGGGACGAGTGGAGATGATCTTAGCCCGTGGAACACATCCCCGAATCGGTACCGACGGTCTCATCTCTCTCGCCCTGATCTATCTCTCTCCCGCGATCTGGAAGGGCCGACGGCTTGGCGGCGCGACCGCGGGCGCTGATGGGCGGCGGCGCGCAGTCTGTTAAGCAGGACGCCTGCTTCTCGCTCCGTCCTCCCTCTCCAACCGAGCGGCACGAGGTAGACCCGGAGACCCCAACTCCGTCCTAGCCCAGTGGCGCCCGTGAGGCGTCATCTCCGGCGCCCTCTCCATCTCCGTCTGCTTCGCACTTGTATGCACATACTCTTCCTCCTTCCCCCAGTTTCTTGTTCTTGGTTTGTTTGATTACGATTTCTAGGGTTCTTGGCATGCTCGGTAGTTGCAGATTTGTCTTCTGTTGGGTGTTTGTTTCCATGGCCTTGGCTGCATCCATCGTTTCGTATTATGTAGCTGTTTGTTTCCATGCCATTGGTTGTATCCGTCAATTGGAAAGGGAAGAAAGCTACAGGGATATTAGGAATTAGATCAGTCCTTCCTAGCTGATTTTCTGTGACAGGTTGTTAGTCTCGCGCATGTGGTGGACTTCTTGTGCTTTTGGCTAGCTCCAAGTCTGATGTGTAGCTGCTTTCTGAGATTTTCCACATAAAAGTTGCTATGGCTAGTAAGTTGTGGCTAACTAAATCCTTGGGCACAAGCTAGTAATCTGAATGGCATATCCGCCCCCATGCCTTTAATTGTTGGTTAACGATGGGCTAGGTTTCTCTTATTTATTCATTTTTGTTAAAAGAACAACTTGGGCATGCTAATTCAGAAAAATAGAAAAAATATGTGTTGTTTCTGTATATAGAGGTTCTTGGTTTTCCCTTGCCGATTCTGACCGATTTGCCGGTATTTTTTTTTTTTTTTTTTTTTTTTTTTTGTCTTTCCTCATCGTCAGGCAAGAAGAGCAAGATGTGACAGAGGATTTAAGCAGCAGCAGAACTAGACCTGGCTCCTATGCTCTAAGATGCTCCGTGCCAAGGACACATTCAGGAAGATGTACTCAGCTGCCAAGGGCTACTACTGCGGAGGGCTAGCGTCTCCTAATGCCTTCTCAGGTAGCTTGCCCAAAGTTCCCCAATAATAACTAGGGAACATCTCTTTTCCACCTCTTTCACATTCCAACCAAAGACAGTCCTAACTCCTTTCCCCTCTGAACATACCAGCATTGGATCTTTGGCATTCTCTCAGCTCCTTAAGAAAACCACCAGGCCACGCTAACCTGTTCAGGGTCTGTTCATACACGCAATGCGCCCTCACCAACGATTCCGCCGACCAGGAGGTCGTGATTGCCCTGGGCAGCAACGTGGGAGACAGGGTCAGCACGTTCGACAGGGCGCTGCGGCTGATGAGGAGCTCGGGCATCAAGGTCACCAGGCACGCCTGCCTGTACGAGACCGCCCCAGCCTACGTGACCGACCAGCCGCGGTTCCTCAACTCTGCCGTTAGGGGCACGACGAAGCTGGGGCCTCACGAGTTGCTCAGGAAGCTCAAGGAGATCGAGAAGGATATAGGACGCACCGCCGGGGTAAGGTACGGTCCGAGGCCGATCGATCTGGACATTCTTCTGTATGGGGACTCCCGGATCAAGACCGAGTCTCTGATTGTGCCGCATGAACGCATCCATGAGAGACCGTTCGTCTTGGCGCCTCTTGTTGACCTCCTGGGTTCGTCGGCTGAGGACGGTATGGAGAAAAGCTGGCACTCTCTCTCGAAGTGCAGTGGCGGGTTCTTTGATTTGTGGAACAAGCTCGGCGGTGAATCTGTTGTTGGAACAGAAGGCATTAAAAGGGTCATGTCTGTTGGAAATACGCTGTTGGACTGGCGTCAGAGGACCCTTGTTATGGGGGTGCTTAACCTCACGCCAGACAGCTTCAGCGACGGAGGTAAGTTTCAAGAAGTGGAAGCTGCCATTTCCCAGGCCATGTTGCTAATATCAGAAGGTGCTGACATAATTGATATTGGTGCCCAGTCCACCAGGCCCTTTGCAAGGAGGCTATCCGCAGAAGAAGAGCTTGAGAGGCTGGTCCCTGTTCTGGATGCTATCATGAAACTCCCAGAGATGGAAGGGAAGTTGCTTTCGGTAGACACGTTCTACGCGCAAGTCGCTGCTGAAACTGTAAAAAGAGGAGCCACCATGATCAATGATGTATCTGGTGGGCAGCTTGACCCAAGTATTCTTCAAGTTGTTGCTGAACTGGGAGTTCTGTATGTTACCATGCACATGAGAGGCGATCCATCTACTATGCAGAATGAACAGAATCTACAGTATGATGATGTCTGCAAAGAAGTTGCTTCTGAGTTATATGCCCGGTTGAGAGCAGCAGAGCTTTCTGGAATTCCTTTGTGGAGGGTTATTCTTGACCCTGGCATTGGGTTTTCCAAGAAATCCACACAGAATATTGAAGTAATCGCGGGCTTGGAATCCATTAGAGAAGAGATGGGTAAAATGAGCCTAGGTGCTTCACATGTGCCAATATTACTTGGACCCTCGAGGAAAAGTTTCCTAGGTGAAATATGCAGTCGCGCCGATCCAGTTGAGAGAGATGCTGCTACTGCTTCTACCGTTACAATTGCGATCTTGAATGGCGCTAATATAGTAAGGGTCCATAATGTTAGATACAATGTGGATGCTGCAAAGGTCTCTGATGCATTACTCAAGTACAGAAGAAAATAATAGTAAGTATACAGCCAGGATCGAAGCCATACCATTTGCCAGTTTTGTACAAGGGAATGCGCTCATACCATATGGGGTGTATAATGTATTATCACTTAGAGCAATCAAAGCATGTGTGAATAACTATTACAGTGAACCAGAGATATACAGTATTCTCGTTTGCCTCCTCCTTCGTAGAATCTTCAAAGAAGCAAAGTTAGCACAGACCAAGGCCTCTAGGGTTGGTATATGATGTAACCAGTTTTGGGAGGGTTTAATAATTATCTAATAGTGAGCCCTAAGAGTAAGACCTTTATAATATACTTTGCTTGGAATTGCCTACTTGAGAGCATCATTTGGGGCTACAGAGTTGATTTTCATCTCACGCAGTTTTCTGAGGGTTATGAAATTTTATCTGACTCCTTATGTGTGTTCTGAACTTATTGTACCCAATGAGGAAACGCATGCATTGCAAGTGCCATATGACATTACTAGGCCTCAAGGCCTGGTCTATGATCTAACCAGTTTTCTGAGGGTTTTTTTGATGCATCATTTGTTCTTGCAGAGTCAATGTCCAGCTCTCATGCAGTTTTTTGAGATTTTTTCATGAAACTTCTTCTCGTGACTCCTTATTTGTGTTTTTTATTTATTTTGCTGTACCCAATGAGGAAACTCATGCATTGCAAGTGCCGTATGACATTACTAGGCCTCAAAGCTTGGTCTATGATCTAACCAATTTTCTGAGGGTTTTATTATTATCCAATTGTGATACCTTTGTAATGCTTCGAATGTCTACTTGAGAGAATGTTTTGTTGCTGCAGAATTAATTTCCATCTTTTTATTCGGGTTTTAATTTTTAATAATTTCTAGCATGTTCTAAAAAGAATATAGCAAAGGCATCCAACAGAAGTTCTGATTGCTTTGTGACCCAATGAGGAAACTCATGCATTGCAAGTGTCGTATGACATTACTAGGCCTCAAGGCTTGGTCTATGATCTAACCAGTTTTCTGAGGGTTTAATTATTATCAATTGTGATACCTTTGTAATGCTTCGAATGTCTACTTTAGAGAATCTTTTGTTGCTGCAGAATTACTTTCCATCTCTTTATTCAGGTTTTAATTTTCAATAACTTCTAGCATGCTCTAAAAAGAATATAGCAAAGGCATCCAACAGAAGTTCTGATTGGTTTGTGACCCAATGAGGAAACTCATGCATTGCAAGTGCCGTATGACATTACTAGGCCTCAAGGCTTGGTCTATGATCTAACCAGTTTTCTGAGTGTTTTATTGTCCAATTGCGACCTTTGTAACGTACTTTTTTGATGTTATCTATGTGGGAGCATCATTTGTTCTTGCAAAGTCAATTTCCAGCTCTCATGCAATTTTTTGAGGTTTTTTCATAAAATTTCTCCTTGTGACTCCTTGGTTGTGTTTTGATCTTGATGTACCCAATGAGGAAACTCATGCATTGCAAGTGCCGTATGACATTACTAAGCCTCAAGGCTTGGTCTATGATCTAACCAATTTTCTGAGGGTTTTATTATCCAATTGTGAGACATTTGTAATGTACTTTGCTTTGAATGTCTATTGAGAGAATCATTTGTTGCTGTAGATTTAATTTCCATCTCTTGTGCATATTTGGATTTTAATTTTCAGTAACTTCTATGTTTTAAAACGAATATAGCAAGGCATCAAACAGAAGTTCTTATTGGTTTTTGACCCAATGAGGAGCAAGTGTCATATGACATTACTAGGCGTCAAGGCTTCGTTTATGATCTGAACAGGTTTCGGAGGGTTTGTATTGTCTAAATGCAAGACCTTTTTACTGCACACTGCATGGAATTTTCTACTTGTGAGCTTAATTTATTCTTACACAAGATTTGTGTTTTAAATCTGAACTGCTTTCTACTGCTCATTTTAAACTTTAACTTCGGTTTATTTTTCCGCATGCATGAGCATATGAGCCAAATTGCATTCCTGTGGCTCTTGTGCATTTATATCCCTTCTTTGTCCACTGATCAGACCTAAGAACTGCAGGTGTTGTGACTGAACTTCTATCTTTTCAATGAAATGAAACGCAAAGGCTATTTGCGTTTTCTTGAAGCAAAAAAGAATGGCCGCGTCTATGATATCATCACGTTCGGAATGGTGTTATTTTTTTGTACTATTGAACATTTGTTTGCCTTTTTACATGTTTTTTTTTGTATAATCTGAAGCTATTCTAGCTAGCTTTTGACCTTGTTCTACCAAATGATGAAATTCATGCATTGCAAGTGCCGTATGACACACTTGGCCTCAAGGCTTGGTCTTTGATTCAACCAGATCTGTGAGGGTTTTATTGTCTAAATGCAAGACCTTTTTCATTTGCTCTTATTTGAATTGTCTGCTTGAGATCGTCATTTGTTCCTACCTTATTTATTTCTGCATTTCATACAGATTTCGATTTTTAAATCTAAACTACTTTCCCATTTTAACATATATCAATAGGTGGCTTATGCATTTTTTTCCTGCCATATTGACTCATGAAACCTTGAGAACTGCAAGTTCCCAATTATTACAGTGTTCATGCCAATGATATTAACGTAGTATTCAATGGTCTTGTCTTGTTTATACTATTAGAAATTCAAAAATTATGTTGTATAAAGTGAAGCTATTCTGGCTCGCCTTTGAATCAGTATTCTCCTTGTAACTCCTTAATTTTTGTGATGATGTTGTACCCAATGAGGAAACTTATATGGGGATTGAGGCCTCAACTTCTCAACGCTCAGATTTTGATTTAACCAGATTTCCTACAGCTTATTATCTAAACACAGGACTTTCTTAATGTGCTCTCGTCGGAATACTCTATAGACCATTTGTTCCTGCAGATTTGCTGTCTACATCATACAGATTTGGATTTCAAATCTGGCCCGTTTTGTACTGCCTTCACTCCTGAAACCTTTTAATAACTGTAAGTGTGAGATGATTACGCATTGGCTCACTTGTTGTTGCCACCCTGTTCTTGTCACTCGCCTGGAAACCCGAAGGTTTTGTTTTCCTTCCCTGAAGTGCATAATGCCCGTCATCAAGAAAGGCGAACATGAAAAGTCTGAATGTAATTTGAAGATCAGCATGCAGGGTTCTCATGATTCCTATCATCCTATGCCTACCTTTGAAGCTGCTAAGAATCTGCGACTCTTGAAACTGTATCCGATCCATATATCAACATGATTACTCATCCTCATCATTTATAAATAGCTTATTGGTTCTTATCCTTTATTGTACTACAGAAGATTGTTTTGTTTGCCAGTTAGATATAAAATTAGCAAATCTCTGTCTAATAAATATCTGCCTATGGACAATTGCAGGCTGCTCTGTTTAACCAGACTGAGATTGCTCTTATTCTTATGGATAGTGGAGCAAATATTCAACGCAAAAATGGTCAAGGTTGGTTTTTGTTACAATCTGAAGGTGTTTTGCCATGGAATGAATGGCATACATTCTCAAATACTGTATATCGATGTGTTGCTGAAGTTGATTAACCTTCATTAAGCACAAAAATTTCTTTTATTTGTTCAACATATTTCCATTCGGACTACCATTTCCACTCGGTTTATGTTGATACTGTCAAATTTCTCTCTATGCTCATATATCTGTTCAGTTTAAAGCAAAATAGCAGTTAGCATGAAGAAAAGGGGGGGACAGTTATTTGAATTGCAACTGCTCCTTGGTGGTTTAGATGTTTTTATTGCTTTTGTAGTCACTTAACTTATGTACAAGTTGTGGTAGAAGAAAAGTCTATATCTATGGGCTTTTCCAATCAGCCTTGTAAAGTTAGAACTTGGTTAGTAGCATATCCAGTGTTTTAGCCTCTAGAAGCAGATAAACTTGGTTAGCAGCATATCCAAACATCAGCACTTGAAAATGATACTTTAATCATCAATGCTGCTTTGCTTAAATGACAATGATAGAGTTGATGACGATCATGAACTTTTTTTATCAGGGGAAACTGCTTTGGACTGCGCTCCACCCATGCTGCAATACAAAATGCGGCAGAGGATGGAAGAGCTTGCTGCGTCACAAAGGGCTGAGTGAGGGAGACAGCATTTGGGCCCTTTCTGCTAGCTGCTCTCCTCTCCATATGTCAAAAGATGGTTTTCTGCTTCTGAATGGTTACGTACAAATAAAACCATTTGACAGACTGAAAGCTCATTGCTGGGGTACGCTGCTTCATTTCGGATGGCACGATCATCATGTATTAACGTCGCAATGTTAGAGGTGGTTACGTACAAATAAAACCATTTGACAGACTGAAAGCTCATTGCTGATGTTTTTATTGCTTTTGTAGTCACTTAACGATAATGAGTCTTTAGGCCCGGACAAGTAGGACTCATTATTGCTCAACCAGAAATCAGTCGCTCAACCCTTATAATTTCGTTAGTTCGCTTGAATCGGTCGGGGTTTCGTTCAAAAAAAAAAAAAATTGGTCAGGGTATATTGTTTTTCTCTTGATGTGTTTGTTTGATATGCTGCACTGCTAATACATCGATAGAATTACGGCAAAAAAAAAGAATGTGTTGGTATTGTATTGATTTCGATAAACCTGTTTGCCCTCCAAGCATTTATAGAAGCCGTAAAAAAATTCAAGAATAAAATGGCTCTCCTTGTTCGTAAAGCAAACAGAAAATCATATATGGTTTATCGTCATGGGTAGAACTTTTTGGATAGATTTTGCTGTTTGAGATCTATGATCTTTTTAGTTGTTGCTCTCCAACAACTTTTTGTACATATTTTTCCCTCTTTTTTATTAGAGTGACTTCCACTTTTTACCCCTTATTTTGACCTTTTTAACACTAATTACCCTATTTAGTAATTTCTCATCGAAATTACCACATTTAGCCAAACTTGTGATAATTTTCACGCCTTCTAATTTTTTTGTGAGCACCTTAACCGTTAGTCCTGGCTGCGGGATTAGGCAATTTTTCTTCTTGTGTTTTCTCTTGCGATTATTTTCTGGATCTGGAGGGACTATTGTATGGTGTTTTTTTATCTTCACTTGTATGCATGCGGGCTGCTTAGATGTAGTATTGTGGTTACTTTGGCTGAGTGCACCTTGCCGTGCTTGAGAAAAACTCTAGTGTCATGACCTGGTGATGGCATTGAGAAAAGCACAAGTAACTTGTTGTGGGCTACCGTTTCTACAGAATCTGAGAGTTCAATTTTTTTCTTCTTTTATTGAGAAACACGATCCTAAACTTTTAGAAATACTCTGAGATCTTAAATACTTACAGGATGGAGAAACAAATGAACAAACTGAAAAATGAGAAACAAGCATACATTACACAATTATACAGAGAGAAGAGAATAATTTTTAGTACTAGTTTGTCGCTTCTAGCCTTCAGCTATCGCAAGCGGTCACCTTGGTAACTCCTTATTGCGTCGACTGCAACCTCGTCCATTCCTATTAAATGAATGATGCGAGAGTAAAACCCAAGAAGAAAAAATGTCTATGTGGCCTCCATGTCACCATGTGTACCTGGCAGCCAGGATCCACTGGTCAAAATGCTTACAAAATTTCAGAAGGGGTAAAATTTGGCACAACTTATGCTAAAAGGGGTAATTAGAATGAAAATTTGCTAAATGAGGTAATTAGTGTAAAAAAGTTAAACCATAATCTACTATTTTTATTAATAAAAATGAAAAATACACAGTGGCGAAACCCACTGTTCAACTTAAAAAAATAGATTTGTTCGCTCAAGTAGGTAGTTATAGTGTTGCACTCAATTCGTTTGCTAGAATCGGCTAAAATAACATGGCATTTATAGTTTTATATCGTACCTGTTTGCTCATATATGTTGGCTTACATTCGTAGGCAACCTGTTGGGCAAGTAGGACGGACGCATCTTCAGTGACGTTCAGGTCAAAAGTCCACCGGTGACTTTATGTTCAATATCAGTCATCCAAAGCCAATCGAACACACATGAATGCACTACAAGAAAAGTTGCCATGGCCGATGAATTGAAAGTCGCGCCATGGTTGTTGATGCACCATGCCCGACGATTTTTGGTCTCTCCGTGGTGCATGTCAAAACTTTTTTCCTCGTTTTTGAGGCCATCTAGCCGACGTAAACGTGGAAAACGTCGCGTATGGAGCCCCGAGATGTGGTGCATGATGAATTCTCGGGTGTGCCGGCCGAGTCAACGCAAATCCGCACCGCCAAGGGATGTAGGGCCCAGATGGCAGCCTCTCTAGCGTTTTTTTCTCGATCGCGCCATCTCGGTCAACATTCTCCAATCGAGCCGTTTACAATGCAGGATCATGGGTCCCGCATGTCATCCTCTATGAACGAAAATTCTTTCTTTTCTTAGATTTTTTTGACCCCCTGATTTCTGGCTACTTCATTTTTTTTGATCACGTGCCGCCTTGGAAACGTTGAGACTGCTGCTGCAAAATGGGACCCGCGTGTCATTCTCTATGTACAATCAAGTTTCTTTTCTTGGAGTTATTTTTGGCACCTGATATTTGATCACTTGCCTTTTCTTTTGATCCCGTGCCGCCTCTGAAACGTTGATACCACTGCTGCAAAATGGGACCCGCATGTTATCCTCTATGTACAATCAAGTTTCTTTTCTTGGAGTTATTTTTTGCTCCTGATATTTGGTCACTTGCCTTTTTCTTTCAATCCCGTGCCGCCTTGGAAACGTTGAGACCGCTGCTGCAAAATGAGACACGCATGTCATCCTCTATGTACAATCAAGTTTTTTTTCTTGGAGTTATTTTTTGCACCTAATATTTGGTCATTTACCCTTTTCTTTCAATCTTGTGCCGCCTCTGAAACATTGAGACCGCCGCTGCAAAATGGGACCCGCATGTCATCCTCTATGTACAATCAAGTTTTTTTTTCTTGGAGTTATTTTTGGCACATGATATTTGGTCACTTGCTTTTTTTCTTTCGATCATGTGCCACCTCTGAAATGTTGAAACCGTTGCTGCAAAATGGGACCCACATGTCATCCTCTATGTACAATCAAGTTTCTTTTCTTGGAGTTATTTTTGGCACATGATATTTGGTCACTTGCATTTTTATTTCGATCCGGTGCCACCTCTGAAACGTTGAGACCGCTGCTGCAAAATGGGACCTGCAGTTCATCCTCTATGTACAATCAAGTTTCTTTTCTTGGAGTTATTTTTGCCACCTAATATTTGGTCACTTGTCTTTTTTTTTTCTTTCGATCCAGTGTCACGTTTGAAACGTTGTAACCGCTACTGCAAAATGGGACCCGCATGTCATCCTTTATGTACAATAAAAGTTTCTTTTCTTGGATTAATTTTGGCTCCTGATATTTGTTCACTTGCCTTTTTTCTTTCGATCTCATGCCACCTTTAAAACGTTGAGACTGCTGCTGCAAAATGGGACCCATATATCATCTTCTATGTACAATAAAAGTTTCTTTTTTTAATTGGATTATTTTTCGCTCCTGATATTTGGCCACTTGCCTTTTTCTTTCGATCTCATGCCATCTTTGAAACGTTGAGGAACCTGCTGGCTCATGGGACTCGCATGTCATCCTCTATGTACTATAAAAGTTTCTTTTCTTGGATTTTTTTCACCCTCTCATTTTTGGTTATTTCTTTTTTCTTTTGATCCCCTGCTGCCTTGGAAATGTTGAGTAAACTGCTGGCTCATGGGACCCGCATGTCATCCTCTATGTACAATCAACTTTCTTTTCTTGGAGTTTTTTTTACCTCCTAATTTCTGGCTACTTTCTTTTTCTTTTGATCTCATGCCGCATTTGAAACGTTGAGACCGCTGCTGCAAAATGGGACCCGCATGTCATCCTCTATGTATAATAAAGTTTCTTTTCTTGGATTATTTTTGGCTCCTGATATTTGGTCACTTGCCTTTTTCTTTCGATCTCATGCCGCCTTTGAAATGTTGAGAAAGTTGCTGACTCATGGGTCCCGCATGTCATCCTATATGAACAATAAAAGTTTTCTTTCTTGGAGTTACTTTTGACCCCTAATTTCTAGCTACTTCCTTTTTCTTTTGATCCCCTGCCACTTTTGAAACGTTAAGGACTCTGCTGGCTCATGGGGCCCACATGTCAGCCTCTATGAACAATAAACCTTTCCTTTCTTGGAGTTATTTTGACCCCTAATTTTTGGCTATTTTTCCTTTTTTGGATCATGTGCCGCCTTTGAAACGTTGAGAATGTTGTTGCCTCATGGGTCCTGCATATCATCCTCTCAAAATGATAAATGTTTTTTTCTTGGATTTTTTTACCAACTGATTTTTGGTTTATTTTTTCTTTTGACCCCCTGCCGCCTTTAAAACATTGATGACGCTGCTGACTCATGGATCCCCGATATCAGCCTCCTAGTACAAGAAACATGTGATATCTTGATTATTTTGCAGACAATGAATAGTGTATTTCGCTCTGAGCTATTGCAAACGGATAAATTAAATCTTTATTTTTACATAAACAAACTTATATGTTGAATCTCCTTGTTTTTTGATTTTGCGGAGCATAGGACTTTCCTGTTTTGGAGTGGGCTGAAATTGTACGAGTCAAAAGGCGTCCAGCAGGATAGTTCGAAGGCCCAGATGGCCAGATGCAGCTCCAGTTGAAATCTTTGTCACTCCCTTTTTTGCGGCAATAGTTTTGCCAATCCTCTTTGGAATCAGAGAAGGGCATGATACTTCAAATCAAGAAGGTTGCAATCCTCTTTCTGCAAAGGTTGTATTTCTAGATAGCTAAGGTGGATTCAAATATGCTGTGGTTCAGGCAGCTCAGGTAAGCCTTCTTTCACTGATTAATGAAAGTTGTGTATAGCAAGGTCAAGACATGTGGCTTGGCGTAATGAATCTATTTGAATCATGTTGTGGGTTCAATCTGATAGTTCTCTAACACGTCAGCCAAAATGCAAATTAAGTTTTTTCTAAAATAGAAATGCAAATTAAGATGAACACAAACATTAGTTGTCATAATAGCTGATCATACCTACATACTTGCTAAGAGCAAAAACTTGCCACGGGTTTAACACCCATACAGTTAATTAGCAGTTCAGATAAGATAGCCTTATATAAGTATAACTAGAAATGTATTTGTTGAGTTCTCATGGGACAACAGAACTAGACAACCACGAACTTCAGCATGTCGCAGCGGCATCGAAAGATCTTGACCTTCAACTTTGATCAAATGCGAATTTTGGCACCATCAATGAACTTTTTCCACCTGGAAGTAACAGCCAAGCGACCATCTATGGGACTGACGGAGTACCGTCCCTCCACGGTGAGACCTTCACTATTCATGACGAGGGATACCTTGCCCCTTCGGTCGGCACTGAGATTCTTGGAGATACTTTTAGATCATTTCTGATTCAAAGCAAGAGATACCACCAAAAATTATTCAGTGGCACTAATGCACTGAACCATGTGAGACTCTGAGCAGAGAGGACATCAAGATAAGAGCAGTTCTGCTGTCATATACTCACGAACATAGCCTTAAGATGCGTCCTGGTCACCACACGGGTGGCTACAACAATGAGCTGAGACCTCGGTGATCTGGCTGGAGCAGGTGCAGGAGCCTGGGCTGGTACACGAGCTGGTGCTGATGCAAGAGACTGCTGGGTAGGTGCAGTAAACGGTGCCTCTAGAGGAACCAGTGCTGATGCAGGAGCCTGCTGGGAAGGTGTAGTATACGGGGCCTCTACAGGAACCGATGATGATGTAGGGGCCTGCTGAGTAGATGCAGTAAACGGGGATGGTACAGGAACCGGTGCTGATGCAGGAGAGTGGGAAGCCGGTGCCGGTGCTGGTGTCGGTGCCCTTAGTGACATCTATTCCTATTCCGTCAGGGGATCTGCAACTTTGATCATGTTAAACCCAACAAGGTAGAACAGAGAGAATTGTTTAGAACAACTGCTTGGAATGCAGTAATCAAAGGATATCCGTACAAGAAAAGTTACATATTATATATTGGGAAGTGTCTGTAAGTAGTTACGTATATCTGCCATTTTGACTTTATGATCCTCAGCTCGTCGCCCTTCTTCAAACTGTAGTCAAAAGTGAACTTTCTCCAGTCATGTCCATACAAATCTGTGATGGCCTGCGTCTTGTAGACATACACCTCATAGACCGTGTAAGTGTTCATCCATTGCCATGCATAGTGAAAGTCCCTTCATGCAGACACATCTGGTTACTCATTGGACGAAGTTCACAAGGTATAGTGTGCATGTGAAAATTGATACTAATGTAAGAAGCAGGAAGATTGAAAATAAGACTTTACTATATGCCAATTCATGCTAAACCACTGAGAATACATACTTGTAACTCTGTGAAGGAGTTATTACAAAGGTACATAGATCCATAAGAGGTGTCATACGCGGGGTATGTACATGGGCCTGCCTTATTCCCGAAAGGCTCAGCATCAAGATGGTGAAGGAAACATGGAAGGTACTCCTGGTGCATATCGTTGAATGTAAGTGGAAGAATTAGGTTATTGATGACCCACAAGTATAGGGGATCGCAACAGTCTTCGCGGGAAGTAAAACCCAATTTATTGATTCGACATAAGGGGAGACAAAGAATACTTGAAAGCCTTAACAGCGGAGTTGTCAATTCAGCTGCACCTGGAAACAGACTTGCTCGCAAGAGTTTATCAGTAGTAACAGTTTTATAGCAGTAGCAGTAGTGAAATATCAGCAGCAGAGTAACAAAGACGGCAGTAGTGATTATAGTAAACAGCAGGATCAAAATACTATAGGCACAGGGATGGATGAACGGGAGTTGCATGGATAAGAGAAACTCATGTAACAATCAAAGCAGGGCATTTGCAGATAATAATAAAACGGTATCCAAGTACTAAGCAATCCATAGGCATGTGTTCCATATTTAGTCGTACGTGCTCGCAATGAGAAACTTGCACAACATCTTTTGTCCTACCAGCCGGTGGCAGCCGGGCCTCTAGGGAATCTACTTGAAATTAAGGTACTCCTTTTAATAGAGCACCGGAGCAAAGCATTAACACTCCGTGAACACATGTGATCCTCACATCACTACCTTCCCCTCCGGTTGTCCCAATTTGTGTCACTTTGGGGCCTCGGGTTCCGGACAGCGACATGTGTATACAACTTGCAGGTAAGATCATAAAACAATGTATATCATCATGAAACAATAACATGTTCAGATCTGAGATCATGGCACTCGGGCCCTAGTGACAAGCATTAAGAATAACAAGTTGCAACAATATCATCAAAGTACCAATTACGGACACTAGGCACTATGCCCTAACAATCTTATGCTATTACATGACCAATCTCATCCAATCCCTACCATCCCCTTCAGCCTACAGCGGGGGAATTACTCACACATGGATGGGGGAAACATTGCTGGTCGATGGAGAGGCGTAGGTGGTGATGATGGCGATGATCTCCTCCAATTTCCCGTCCCGGCGGAGTGCCAGAACGGAGTTTCTGGTCCCGAGATGGAGTTTCGCGATGGTGGCAGCGTTCTGGATGGTTTCTGGCGACTTCGACTTTTTGTTAATAGGTTAGTTCCGGAAAACACATAAAAACATTATAAAGTGCGAGCAAAACATGTAGGTATTGTTATAAAACAAGCATGGAACATCAGAAATTATAGATACGTTGGAGACGTATCAGCATCCCCAAGCTTAGTTCCTACTCGCCCTCGAGTAGGTAAACGATAAAAAGAATAATTTCTATAGTGACATGCTACTTACATAATCTTGATCATACTACTGTAAAGCATATGGGATGAATGAAGTGACTCAAGGCAATGATCTATAGTTGCTAACAAATAGATAACATATAGCAAAACTTTTTATGAATAATACATTCAAGACAAGCATCAAAAGTCTTGCATAAGAGTTAACTCATAAAGCAATAAATTCAAAGTAAAGGCATTGAAGCAACACAAAGGAAGATTTAAGTTTCAGCAGTTGCTTTCAACTTTCAACATACATATCTCATGGATAATTGTCAACACAAAGTAATATGATGAATGCAAATAAGCAAGTTGGTGCCTGCCAAAACCCACCGGCGAGCAGCAACGGGCAACACGGAGAGCCGGGAGGCTCCTAGGACTGCTGGTGGGCCCTGGTCCCTCAGGCGACGGCCCGCAATGCTCCGGCACGCATGTCCGAGCTGGTGCAAGGGCGTGCCACCTGACCTATACCTGGCCAGGAAGGTGATGGATTGCTTTGACTTAGTTTCCTGCATGGCATACATGTAAACATTAAATACGAGCCTCGATCGGCTCTCAGGTTATCCTGTGAATCGGCTCAAGGAGCCGATCCACCCATGATTCGTATTAGATCTACGATAACATGGTGGTCCTGCTTGATCAATACTAAGCTAAAATGATCTACGACGATTAGGGTTTTCACCACATAACCGGAACGTCCTACACGTAGTTGAGCCTGGCAGATACGAAAGATAACAGAAAACCAACCCTAGAAAAGGCCTAAAAACCAACATGGAGTTGATCCTCGGAACATCCCTTCTAGGATCAGCAAACCGCACCTTACGCACTACTGGATCATTCAACCCGTTTGAAAGGCCTAACCATATGGATATTAAACTAATCCTTGAAGAACAAGGAGCAACCGTAACAGATCGAATCTACTAAATAAAGACTAAGCAAGGTGCTGCCCTTACGCCTAAGATAGGTGTAAGGACAGCTAGATATCTAGGGATAGCATAACTAAGCGAATACATCAAGAAAGTACCGATGCTAACCCTAAAGTATCTAAGATAACGGTGTTGCTCGCCATCAAAAAGGCTTCAGTACGAGCAACACATGAACAACGAATAAACTTGATACTGCGTAGATCGCGAGAATGTGTTGCCTGCCAAAACCCACCGGCGAGCAGCAACGGGCAACACGGAGAGCCGGGAGGCTCCCAGGACTGCTGGTGGGCCCTGGTCCCTCGGGCGACGGCCCGCAATGCTCCGGCACGCACGTCCGAGCTGGTGCAAGGGCGTGCCACCTGACCTATACCTGGTCAGGAAGGTGATGGATTGCTTCGACTTAGTTTCCTGCATGGCATACACGTAAACATTAAATACGAGCCTCGATCGGCTCTCAGGTTATCCTGTGAATCGGCTCAAGGAGCCGATCCACCCATGATTCGTATTAGATCTACGATAACATGGTGGTCCTGCTTGATCAATACTAAGCTAAAACGATCTACGACGATTAGGGTTTTCACCACATAACCGGAACGTCCTACACGTAGTTGAGCCTGGCAGATACGAAAGATAACAGAAAACCAACCCTAGAAAAGGCCTAAAAACCAACATGGAGTTGATCCTCGGAACATCCCTTCTAGGATCAGCAAACCGCACCTTACGCACTACTGGATCATTCAACCCGTTTGCAAGGCCTAACCATATGGATATTAAACTAATCCTTGAAGAACAAGGAGCAACCGTAACAGATCGAATCTACTAAATAAAGAAAAAGCAAGGTGCTGCCCTTACGCCTAAGATAGGTGTAAGGACAGCTAGATATCTAGGGATAGCATAACTAAGCGAATACATCAAGAAAGTACCGATGCTAACCCTAAAGTATCTAAGATAACGGTGTTGCTCGCCATCAAAAAGGCTTCAGTACGAGCAACACATGAACAACGAATAAACTTGATACTGCCTAGATCGCGAGATGCGATCTAGGCAGCATGTCGCTTACCCGGAAGAAACCCTCGAAACAAGGGGTGGCGATGCGCCTAGATTGGTTTGTTGCGAACGTGATCGTCCTCCTTTCTCAATAACCCTAGATACATATTTATAGTCCGCAGACTTTCTAACTTGGGAATAAACCCAATCGTGTACGAGCTAAACTCTATCTCTTAATTCTAACCGACACGTAACCTACTATAATTTATAGATACACGGGCAATCTAGCCCAAACTTCTTATACAAGGCCGATTCATGAATATTTCCCGTGCATATCCTCTAAGCCCATTTAATCACGGCACATCTCCAGACTTGGTTAAAATCTGGTGATAACACATGCCCCCCTGGTTTTGGCAATGATAATTCCAAAACCACTCTGTTTCTTTCTTTGTCGGGTCACGTCGTGGCAGAGCAGAACCGTCACAGTATCCTTCATCATGATGCCTTGCCTTCTCAACTTCTCTGCACGATTTGACAGTTCTTTGGCACCACTTCCTCGGAAACCGTTGTGGCATTAAATCTCCACTATATCCCCTTTATTTAACCGCGCCGAGCAGTTCGCCTCTTCATCCTCTTGCTCCGTACTAGCCATCGACAAAAAACTCCCTTCCTCTGTAGCCATGTCTTCTTCCTCCTCCTCCTCTGCCTCATCGGGTCTCTCCTTCCAGTCCTCCTCCTCCAGCGAGCCGATACCAGAGTACGACCTAATGGCGCAGTACGAGAAGGAGGCTCCCGAGGATTGGGACGAAAAGGAGTGGGATTTCACCGTCAGGGTGAACGACGACCTACCCCTGACCGCCGTCGGGTCAGACGATGACCTCTCCCTGACCGACGGGGAGGCGGACCTCCGATTCCTCGTCGATGGGGAATTGGAGGCGGAGAGCGAGGACGACCTCTTCTCCTGGGCCAGCTTCACCTCCTACGACGAGATAGAAGAAGAGGAGGACGACACCTCCTCCGACGAGCCGCCGGCAAAACGCTTCCGCGCCGGGTCGGAGGACGACGACGACGATGATGATGAGGAGGAAGAAGCCCCTGCCGAGGGCTACGGCAGCAGCGACGAGGACGTCGCCGGCAGCAGCGCCGATGGCAGCTACGACGGCGACGACGAGGGCAGCGACGACCCATAGAGTAGCATCTACTAGTATAGAACTAGCAGTAGTAGTAGATTGGTCAATAGACCTCTCTTTTGTTCTTCCTCTCTCGAGCAATCGGCTCTTCTCTGTAAGAAATCCCCCTTCTATCAATGAAGAAAATATTTTCAATTGATTTTGCCGATAGTCAAAGTCAGTCAACGCTCAAAGAGCCGATGGCAGCGCATCGGCCTTTACCATAAAACGCGAGTAAGGCCAAATCAGTTGCCTATTCAAACGGTAACCTGCAACCCTTGTCTGAAAGAGTAAACTCAGATCCCCAAATCGCCGCTCGAACAGATCCAACTCACGACCACACGAATCTCAGATCTCAACCGTGCCAAATCAACTCCGCAGCGAATCCAATGGCGGAATCATCCAACGCCAACGCTACGGTCTCCGATCTGAAGGTAATCCTCAACCGCTCCTCGCCATCCGAGCATAGCGTTAGAATTAACAGCAAACACCTGAATTAATGTCTTATTCCGTTATTAATTTTAGGTATCAGACATTCTGCTGCCGCATCCTTCTCTCCCAAATTCTCTTTGTCTTGGCCCCCGTTCTTCCGAGAGTCCTGCCCATTTGATTTCATGCGAGGCCAATAGAATTCCCTTCATAAACCAGAATTTAGATCTGACTTCTTGGGCCGACTGCTTACGAGCCTGGCCTAATCCTCCAGAGGATTGGGTGTCATGGTACAGTAGAGTATCCAAAACTCACCATGCCACATGGGAAACTATAGGAATAGCCGATGCTTTGTCATTATCATTGTCTCCCCTTGAGAAGCATGAGAACCTTCTGAAAACCATCGGCTACTTTTGGTCTGATACACTGAATTGCTTCATGTTTGGTCATGGCCCCATGACACCAACTCCGCTAGATGTGGCCATGATCACAGGTATAGACATTGCATCCCCAAGCCCCTCTGCTTTTATGCTGCCAAAGGTTCCTTTCACACTCTCCTCCAAAATAGAATGCACAAGCTGGGGTGCCTACCTTAGACGTTACATGAAAACCAAAGGCCCTGTGACAGAGAAAGAACACACGGCCTTCCTGAACTTCTGGTTGGAACACTTCATATTCTATGGCCCTTCACTCGCCCCAACCAAGAATTACCTTTCCCTGGCCTATGAACTTGCCAAAGGCACTCAGCTTGGCATCGGCAAACTATTCCTTGGAAGGGTCTATCGATATCTCCAACTGATGTTTGTCAACCTGTTCTCCCAAAAGACAGTCAAAACAGGAGGCCCCTGGTGGTTTATTCAGCTATGGGCTCAGCTGTACTTCCAAAACCAGATCCCAAACTCTCCACCTTTGGCCACTTGCACCTTCCCAGATGCTAATGGGAAGCAGATCCGATGCACTAGCTACGGCCAAGCTCTATATAGCCTTCCAGGCAGCAAACTGATCCCCAAGGAAGCATCAGAGTGGTTCAGAATTTTCTTCCAAGGCCTGGACAATCCCCTATTCTTTCCTTACACTGAATCTGGAAATTTTGAAAATCCAGTTTCCTTCAGGCTAGACAGCTTTGCCGATGACCCTAGCACTCGGCACTTGTATTCCATTATGATCCGTCCCTGCTTCCTTCCAGTTGGCATGAGCACCTCTAATAGGATCATCAAACCTGGTTATGAGTCTTACCAGCCGGTCGTAGTAGCCTGGCAGTTTGGTCTTGGGCAGGTGTCTCCACACTTCTTCCTTCACCACTTGACGGAAAGCAGAGCTGAGTTACCTGATGTCCTCACCAGCCAGAGGTGTTACTCCTTCTTTGATGCTCTAGCCATTCCAATCGCTCACAACCTCCGTTTCACCTCGTCAACCGATGGTTTCGAGACCTGGTGGTCAATGTGGAAGACCCACGCCTTCAGGAGAGCTCTAGGACCGTTGCTGAAACAACTTGATGCTGAATATGATATCCATGTAGAACAGGTACCACTACTCACAAATTTATTGCAATGGCTCACAATGATTGTTTGTAACCTGGCTCTGTTTCCTTGCAGCAACAAGATGGTCCAGAACCTGCGCAAGCTGACGGCTCCCCCTTCAAATTCCTCCCACCAGCTCCAGTGGTTCTCTTCTGCAAGAGCTCACCACCCTTGAAGAAGGTTGTGATGCAGAGCCAGCCGATTTCGCCAAAATCGGCTCCTAAGAGCAAAGCATCTTCTGGGCCAGCTGCCCCCCGAGCCTCAATCAAGGCGAGAAAAGCAGTGAGGAAAGTAGCTGCCAGGAAGACCTTGAAGCGCCAAAACCCTACCCCCGCTCAAGAAAGTTTGCACGTAAGCTGATCCATGCCTTGGTTAATTTCATCTATCCTTCTAGGCTCCTGCAACATGCTTGTATTTCTTTCACAGGCCTCTACTGAAGAAAACTCTAGCGAGGAGACACAGTCCAGTCGAGAGAATTCGAGCTCGGGCAACTCTGGGAAAACCACCACGCAGAGCCAGCCAGACTTGCCACCGTCGGCTTCCAAGAAAAGGTCAGCTCCTGGACCTGCTTCCTCCCAAGCTCCAATCAAAACAGGGCTACGCACAAAGAGCCGATGCGTCAAGAGAGCTCGCAAAGAACCACAAGCTTCTTCACCAAGCCAGGAGGTTTCAAATGTAATTACTCCCCCTGGCTCATATTTCATACTAACCCATCGCTACTCGCATCGGTTAACCACTTCCTTTGTAGACTGATGACACCTCTAGTGGGGACGTCGAGGAGGTACTGATGCCATCCGCCACCCTGGATCTAGCAAACTCAAAAAGCGTGGCTGACAATGTTGCCAACTTAGCCAAGCCCACAGAAAAGCCGATCGCCACAACATCGGCTGTCCCTCTGGTCTTAGGAGAGGTACACTCCTTTCCCTTGGATCTACCCTTCTCTTTTGCTGCATACTGACGCTGTTCTTGTTTGTCTGTCAGGGTTGTGACCTCTCAAGCTTGCTAACGTTCGACCCTGAATCCATCGAACCAGCTACTTCCAGGGCAACTGAAGAGCTAGGACCCAGCACTACCCATGGACAACTCCAGCGTCTCAAGGCTTTGCTCTCCTCCTCAATTGAGACATTGATTGAAAACCCCAAGGAAGTGAAGGGCATTCTTGAAGACATTCAGCCCCATCTCCCGGTGACATTGCAGGTGAAACTCTGGCCAGTTGTGACTCTGTCAGCCTTCAGATCAAGGGTGAAGTTGGCTCGTCAGAGAATCGACCTACGCCACGCCCAGCTTCCGTTGAAAGCCGATATTGCAGACAAGTGTCAACGGCTCAATGAGAAAAAGGCTGCCTTGGACGCCAAAACTGACACCTCTGTCAGCAGCACCGAACTTGAGACCCTGCGCAGGGAACTAGAGGACCTTGAAGAGAGGGTCAGGGTAACCAAACAGCTTATCCAAGATAAGGAAGCTCTTATTACCCGCTCTCAAGAGGAAGCAGAAGGCCTCAAAGCTGAACTGAAGACTGAACTGGCCGAAATACGTGCCCTGAGCAGATAGCTGGTGACAGGCAAGGACGAAGATGATGAGGCCGAGATCACCGAGGTGGATCGTGTCCGTGCTGACGCCCTCCATGCCCTCGAGGCATTCCTTTAGTAGAGCCTCTCTATGTAAACTGATAACTGCTCAATTGAGGTTGTATGTAAAAAAAAAAAAAAATTCTGGCCGATTTTTATGCATCGGCCCCCATATTTCACTGTCCATATACCTTATCCGTTTAGGTGCCCCCCGAGCCGAATCTTTAAGTAATTGAAGATATCGGCTCTCTAGTCATCCTGCCTCGTCAATCTGCATGGCCTGATGAACCCGGCGGCCAACATTTTCTCGATCTCTTTCTTGACTTCTTCTAAAATTTTGGCCTTCATCTGTCGTGCTTGTTGCTGGAACGGCCGAAATCCTTTCTTGAGAGGGAACCGATGCTCAATTATGCTCCTGTCTAACCCAGGCATCTCTATGTAATCCCATGCAAAGCAATCTGGGTATTCTTTCAACAGAGCTATCATCAGGCTCCTCAAATGCGGATCTAACTTTTTGCTGATAAAAGTTGGTCGTGGCTTATCCCCAGGACCAATGTCAACCTCTTCTAGCTCATCAGCCGATGTAAACCCATACCCTAGCTTTCCGTCACCTGCTAGATCGATGCTCAACACAGGCAAAACATATGGCGAGGATAATATGGGCCGATTGCTGGAATCGGCCCCCGTTTTGATTGCATTGCTCAATGAAGGTTTACATATTGTTCGTGCTCTACTGTACCTACGTGACATGCTTGAGTTGAGATCATTACTTCTTATTTTTTGGGGTCGATCACAGGGATCGGCCTTGTCACGTACGTCCATAGACTTTGCTCTTGCTACACTGTCAGGCCGGTGGATAAGACCAGCCTCACCCCGTTTTTTGACACTTCGATGCGCTCACAGCCGTCCAAACTGACTCCAGAGAGTGGCTCTTGGTCTTCCGCTTCCCAAATGCTCATGCCAGCCGTTGAGATTTCGGCTGAGTCATCTGCATGGACGACCTCCACTTCATCTCCATCCCACTGTATCAAGCATTGGTGCATTGTGGATGGAATGCAGCAGTTGGCGTGAATCCAATCCCTCCCTAGCAGGACAGCGTAGGTGCTTTTGCTGTCGACGATGAAGAATGTCGTGGGGATGGTTTTTCGGCCTACATTTAGATCCACGTTCAGAACGCCTTGCGCTTCTGATGCTTGGCCGTTGAAGTCGCTCAATGTGACGTTGGTTTTGATCAGATCCGCGCTAGAGCGTCCCAGGTGACGTAGCATGGAGTATGGCATAATATTGACTGCTGCTCCCGTGTCAACCAGCATCTTGTTCACAGGCTGCCCGTTGATATAACCTTTCAAGTACAGGGCCTTTAGATGTCTGTAGCTCCTTTCTCGTGGCTTTTCAAAGATGACTGGCCGTGGGCCGCAGTCAAGCTGTGCTACAGGTGCCTCTTCTGTTCTTGGAGCACAAAACTCCGACGGAAGTATGAACACCATGTTTGTGCCAGCCGATGCCTTATCATCGGCTTTCTTTGGTTTGGGGCGCCATTCTTTCTTCTGTGGACGACCCTCCTCGTCCAAAGTTTGCTGAATTTTCGCGGCCAGATCGGGCCGTGCCTTCCTCAACGTGTGTAGGTATAACCTCTCGGCTTCCTCCAAACTACGTAGCCGCTGAACCCTACGCTTTTGAGAGTGACTGAGTCCATCAGGGCACCACCTTGGCCGGTGGTATCTATCTTCTTCTTCTTCTTCTTCTTCTTCTTCTTCTTCTTCTTCTTCTTCTTCTTCTTCTTCTTCTTCTTCTTCATCTTCTAACTCCTCGAGATCTTCCACCCGAGAGGACTCAGCTTGCTTGTTCCGAGACGGGAGAGGCCCTAGACGTTTGAACACTAACACGTCTCCTGCGTCCTTCTTCTTCTGTCTACATTCTGGGCAGTTGTCGATTGTAGGCAATCGGCTCATTCCTGAGTCCCAGCAATGCTTAAAGAAAGTACAATCCCAGTGTCGGTCCATGTCTTCTTGCTCCCTTGACCTTCCCTTAGTGCGGCGCTCATATCCTTCGTCGTCTCTATCATACCGACGATATTTTGTGTTGTCTACACTAGACTGACGATCTCTTTCATCGTCTTCGTCGTACCGCCGGCGTTGGTCGTACTGACGCTCATACTTGTTAAGGAGATGATCAGAGAGTGGTCGTTGGTACCGCACGCTTCTCACTTGTTCTTCTGTGACATACCGTCTGTCATCATATCGGGGCCGGTCACGTGGACCGGCCTCCTCCTTTTCCTTACCACGAGAACGACTGCTCTCTTCTTTGTCCTTGCCAGGGTGGTATACATGCCCTGCCATGTTAATACTGAACGAGAAATCTGGCTGGCGTCTCACGGGGTGATTGCACTCCACCATGTTAACGGCAGGAAACGGTTGCGTGTCCACTTTCATGGCATACTGGCTGAAAATCAGACGGCCTTGTTCTATCGCCATTTGGATCTGCTGACGCAACACTTTGTAGTCGCTGGTGGTATGGGTGAACGAGTGATGCCACTTGCAGTATGGCCTTCCGTTCATCTCTTGCACCGTAGGGATTCTATGGCCTTCGGGTAACTTCAGCTGCTTCTCCTTAAGCAAAAGATCGAAAATCTGTTCAGCTTTGCTCACGTCGAAGTCAAACCCTTTTGCAGGACCTTGTGGTTTAACCCATTTGCAGGACACGGGGTTTGCCCCCCGAGCCCATTCAGCCACGGCTACTTCCTGGTCTCCTGCAGAGTCTTCATCCTCTTCTGTCTCAACCAGGCTTACCGGGCGTTTGAATTTGTCCTGGTACAATTCTGGGTGGCGCTGTTCATACAATGAAAGTTTCTGAACCATATGCGCCAGTGAAGTGTATTCCGCTTGGCAAGCCATGTCCTTGAGCGGCGACGCGAGACCCAACACTGCCAGATCGACTGCTTCTTTCTCATTCAAACGAGCCGAATAACATCGGTTCCTGACGGTCCTGAAGTGCTGAATGTATTCCGATACCGTCTCTCCGCGCCTCTGTCGTACTTGTGCCAGATCGGCAATGCCAGCCTCGGAAGCTTCTAAGTGATATTGCATGAGGAACTGTTCTTCCATCTGCTTCCACGTCCGGATTGAATCTGGTGGCAGCGAGGTGTACCACCCAAAAGCCGATCCTGTGAGAGACTGCGCAAAAAACCTTACGCGTAGCTGGTCTGATGCTGAGATCATGCCCAACTGTGCCAAATATCGGCTCACATGCTCTATTGAACTAGAGCCTTCTGAGCCACTAAACTTTGAGAACTCAGGGAGCCGATACTTGGGCGGCAGTGGAATCAAATCATACTCGTTGGGGTACGGCTTGGAATAGCCGATTGCCCTCCTCTTTGGCACCATGCCGAACTGGTCTCTCAAGATTGCACTGATCTGGTCCACGGTGTTAGCTGCAGGGGCTGAACTTTGCTGATTCGTTGCGGTGGCATATTTAGCCAGCCACGCCTGTTTATCGGCGTCTACTCCAGAAATCCCTCCTGCTGCTCCAGAAATTCCTCCTGCTGTAATCTGGTTCGTGCGCGCCAAGTTATTGCAGTCTGGCACGTACGTGCACATGTATCCATGCGGGATTTCTTTAGGCGGTTCAAGCATGAACTGATAATCAGCAGGATCGCCTCCAATCTTGTAGACGACGTACGCCGGTGAACCCGGCGGCTCTGGAGCTGCTAGCGAGAACGGCAGCTGCGGCCTGGTCTGGAACGGTATTTCTCCTTGGTGTGTTCCTAGGGTAGGTCCTGACGGAGAGTACTGATGCTTCATGATTTCCTGGACCACGCGAAGCGCAACGCGCTCGAAAGCGTTCACCAGGCTCTCGGAATGACGGTGTAGCGAATGAGCCACCATATAATTAATTTCTTGGCGCAGAGCTCTGGTGCGTTCTTCTGAAGAAGTAGACAGATCCACTTCATCGAGAGCGCCTTCAGCTGAGAACCCTTTCCACCTAATGCCATGTGTGCGGGTCCTCTCGAAAGAGCCGATGAGGTCGGCCTCGAAGAGAGCTTTAAGCTCGTTATATTTCTTCTTATGCTCCTCAGTCAGATCTTCGTACGTGACTGGGTCTTCCGCCATCTCTGGTGCAGATGTTGATGCAGTTGATGTAGAAGAATGTCCCACCGGGCGTGCCAGAATGTGTTGCCTGCCAAAACCCACCGGCGAGCAGCAACGGGCAACACGGAGAGCCGGGAGGCTCCCAGGACTGCTGGTGGGCCCTGGTCCCTCGGGCGACGGCCCGCAATGCTCCGGCACGCACGTCCGAGCTGGTGCAAGGGCGTGCCACCTGACCTATACCTGGTCAGGAAGGTGATGGATTGCTTCGACTTAGTTTCCTGCATGGCATACACGTAAACATTAAATACGAGCCTCGATCGGCTCTCAGGTTATCCTGTGAATCGGCTCAAGGAGCCGATCCACCCATGATTCGTATTAGATCTACGATAACATGGTGGTCCTGCTTGATCAATACTAAGCTAAAATGATCTACGACGATTAGGGTTTTCACCACATAACCGGAACGTCCTACACGTAGTTGAGCCTGGCAGATACGAAAGATAACAGAAAACCAACCCTAGAAAAGGCCTAAAAACCAACATGGAGTTGATCCTCGGAACATCCCTTCTAGGATCAGCAAACCGCACCTTACGCACTACTGGATCATTCAACCCGTTTGCAAGGCCTAACCATATGGATATTAAACTAATCCTTGAAGAACAAGGAGCAACCGTAACAGATCGAATCTACTAAATAAAGACTAAGCAAGGTGCTGCCCTTACGCCTAAGATAGGTGTAAGGACAACTAGATATCTAGGGATAGCATAACTAAGCGAATACATCAAGAAAGTACCGATGCTAACCCTAAAGTATCTAAGATAACGGTGTTGCTCGCCATCAAAAAGGCTTCAGTACGAGCAACACATGAACAACGAATAAACTTGATACTGCCTAGATCGCGAGATGCGATCTAGGCAGCATGTCACTTACCCGGAAGAAACCCTCGAAACAAGGGGTGGCGATGCGCCTAGATTGGTTTGTTGCGAACGTGATCGTCCTCCTTTCTCAATAACCCTAGATACATATTTATAGTCCGCAGACTTTCTAACTTGGGAATAAACCCAATCATGTACGAGCTAAACTCTATCTCTTAATTCTAACCGACACGTAACCTACTATAATTTACAGATACACGGGCAATCTAGCCCAAACTTCTTATACAAGGCCGATTCATGAATATTTCCCGTGCATATCCTCTAAGCCCATTTAATCACGGCCCATCTCCAGACTTGGTTAAAATCTGGTGATAACACAAGTATGTAAGAATCAATGCACCGTTGACACAAGTGTTTGCTTCTAAGATGGAAGGAAGTAGGTAAACTGACTCAACATAAAGGTAAAAGAAAATCCCTTCGCAGAGGGAAGCAGGGATTAAATCATGTGCTAGAGCTTTTTAAGTTTTGAAATCATATAGAGAGCATAAAAGTAAAGTTTTGAGAGGTGTTTGTTGTTGTCAACGAATGGTAATGGGCACTCTAACCCCCTTACCAAACAGACTTTCGAAGAGCGGCTCCCATGATGTAGTTTATTTTTATTTTTGGGTGACACTCCTTCCAACCTTTGCTTTCACAAGCCATGGCTAACCGAATCCTCGGGTGCCTTCCAACAATCACATACCATGAAGGAGTGTCTATTTATTTTAGTTTTATTTAGAGATGACACTCCTCCCAACCTTTGCTTTCTCAAGCCATGGCTAACCGAATCCTCGGGTGCTGTCGAGGGTACTCCTCAGCAATGCCCTCTGTTTGGGGCTTAGGGTTAGCAGAATCCTGCAAGCTGACACGAGACATCGGTTCATAGACAAGCGGGGAGAGCGATTTACCCAGGTTCAGGGCCCTCGATGAGGTAAAACCCTTACGTCCTGCCTGTCTGTTCTTGATTATGATGATAATGGATTACAATGGGGTGCCGAATAGTTCGGCTGAGATCTCGTCGGGAAGCTAAGTGCTATGGTGACCTAGCTCTGGACTTTCTAGTGGCTAGTATTGCTACGATTGGTTCTGTCCCTCGGCTGCCACACTCCTAGCCTTTATATAGGAGGCCAGGTCTCAAGAGGTCTAACCAAGTACGACTAGGTTTACAACAGCATTAGATCTAATCTTTCCTTGTTCGGCCGTTTCCTTGTCTTGCCCGCCAAGGATTCCTCTGGTGCGCCGCCCAGGTGGCCCATCTTTCCTCCAGGTGTCTTCATGGGCCTTCAACTAATCAACGGAGGATAAGGAAATGTCGGTTACCCGAAGGGTAATGCCCACGTCAGTAGCCCCCGAGTGTCTAGCCGAACATTGTTCGGGTAGAGACTGAAGCATGTTTTCCGTTGACGTTCTTCTCTTTGATTGTCCTTGTTCGCCTTGAATCAGCATTGTCCTTTTTATCGGGTGCGCGTCAGCGCTCCCGATGGGAGTAGCCCCCGAGTCTAGGTACGGATGCTTGCAATCCGTGCGTAGACTCAAGTTGTACTACTCGAGCAGTTTTCTCTGCCAAAGTTTTCTGCAGGTCTTCATAGGTCATCCGATATATTTTCCACTTGCAAGGGATAATGAGTAACGTGCCCAACTTTTGTTGGTTAACTACCGATGGCAAAACAACGTTACTCTACACAGAATCAAGTCCCCGGGCATGATCCTGGAGTGCAAAAAAAATTATCGGGTGCGCTTCCAGCGCTCCCGATGGGAGTAGCCCCCAAGTCTGGGCACAGGTGCTTGCAACTGGGTGCAGACTCGAGCTAAACAACCCTCTTTTTCTTCATCACTTTTTTTCTTCGAGTCCTCAATCATATCGGGTGCGCGTCAGCGCTCCCGATGGGAGTAGCCCCCGAGTCTAAGCGCAGATGCTTTGTAATCTGTGCTTAGATTCAAGTTCGCCATCCGATAGTTTTTTTATATTCCTTCGAATGCTTCGAGCAACCTTTATGACGTCATTGATGATGTTTTATCGATATCTTGATTTTGACTGACAAGACGTGACCCGCTAGGCCCATTCTCTCTCTGTCTGGTCCTATTTTCAAGCAATTTCCAGTCTCTACGCACAGTTACCAAGGTGTCTCCTCGATTCCCGCAACCATTAATCGGAAATAGGCCCGATTGATAGATTGGCATCAACGACACGTGCTCACGCATCTCTTCTCCTCTTAAAATCTCCAAAGGGCGGGAAATCCCTAATCCTTTCCCACATCTGTCTTTGCCTTCCTTCTTCTTCCTTCCGCAGCCGCTGCGCCGCCGCCACCGCTTCTCCAATCTTCCCCAGATCTAGACAATGGTGAAGAAGAAGAATGTCACTGCCGCCGGCAGTTCTACGACTGGTGGTGCCGCCGCCAAATCTTCCTCCACTTTCTCAAGGAAGAGTCCTTCAGATGCTCCTCCCACGGCTCCGGTGCCACCGGCGCCGCCAGGATCTTTAGCCAAGCCAGGAGATTGGCTGGCGTCCTCCATCACGAAACGTGATGAGAAGAGGGCTCGAAGCCTTGGGTTAGTCTCCCCCAACGAGGGGGACATGATACTTCCAGGTGCGATCTCTCGGCCCAATCCCCCTGCTGGTTTTACCGTGGTGTTCTTATCATTCCTACATCGGGGTCTTTCGCTTCCTGCCCATGAATTCCTCCTTCATCTCCTTCGGACTTATGAAATTCAACCGTGGCAACTTACTCCCAACTCAATCCTTCACGTTTCTGTGTTTATCACCCTATGTGAGGCATTTTTGGGCATCGAGCCTCATTTCGGATTGTGGAAGAAAATTTTCTACGTTAAGAGGTACAGCAGTAGCAATGGATCCTTTGTCATTGGAGGTGTGGGGTTCGTGGCTCGCTCAGAGGTTAACTATTTTAGTTTCCCGATGAGAGAATTTGTGCAAGGATGGAGACTGAAGTGGTTTTATGTCAAAGATTCTGTGACAACCGAGTCTCAGCTCCCTCACTTTGTCGACGTTCTTGAGGCTAAGCCGAAGGATTCCTGGAAGAACATTCTTTCTTCTGACGAAAAGGCAGTAGCCGACGAGTTATTCACCAGATTCCTTCGAATCAAAGAAGCCGATGGACAAACCATGATTGGCACAGAGGTAGCAGCGGTGTTCCTGAGGCATCAAGTTCAGCCAGTCATGGCGAGGGTTCGTCCAATGTGGATGTATACGGGTCAAAAAGATGAAACCAGAATCAATGTCGCTGAACTGTCGGAAAAGGAGCTGCTTGATGAAGTCCGTCGCCTTACTCTCTTTAGTCAAAATGACTCGATCCCATTGATATCTTCCTATGCTCCTCTCGACGCCAACCATCCGCTGTCAGAGGTAATTTTCTTTCTTATACCTTTATTATGCTGCTTTCGCTTAGTCGACGGTTTCTGCTTAGTCGACATATTTCCATTGTTCTTATTCACTCCATTCTTCAGCAGGTTCCCATAGTTTCTGGAAACTTGCAAGATTCACGAAATGACAATTCTGAAGGAAGAGGTTCCTCAGTCCCTGTTGATTTTCGTACTGCCGAACATGTAGATCCGGAGGATGAATATGACAACCCGATAGATTCGGAAGCTGCCCACGCCAACCTTCCTTCCTCAGCCGATGATGCTTGCAACACAGAAGGACCAGTGCGCGATGATGACGCTGATCATGATGCCTTTATTGATGCAGCTATGGAGGAGGCCAGGTCTTCACCCGCGAAGAGATCGACTGGCGGCTTTGCCGACGAAGACGACCTCTACGATATGTAAGTATCTTCTTCCTTGAAACCGTACTTCATCCTTTTACTTCTTGCATTCTATTCATAACTTTTTGTTGATCACTTCCTTACACAACGACGAAGGTTTCGCCGAGCCGCCGGCCAAGAAGGCCAAACCCGGAGCCACTCCGCCGAACATCGCTGCTTCTGAAGCGTCGGTTCCTAGAGCAGCCCCCGCAGCTCAGATATCAACCGCTTCCTCCCTTTCTAAAGGGAAAGATGCGCCTTCAACTGCCGCTACCAGGACTCCTCCTTCTGTAAGTTCCTCTTGATTGCAACACGAACCTCTCTGGAGTGTATCTTGCTTAATGATTTTTCATTGAATATCCCCTTTTTTCTTCTTTTAGGACTTGCGAGGAGTTATCTCCTCTTTGGAGGCCTTTGCTTCCCAATTCACTTCTCTGGAAGCAGAGAAAGTTCGGCTCCAGAAGGAGGTTAAATCTACCTCCTCGAAGTTGGATGGTGCGGTCAAGATAGCTGCCGAGGCCCGCCAAGAAGTCGACTCCTTGAAGGAGGAGCTGGGCAAGCTGAAAGAGAAGTTGAGGGAGGAAGAGGCGACTAGGCTAGCTGCCGAAGCTCGGGCGGCTGAAAAGGATGAGCTCCTTCGCCAATCTTCCTTGGCTTTACTTGGTAATCTCTTTTATGCTTCTCTGTCAATTATCGCACTTCATGGGCTCAGCCTTTTATCAATGATCTCTTCTCATTCTACTCCTGCAGAAGCCGCCAACATTCCTGCCGACGCTTTGGACAAAATTCCAAACAATTCTCCGTCCAACGTCTTGTCGATGACTCTTGCTTCCCATCAGCTCACACGGGAGCTTCTTGAAAAGGGAAAGGGTGCCATGGCGCGGATACACTCGATGATCTTCCCCAAGATCAGTCAAGATAAAACTCTGGGGCAGTTGATCGACGCCTTTGCGATTGACACCAAGGAGGTTATCGAGGTATTCAAACGTACTTCGCGTACCTATGGCGCCGTCCTTGCCTTCCAACTTATGATGGGTCACGGCTTTAAGGCCGATATTGAAGAAATGTCTAAGGAGCTGTCGAAGGAGGAGGATGGGCGGTTGGTCGATTTGAGCACCTTCAAAGCGTCAGCCGTTAGATGTGCACGCCAGCTTCTTGAGTTGGTTTCATCAAGGAAGACGTCGGCAGGCCCTAGTTTATGATCCAGACGCAAGCGCTCTGATCTTTTGTAGCAAACTTTTTCTTTATTTGGATGTGAAACACTGTCTTGCTTGGATATCCTTCGGTTGTAATAAACTCTGTGCTAGCAATGTTGCTAGCACACTCTTTGTTATAATATTGTTACTTTCATTCTCCCGATGGGAGTATCTTTCGATGTTTCAAGGGATCGGTCTGTCATGCCTTTTTGACGCTGTTTCTTGCAGGTGTTCCCCGTGCCTGCATCTGTCGAAGATTCTTCGGGTGCCTTTTCTGAAGATGATCGGATCCAACGTATGAAGGATCGGATCACACAGTTAGAGAAGGATCTGCGCAGCACCTACGCCTTGGCTGCTATCGTCAAGAAGAAGAGCGAGATTGCGGCTGATGTGGAGTGCTACTCCCTTACTGAACTTCATAAAGCCACTGAAAGTTTAAACTGTAAGTTCCCTAACCCTTGCATTGATTGTTCTTCCGCCAAAACCATATTTGCCCGATCTTCCGTCAATTGCCTTGCCAGTCATATCTTTGAATCGTGCTGAAGAGAACAAGCGGGTCCATGAGCGCGTACACGCATTAACCTAGTTGTCGTCAGTCGAAGAAATTTTTTGGCGGGAGTGATACGTCTCCAACGTATCGATAATTTCTTATGTTCCATGCTTGTTTTATGATGATACACATATGTTTTATACATACTTTATGTCATATTTATGCATTTTCCGGCACTAACCTATTAACGAGATGTCGAAGAGCCAGTTGCTGTTTTCTGCTGTTTTTGGTTTCAGAAATCCTAGTAAGGAAATATTCTCGGAATTGGACGAAATCAATGCCCAGGATCTTATTTTTCCACGAAGCTTCCAGAAGTCCAGAGGAGATACGAAGTGGGGCGACGAGGCGACGCCACACTAGGGCGGCGCGGCCCAGGCCCTGGCCGCGCCGGCTTAGCGTGTGGGCCCCTCGCGTCGCCCCTAAACCTACCTCTTCGCCTATAAGAAGCCTTCGTCGAAAATAGTTCCAGTACCGAGAGCCATGATACGGAAAACCTTCCAGAGACGCCGCCGCCGCCAATCCCATCTCGGGGGATTCAGGAGATCGCCTCCGGCACCCTGCGGAGAGGGGAATCATCTCCCGGAGGACTCTTCACCGCCATGGTCGCCTCCGGAGTGATGTGTGAGTAGTTCACCCCTGGACTATGGGTCCATAGCAGTAGCTAGATGGTCGTCTTCTTCTAATTGTGCTATCATTGTTAGATCTTGTGAGCTGCCTAACATGATCAAGATCATCTATTTGTAATGCTACATATCGCGTTTGTTGGGATCCGATGAATAGTGAATGCTATGTTATGTTGATTATCAATCTATCATCTATGTGTTGTTTATGATCTTGCATGCTCTCCATTATTAGTAGAGGCTCTGGCCAAGTTTTTACTTGTAACTCCAAGAGGGAGTATTTATGCTCGATAGTGGGTTCATGCCTCCATTAAATCTGGGACAGTGACAGAAAGTTCTAAGGTTGTGGATGTGCTGTTGCCACTAGGGATAAAACATCAATGCTATGTCTAAGGATGTATTTGTTGATTACATTATGCACCATACTTAATGCAATTGTCTGTTGTTTGCAACTTAATACTGGAGGGGGTTCGGATGATAACCTGAAGGTGGACTTTTTAGGCATAGATGCATGCTGGATAGCGGTCTATGTACTTTGTCGTAATGCCCAATTAAATCTCACACTACTCATCATAACATGTATGTGCATGGTCATGCCCTCTTTATTTGTCAATTGCCCAACTGTAATTTGTTCACCCAACATGCTATTTATCTTATGGGAGAGACACCTCTAGTGAACTGTGGACCCCGGTCCATTCTTTTACATCGAATACAATCTACTGCAATACTCGTTCTACTGTTCTCTGCAAACAATCATCATCTACACTATACATCTAATCCTTTGTTACAGCAAGCCGGTGAGATTGACAACCTCACTGTCATGTTGGGGCAAAGTAATTTGGTTGTGTTGTGCAGGTTCCACGTTGGCGCCGGAATCCCTGGTGCGCCGCACTACACTCCGCCGCCATCAACCTTCAACGTGCTTCTTGGCTCCTACTGGTTCGATAAACCTTGGTTTCTTACTGAGGGAAACTTACTGCTGTACGCATCACACCTTCCTCTTGGGGTTCCCAACGGTCGCGTGTTGAACGGAAAGACACACGTCAACTACGCGCAGCAAGTAAATTGCTGGCGCTGTTGCCGGGGAGATCAAGACACGCTGCAAGGGGAGTCTCCACTTCCAATCTCTTTACTTTGTTTTTGTCTTGCTTTAATTTTATTTACTTCTTTGTTTGCTGCACTAAAACAAAACACAAAAAAATTAGTTGCTAGTTTTAGTTTATTCGCTATCTTGTTTGCCATATTAAAAACACACAAAAAAATTAGTTACTTGCATTTACTTTAATTTGCTTTTTGTTTTCATCATGTTTCCTCCTAAGTTTATTCTTAAAGATGTACCGGTAGGTCGAGGGTCTATCCTTGGGAAAGATAATATAGAAGATTTTTTCACTCATATTAGTACGGTTGAAGATTTTGAAGATAGACATTTGGTAGAACTTGCTCCTACTTATGAAATTGCTGTTGCTTCTTTAGTACACGCGTTAGAAGCTAGATTTGTTAATCTCAATCCTGTGATTCAACATATGTTTCTCACACTCAGTGATATGGAAGAAGGAGAAAAGAAAGATTTTGTGTTAGAAACCCTTCTTAAATAATTTGGTGGCATAGCAAGAGAAGCTAGAAAAGTCTTTGCTAAAAATAACTATGCTTGGCTTGTTCCCGAAAATTTGTTTGATGAGAATAGAAAGCCTAAGACTAATGAAAAGGGAGCCTCTGAAACTTACATAGGTAAGATACAATGCATAGTTGAGAAAACTCCAGACCCCGCTGTTGATACATCATCTCTTGATAACACTTGATACACACTTTCTGCGCCTAGCTGAAAGGCGTTAAAGAAAAGCGCTTATAGGAGACAACCCATGATTTTACTACAGCACTTTTGTTTTATATTTGAGTCTTGGAAGTTGTTGCTACTGTAGCAACCTCTCCTTATCTTAATTTTGTTGCATTGTTGTGCCAAGTAAAGTCTTTGATAGTAAGGTTCATACTAGATTTGGATTGCTGCGCAGAAACAGATTTCTTGCTGTCACGAATTTGAGCAGTAGGCTCTGTAGATAACTCACTAAATTCTGCCAATTTACGTGAGTGATCCTCAGATATGTACGCAACTTTCATTCAATTTGAGCATTTTCATTTGAGCAAGTCTGGTGCACCTAGAAAATTTGTCTTTACGGACTGTTCTGTTTTGACAGATTCTGCCTTTTATTTCGCATTGCCTGTTTTGCTATGCTTGATGGATTTCTTTATTCCATTAACTTTCAGTAGCTTTGTGCAATGTCCAGAAGTGTTAAGAATGATTATGTCACCTCTGAACATGTGAATTTTGATTATGCACTAACCCTCTAATGAGTTGTTTTGAGTTTGGTGTGGAGGAAGTTTTCAAGGATCAAGAGAGGAGGATGATACAATATGATCAACGAGAGTGAAAGCTCTAAGCTTGGGGATGCCCCGGTGGTTCATCCCTGCATATTTCAAGAAGACTCAAGCATCTATGCCCAAGGCATCCCCTTCTTCATCGACAACATTATCAGGTTCCTCTAATGAAACTATATTTTTATTCCATCACATCTTATGCGCTTTACTTAGAGCGTCTGTATGTTTTTATTTTTGTTTTGTTTGAATAAAGTTGGATCCTAGCATTCATTGTGTGAGAGAGAGACACGCTCCGCTGTTGCATATGGACAAATATGTCCTTAGGCTTTACTCATAATGTTCATGGCGAAGGTTGAAACTGCTTCGTTAAATTGTTATATGGTTGGAAACGGGAAATGCTATATGTGGTAATTGGTATAATACATTGAATAATGTGATACTTGGCAATTGTTGTGCTCATGTTTAAGCTCTTGCATCATATACTTTGCACCTATTAATGAAGAAATACATAGAGCTTGCTAAAATTTGGTTTGCATGATTGGTCTCTCTAAGGTCTAGATATTTTCTAGTAAGGGTCGAACAACAAGGAAGACGGTATAGAGTCTTATAATGCTTACAATATGTCTTTTATGTGAGTTTTGCTGTACCGGTTCATACTTGTGTTTGTTTCAAATAACCTTGCTAGCCTAAGCCTTGTATTGAGAGGGAATACTTCTCATGCATCCAAAATCCTTGAGCCAAACACTATGCCACTTGTGTCCACTATACCTACCTACTACATGGTATTTCTCCGCCATTCCAAAGTAAATTGCTTGAGTGCTACCTTTAAAATTTCCATTCTTCGCCTTTGCAATATATAGCTCATGGGACAAATAGCCTAAAAACTATTGTGGTATTGAATATGTACTTATGCATCTTATCTCTTATAAGTTGTTTGTTGAGCGATAACCATGTTCCTGGGGACGCCATCAACTACCCTTTGTTGAATATCATGTGAGTTGCTATGCATGTTCGTCTTGTCTGAAGTAAGGGCGATTTACCATGAGTTGAATGGTTTGAGTATGCATATTGTTAGAGAAGAGCATTTGGCCGCTAACTAAAGCCATGATCCATGGTGGAAGTTTCAGTTTTGGACAACTATCCTCAATCTCTTATGAGAATATTATTTGTTGTTGAATGCTTATGCATTAAAGAGGAGTCCATTATCTGTTGTCTATGTTGTCCCGGTATGGATGTCTAAGTTGAGAATAATCAAAAGCGAGAAATCCAATGCGAGCTTTCTCCTTAGACCTTTGTACAGGTGGCATAGAGGTACCCCTTTGCGACACTTGGTTAAAACATATGTATTGGGATGATAATCCAGGTAATCTGAGCTAATTAGTACAAGGTGCAGGCACTATTGGTAATCTATGCATGAGGCTTGCAACTTGTAGGATATAATTTACATAATGCATATGCTTTATTACTACCGTTGACAAAATTGTTTCTTGTTTTCAAAATCAAAGCTCTAGCACAAATATAGAAATCAATGCTTCCCTCTGCGAAGGGCCTTTCTTCTACTTTTATGTTGAGTCAGTTTACCCATTCCTCTCCATCTTAAGAAGCAAACACTTGTGTGAACTGTGCATTGATTCTTACATACTTGCATATTGCACTTATTATATTACTTTATGTTGACAATATCCATGAGATATACATGTTACAAGTTCAAAGCAACCGCTGAAACTTATATCTTCCTTTGTGTTGCTTCAATGCCTTTACTATGAATTTATTGCTTTATGAGTTAACTCTTATGCAAGACTTATTGATGCTTGTCTTGAAAGTACTATTCATGAAAAGTCTATGCTATATGATTCAATTGTTTACTCATTATATTTACCATTGCTTCGAATCGCTGCATTCATTACATGTGCTTACAATAGTATGATCAAGATTATAATGGCATGTCACTTCAGAAATTATCTTTGTTATCGTTTACCTACTCGGGACGAGTAGGAACTAAGCTTGGGGATGCTGATACGTCTCCAACGTATCGATAATTTCTTATGTTCCATGCTTGTTTTATGATGATACACATATGTTTTATCCATACTTTATGTCATATTTATGCATTTTCCGGCACTAACCTATTAACGAGATGCCGAAGAGGCAGTTGCTGTTTTCTGCTGTTTTTGGTTTCAGAAATCCTAGTAAGGAAATATTCTCGGAATTGGACGAAATCAACGCCCAGGATTTTATTTTTCCACGAAGCTTCCAGAAGTCCGGAGGAGATACGAAGTGGGGCGACGAAGCGACGCCACACTAGGGCGGCGCGGCCCAGGCCCTGGTCGCGCCGGCCTAGCGTGTGGGCCCCTCGCGTCGCTCCTAAACCTACCTCTTCGCCTATAAGAAGCCTTCGTCGAAAATAGTTCCAGTACCGAGAGCCACGATACGGAAAACCTTCCAGAGACGCCGCCGCCGCCAATCCCATCTCGGGGGATTCAGGAGATCGCCTCCGGCACCCTGCCGAAGAGGGGAATCATCTCCCGGAGGACTCTTCACCGCCATGGTCACCTCCGGAGTGATGTGTGAGTAGTTCACCCCTGGACTATGGGTCCATAGCAGTAGCTAGATGGTCGTCTTCTCCTAATTGTGCTATCATTGTTAGATCTTGTGAGCTGCCTAATGATATGTCTCCAACGTATCGATAATTTCTTATGTTCCATGCTACTTTTATGATGATACTCACATGTTTTATACATACTTTATGTCATATTTATGCATTTTCCGGCACTAACCTATTAACGAGATGCCGAAGAGCCAGTTGCTGTTTTCTGCTGTTTTTGGTTTCAGAAATCCTAGTAAGGAAATATTCTCGGAATTGGACGAAATCAACGCCCAGGATCTTATTTTTCCACGAAGCTTCCAGAAGTCCGGAGAGGAAACGAAGTGGGGCGACGAGGCGCCCACACAACAGGGCGGCGCGGCCCAGGTGCTGGCCGCGCGGCCCTGGCGTGTGGGGCCCTCGTGGCGCCCCCTGACCTACCCTTCCGCCTACTTAAGCCTTCATCGATAATAGTTCCAGTACTGAGAGCCACGATACGGAAAACCTTCCAGAGACGCCGCCGCCGCCAATCCCATCTCGGGGGATTCAGGAGATCACCTCCGGCACCCTGCCGGAGAGGGGAATCATCTCCCGGAGGACTCTTCACCGCCATGGTCGCCTCCGGAGTGATGTGTGAGTAGTTCACCCCTGGACTATGGGTCCATAGCAGTAGCTAGATGGTTATCTTCTCCTAATTGTGCTATCATTGTTGGATCTTGTGAGCTGCCTAACATGATCAAGATCATCTATTTGTAATGCTACATGTTGCGTTTGTTGGGATCCGATGAATATGGAATACTATGCTATGTTGATTATCAATCTATCTATGTGTTGTTTATGATCTTGCATGCTCTCCGTTATTAGTAGAGGATCTGGCCAAGTTGATACTTGTAACTCCAAGAGGGAGTATTTATGCTCGATAGTGGGTTCATGTCTCCATTAAATCTGGGGGAGTGACAGCAACCCCTAAGGTTGTGGATGTGCTGTTGCCACTAGGGATAAAACATCAATGCTATGTCTAAGGATGTATTTGTTGATTACATTACGCACCATACTTAATGCAATTGTCTATTGTTTGCAACTTAATACTGGAGGGGGTTCGGATGATAACCTAAAGGTGGACTTTTTAGGCATAGATGCATGCTGGATAGCGGTCTATGTACTTTGTCGTAATGCCCAATTGAATTTCACAATACTCATCATAACATGTATGTGCATGGTCATGCCCTCTTTATTTGTCAATTGCCCAACTGTAATTTGTTCACCTAACATGCTATTTATCTTATGGGAGAGACACCACTAGTGAACTGTGGACCCCGGTCCATTCTTTTACATCGAATACAATCTACTGCAATACTCGTTCTACTGTTCTCTGCAAACAATCATCATCCACACTATACATCTAATCCTTTGTTACAGCAAGCCGGTGAGATTGACAACCTCACTGTCACGTTGGGGCAAAGTAATTTTGTTGTGTTGTGCAGGTTCCACGTTAGCGCCGGAATCCCTGGTGTTGCGCCGCACTACACTCCACCGCCATCAACCTTCGACGTGCTTCTTGACTCCTACTGGTTCGATAAACCTTGGTTTCTTACTGAGGGAAACTTACTGCTGTACGCATCACACCTTCCTCTTGGGGTTCCCAACGGACGCGTGTTGGACGGAAAGACATACGTCAACTACGCGCAGCAAGTAGATTTTCTGGCGCCGTTGCCGGGGAGATCAAGACACGCTGCAAGGGGAGTCTCCACTTCCAATCTCTTTACTTTGTTTTTGTCTTGCTTTACTTTTATTTACTTCTTTGTTTGCTGCACTAAAACAAAATACAAAAAAATTAGTTGCTAGTTTTACTTTATTTACTATCTTGTTTGCGTTCTCCATATTAAAAACACAAAAAAAAAATCAGTTACTTGTTTTACTTTACTTAATTCCATGCATGTTTTTATTTCACTAGTTAGGCTTAATGGAAAACAACAAAAATATTAGAGATCTTTATAGTATTTATCTTGAGTTAGGACATGATGTGTTTGAAGAGAAAATTAAAAAACCTATGGAACTTTGTATGCGTGCTAATGGCAATGTTATTAGTATGAATGCTTTGAACACCATTGTTGCTAATGCTATGGAAAATTCTAAGCTTGGGGAAGCTGGTTTTGATGAGCATGATATTTCTAGTCCCCCAAGCATGGAGGAGAAAATTTACTTTGATGATACTTTACCTCCTATATATGATGATTATGGTGATGAGAATAATAATGATAGCTATTTTATTGAATTTGCTCCCACTACAATTAATAGTAATAACTATGCTTATGTGGAGAGTAATAATTTTATGCATGTAGCTCATGATAAGAATGTTTCATGTGATAGTTATATTGTTGAGTTTCTTCATGATGCTACTGAAAGTCTTTATGAGAGAGGACAATATGGTTGTAGGGATTTCCATGTTACTAAAACACCTCTCTTTTTGCTGAAAATCTTGAAGTTGCGCTTGTCTAGTTTTCCTATGCTTATTGCATTATGCTTACATGACTTGTTTATTTACAAGATTCCTTTTCATAGGAAGTGGGTTAGACTTAAAAGTGTTTCTTATTTGCTTTTGATGCTCTCTTTTGCTTCAACTCTTATATCTTGCGAGAGCATCAATAAAATTACTGAGCCCATCTTAATGGCTATAAAGAAAGCACTTCTTGGGAGATAACCCATGTGTTTATTTTGCTACTGTTTTGTTGAGTCTTGGAAGTTGTTACTACTATAGCAACCTCTCCTTATCTTAATTTTGTTGCATTGTTGTGCCAAGTAAAGTCTTTGATAGTAAGGTTCATACTAGATTTGGATTGCTGCGCAGAAACAGATTTCTTGCTGTCACGAATTTGAGCAATAGTTTCTGTAGGTAACTCAGAAAATTCTGCCAATTTACGTGAGTGATCCTCAGATATGTACGCAACTTTCATTCAATTTGAGCATTTTCATCTGAGCAAGTCTGTTGCACCTATAAAATTCGTCTTTATGGACTGTTCTGTTTTGACAGATTCTGCATTTTATTTCGCATTGCCTATTTTGCTATGCTTGATGGATTTTTCTATTCCATTAACTTTCAGTAGCTTTGTGAAATGTCCAGAAATGTTAAGAATGATTATGTCACCTCTGAACATGTGAATTTTTGATTATGCACTAACCCTCTAATGAGTTGTTTTGAGTTTGGTGTGGAGGAAGTTTTCAAGGATCAAGAGAGGAGGATGATACAATATGATCAACGAGAGTGAAAGCTCTAAGCTTGGGGATGCCCCGGTGGTTCATCCCTGCATATTTCAAGAAGACTCAAGCGTCTAAGCTTGGGGATGCCCAAGGCATCCCCTTCTTCATCGACAACATTATCAGGTTCCTCTAGTGAAACTATATTTTTATTCCATCACATCTTATGTGCTTTACTTGGAGCGTCTGTATGTTTTTGTTTTTGTTTTGTTTGAATAAAGTTGGATCCTAGCATTCATTGTGTGGGAGAGAGACACGCTCCGCTGTTGCATATGGACAAATATGTCCTTAGGCTTTACTCATAATATTCATGGCAAAGGTTGAACTGCTTCGTTAAATTGTTATATGGTTGGAAACGGGAAATGCTACATGTGGTAAATGGTATAATATCTTGAATAATGTGATACTTGGCAATTGTTGTGCTCATGTTTAAGCTCTTGCATCATATACTTTGCACCTATTAATGAAGAAATACATAGAGCTTGTTAAAATTTGGTTTGCATGATTGGTCTCTCTAAGGTCTAGATATTTTCTAGTAAGGGTCGAACAACAAGGAAGACGGTGTAGAGTCTTATAATGCTTACAATATGTCTTTTATGTGAGTTTTGCTGTACCGGTTCATACTTGTGTTTGCTTTAAACAACCTTGCTAGCCTAAACCTTGTATCGAGAGGGAATACTTCTCATGCATCCAAAATCCTTGAGCCAAACACTATGCCACTTGTGTCCACCATACCTACCTACTACATGGTATTTCTCCGCCATTCCAAAGTAAATTTCTTGAGTGCTACCTTTAAAATTTCCATTCTTTACCTTTGCAAAATATAGCTCATGGGACAAATAGCCTAAAAACTATTGTGGTATTGAATATGTACTTATGCATCTTATCTCTTATAAGTTGCTTGTTGAGCGATAACCATGTTCCTGGGGACGCCATCAACTACACTTTGTTGAATATCATGTGAGTTGCTATGCATGTTCGTCTTGTCTGAAGTAAGGGTGATTTACCATGAGTTGAATGGTTTGAGTATGCATATTGTTAGAGAAGAGCATTGGGCCGCTAACTAAAGCCATGATCCATGGTGGAAGTTTCAGTTTTGGACAACAATCCTCAATCTCTTATGAGAATATTATTTTTGCTGAATGCTTATGCATTAAAGAGGAGTCCATTATCTGTTGTCTATGTTGTCCCGGTATGGATGTCTAAGTTGAGAATAATCAAAAGCGAGAAATCCAATGCGAGCTTTCTCCTTAGACCTTTGTACAAAGTGCATAGAGGTACCCCTTTGTGATACTTGGTTAAAACATATGTATTGCGATGATAATCCAGGTAATCCGAGCTAATTAGGACAAGGTGCGGGCACTATTGGTATACTATGCATGAGGCTTGCAACTTGTAGGATATAATTTACATGATACATATGCTTTATTACTACCGTTGAAAAAATTGTTTCTTGTTTTCAAAATAAAAGCTCTAGCACAAACATAGCAATCAATGCTTCCCTCTGCGAAGGGCCTTTCTTCTACTTTTATGTTGAGTCAGTTTACCCATTTCCTTCTATCTCAAGAAGCAAACACTTGTGTGAACTGTGCATTGATTCTTACATACTTGCATATTGCACTTGTTATATTACTTTATGTTGACAATATCCATGAGATATACATGTTACAAGTTGAAAGCAACCGCTGAAAATTAATCTTCCTTTGTGTTGCTTCAATGCCTCTACTATTAATCTATTGCTTTATGAGTTAACTCTTATGCAAAACTTATTGATGCTTGTCTTGAAAGTACTATTCATGAAAAGTCTTTGCTATATGATTCAATTGTTTACTCATTGTATTTACATTGCTTCGAATCGCTGCATTCATTACATGTGCTTACAATAGTATTGATCAAGATTATGATGGCATGTCACTTCAGAAATTATCTTTGTTATCGTTTACCTACTTGGGACGAGTAGGAACTAAGCTTGGGGATGCTGATACGTCTCCAACGTATCGATAATTTCTTATGTTCCATGCTACTTTTATGATGATACTCACATGTTTTATACATACTTTATGTCATATTTATGCATTTTCCGGCACTAACCTATTAACGAGATGCCGAAGAGCCAGTTGATGTTTTCTGCTGTTTTTGGTTTCAGAAATCCTAGTAAGGAAATATTCTCGGAATTGGACGAAATCAACGCCTAGGATCTTATTTTTCCACGAAGTTTCCAGAAGTCCGGAGAGGAAACGAAGTGGGGCGACGAGGTGCCCACACAACAGGGCGGCGCGGCCCAGGTGCTGGCCGTGCGGCCCTGGCGTGTGGGGCCCTTGTGGCGCCCCCTGACCTACCCTTCCGCCTACTTAAGCCTTCGTCGATAATAGTTCCAGTACCGAGAGCCACGATACGGAAAACCTTCCAGAGACGCCGCCGCCGCCAATCCCATCTCGGGGGATTCAGGAGATCGCCTCCGGCACCCTGCCGGAGAGGGGAATCATCTCCCGGAGGACTCTTCACCGCCATGGTCGCCTCCGAAGTGATGTGTGAGTAGTTCACCCCTGGACTATGGGTCCATAGCAGTAGCTAGATGGTTGTCTTCTTCTAATTGTGCTATCATTATCGGATCTTGTGAGCTGCCTAACATGATCAAGATCATCTATTTGTAATGCTACATGTTGCGTTTGTTGGGATCCGATGAATATGGAATACTATGCTATGTTGATTATCAATCTATCTATGTGTTGTTTATGATCTTGCATGCTCTCCGTTATTAGTAGAGGCTCTGGCCAAGTTGATACTTGTAACTCCAAGAGGGAGTATTTATGCTCGATAGTGGGTTCATGTCTCCATTAAATCTGGGGGAGTGATAGCAACCCCTAAGGTTGTGCATGTGCTGTTGTCACTAGGGATAAAACATCAATGCTATGTCTAAGGATGTATTTGTTGATTACATTACGCACCATACTTAATGCAATTGTCTGTTGTTTGCAACTTAATACTGGAGGGGGTTCGGATGATAACCTAAAGGTGGACTTTTTAGGCATAGATGCATGCTGGATAGCGGTCTATGTACTTTGTCGTAATGCCCAATTGAATTTCACAATACTCATCATAACATGTATGTGCATGGTCATGCCCTCTTTATTTTTCAATTGCCCAACTGTAATTTGTTCACCCAACATGCTATTTATCTTATGGGAGAGACACCACCAGTGAACTGTGGACCCCAGTCCATTCTTTTACATCGAATACAATCTACTGCAATACTCGTTCTACTGTTCTCTGCAAACAATCATCATCCACACTATACATCTAATCCTTTGTTACAGCAAGCCGGTGAGATTGACAACCTCACTGTCACGTTGGGGCAAAGTAATTTGGTTGTGTTGTGCAGGTTCCACGTTGGCGCCGGAATCCCTGGTGTTGCGCCGCACTACACTCCGCCGCCATCAACCTTCGACGTGCTTCTTGACTCCTACTGGTTCGATAAACCTTGGTTTCTTGCTGAGGGAAACTTACTGCTGTACGCATCACACCTTCCTCTTGGGGTTCCCAATGGACGCGTGTTGGACGGAAAGACATACGTCAACTACGCGCAGCACCTAACATGATCAAGATCATCTATTTGTAATGCTACATGTTACGTTTGTTGGGATCCGATGAATAGTGAATGCTATGTTATGTTGATTATCAATCTATCATCTATGTGTTGTTTATGATCTTGCATGTTCTCCGTTATTAGTAGAGGCTCTGGCCAAGTTTTTACTTGTAACTCCAAGAGGGAGTATTTATGCTCGATAGTGGGTTCATGCCTCCATTAAATCTGGGACAGTGACAGAAAGTTCTAAGGTTGTGGATGTGTTGTTGCCACTAGGGATAAAACATCAATGCTATGTCTAAGGATGTATTTGTTGATTACATTACGCACCATACTTAATGCAATTGTCTGTTGTTTGCAACTTAATACTGGAGGGGGTTCGGATGATAACCTGCGGTGACCCAGCATACCACTGCATGTTGTAGTATACAAGTCGTTGATATGATCTTTGTGAAGGGGCTTCCTCACAAGTTGCCATATCCCTCAGAGTGGTACAACAGAAACATTGCAGGTCATAACACTCCATACTTTATTACAAACATTGTCTTAACAAGTTGGTATTCTCATAGGTCCTATGAGAACAACCTAAGATATTACTTAAGTACGATTACAACTCATAACAAATATATAAAGAGCTCAACAACTTATTTAGGTAAATTCTACGTTGCTCGGCTCTAAGATACTAGGGTATGTCACTACTCCTCCACCTCCGTGTCATCTGGTCCGTAGACTATCCCATAGTCTACGCCTTCCACTCCGCCGGTAAGATCAGGTTCATCGTAGACCAACTCGTAGCTTCCTTCTGGTGCTCCATCGTTGATAGCCTCCACTTCCGGATCACAGTCTAGCAAGGGTGTCGAAAGAAAGTGAGTACAGAGGTACTCAGCAAGTTCTAAAAGAATAAAAGGTGTTTGATGCACTAGCTACGACCATTGATCAGGAAATCGCAGGTCAATGCATGTTTTGAAAACATTTCTTCAAAAGGTTGCTTTTATTATGAAAACTATGCCCGTCAGTCTTCACAGGTTGACTAGAACTTCGTGGAGTTCCTTTCCTGCCGCGTTCGCAGTTCCCTTCCCGGAACAGGGAGTGACAGCCACAATTTGATACACTCTGCAGAGGTGCGTTACTTTTCCCACAAGAGATCTCACCCTTTTTGCCATCCGCAGGGACTTGCCCCCGTTCACACTTCCTTTGGTGTGAGGCCAGGTATAAAGATCCAAGCCCACACCGCCTTCTCCGTGACTGCAAACCCACCCTTTTGTCCACCCGCACACCTCCAGTAGACTTTCCCCCGATAATACGGCTTTACTCATGGTGTACTTTGGACAATCCTTCATAGATCGGAAGAGATTAACATCACCAATGGATGGGGATTTAAAAGGATTTCCCAACCTATTGCGGCAGTGCCTCCAGCACCCCACCGTCTCTCCGATCCGTTGGCGTGCAGAAGGGAAAAGATACAGCTGGCTTTCCCAGAGCCATTATAGATCTCATGGTCAACGCGATTTGTATGGCGCTAGAATCACTGGACGGCATTGGTAATTAATCCTAGGGTGATATAACCCATTGCAATGGAACCTCCACCATATCAACACATACCATGGTTCCATTGCCAGCCACATAGTCATATTCATAGTTGGAAAATAACATTTCATTTGCGATGCAGGAATGATAAGTATATAGCTTTGCATTAAAGTAGTAGAAAATAATCAAGTTGACATGAGCAAGGGTGAACTTGCCTGTGGACTGCGAGATAGTGCAGTTCAATGCAGTTGATGGAACCTGGACCTCGGGTTCTGTAAGAAGCATCATTGTCCGGTAAGGACAATGTTATGAAAATCCAAATAATGCAATCATGGATGGATTATTTTATGTTGAATCCCTTTATCCCAATGAGTTATTACAATTTAGGGTTGTATTTAAGATTTATGTCTTTGACGGTAATTTACAATTAATTTAAAAGTATTAATCATTGTAATTCACACAAAGTACAACAATTTAAAGTAAAATGATTTTACTTGATAATTACCTTAGTCATTCCAAAAATAATTTGAAATTATAGAGTTATCTCTATAGTTTTTGGAATAAAAAGGAATATAGGATTTTTCTGGGTAAAATCCCCCTTTTAAAAGAAATGACTTGGAATAATAGAATTTCATTTTGAAATACTTGAAAATAAGTATTTGAACTTATTTGAGATTTTTCCTTGAATTTTAATTACAAGGAAATAATAATTTTAAATTCCAAGTTATTATTTAAATTCTGAAAATTCATCATTTTGAATTTGTTTCATAAATTCCATTTCATATTTTATTCTTGTTAAGATTTATTTTTCATTCATAAATCCAATTTTTATTGGATTTTTAAAGTTGTTTATGATTTATTAAAATTTGGTAAAGTTTTGGTCTTTTATTAAATGTAAAAAGACCAAAATACCCCCTGGACTCATATTGGGCCCAGCCCAATAACTCAAACCCAGGGACGGCCCAAATAGGCTGGCCCCCTTTTGGGTTCGGTGGCGCCGAAGCGGCCCACCTCACTCACTCGCACTCGGCCCTCTCCTCACTCGATCTAACCCTAGCCTCTGGCGACCCCGTGGCAATGGCGTCGCCGCCATGGCCGCCGGCCTGCTCCGGCCATCGCCGAGTTTCTCCGCCGTAGCCACCTATCGATTCGGAACCGCCGCGAGCAGATCTATCGATCTGTCCGCGCCGTTTTTCCCCTCTCGTCCTCTCCTGGCGGATCGCCATCGATCTGGATCTCCTGGCGAATCTCCTCGGGCGATTGTGAAGCTCCGACGAGCTCTCGCCCACGCCGTCGATGTGTGCGCCTCCGAGACCAACCTGGCGCGGGTGCTGCTCGCAGCGCTTGTGCCGTCGTCTCCATGCTGTGCTGCTGTGGTGGTGTTCGTCGGCGTAACGCCGGCGACTTCCCTGGCTTTGCAGCTGCTATGGCCGCGCGGGCACTGCCTCGCCATGCCATAGCTTCTGCCTCCAGGCGCGGGTAAGGTCCTCTGCTCCTCCTCCTACTCTTCTGTGCGCCTCCCTTGCCACTGTTCTTCTTCCTCCTCATACTCTGATGCTCTCTGGTGGTCCTGTGATCATCTAGAGCCATGCTATGGCTGCGCAAGCTGCCTGTGTTTCAGTTATTTGCAAGCTCATGGCCCATTTACCATTTCTTGGTACTGGCACATGATGCTTTGCTTGCTGTTCATGCTATGCTTGCTTTTCTGCTACTCCTAGCATGCTCTACACTTATCATGCTATGCTGTGCTTGCTTATGGCTTGATATACCCTGCTGTTCATGCTTATGGGCTTGCTATGCTTACTGGTTTATCATGCTTGCTTGTCTAGGTGTACTTGTGTTGCATCTGTGACACTTGTGTGTGTGCCAAGTGCTCGTGATATGATTCAAGCACTTCTTATGCAAGCCAATGATCCATTGGATCATTTCTTGCTTGTTGGCTAATCTCTCTCGTGTAGCTTGGCTTGCTATGATTGGTTAATTTGATCAATTGATTGTCATGATTGTTCTTGGCTAACACTGTGGCTATATGATTCACTTATCTGGTGATGCTGATGCGCAAGCATCCCTGTGCTGTTGCTTACTTGTATTGTTGCTTATTTCTAGCTATCTAGACTTGCTCTAGTGGCTATGAATTAAGTTGTATTGCTTAACAAAGATGTCGTCTTTGTCATGCTTAGCATGGATCTGTGATAAATTCATGCTTGGATTACTTAATTATGATGAACTGCTTATGCAGTGATGATTTAAATGTCTTGCTTGTATATGAGTTTGCTGTTCATGATTCTTTTACAAGCAATTAAAATCTGAATCCATTTCTGGATAGTGATGTGATCTATTTGGCTTTCTGTTAATTGGTGCTAAGTGTGATGTGACCTCAGTAGCCTTGCTACTGACTGGTTGCTCACATGATTGGTTGGATCTTGTTGGCTACTCAACTTTGCTTGCATATTAGGGGATCATAGTAAGTATGAATGCCAATATGCTTGCCTGTGAAGAAATCTAGGGTTTCTGATGGTTGCTTGCTTAGGATCTTCTGTGTAGTCTTAGCTGCTAATCTATGCTATCTACTGGTGCTATCTGTGCATGTGATCTTGCTAGTGTGCATCTGTGCATGCTTTCTAGCCTCTGTGCACATGATCTGTATCTGGATGGTTTCTGTCTTAGTAGCTTTTGACTGGCAGTAATCCTTGGTGAAAACCAAGTGATGATCTACCCATATGAGCATCTGCTCATCCCATGCTTATGCATATGATGGATTAGATCCATTGGATCTTTTCCAGGAACTAGGTATACCTTGTTCCAGCTCCTAGAAAGTAATGCTTTGTTGATGCAGACTTGGGTTTGTTCACAGCCCTTCACCTCCAGAGCTTGGATGATCTTCTAGGTCACCATGATCTCTGGTGGCTTGAATGGTTGTGTGTGTTGGTTCTGTTCTTGCTCAAGAACAGATGAACTATGCTTGTTTTTGCTTCCCCCTACCTGGTGATCTTATCTGGTCGACTGGTCACTGGTTTTAGGGTTTGTGCTCCTTTTATATGATCCCTACTTCTCTCCCTGCATTGACACACAAGCCTGGCATGCTTGGTGACTATGCTTTTGCATGGCCTTGCTGTTGCTGCCCAGCACACTTGAGCTGTGTGCTCTCATATGCTGAAACTTGAGCCCTGGTGTGTGCTCAGGTTTGGTCTGCTGCTGCCCTTATCTTGTGCTGTCCCTGGTTTTGGACAAGCACAAGTGTGCTGTGACTTGGTTCTGTCCAAACTGAATATTGTGTCACTTGCTAACTGTCTAAACTGAATCTTGAGCTAACACTTATATTCTGGCTAGTGTTGGTGCTTTATTATTGCAGGTTTGTGAAGATGGACATGGCCAGAAGATACTCTCCAAGCCATTTAGTCTAGGTTTTAGTTTAGGAATAAACTTGTAATCTTCATTTTCATTTCTGTTTCTTATTTATCAATTCTTGTATCAAGAATATTGTAAAGACTTTGTAATCTGTGTTGTTATCAATAAAGCCCAAGTTTTTGTTTATGAGCTTGTGATTATGTGACATTTATATTCTGGAATAAATATTGTATTTGTGATTCACTTTGAAATTCAAAGTGATTTGAATTCATGAGTTGTGTTTTTAAATTATGAATTCCATTTTCATTTTGTTCAATACTTATTGTTAAATGTATTGACACTTGTCAAATGAAATCAATTCCCCAAATCAAGCAAGATACAAAAGAGATCATGTCGAAATTTCCCTAACTCACATTGCCTAACCCTAAGTGCAAAATGAGAGAGAACCTCGATCCCTCTTAGGTTTAGTTGCAATAAGGCGCGAAAATTTCCCCCGTTTTGCGATGAAATGCACATCCCATTTCTAAATCTACCCTTCGTTGTTCCTATGTTCTGGGTTATTACATAACCTGAAGGTGGACTTTTTAGGCATAGATGCATGCTGGATAGCGGTTTATGTACTTTGTCGTAATGCCCAATTAAATCTCACACTACTCATCATAACATGTATGTGCATGGTCATGCCCTCTTTATTTGTCAATTGCCCAACTGTAATTTGTTCACCCAACATGCTATTTATCTTATGGGAGAGACACCTCTAGTGAACTGTGGACCCCGGTCCATTCTTTTACATCGAATACAATCTACTGCAATACTCGTTCTACTGTTCTCTGCAAACAATCATCATCCACACTATACATCTAATCCTTTGTTACAGCAAGCCGGTGAGATTGACAACCTCACTGTCACGTTGGGGCAAAGTAATTTGGTTGTGTTGTGCAGGTTCCACGTTGGCGCCGGAATCCCTGGTGTTGCGCCGCACTACACTCCGCCGCCATCAACCTTCAACGTGCTTCTTGGCTCCTACTGGTTCGATAAACCTTGGTTTCTTACTAAGGGAAACTTACTGCTGTACGCATCACACCTTCCTCTTGGGGTTCCCAACGGTCGCGTGTTGAACGGAAAGACATACGTCAACTACGCGCAGCAGGGAGCAGTCGAAGGCGTCGGCTGTTGCACAGTTTCAGGATCGGGTCCAGCAGGTCCACCATTTTTTCGACAAATGCTACAAGGCTCTGAGGGTGATTTGGAGGACAATGTTTCCCTTGAACAGAGTTCCTCCCACGCTATTAACTCTGATGTCGGAGTTTGGGAATACCAAGAAGATTCGGGACTTGGTGCGAGCGCAGGACTTTGTAGGGGCCAGGTTTACGCTTGCTCTTGTACTTGCGCGTTATCATTCAGCGAGTTTACTGTCTATTGCCAATGCAACCGGTGACTTGGAGACGCTGTACCCAAAGGTTTTGCTACCTGCTAGTATGATTGTCGACAAGCTGGAGAAGGATTCGAAGGCACCTGAAGAAAAAGACACTCCGCAAGGGTGATTTCAGGAATTAAGGTTGTTTGTATAGATGTTCTGACTACTTGATCCAAGTGTTAGGATCGTTTATTATTTGGTAGATACATGTATATGTATTTTTACCATGTTGATGCCGTTGGCAAATTTTGAAGGAGCAAATCTTAATTGCTCGTTTAGTCGTATATGTATTTCGTTGGTCGGCAAATCTTTTGAGTGATCAACTCGTGTTGCGGGTTTTGCTAATCCCGTTGTATGCGCAACTTTGCCTTCAACCGATGTATGCTTCGACAGCCATTCCCGAATTATTCGGGTGTAATGACTGCCGGTGAACCCGTTGTTCCTTGATATTTCCGTAAGCAAAATATCGAACGTGAGTTGTGTTGATGTGTACTTCCGGACTCTTGCTATTTACGGCGCTCGTAGAGGCATCTATAGCAGAGGGAAAGGTTAATGTCCTTGTTTATTTTGCATCCTGTAGCACTCGTAGAGGCATTTTTCAGAGCACGATCCTTTGCCGCGTACTGTGTTGGACCATCGTTTGCCAAGGTTTACAAAGATGCGGTTTAGGTGCTCCAGTCAACTGCAAAGCTTTTCAAGGAATCGAAACTTGAGTTCTTATTAAAAAACGCGGGACTAAGGGCGAAAAAAGGGGAAGCCCTGTTTAGAAAGGAAAATGAAACTAAATGCTAGTAGATTGCTTAAGTATTGAAGGGGTTCTTCTCATCTTCTGGCTTGGTCACCGTGTTGGTGTTTTTTGAAGCGTCATCGACTTCGCCAGGGATCTGGGCAGCGATTGTCAGTGTCTTGCTGCCTCCTATATCTTCTGCATCGTCAACTGCCGAAGCTTTTGCTGCCGAAACTTGGGCTGCCAAAGTTTGTACTGCCGGAGCTTCAAGGGCGAGGTCGGCTGACTTCTTTTTTGCTCCTCTAACGCGTTCTTCTTCCTTGATACTGCGTGACGAGGTCTTTGGCGGAAGGTCAGCAATTTCCTGCCTCAGGCCAAACTTAGCAGCAATCCTCTGAAAGTCCCGATCACAATTGTTCGAGCGTGAGAAACTTCCATAGACTGTAATGTTTGTCCCGTTGTTCCCAGGCATTTTCAGCTTGAGGTATGCGTAGTGCGGTACAGCCATGAACTTGGCATAAGCTAGTCTCCCGAGTATAGCGTGATACTGCGACTCCTAGTTCACGACTTCGAACTCGATCTTCTCCTTCTTGAAATTGTCGGGTTTGCCAAAGACGACGTTCAGGTACGCTTTGCCAAGAGAGTACGCTGGTGAAGTAGGGAGGATCCCATGGAAGCAGGTGTCTGATTCTTCTAGCATTCTCATGGTGATCCCCATACTCTGGATTGTGTCAAGGAATATCAGATTGAGTCCACTTCCTCCGTCCATGAAGACTTTGCTCATCTTGAATCCTCCTATCTGTGCTTCGACCACTAGGGCAGCATGTCCTGGTTTTGGTATAGTCATCGGGTGATCCGCTCGGCTGAACGTGATGTTCTGAGACGACCACTCGACATACTCAGGGATGTTCGCCATGATGCTTTCTGCCAGGTTGATTTCTCGGGTGAGCTTCTTCATTTCTCTCCTTGAAACACCTGTCCTGTGGATCATACTCATCTGCCCACGTGGTGGTGGAAATGCCTCGTTGGGTTGATGAGGTTGAGCTTGCTGGACCTGGTGTTGCGGTGGGGGTGGTGGTGGTGGTAGCTGTTGCTGGCCTGCCTGCTGGATGAGTTTATGCATATCGATGAACTGCCGACAGTCCCTGAGCAGGTGGCTGGACTTTATTTTACCATCCATGGAATTGGTATACGAATGCAGGTAGCAGGGGGCGTTGATCTGCTCAGCGTAGGGTAGTTCGGGGGTTCTCTGTTGTCGTGGTTTATAGTTGCCACGGTTCCCAGAGTTGTTCCGATTACCATCCTGTCGATCATCACGCCTGTCATCGTACCGATCGTCCTGCCGATCTGAGTATCCTGCGGCTACCAAGTTGTTGTCATCATAGCTGCGGTTCTTCCTTCTCTTGTTACGATCCCTTCGACCACCCGAATCATGCTTCGGCTGGTCATCGTCTTCGTCATCGCTGCGCTGTCGTGGCTTTCGAACGTTGTCTTCGCCATCGGCCCAACTGTTGGCGATTTCCATTAACTTGGTTATGGTTTTCGGCTTCTTGCGTCCGAGTTCTTCTATATAGCTTTCACGTCGGATGCCGTCGCTGAAGGCGTCGATTGCTCTATCGACAGATACGTCTTCTGCAGCGTTCAGGAGCTTGGTGAATCTCCCGATGTATGCGCGCATCGACTCCTTCTGCTTTTGCTGACAGTGCCGTAACTCTTCGATCCCGACGGGCCTTTTGTACGTTGCTTGAAAGTTGGCGACGAAGGCTTCTACTAGGTCATCCCATGACTTGATGGAACCCTTCGGCAGACCTCTTAGCCAGGCTCACGCTGAGTCCTTCAGGTAAAGCTGCAGGCACTGCATTGCTGCTATCTGGTTGCCTTTTTGCAGAATCACTGTTTGTAGATAATCCTCTATCCAGGACCTCGGCTCCTGCTGCCCATCGTACTTGGCGGCGTCGGTAGGGGTGGGTTTGAACTTCCTGGGTGGCATCGCCTCCCGGATTTTGTAGCTTAAACAATCGGCTCCCCTAAGCTCGCCGTCGTTCTCCTGGCTCTCATCCGAAGAATCACTGTCGTGTTCCTCTCTGGCGGCACGTCGCCGCCTTGCTTTGTCGATCCTACTCTGAGTAATTTCATCCCGAGCATCTCTCGCATGGTGTTTTGAACCACTAGCTTGCAACGTGGTCTTGTCCTTTCTTGGGACCAGATTGTCTCCCAATATCGCGAGACTTTCTAGGGCACCTCGGTGGGCTTGAGCCATGGAACCTTCAGGGCGCTGATTGATGAGATATGCAGCGAGATTAGCGGTTGCTCCCGTGACGGTCTTTGGTCGTGGCATGCCCGCGGTGTCTGTGGTCATGAATGACTTGGTTAGATTTGATGTTATTTCTCTAGCATCGTCTTCCGAGAGCCTGGACATTCTTGATCGATGTTTGCTTCCTCCGTGAGTACTTCGAGAGGCGCTTCCCTGCGAGCCCCTTCGTCGCTCGCTGCATCGGTCTGCCGCAGATAGGCGTCTCTCGAGGGTGGCTTGCTCCTTGGATAGTCGCTCCCGATTTTTCTCCAATATGGAGCGGTAAGCATTGAGAGTGCCAACCGTGGTTCCTGCCGGAAGTGGCGTGTTGTTAAGCACGACTGCCTTGGCTGCTGCCCACTCCTCCTCTGCGATGGTATGGTCGCTGTTGTTGTTGTTGTTGTTGTTGTTGTTGTTGGCGCTGTTCTCAAAACTAGCTCGCCTGCTGGAACGGGGAGTGCGATCTCCATCTCCCCTATTGGCAACATAAACTTGGAGGGGCGCCGCTCTTCGGGTGTCTCCTTGGGTGATGCTGTCGATGCTGTCCTCTCCCGATGAATAGTGGGCATTGCAGATGAACGGCGTGTCGCTCGACCCTAGCCCGTGCCTGGTGTCGCAGTTCATGCTGTAGTACGAGGTTAGCTCCGAGGACGCGGGATCGTCGGACCCGACCGACATGGAGGATGCCGAACGAGGAGTCGAAGGCGCGGGCGAACTCGTCGGGCTTATCAGGCCAGCCGAAAGGTCGAGTGATGACGATGCGCTTGGGCTCGTCGATCTGGAGATGGGCGATTCCAGCAGCCGAAGGATTCCTTCCGAGTTGACGTTGTAGTGGACGCTCCCGAAGGTCATCTCCATGTTGCCTTGTAGATCGGAGAAAGTCGAGCGAGACGAGTCGCTGTGCGGGGTGAATTCGTAAGAGCTGAAACGAATCAGGCTTCCCAGATGAGGCGATGACGGTGTTGATGAAGCTGCTGATGACATGACGGGTTCCGCCGATGTCCGATCTTGTGCCGACAGGGTTCCCACAGACGGCGCCAATTGTCGAGGGTACTCCTCGGCAATGTCCTTCGTTTGGGGCTTAGGGTTAGCGGAATCCTGCAAGCTGACACGAGACATCGGTTCACAGACAAGCGGGGAGAGCGATTTACCCAGGTTCGGGGCCCTCGATGAGGTAAAACCCTTACGTCCTGCCTGTCTGTTCTTGATTATGATGATAATGGATTACAATGGGGTGCCGAATAGTTCGGCTGAGATCTCGTCGGGAAGCTAAGTGCTATGGTGACCTAGCTCTGGACTTTCTGGTGGCTAGTATTGCTACGATTGGTTCTGTCCCTCGGCAGCCCCTCTCCTGGCCTTTATATAGGAGGCCAGGTCTCAAGAGGTCTAACCAAGTACGACTAGGTTTACAACAGCTTTAGATCTAATCTTTCCTTGTTCGTCCGCTTCCTTGTCTTGCCCGCCAAGGATTCCTCTGGTGCGCCGCCCAGGTGGCCCATCTTGCCTCCAGGTGTCTTCATGGGCCTTCAACTAATCAACGCAGGATAGGGCAATGTCGGTTACCCGAAGGGTAATGCCCACGTCAGGTGCCTTCCAACATTTCACATACCATGGAGGAGTGTCTATTTGTGATTAATTGGGGCTGGGAACCCCGTTGCCAGCTCTTTTTGCAAAATTATTGGATAAGCGGATGAAGCCACTAGTCCATTGGTGAAAGCTGCCCAACAAGATTGAAAGATAAAACACCACATACTTCCTCATGAGCTATAAAACATTGACACAAATAAGAAGTAATAACTTTTGAATTGTTTAAAGGTAGCACACGAAGTATTTACTTGGAATGGCAGGAAATACCACATAGTAGGTAGGTATGGGGACACACATGGCATAGGTTTTGGCTCAAGGTTTTGGATGCACGAGAAGCATTTCCTCTCAGTACAAGGCTTAGGCTAGCAAGGTTGTTTGAAGCAAACACAAGTATGAACCGGTACATCAAAACTCACATAAGAACATATTGCAAGCATTATAATACTCTACACTGTCTTCCTTGTTGCTCAAACACTTTTACCAGAAAATATCTAGACCTAGAGAGACCAATCATGCAAACCAAATTCAACAAGCTCTACGGTAGTTCTCCACTAATAGGTTTAAACTACATGATGCAAGAGCTTAAACTTGATCTACTTGAGAGCTCAAAACAATTGCCAAGTATCAAATTATTCAAGACAATATGAGGCATTTTCTGTTTCCAACCAAATAACAATAAATGCAATAGCTTCCAACTTTTACCATTGAACATTAAAAGTAAAAGCGAAGAACACAAGTGTTCATATGAAAAAGCGGAGCGTGTCTCTCTCCCACACAAGGATTGCTAGGATCCGAAATTATTCAAACACAAACAAAAATAAAACATACAAACGCTCCAAGTAAAGCACATAAGATGTGACCGGATAAAAATATAGTTTCAATAGAAGAAACCTGATAAATTGTTGAAGAAGAAGGGGATGCCTTGGGCATTGATGTCTACTCACGCTTCTTTTCCTGTAGACAGTGTTGGGCCTCCAAGAGCAGAGGTTTGTAGAATAGCAGCAAGTTTTCCCTTAAGTGGATAACCCAAGGTTTATCGAACTCAGGGAGGAAGAGGTCAAAGATATCCCTCTCAAGCAACCCTGCAACCACAATACAAGAAGTCTCTTGTGTCCCCAACACACCTAATACACTTGTCAGATGTATAGGTGCACTAGTTCGGCGAAGAGATAGTGAAATACAGGTGGTATGAATGAATATGAGCAGTAGTAACGGCGCCAGAAAATACTTGATGCTACAACTGGCGTGTGGTTGATGGTGGGAATATTGCGAGCGATACGGATGCAAGAAACAAGAAACAAGCGATGATTGCAGTATTTGGGAACAAGGCCTAGGGATTATACTTTCACTAGTGGACACTCTCAACATTGATCACATAATAAAACCACTCTACACTCTCTTGTTGGATGATGAACACCACTAATTGTGTAGGGCTACAAGAGCACCTCAATGCCGGAGTTAACAAGCTCCACAATATTCGATATTCATATTTAAATAACCTTAGAGTGCATGATAGATCATTGCAATTATACCAAGTACTAACATAGCATGCACACTGTCACCATCATACTATGAAAGGAGGAATAGATCACATCAATACCATCATAGTAATAGTTAACTTCATAATCTACAAGAGATCACAATCATAAACTACGCCAAGTACTACATGATGCACACACTGTCACCATTACATCATGGAGGAGGAATAGAGTACTTTAATAACATCACTAGAGTAGCACATAGATTAATAGTGATACAAAGCTCATATGAATCTCAATCATGTAAGGCAGCTCATGAGATCATTGTATTGAAGTACATAGGAGAGAGATTAACCACATAGCTACCGGTACAGCCCTTAGCCTCGAAGGAGAACTACTCCCTCCTCATGGGAGACAGTAGCGGTGATGAAGATGGCGGTGGTGTCGATGGAGATGCCTTCCGGGGGCACTTCCCCGTCCCGGCGACGTGCCGGAACAGAGACTTCTGTCCCCAGATCTTGGCTTCGCGATGGCGGCGGCTCTGGAAGGTTTCTCGTACCGTGGCTTTTTCGTATCGAAGATTTAGGTCAGGGACCTTTAAATAGGCGAAGAGGCGGAGTCGGAAGGCTGACGAGGAGGTGACACAATAGGGTGGCGCGGCCCCCCCTCTGGCCGCGCCGGGCACACGTGTGGGGCCCACAGGGCCCTCCTCTGGTGTCTCTCGGGTGTTCTGGAAGCTTCGTGGAATTATAAGATGCTGGGCGTTGATTTCGTCCAATTCCGAGAATATTTCCTTACTAGGATTTCTGAAACCAAAAACAGTAGAAAACAGGAACTGGCACTTCGGCATCTCGTCAATAGGTTAGTTCCGGAAAACGCATAAAAACGATATAAAGTGTGAACAAAACATGTAGGTAATGTCATAAAACAAGCATGGAACATAAGAAATTATCGATACGTTGGAGACGTATCAGGCATCCCCAAGCTTAGACGCTTGGGTCTTCTTGAAATATGCAGGGATGAACCACGGGGGCATCCCCAAGCTTAGACTTTTCACTCTTCTTGAGCATATATCATCCTCCTCTCTTGACCCTTAAAAACTTCCTTCACACCAAACTTCTCATAAACTTCATTAGAGGGGTTAGTACTCAAAAAAAAACTTTAATCCACTTTAGTCCTGTAGTGACACATTGCAAGAACTCAATAAAACATTAGCTACAGCTCTCCAAGTTAGAAAGCCTTGCTTAAAGTCCACAAGAAACAATGCAAAAAAAACAGAGACAGAATCTGTCAAAACAGAACAGCCAGTAAAGACGAATTTTTTAGAGGTACTTCCGTTGCTCAAATCAGAAAACTCAAAACTAATGAAAGTTGTGTACATATCTGAGGAACACGCACAAAAATTGGCAGATTTGTCCGAGTTACCTACAGAGAACCCTGCCCAAATTCGTGACAGATAGAAATCTGTTTCTGCGCAGAAATCCAAATCTAATATCAACCTTCGATTAGAGACTTTACTTGGCACAACATTGCAATAAAATAAAGATAAGAAGAGGTTGCTACAGTAGTAAAAACTTCCAAGACACAACAAAACAGTAGCAAAATAAAGACATGGATTATCTCCCAAGAAGTGCTTTCTTTATAGCCATTAAGATGGGCTCAACAATTTTAATGATGCACTCGCAAGAAATAAGAGTTGAAGCAAAAGAGAGCATCAAAAAGCAAATTCAAAACACATTTAAGCCTAACCTGCTTCCTATGCATAGGAATCTTGTACACAAATAAATTCATGAAGAACAAAGTGGCAAGCATAGGAAGATAAAACAAGAGTAACTTCAAAAGTTTCAGCATATAGAGAGGTGTTTTAGTACTATGAAAATTTCTACAACCATATTTTCCTCTCTCATAATAATTTTCAGTAGCTTCATGAACAAACTCAACAATATAACTATCACATAAAGCTTGTTTTTCATGATCCACAAACACATAATTTTTATCAAGCTCAAAAATAGTGGGATTAAAACTTTTAAACCCACTTTTATCAATAACATAACAAGATGATTGATCAATCTCAAGAGATATGGGACTCCTACATAAAGTCAAGAACTCTCCAATCCCATTTTCATTAGTAGTACAATTAATATTATCAAGTAGCATAGGACCATCATCTAGAGCTTTATCATAAACATTTGCTACGCAAAACTCTTTAGTACCATGCATTTCGATATCAGGCACAAACAAAGCATTATCATAAGATTTATCAAAATAGCATGGATTATCATAGATAACAGTAGCATAATTATTCTCACAAGTTTTACTCATAGGTACTATTTCAAGAGAATCCACAGGAACATAACATTCATCCTCCTTTGGTAAGCATGGAGGACAATCAAATAGTGTAAGAGATAAAGAGTTACTCTCATTAGAAGGTTGGCATGGGTAGCTAATCCATTCTTCCTCCTTTTGTTCATCACTATCCTCTTCTTTTTCATCCAATGAGCTTTCAGGTTCATCAATTTCCTCCTCTTTTTCATCCAATGAGCTTTCAGGTTCATCAATTTCTTCTTCCACAGGTTCCTGCAAATTGTGAGTGCATTCTTGTGCATTAATGAGTCTCTCTTTATAATCAATGATATAAGGATTATTGCTGTAACTTTCTATGCAAAAATTAAGGATAGAAGAGACATAATCTTTAAGGTCCTTACAAGCAACACAAGTTTCATAATTTTTAGCCATGAAGGATTCGATCTCAGAAGCTCCCATAAATAAAACAAATTGTTCTACTTCTTCGAACCCAAAATGAATATAGTTATTCCAATTATAGTTTTTAATTAAAACTTCTTCACTAAAACCACATTGGAATTTAAGATGTTTAGTATACTGTTGAGAGCAACAGTTTATATCATGACGTTTAAGCAAGATTTTAGCAATTGTATTCAATTTTTCTATCACAACACTCATGACTTTACCCGTTCTTGATTCTCTATAATTATTATATAATTCTATAAGCTCAAAATAGGTTGTGGGTTCTCCCATAACAACAGTTTTAAATTTTTCAGTTTTTCAATTTTTTATGGATTTTTGGGTATATAAGAAAATAAGACAAAAACAAACTAGACAAAAGTAAACTAAGCAAAATAATACTAGACAGAAATAAACTAAGCACAAATAAACTAGACAAAAGTAAACTAAGCAAAACAAAACAAAATAAAATAAAAACAGAGAGAGAGGTAGAGTGTACTTCCCAGGTGAACTTATGAGTAGAGCTATGCCTCCCCGGCAACGGCGCCAGAAAATAGTCTTGATGACCCACAAGTATAGGGGATCGCAACAGTCTTCGCGGGAAGTAAAACCCAATTTATTGATTCGACACAAGGGGAGACAAAGAGTACTTGAAAGCCTTAACAGCAGAGTTGTCAATTCAGCTGCACCTGGAAACAGACTTGATCGCAAGAGTTTATCAGTAGTAACAGTTTTATAGCAGTAGCAGTAGTGAAATATCAGCAGCGGAGTAACAAAGACAGCACTAGTGATTATAGTAAACATCAGGATTAAAATACTGTCGGCACAGGGATGGATGAACGGGCGTTGCATGGATAAGAGAAACTCATGTAACAATCAAAGCAGGGCATTTTGCAGATAATAATAAAACGGTATCCAAGTACTAAGCAATCCATAGGCATGTGTTCCATATTTAGTCGTACGTGCTCGCAATGAGAAACTTGCACAACATCTTTTGTCCTACCAGCCGGTGGCAGCCGGGCCTCTAGGGAATCTACTGGAAATTAAGGTACTCCTTTTAATAGAGCACCGGAGCAAAGCATTAACACTCCGTGAACACATGTGATCCTCACATCACTGCCTTCCCCTCCGGTTGTCCCAATTTCTGTCACTTTGGGGCCTCGGGTTCCGGACAGCGACATGTGTATACAACTTGCAGGTAAGATCATAAAACAATGTATATCATCATGAAACAATAACATGTTCAGATCTGAGATCATGGCACTCGGGCCCTAGTGACAAGAATTAAGCATAACAAGTTGCAACAATATCATCAAAGTACCAATTACGGACACTAGACACTATGCCCTAACAATCTTATGCTATTACATGACCAATCTCATCCAATCCCTACCATCCCCTTCAGCCTACAGCGGGAGAATTACTCACACATGGATGGGGGAAACATTGTTGGTCGATGGAGAGGCGTCGGTGGTGATGATGGCGATGATCTCCTCCAATTCCCCGTCCCGGCGGAGTGCCAGAATGGAGTTTCTGGTCCCGAGACGGAGTTTCACGATGGTGGCGGCGTTCTGGATGGTTTCTGGCGACTTCGACTTTTTGTTAATAGGTTAGTTCCGGAAAACGCATAAAAATATTATAAAGTGCGAGCAAAACATGTAGGTATTGTCATAAAACAAGCATGGAACATCAGAAATTATAGATACGTTGGAGACGTATCAGTTATGTAAAGAGCATAGTTCAGAGCAATACAAATGTTGACAGAAGAAACAAATAGAACTCAAGAGAGTTTGTAACACTATGTTACAAACTTAAGAGTGAAAATTTAGTGTATGATGAATATAAGCAAGCTAATTTGGTGTTTCCAAATTTCAAAAAAGCATTAGACAGAGCCGGTGATAATATCAAACATAAATCATGACATGTATATGTGGCTTAAAAAAATATACCCGAACCCTTGGATGGTTACGGCCCAGCTGGTGCTTGGACTTGAGCTTATATACGCATGCAGAAGGTGGGGCTGAGAGTAACTTGGTGGCAGCCTCTGCAGATGCCTCATCAGCAGCAGTTGCAATCCTTTTGACCAATGAAGACTTAGCAGTTCCAGTCTGCATACGAAAAATTGAATAGCAACAGACATCAGTAGTGATATTGAATGAATCTATGAGACACTGATGCATATAGTGCTGGATGTAAGTGGAAGAATAGGGTGTGTGTTTATGAACTTTTGGTAAGCATTAGACAAAGTTGGCAATAAAAAAATCAAATCATGTATGAGAATTAAGAAAATATACCCGCTTCATGAAAAGGATAGCACCCAGCTAGCCCGTGGCCTTGTGCTTGTAGAGGTTTTTAGAAGATGGTGGCGGCACCATCGTCTTTACAGCAGCCTCATCAGGATCATTTTTTATCCATTTATGTAGAGGTGCAGAAGTTTCATCCTGCATATGAATAGCAATAGAACTCAGCATTGATATTTAATAAATCTACGAGATAGACTGATGCATATAATGCGAGATGTAAGTGGAAGAATAGGGTTGTGCATAGACAACAGTTCACAACAATGCAAATGATTACAAAAGAAACCAACGGAACTCAACAGTTTATATACTGGATGAGACAGACTGAAAAGTGAAAAATTATTGTATGATGATTGTAAGCAAACATGGTGTCTCTGAACTTTTGGTAAGCATTAGACAAAACCAACAATAATTAAATCGATAATAATAAAATCATGTATGTGGATTAAGAAAATATACCGGATTCATTAAAAGGTCACCACCCAGCTGGCCCGTGGCCTCGTGCTTATAGAGGTTTTTGAAAGATGGTGCTGGCACCTTTATCCTCACAGCAGCCTCATCAGCCTCATTTTGTATCCACTTGAGTAAAGGCGCAACAGTTTCAGCCTGCATAGGAATGAGAACAGAGCTCAGCAGTGATATTGAATGACTCAGAGACAGACTGATGCATATAGTGTTGGATGTAAGTGGAAGAACATGGCTGTGTATGGACAACAATCACAACAATGCAAGGGTGTGTTCGGTTCTGAAACAACGTGAAATGGAATGGAATGGTTCCATTTCAGAGAAATGGAATGGTCCCATCTCCGCGTTCAGTTTGGATAAAAGGGAGGAACGAAATGGTAACTTTTTTTCGGTAGGGAAAATTGGAGAGCAGAACAGATCGAGATTAAACTAATCTTTTGTCTCAAAATTGTAATTGTCAATGGCAAATGATAATTTAATCTCAAATTCGTAATTAACAGCGCCTAATGGTACTTTTAATCTAAAAATCGTAATTTACATCATTTTTTGTTGGGTTAGAGGAACTGGAGAGTAGATGAACATTAGTGTATGATGATTGTAAGCAAGCGGATTTGGTGTTTCTGAACTTTTGGCAAGCATTAGACAATACCGACAATAAACAGACAAAAATTAAGGCATATATGTGAATTAAGAAAATATACCATATTTATTAAAAGGTCACCACCCAGCTGGCGTGTGGCCTTGTGCTTGTAGAGGTATTTAGAAGATGGAGACAACATCAACATACTGGCAGCCTCATCAGCTGCAGTTTTGATTTTCCTTTTGAGTAAAGACCCTAAAGTTTCAGTCTGCATATAAATAGCAAAAAGCAGACCTCGGCAGTGATATTGAATTACTGTATGAGATAGACTGATGCATATAGTGGATGCTCTTAGCCTTTTGCACCATGAACACTAGCTATGTGTCGTCGTGGTGAACAGACAGATGCCATAGGATGGCTTAGATTGGGGCCGAATGGACGCAAGAGGATTCGGGGGAGGGTTTGCGATCAGGTGGGAAGAGATTCCGGATGATTTCCTCAAGAACTTGGCCAAGGCCAGAGGTTGAAGAAGAAAGACACAAGGAAGAACTCCCTCTAGATCACCATGTTCATAGATTCACACAAGTTACAGGCTCTGCCTACACACATACCCGCGTGCCCGTAAGGAGGGCTGCCCCCTCTCCTTATATAGGGGAGAGGGTGGCTTACAGTGCAAGAAACCCTAATGGCATCTTTGACTGGACAAACTACTTTACCTGCTACTGTACAAAGCTACTTTAATCATAGATGACACCGGGGTCTTCTTTAATCAGGGAAGCTGACGTCCTCCGGCTTCTTTCTTCGTCACCTTCTGCTTTATCATCAGCCCTTCGTTTAAAGCTACTTTGCTTAGCTCATCTTTGTCTTCTAGCTCTGGAGAGGATCTTTGACCAGCCTTGCCGACAAGCCCTTCCTACCGGCAGCCCGGTACCTTTTCTATCCGGTTCCGGTATCCCTCTTATGAGGATACCGGTTTAGCTTGTTCAGCCAAACGCCTATCTTAGACTCCGGCATGAACATCTAACCGGTATCCTGATGGCACAAACCATCCGGTTTGGCATGCCTTTGGCATACCGGGGGTTATCCCCCCAACATTAGTCCCCGAAGCTGGTATAGTCTGGTGGATCCTATCCAACAGACCATGCCAGGTTCTTATGTCTTTGGATACCGGTTTGATTCATCCGGCGCCACGCTCGGATCCGGCATCTTTGCCCGGATCCTCCTTATCTTTTCTTTGCAAGTCATTCTCCGGTATCTTATCTCCCGGTATCTTAACCATTAAACGCTTCCTCGGTGAAGTCGAGAATATCTCGGGCCCCGCACCTGACAGACATGTGCACTGTAACTGACGCGCCAGTGTCAGTTGTCAATTCGCTTCGACTCCCGCGCGTGCATTTAATGCACCGCAGCGGATCCCACTAGCCGTTCTGGATCTTCTGTGTACTTCCGTGTGGCCTCCTGTCTCTCGCGTGTATCTTCTTGACACGTGGCGGCCCATGGTGCGAACCGCCGCGGGCCGCGAGGCGAACCGCCGCGGCCCAGCGGTTTCCAGCCCATTACCCTTCTCCTTTATAAGCGCAACCGCCGCTCCTTCCTCATCTTCTCCGCATTCCCCACTTCCTTGCGCACAGAGTTCTTCGCCTCCGTGCTCTCCGTCGTTCTTCGTCCGCCGCCGCTCGTTCGAGCCCGTCGCCCGGCGAACTCACGCCTCCGTTCCGCCGGACTTCGCCGCGCGGAGAACCTCAGCAGCGACTTCACCGTGCCCGCAGCATTCGCCTTTCCTCAAGCACTTCTTCGCCTCGCCGGATACTTCCGCGCCGGTACCTTCTCCTCCTCCCAAGGCCACGCCGACACCGCCACCCAGCCAAGGACCTTCCGCGGCCAAGCAACCGGCGCCGTCGGGGACCCCCAAGATCACCAACTTCCTCAAGCCCGGGGCTTCCCGCGGCAAAGCTGTGGAGGGCGCCGCCTCAAGCGGCTCAGGGGACGTGGTGCTGCACGTCGGCCCCGCTGCCATCGCTGCCCAGGGCAAGCCTACCGGCCTCCTGGGCCGGATTGTTGATCTGAAGCGCGCGGGCAAGGACCTGGGGCACCTTCTCCCCTATGCCCAGAAGTGGAATGAGGCGGATCTCTCCGCTTCTACCCGCGGCCTGGGGAAGGATCGCCTTCCGGCGCCAGATCCTGCCGGGGCTCGGTCCACTGAAGAACATCTGACGCGGCTTAAACGCGCCGTGAAAGAGTTCGACAGTGCCTGGTACGATGCTACCAACAATGTTCTGGTAAGTTCTGCTAAACCTCTTATCTTTTTGTTTGATGCCGGTTTCTTTTCTTTCCGGATCTTATCTATTCTCCCAGTCCCCGAGTTTCGTGGTGAAAACGCTGTTTTCAGTGCGAAACTTTAACTTAAGAACTTAACGTGAAACTGGCACTGCCAGTCCCCGAGTTTCGGGTTAAACACCTTCTTCTTAACACACAATTTACCTTAGAAACGCGCAAAACCGGCACTGCCAGTCCCCGAGTTTCGGGTAGAAACCTTGTTTCTTTCTTTCTCACACCCTTCTTCCTTTGAACAGAGCACTGCCGACACCCGGAAGCAACTCTTCGAGGAGCTTCTGTGGGAGCACCGGGACCTTGCTGAGGCCCACAGCCACTGCCAAGGTCTGTTTCTTTCCCCTCCGGCATCTTTTTACCGGAATGTTTCCTTCTTTGACACTTACACACTCTTTTGCTTAACAGTTGTTCCGGAAGCTACCATCGAGGCCCTGAAGGCCCAGGTCGCCAAGCTTCAAGGTACCATCCTTTCTTCTTCTGCTAACTTGTTCCTTTTTTCATTTCATCTGTTGTTGCTTGCTAAGTCTTTTCTTTCCGGTACTTAGGCGAGAAGGAGCAGCTCCTCAAGGAGCACAACGAGGTGCTGGAGGCCCAAAAGACCGCCCTGGGGGAGCTCAAGGAGCAAGCTATACAAGCCACGCTCCGGCATGATCAGGCCTTGAAGGACGCCCGGGTAGCAGCGGAGGCCAGGCTGGCGGAGGTTGCGGAGGATTCCACCAACGCCAACACCGTCCTCTCGACAGAACTGGAGGAGGAAAGGAAGTCGCGGAAGGCAGCGGAGCGCCTTATTGACACCATGACCACCGATCACCGGGAGTACGATCGGTTGGTTATGAAGATAGATGCGCTAGCCCTCCGTAAGTTCCTGCCTTGCCCCTTCTTTTGCTTATAAGCCTTTTCCTTTGAAGATTTATCTTTGTTCCTTGCTTCTTCCGACATGTTTTTTCCGACATACTCTTTCCGGTGTCTCGTGTTTATGCTTTTCCTTCTTCCTGTAGAGCACTTCCCGGCATCCCAGGTCTATGCCTTGAAGAAGGTGAGGGAGGATCGGATTGCGCGGGAATTTCCAAATCTGGATGCGCACTGGGATGGGTACGACTATCTTGTCGCCCTCTCCGCGCGTGTTCAGCATATGCGCTCCGTCGACCGGCTTCTTGCTGACCTGCCAGCCGCCGCCATCCAAGTCTTCAAGGTCTTGTGGCCTGAGGAGGAGCTGCCGGGGGACATCACCCTCACCGCCGCGCGGCTCAATGATGCCGGGCACCGGATCCGCGAGTGGCAGTGTTCCGCGGCTCGCGCCGGAGCTGACACGGCGCTGCGCTCTGTGTGCTCATGGTATCCTGCTCTTGACCTGGATGCTCTCCAAGGTGTGCGCGCGGATGCTCCCACGGACACAGACCCGGCGCTCTCCGCGAAGCGGCAGGACCGGGCATACCGGCTCGCTGAGTATGCCGAGGTCCGCACCTTCATCCCACCCCCTCCTGGCGTCAAGGACTACCTCAGCGATGAGGAAGAAGAAGACGAGGGAGATGAAGGTGAAGCTGCCGAGGACGCGCCGCCGGAAGCTCCTGAGGCCGGTGCTGTTCCCCCTGAAGATGTTGAGGCTGGTGACGCTGCACCCGATGCTCCTGCTGCTTGATGACCCTCTTTCAGACGCTTGCCTGTGATCTGTTTGTTTGTCCTGGTTATCTTAAAGACAATGTCCGTTAAATTCTGCCCCGGAATGCCGGGGTCTATGATGTAAAACTTAAGCTTGCTTGTGGTTGTGGTACAACATTTCCTGCCGGTAAGTTATACCGGTAGCTAAGTATTTCTAAGTTTGTCTTAGCATATTCTGCTTTTGGTTTTGATTTTATCCTGCACTGCAAAGATTTCTCAATTGTTTCCGCATCCAATTTGATGCATACTTGGTTCTTTTGCCTTGGCTCTGCCTGCCTTCTCTGGGCGTTCTTTGGCGTATGAGCATAAGGTTCTTTCACCAAACAAGCATCTTCTTGAACTTAGAAATAACTTTGAAATTTTGCAAAAAACCGGTTTAACCGGGGTTAGTTAAACTTTCCGGATTGTTCTTTCCTGCTCTCCCTTTTCGCAGTTCATGTGCTTATCTCCTACCGGTTTATCTTGCTTGCCATGAAGCCGGTTTGCGGACAGCAGCAGAGTCGAAGACTCCGGTAGGATTTAGCACACTACTAAACCGGAAAGAAAAATCATTCGATAAGCAACCGGTAAACTGAAAAAATAGACAAGTTACATGCAACTTAAGTTGGGGTAGTCCCCGAGATTCATTCAAGGTTCCGGCATCTTTTATTCATAGCATATAAGGTACAAAAAGGAACTTCTTACACCACCACTTCAGGAGTAGAAAGGACGCAACAAAGCTACGTTCCACGGACGTTTGCTCTCCTCTCCGGACCTGTCCGCCTTTCCTTTCTTCCACTCCTGCGCATCGATTAAGTAGTATGCATCATTGTGAAGCACCTTGCTTACAATGAAGGGACCTTCCCATGGTGGCAAAAGCTTATGCCGGCCTTCAGTGCGCTGCACCAGGCGAAGTACAAGATCTCCTTCCCGGAAAACTCTCGGGTTAACCTTCCGGTTATGATAGCGTCTTAGGTTTTGCTGGTAAATGGCTGTTCTTGCCAAAGCCAGCTCTCTTGCTTCTTCCAGCAAGTCGACATCATTTTCTCTGGCCTCTTTGACCTCTTGCTCAGTATAGAGCTGTACCCTTGGTGAATCATGAATGATGTCGGTTGGTATCACCGCTTCTGCTCCATAAACCATGAAGAAGGGAGTGTATCCGGTAGACCGGTTTGGGGTTGTTCTTATACTCCACAGTACTGACGGTAGCTCATCGAGCCAACATCCCGGTGACTTTTCCACCGCATCAATGAGTCTAGGCTTGATACCGGAAAGCACCAAGGCATTCATTCTTTCCACCTGGCCATTGCCCTGAGGGTGTGCCACTGAGCACAAATCCAACCGGATGTTGTTGTCTTCACAGAACCTTTTGAACTCACCTTGAGCAAAGTTGGTTCCATTATCAGTGATGATGCTATGCGGGTACCCATACCGCAAAATGACATCTTTTAGGAATTTCACCGCTGTATGCCCATCACACTTTGCGATAGGTTTTACTTCTAGCCATTTGGTGAACTTATCCACCATCACCAAGATGTGAGTCATGCTGCTTCTTGCAGTTTTGAATGGTCCGACCATGTCAAGGCACCAAACGGCGAATGGCCATGTTAACGGTATTGTCTTTAAACCGGATGCTGGGGTATGGTTTTTCTTGGCGTACCTCTGGCAGCCGTTGTATTTTCTTACCAAATCCTCAGCGTTCTCCAAAGCAGTGGGCCAATAGAACCCATGCCGGAACACCTTTGCTACTAGCGCCCTTGATGAAGCATGATGCCCACACTCTCCTTGGTGAATTTCCTCAAGCATCTCTTTTCCTTCCTCCGGTTCCACGCATCTTTGAAGGACACCGGTAACGCTTCTCTTGTACACCTCACCGTTGATGAATGTGTAAGCTTTGGACCTTCTTTGTATCCTCCTTGACTCGTTTTCGTCAGCCGGCAAGGTGCCGTTGATCAGGAATTCCTTAATAGGTTTAACCCATGACGGTATCTCTCGAACCAGAAACACCGGTGCGTCTATCTCCATGCTATCCACCAGCATCATTTCTTCCGGTACGGGTACAGCAGTCCCCGAGTTTGCTGGCGCAGTCCCCGAGCTTGCCGGAGCAGTCCCCGGGTTCCCTTCATCGATATCCATGGGTACTATGTGTGACTCCGGTACAAAAATTGACTCTGATTCCGGGCTTGGTTTGATTGATGGCACTCTTAAGTGAGCCAAAGCTATTCCGGGAGGAATTTCTTGCCTAGATGAGCCCAGCTTGGACAAAGCATCCGCGGCTTCATTTTCTGCTCGCGGCACATGGTGAAACTCACACCCTTCGAAGAATCCGGCAATCTTTTGCACGTGAAACCGGTATGAGGCCATGTTGGCATCTTTAGCATCCCAATCTCCGGAACACTGCTGTACCACAAGGTCTGAATCCCCATAGCAAATGATCCGGTGCGCACCGATTTCTTTTGCGACCTTAAGCCCATGGATCAAAGCTTCATATTCAGCGACATTGTTCGATGCCCTGAAATGTACTTGCAAAACATACCGGAGGTGATCTCCTTTTGGTGAAGTAAGCACCACACCGGCACCTAAACCCTCCTTGAGCTTGGATCCATCAAAGTGCATTTTCCAGTACTCTATCCTCTGATCTGGCGGTTTGTATTGCATCTCCGCCCAATCAACAAGGAAATCAGCCAAAGCCTGTGATTTTATGGCATCTCTTCTTTCATACACCGGCACGTACGGTGATATCTGGATTGCCCATTTTGCAATCCGGCCGCTGGCATCTTTGTTGCACATGATGTCGGAAATTGGTGCTTCGCTCACCACCTTCATGGGGTGCTCCTCAAAGTAGTGCTTGAGTTTGGTGGTGGCCATGTACACGCCATAAGTCATTTTTTGGAAGTGAGGGTAGTTTTGTTTTGAGAGGGAGAGCACCTCGCTCAGGTAGTATACCGGCCTCTGGACGGTTTTTCCTTCCTCTTCTCTTTCAACTACAACTACTACACTCACAACCCGGTTTGTTGCCGCTATGTATAACAGCATAGGTTCCCTTTCTAGAGGTGAAGCCAGTATGGGTGCTGTGGCTAGCATTGTTTTTAGCTCCTTAAACGCTGCGTCACATTTCGAGGGGTCCAGACGAACGTGTCAGATTTTTTCATCAGAGCATAGAGTGGCAGAGCTTTTTCTCCCAACCTGCTCACGAACCGGCTTAGCGATGCCAAGCTCCCGGTAAACTTCTGCACATCTTTTAACTCTCGAGGGATAGCCATTCTTTCTATTGCCCGGATCTTTACCGGATTAACTTCTATGCCCCGGCTTGATACCAGGAAACCGAGCAGCTTGCCGGCAGGGACACCAAAGGTGCATTTTGCCGGATTGAGTTTCATCCGGAACCATCTTAGGTTATCGAATGTTTGTCGGATGTCATCGATTAAGGTGTTCTTTACCTTAGTTTTTATCACAATGTCATCCACATAGACCTGCACATTCTTTCCGATTTGATCAAACAAGCATTTTTGCATACAGCGCTGGTACGTTGCACCAGCGTTGCGCAAACCAAAAGGCATAGTGACATAGCAATAAGCCCCGTGCGGGGTAATGAACGCAGTTTTTATTTGATCTTCCTTTTTCAAGGGAATTTGGTGGAAACCGGAATAGGCATCCAGGAAGGACAACAACTCACACCCAGCAGTTGAATCAATCACTTGATCGATTCGTGGCAAAGGAAAAGGATCTCTTGGGCAAGCCTTGTTCAGGTTGGTGTAGTCGATGCACATGCGCCACACCTTCGGAGCTTTTGCCTCCAGGTTCTCATCTTTCTTCTTTTCAACCATTACCGGATTGGCCAGCCACTCTGTGTGCGTGACCTCCACAATGAATCCGGCAACAAGCAGTTTGGTTACCTCTTCTCCTATGATCTTTCTTCTGTCTTCAGCGAACCGGCGCAGTGGTTGCCGCACCGGCTTGGCATCTTTCCGGACGTTTAAGGAGTGCTCAGCCAGCTCCCTCGGAACACCTACCAAATCATCAGTTGACCAGGCAAAGATATTCCGATTCTCACGGAGGTAGCTGACGAGCGCGCTTTCCTATGCTTGATCAAGGCCGGCACCGATACGAACGGTGCGCTCTGGGTAAGCCGGATCCAGTACGATGTCCTTTGTTTCATTCGTTGGCTTGAATGCCGGCGAACCCATGTTTTCACTCATTGCCGCTAAGCTCATTTGTGAGGACTGAGCCAGCGCAACAGTTGTTTGCATTCTTTTCTTTTCCTCCGCGATCACCAGCGATTCCGCTAGGTTCGATCCGGCAGATGCAGTTTCCAGTGAGATCTTATAGTTTCCCACCACAGTCAGTGGTCCACGAGGTGCCGGCATCTTCATCTTGAGGTAAGCCGTATGAGTTGTGGCCATAAAGGCTGCCAACGCCGGTCTCCCCAGCAATGCATGGTAGGGACTGTCTAGATCCACCACCTCAAACTCCAGATTTTCCACCCGACAATTGTCACGTCCTCCAAATGCCACGTCCACCCGAACTTTTCCTATCGGGGCACAGGACAAGCCAGGAACGATCCCGTGGAACGTTGTGCGCGTTGGCTGAAGCATGTTTTCTGTTATGCCCAGCGTATGCATGGTGTGCTTGTACATGATGTTGATGCTACTGCCATTGTCTATCAGCACCTTGCTGAACTTCACTCGAGTTTGCGGCCCTTTCATGATTGGGTCCACAACAAGAGCATATCCACCCGGATTCGGCATGATCTTGGGATGATCCTTGGATGACCAGGTAATTTCCTGATTGGACCACATCATGTACTTGGGAACTGCCGGCATCACAGCATTGACCTCCATGGAGCGCCGGTGTACACTTTGCCGGTCTGTTGGCTCAGTGACAAAGACAACACAGCACAGATGCGGATCTTCGTAAACATTCCGGCCTAAAGGTGCCGGTGGAGGTGGCTGGTTATCATTTTGCTCCACCCGGTTAACTTGCTGGTACTGCTGCCGGTTTGGCTGCACCGGTAAGGCGTTTGCCCCGGTAAGTGGCGGTGGTGGCGGTAGCTGTTGCTGCTGCCGCGGCATGTCTTGTGGTGGCTGTGCATCTTTTACCGTTCCCTTTTGCATCAAGTACTTGGTCCAGGTACAATCCTTCGTCAGATGGTTTGACGGGTGTGCCGGATTCGGCGTGTGCCACCGGCAAGGTTGGTCCATGGCAGCTTCCATGGTGTATTTTGCGGGTTCTTGCCAGTTTCTCTTCTGGACCCAGGGTTTCTTTTCCACCCACTGCTTCTTAGGACCCGCCCATGGCTGCGATCCGGTTTTTGCCTCCGATCGCCGCTGGCCTCAGAGTTTTCCTGCACAGCAGCAACTTGCTGCGGACTGTACCTTCGATCCGGAAAATCTTCTCTTCTTTTGTTATTCCGGTTGTCCCGGTGTTGTTCGTGGCGCAGCTGTTCCGGCTCCGGTTGCACTGCCGGCTGCGTTGGGTCTCCCAACGCATAGCTATCAGCCACACGTATCATCTCTGCCAACGTTGTCGGCATGTTGCGCTGCAACTTTTGCCACAACGGTGAACCTCTTCTGCATCCACTGCTAAACCAAGCAATGGCTTGTGCCTCGATTACCCCTTCACAGGAGTTCCTTGTAGTGTTCCACCGGGCCAAATATTCCCGGTCTGTTTCATTCGGGCGCTGTACGCATAGAGCAAGTTGCTGCGGCCTGTTTGGCCTCTGATAGGTGCTGCTGAAATTGCTCACAAAGGCCTCCTCAAAATCCAGCCAGCCATTTATGCTTCCTGCCGGCAAGTTGTTTAGCCAAATTCTTGCCGGTCCAACCAAAAACGATGGTATGATCCTCACGGCCCAACGCCGGTTTCCTCCTCCTGCTACGGTTCCTCCACCGCCTGCAACGTATACCGCGGTCACGTAATCCGCGAGCCAGTCTTCCGGCTTCGTGGTGCCATCGTATGTCTTTGTGTCACGGGGCAACATAAAGTTGCGAACTGGTGGTTTTTCTTTCATGATCCTTGGGCCAAAGCACTTTGGACCTGGAGGATCTTCCTCCTCGATCATTTCTGACAAGTACACTCTATCCAGACGGTGCCTCGCATCCCGTTCCGGTAAGTATCTCTCTCCCAGGCGTTCTCCCAATGGGTTCCGGTATGCTGCCGGTCTTGCTGAATCGGCTTCATCATAACATTCCGGTACCGCGGCCCTTGCTTGCCGGTACCTTGGGGGATCTATTTCCTCCTCATCGTACGCTGCCCTTGTAGCTCGATAGTTTTGCCCAGTCTCATATCTACCGGCATGATTGTTTCCGGCATAGCCTCTGGCGTAGCCTCGCTCTGCCCCTTGGCTTTTTCTACCGGCATCATGTTGCCCGGCTTGTTGCCCTCCGGCAAGAACCGGATCGTACACAGTCATCTGCTGCGCATTCACTTCTTTTTCTCTCCTTCTGTCCGGATGGGGGGACGAAGCCTGCCCATGGGACTTGCTACCGGCATTCTTTGTCGAACGCGCGGATTTTGAGGCCGCGGCCTTGTTCAGTTTAGCCAGCTGCTCAGCATTTTGCTGCTCAATAGTTTCCAGCAGCTCTCTAACGCGCTCTTGCTGCTTTACCAAAGCCTCTCCGGAAAGCGACTCGCACAGCTCTACTGCGGCCTTAGCAGCTTTTATAGTTTTATCCGGGCTGCTATACTTAGGCTTTTCCACGATGCTAACAGATGCAGAGGCACTCTTGCCGGTAAGAATCTCTTTGCGCAAATCTTGATCTAGGTTGCGAGCTTTTAGCCGGTTTTCCGGCATCCTAGCAGCATGTGCGCTAACAGAAGCAAAGCCATGGGCAGCGTTATACTCACGTACGGTTAGGTTCAGCTCGCGCTGCGCCCTGACGATGTCCTTGCCGCTCTCCAGCATCTTCTGGCGCTGCGCCTCCAGCTCCGCCTGAGCCGCTGCCGGGTCGATGTTCTGCGCGATGGGGGTGGCGAGGACGTTCATCGCCGCCTGGAGCGGTGTCTCCGGTGGCGCGGATGATGCTCCCGCTGCGCCTGCGCCGCGCTCCAGTGGTGGCTTAGCCGCACGGGTCGAAACCGCACGACCGGCACCTTCAGCCGCAACCTCCTTTCCTGCACCAGCCACACCGGTCATCATTACCTCGACGCTGCCGGCGGCGCGGCCAGCACAAAGCCATCTTGGCGGGTCCGGTGCCACCAGCACCGGCGAGAGGAGCTGGCGCACGGGGACGGTGCCGAAGTAGACGCGGTGGCTGCCGAACTCGATGATGCGGCCGTTCTTGGGGAAGACGCCGCCGTTGGCGAAGCAGCCCGCGTTGTCGTTGATGAAGTCCATGGCGTAGATGCGCTGCACCAACGCGGACACCGTACGCTCGCCGGAGATCTCGAGGACGCCCGCCCGAAAGTGAATTCCATCAAGCGCCACTTCATGCCCCACGGTGGGCGCCAACTGTCGTCGTGGTGAACAGACAGATGCCATAGGATGGCTTAGATTGGGGCCGAATGGACGCAAGAGGATTCGGGGGAGGGTTTGCGATCAGGTGGGAAGAGATTCCGGATGGTTTCCTCAAGAACTTGGCCAAGGCCAGAGGTTGAAGAAGAAAGACACAAGGAAGAACTCCCTCTAGATCACCATGTTCATAGATTCACACAAGTTACAGGCTCTGCCTACACACATACCCGCGTGCCCGTAAGGAGGGCTGCCCCCTCTCCTTATATAGGGGAGAGGGTGGCTTACAGTGCAAGAAACCCTAATGGCATCTTTGACTGGACAAACTACTTTACCTGCTATTGTACAAAGCTACTTTAATCATAGATGACACCGGGGTCTTCTTTAATCAGGGAAGCTGACGTCCTCCGGCTTCTTTCTTCGTCACCTTCTGCTTTATCGTCAGCCCTTCGTTTAAAGCTACTTTGCTTAGCTCATCTTTGTCTTCTAGCTCTGGAGAGGATCTTTGACCAGCCTTGCCGACAAGCCCTTCCTACCGGCAGCCCGGTACCTTTTCTATCCGGTTCCGGTATCCCTCTTATGAGGATACCGGTTTAGCTTGTTCAGCCAAACGCCTATCTTAGACTCCGGCATGAACATCTAACCGGTATCCTGATGGCACAAACCATCCGGTTTGGCATGCCTTTGGCATACCGGGGGTTATCCCCCCAACACTATTGACGGACAAAAAAACTATTTGACTCAGCTTTGTCTAGATATGCATGTACTACGTCCATTCATCCGAAAGCTTAAGGCTTATTTCTTTTTGAGAATTCAAACCAAGTAAAGTTTAACCAACCTTTTAGAACATTCTAATATCAACAAATATAATATTGTGTAGATATCGTAGGAAAATATATTTCATTATCTATTTAATGATATTAATTTTTTATTTTTGCATGTTAATGATTTTTTGTAAAAGCTTAGTCAAACATGAAATAGTTTGACTTTCTGAAAAATAATATAAGCCTTAAGCTTTGAGATGGAGGTAGTAGTATCTAGAGCTAAAACACATCTAGATAGTTGAGTCAATTAATTTGGATCTGAGGGAGTATCAGATTCAGACTACATCATGGTAAGTTGGTTAAAAAAATTACCACTGGGTGGTCACTGCCCAGCTCGGCAGTGGCATTTCGCTTCTTGTGATGCAAATCAGACCATGCTCCTGCAGCAAGTGGGACGTTATTCTTGTTCCCCATAGCCTCAGCATGGAACCTGGAGGTGCCAACCTGATACAGAGAATATAGAGCATGGTGTCACAGAGGCTTTACACACAAACAACTGAAGACATGTGCTATCTTAAGCATCTTCCAACGTAGGAACAGATTGAGGATGTAGACAGACACTTAAAAGGAAAAGAGTGGATAAGAAAACGAAGTACCTGCATTGCGGGGATGGGGACGTAGCTCAGGCTCAGCCAACTGCCCACATGCCTGGTGCCTAATCCTCCCTTGCCCCCCCCCCCCCCCAAGTTCTTTCCTTTCCTGTAGAAGCTGACAAAAGATACAGTGAAGATCAGCAGAAACTACAAAGGTTGCAAATGTTGATAAATAAAGAAAGAACACCCCAATCCAAGCAAAGGTATCCCTCGCCCCCACCCCATCAATCACTCCCAGCGCGAGGGTGACCAGAAAGACACCCCTTCACCCAAAATAGTAAAGAGATGCTCCTAGCTAGGCAGCAAGATCTCGAGGTGAGCAAAAAGAACCGATCTTGAGAAAGGAAAGAACATTACTAGTACTACCTAATCCACTTGGTCTAGATGCAGCTTGCCACTCCAAGCTGGATGCCTGGACGGTGGAGGCGAAAGGAGTGGATCGAGCTAGCTGCTTGCATCGGTCGGCACTCGATCGGGAGAGAAGGGGGAGCTACATAAAAGGGGGGGGGGGGTAATATATTTTATTACACAGTGAACTACTGATGTAACTGGTCATTACATGTCTCACTGAAACTGGGGCTCGTGGTGTGGCACCCCAAATTCACTTGAAGCTGCCCGGCGGGAGGCATTGGCGCGTCAAGAAACCCCTGAATTGTAGCGGGGAACTTAAACATTGCACAAAAATTCGAAATTCAAGCACACCCCCACGCGCCAAGCACGCGGACTGTTCCTTCTTCATCCTCCTCCCCTATCCAAAAAACCCCAAATACCAAGCTCAAAAAAAAACCCAAAATCCCCTGGCCACCATGCATGTCCTAGTTGACCCGCTGGAGATTGCTCCCGGACGAGACGGACCCCCCGCCCTGAGATCCCGAGTTTCGTCCATCCTCGAGGCACTACGTGTTGTCCCGCAGCCGCGGCTTGAGGGCGCTGCAGAGGAAGTTCCGCCGAAAAGTGCTCATGGCAACCGTGCAAGAACTACACCCATAATAGCCAGATAATCAACTTATAATTATATTAATAAACCACGCAGGAGAAACTCAAATTTAACTCAAGACCCAAACTGGTAGTACTTGGCCAAGATAGTACTCGTATCTAGATAGATCTACTCGCTAGAAGAATGCCTATTGCGACTCGACGGAGGGCGGTGCCGCCTTGTTGTTGTCCTTGCCGGCGCCAAAGATGGTGGTGGGGGTCTCGCCGAAGACGGAGTGGACCTTGTTCTTGATGCAGGACCAGTGCTCCTCCATGGGAGCCTCCTTGAACTGCTTGTACTGCTCCTTGGCCAGATCAACGAACGTCGCATCCTCGGGCACCATCGCCCTCCTGAAGCACTCCACTGGCGCCGCCTCCTGCGCCACTGCTGCTGGAGACTCCCCTTGTTCTCCATCACGAAAACGCACGCCTCACTGAGATTGATCTAAATCAAAAACTTTGTTTCGAGGAGAAGGTCGATATGGCTCGTGTTGCTTTGGTGGCCAGGAAGCGCGGGCTCGTGCCTACTTATACGAGGACGGAGGGAGGCGTCGTGGTCTTGACTTGGAGAGAAAGCCGGCCGAGCGTCGCGGACTTGGACTAGGGTAGGAGGCAGGCGCTGTCTGTCTGGAGAAAGCCGGACGGGGTTCGCAGACTCGAGTCTTGGAGTAGGGGAAAAGAAAGAACTTTCTTTTCCTCGGATAACAATACGTGTACGAGTGAACAACGGATGGGATCTCTGGATTACGGTACGTAGTATAATCTTGCTTGGATCGAGAACTATAAACTCTGCTTTGCTCTTTTGGGATGTGATTAATTTTCAGCTGAACGAGAATTAACTTAGTTCTAAGTCAAGTGATTGCCATCAAATCTTAGTTACACAACTTCGAAATCATGAATAGCATGAATCACGAAGCAAATCTAATGATCCGAGATATTTTTTGTAATCCTCACTTTAATCTCTGGTGCAATCAAACTTGCAACTCACAAGTGCAAGAGCCGTGATGTAAATCCGATGATGTTGGACACTCATTCGTCATCCCACTCATCTACTCTGAAGGCTCTCGGTTACAACACCATCCGGCCTATTAAGGCTAGTTATAGTATTCTTATTTTTCCGTCTACTTGCTCTCTGATGAAAGAAACGAGTATTCTCCGTTACCTCTATCTCCACATTATCTCTTCACGGTGATGTAATTCGACAAGACGGTCAGTAATCTTTATTTCTGCACGGGACGGGCATATATAATAACAAGAAATTCCTTCTTTTGACTAAAAATATGAATCAACATGATATGTTGATGTAAGAATATATTAAAAAGAAAGGGGGATAAGGGGCTTACCGACAAAAAGTTAAGCTAATTCTCAGCTACCCGAGAACTAGCAAAATCGTCTCTTTTGCTTTTATCAATCGAACTGAAACAACTGTAATTCTTTAGTTCCTTGCCGCCGAATACACCAGCTACACCTAACATGTGGAATGGATGCATAAGGATGTTGTGCTCTGCCTGGAATACAATCATAAAGTTGAAAATACCAGATATTCCTAAAGGCATACCATCAGAGAAGCTTCCTTGACCAATAGGGTAAATCAAGAAAACAGCAGTAGCAGCCGCAACAGGAGCTGAGTATGCAACAGCAATCCCCCAGGGAAGAAGAGATTTGCAGATAAATAGTACTAGGAGATGAAATCTTGGATAATTACGGGGCTCCTCACAGGTCACCTTTTGATGCCACTGCCGCTTTCACAAATTTAAGTGCAAGAAACTGCAAGACGAACGCCTAGGCAGGAACTGCTAGGCAAATCTCGTCGGGAAATTCTAGGCGAGAACTGAACAGCACATAAAAAGTACGTGTGCTTAGGTAGGCACGATCGTCAGAAATTCTATGTTCCTGCTGCAACGTAAACTTAGGCAGCAGAATGCATTGATATTGAGAGGCCGTTTAAAGGGAACAAGACCGACCTTAACTACTTATAGCAAGTATAAAACATTGAAGAACTACAAAAATCAATTCAAAGATAACTATTTAATCAACGCGTGTTCCGACTGAAAATCCACAATGAAACAACCACCGCACAGCTGTGTATACAGTTCCTCAAATTAACTCATGAACGACCTCAACAAGTACTTAGCAACGATAAAAATTACTACTTATAAAGCTACTTGATCGTCTACTGCGACTCGACGGAGGACGCCTTGTTGTCCTTGGGTCCGCCGAAGACGGAGGGCGGCTCGCCGAAGACGGAGAGGACTTTGTTCTTGATGCAGGACCAGTGCTCCTCCATGGGCGCCTCCTTGAACTGCCGGTACTGCTCCTTGGCCACCTCCACGAACGTCGCGTCCTCGGCCACCGTCCCCTTGAAGCACGACGTCGCCGGAGCCGGCGCCGCCTCCTTGTTCTCCTGCGCTGCCGCCGCCGGAGCTGCCCCCTTGTTCTCCATCGCGAAAACTCTAAAACTGAGATTGATCGAAAACAAACTTGTGTATGTCGAGAGGAGATCGATGTGGCTCGTGTTGCTAATTGCTATGGTGGCCAGGAGGTGCGGCCTCGTGCCTGTTTATATGGCGGTAGGACCAAGGGAGGCGCTGTCTGTCTTGGGGAGAAAGCCGGACGGGCGTCGCAGAGTTCGACTTGGAGTGGGGGAAAAGAAAGAAACTTTCTCTCCGGATAACAATACGTACGGATACGAGCGAACTACGGATGGTACTCTGGATCACGGAAGAAGTACCGATACCGAAATAATCCTAAGTGGATTGGAACTAAAATTTCCTTTTTATGAACTGGATTAAAACACGAACTTGTAATGTAATGTAATCTTCTTCGTTCTCTCTGTTCCCCTCTTCACGTTGTTGTTTCTTGCCCTCTGCTTCAAGCTCAGAGCTTTCTTCTCAAGAAAACGCCCTCCTATAAGTGCACGCACACCAGGCCACCAGCAGCCACATCTTCTTGACCTCTTCAATCTCTACTAATAATTCCAGTCGCAATCTCGGCTAGTGTTGGTGATTGCAAACAAAGGAGCGGAGGCGGCGTTGATGATAACAGGGGAGGTGGCGGCGAGCGAGGCGCCGGTCACGGGGCTTCAGATGACGACGCCGGAGGAGAAGGACCAGCAGGCGCGCACGAAGACGTTCATGGAGAGCGCCAAGGAGCAGCTCCGGAAGATGAACTCGCCGGCGGTGGAGCAGTACTTACACTGGGCTAGAATGAAGGCCCGCGCGGCCGGCGACTACGTGACGCTGAGGACGCGCCAGGGCGTCTACCTGTTCGGGGAGCCCAACATCGGCGCCATCAAGACAATCGTAGATCGTTGCTGAATGTAGGCCATATGTTTTCGCTGATAATTGTTTTAGGTCTCTTCAGAGTCGAATAATTAGCTATTGATCCTGTATTCGCAGTTTCGCACAACACCATTCATATATATAATTGTTTATGTTCAACAGAGTTCCTATATCCCTTCACCAATTTACGCTCACCTTGACTGGATGACAGAATAACTAAAAAGAAAACTCCAGATCTAGCTGCACCCTAGAGCTTGAGCTCCTTACTTTTGTCAAAGCAATAGCCACTGCTGTCCCAATTCCCATACCTGAGAACACAGAAGCAGTTCTCCAAAGATAACACTTGTTGCTGTGCTGATGTTTTAATTTCTGCGACAATTTCTGTGTGATGGATACATTCTGCACTGCTGCGCTCAGATTTTGGACACATAAAGTATTGACAAACAATCTGACTAAATCGACTTTTATTCTGGATACTACAATACAATATGGCCAAACAGGCTATCATGTGGATGACTCAATCAAGAAGAGAACTTTAAAACCTTGAACTGGGAAGAGATAACATGACAACACTTGTTTCAGTAACTTTCAGCTCCAAATTCAGTTTCCGTGTATAAACAATAATACTACTCCATTGGTCCTAAAAAGAATGTCACATATTTTTCTAAATTTAGATGTATTGCGTCATCTTTTTTTGGGATGGAGCGAGTACGATGAGTCTTAGGACCTAGTTTCATTTTCTACTCGTTATGTTCCTTTGTTGTCACTAACTCACTATTCATATTTTGAAGAGCCGACTACGATAGTAGGATGTACGTGTGGCCTTTATGGTCCCTTTTTTATTGTTGAGAAAAGGCTTTTATGATCCTACAGTGGCCATCTTAGAGTACGCTTCATCACATACATAATGCTTCAATCTCAAACAATGTTTAGGATATCATTAACTGGTAACTGCCCGCTCGGCCTCTGAGAAGTGATTAATCGGTGAATCAGCTGATTAACTGAATCTATCGATCGATCATTAATCAGTAACGTATGAGTTTGTGTTGTGTTTTGCAAAACAAACAAAAAAAACGCTTTTATTTTGCACGGACTACAAATGTGATTGGGCTGGTGATGTAGACTTTGATAATGCCAAGGAACCAGATTACCATTTCCCACGAGTTCCAAAATTAAAAATTAAACAATCCCGCAAAAAAAAGTCTTATGACAAGACGAAGGTTCGCAGAAGTGATAGGATTAAAATTAAAAGCCATAAGTGTCTGTAATGGAAGGATTAAGAGGATTGACGTGGAATAGTGAAGGATTTAAGGATCCGGGTAAACACCTTTTTGTTAAAGAAGCTATCCGTGATTTCAAATTAGATTTCATTGCTTTATTAGAGACGGGGCGAGCGAATTTTACTGTTCCTTTCTTGGCGAATCTTGCATCTGGGCTTGAATTCTCTTGGTTTTGTCTGCCTCCTCATGGGAGGTCGGGGGGAATTCTGGTTGGCATCAATACACGAACCCTCTCTGTTAAAAAAGTAGACAATGGAGATTTTTGTGTAAAACTTCATATTAGATCTAAATTAGATGGTTTTGAGTGGGTGCTTGTTCCCGTTTATGGTGCGGCGCAAGAAGCTCATAAAGCTGAATTTTTATCTGAGTTGGTAAGGATGTGTGAGGCAGAGCACTTGCCGATGTTTTTGGCAGGAGATTTTAATATTCTACGCCGTAAGGAAGATAAAAGTAATAATAACTATAATCCGCACTGGCCTTTTGTGTTTAATGCGATTATTGAAAATTTAAATTTGAGGGAGATTGCACTCTCTGGTCGACAATACACTTGGGCTAGTAGACGAGAAAATCCAACTTTTGAGAAGCTTGACCGGGTACTGGTGAGCGTCGAGTGGGAACAAAAATTTCCGCTTGTCTCTGTGAGAGCACTCACTAGGACCGGGTCAGATCACACTCCCCTTTTAATTGATTCTGGGAACCATGCCCATTTGGGGAATAAACCTCGCTTCTCCTTTGAAATAGCATGGTTACAGCAAGTGGGTTTCCATGATATGGTAGCGGCTGAATGGGCAAAGGTATCTAAAGGGAATTCACCTATTCAAATTTGGCAGAACAAAATTAGACATTTGAGGCGTTTTTTAAAAGGATGGGTAAAAAACCTGAGTGGAAAATATAAGAAAGAAAAAGAGCGTTTGTTAAACATTATTGATATGTTAGACATTAAGGCTGAATCCAACTCTTTGAATCATGCTGAGAGGGAGGTTCTAAAAAATGCTCATGATTCCTTGAGTAAACTTAGAAGGGATGAGGAAATAAAATGGTCTCAAAGAGCTAAAGTTAAGCATATTCAGGAAGGAGGTAATAACACTAAATATTTTCACTTAATTGCAAATGGCAAGCATAGGAAGAAGAAGATTTTCCAATTAGAACAAGAGGAGGGAACTATTGTCGGTGATGACAACCTAAAAAATTATATCTCAGAGTATTATAAAAAGTTATTTGGGGCACCTGAACAGAACACTTTTTCTATGATGGAAGAGCGTGTGGCTGATGTTCCACAATTGTCGCCGGAAGAAAATTCCATACTAACCAAAAACTTCACTCAAGAAGAAATTTTCGAAGCTATATCACAAATGGAACACAATAAGGCACCGGGACCGGATGGTTTCCCGGCAGAATTTTATCAATATTTTTGGGATGTGCTCAAAGATGACTTGATGGCAATGTTTACACATTTTAAAAATGGTGACTTTCCTCTGTATAAGCTAAATTTTGGTGTTATTACTTTGCTTCCCAAAAAAAGATAATGCTGTTCAAATTCAACAATATCGACCAATTTGTCTACTTAATGTGAGCTTCAAGATCTTTACAAAAGTAGCTACTATTCGAGTTTCACAAATCGCACATAAAATTGTTAGACCCACGCAAACGGCTTTTATGCCAGGACGTCACATCCTTGAAGGAGTGGTTGTTCTTCATGAAACGATACATGAGTTGCATAGAAAAAAAATGGATGGGATACTTTTCAAAATTGATTTTGAGAAGGCATATGATAAAGTGAAGTGGCCTTTTTTGCAACAATCCATGCGCATGAAGGGGTTTGATCCCAAATGGTGTGATATGATAAAGAGTTTCGTGCAAGGCGGTAGTGTTGGAGTGAGGGTTAATGACGATATCGGACATAATTTTCAAACAAGAAAGGGATTAAGACAAGGGGATCCTTTGTCTCCTATACTTTTCAACATTGTGGCGGATGTTTTAGCTATTTTAATTGCTCGTGCAAAAAATGAAGGTCAGATCGGTAGTCTCATACCTCATTTGGTAGATGGCGGTGTGTCAATCCTCCAATATGCAGATGATACAATAATTTTTATGGAACATGATACTGAGAAAGCGGTGAACATGAAACTAATCTTGTGTATTTTTGAGCAACTATCCGGTTTGAAAATCAACTTCCACAAAAATGAGTTATTTTGTTTTGGGCAAGCCAATGAGATGGAGACTCAATATAGGCAAATTTTTGGCTGCGAAGTAGGTTCTTTACCAATTCGATATCTTGGTATTCCGGTACATTACAGGAAATTAAAGAATTCAGAATGGAACCCTGTAGAGAGTCGTTTTGGTGCTAAGCTAGGTTGCTGGCGTAGCAAGTTGCTCTCTTATGGAGATCGTTTAATATTAATAAATTCAGTGTTGACAAGCTTACCCATGTTTATGCTCTCTTTTCTGGAAATACCGGTTGGAGTTAGAAAACGTCTGGATTTTTTCAGGTCTAGTTTCTTCTGGCAAACAGATGATAACAAGAAAAAGTATAGATTAATTAAATGGAATATGGTTTGTAGACCAAAAGATCAAGGGGGGCTCGGTATTGAAGTATTAGAGCTCAAAAATAAATGTTTGCTGAGTAAGTGGTTGTTCAAACTTCTAACTGAAGAAGGTATGTGGCAACAAATTTTACACAATAAATACCTGAAGCATAAGACGTTAGCACTAGTTGAAGCCAAACCCACGGATTCTCCTTTTTGGAAAGGCTTAATGCGTGTTAAAAAAGATTTTTTCAGTAGGGGTTTTTTCAAATTAGGCAATGGCTCTTCTGTTCGTTTTTGGGAAGATGTTTGGCTTGGAAAAACTTCTTTGGCGCAACAATACCCGTCCCTGTACAATATTGTTCAACGGAAAAATGTGTTGGTTGCAAATGTGCTATCACAAACGCCGTTGAATATAGGTTTTAGACGTGTTTTGAATGATCATAAGTGGAATCAATGGGTCCACTTATGTCAGCGATTGATGTCAATTCAGTTAAATAACGACCAGGATAAATTTATGTGGAAACTTACTGAAACCGGAACTTTTACAGTCAAATCCATGTACCTTGACCTCATGAACGGGCATACTATGTTCTTACATCGGTATTTGTGGAAGTTGAAAATTCCTCTAAAGATCAAAGTTTTTATGTGGTTCTTAAACAGCAAAGTGTTGCTAACTAAAGATAATCTTGCTAAGAGGAATTGGAAGGGATGTACAAAATGTTGCTTTTGTGATTCTATAGAAACTGTACAACACTTGTTTCTTTCTTGCCCTTTTGCCCAAATAATCTGGCGTATGATTTATTTTACATATAATATACCACCTCCTGCAAATATTACTAATATGTTTGGTAATTGGCTAAATGGTGTTGAAAAGAAAGATAAAGTCAGAATACGGATTGGTGTCTCGGCTTTGTGTTGGTCTATTTGGACCACCAGAAATGATCTGATTTTTAACAAACAGAAGGGTACAAACTTTTTGCAGGTTATTCGCAGAGCTACACACTGGATTCAACAATGGGCGTACCTGCTCCCCGAGGACCAGCGGGAGGTTATGGATATGACTTCTTTTTCCGGGCTACTGGGTGGCGTCATACTAGTAGGCTACATGATGGATAACTATATGTTGCTTTTGCTTTCGGAGGTTGACACATGTCTCAACCTTCTTTGATTCACAATGTAAACTTTTGAATTCTAGAATTTTAATAAATGAAAAGGCGTGTGCATCGATTGATGCAGAGGCTGGGGTATGCCCCCATTTCGAAAAAAAATAAAATAATTAGGAAAATGGCAATATATATTTCTTTTGAGAGCCAGCAACAACATCAAACAGCAGCAACTGCCAACTAGCAACAACATCAATCAACAGAATCAGCTTAGGAGGAGCAGAGGAACAAGAAGTGAAGAACAGCAGCCACAGCAAGCTTAGAATCATTAGAGGAGGAAGAAGGCCATATCTTGATGCCAGAGAAGCCATTGAGGAGATCGGGCAGGCGGCGCAGGATGCAGCTCAGGCCTCACAAGCCTATTTAGCCCAAAATCTGCATATTGCCGATAAACCGGCTTGTCAGACCAATTAATTGGACCAGTAAACAGACCGAGTAGGGCCTTCTTGTTTCGGTCACCCTCCGAGAAGCAGTTAATTGGCAAGTTAACTGATATATCGGCCGATATTTAGAACAATGATCTCAAAGGAAAACCAGCAAGCCTTTATTGTTCCTTGCCCCCTTTCCAAGCCGCGAGCTTTCTTCTAAGGCAATCGTATCCTATGCATCCTAGATATTTGTGTATCCGTGCATCCGTATGTCATTGGCCATTCGATTAAAATCGCACGTACGCTAGTAATATCGTGATTATTTTGGAAAGGTCTTATGAAAGTTAAATCTGATTTTTTCAGTAGAGGATTTTTCAATGTTGGTGATGGTAGTTCGGTGCGCTTTTGGGAGGATGTGTGGCTAGGGGATGTTCCTTTATCACAACAATATCCCTCTCTTTACAATATTGCACAACATAGAGATGTTCTGGTTTCCACAGTGTTGGCTCAAAATCCGTTGAACATTACTTTTAGGAGAGGCCTTAATGACCATAAATATATGGAATGGTTGCATTTGTGTCAACGACTTATTACCATTAATCTCACAGATGAACCTGATAAGTTTATATGGAAGCTTACAGATTCCGGAATGTTCACTGTTAAGTCTATGTATCTTGATTATATGAATGGTCATACTAGATTCTTACGCAAATATTTATGGAAACTCAAGATCCCTTTAAAAATAAAAATCTTCATGTGGTTTCTTAATAATAAGGTCTTACTTACTAAGGACAATTTGGCAAAACGTAGGTGGACAGGATCTCAAAAGTGTTGTTTCTGTAGTACTAATGAAACGGTCCATCATTTGTTTCTTACATGCCCCTTTGCTACTATTATTTGGCGGATGATTTACTTTGCTTATAATATTCCGCCACCAACTAGTATTAATAATATGTTTGGGAACTGGTTGTATGGAGTTCCGAAGAAAGATAAGCAGAAAATTAGGATTGGTATATCTGCTATATGTTGGGCAATATGGAACACTAGAAATGATATGATTTTTAATAATCAAAAGGGTACTAACTTTTTGCAGGTCATTCTTCGAGCTGTGCATTGGATACAGTTATGGGCTTTCCTGCTACCGGAGGAGCAGCGCAAGGATATGGATACTGGTTGCAACAGACTGCTGGTGCTTACTCAGGACTTCTATTACCGGGCTACTGGGTGGCGACACATTAATAGGATAGAGTATGGCTAGCCTATTTAGATGTTTGCTGTTCCGTTGGTTGGTTTATGTGGCAACCATGACGGACCCATGATTGTTTTTCTTTCTTTCGTACTTGTTACTTGATACTTGATACTTTATATGTTTAATAAAAGGCCGTGTGCATCAATTGATGCAGAGGCTGGGGCTGTTGCTCCTTTATCGAAAACATGTCTGGATCAACGCCAAGCTAACTCCTCCAAACATTTATTTCTCTTCATAGATTGAATGAGTCGTTTCACCAGATGTAGACCATGGCGATGCACGCCAGACGATGACTAACGGTTGCCGGCAGCGAGCACATATGAACATGGGATCGCATGCACATGTGCTACGCAGGACCCATTGAATCATTGATGCCTTGATGGTCGCCACCTGCGGCATGAATCGTGATCGTCGTCGTTGCCAACCGCCGTATTGGGTGGTCGCCGCCGGCCGTCGCCGCGTTATGTGGTCGCTGAGCTCTGCCGGCAAGCCGCCTCCGGCCGCAACTTTATGTGATCTCCGGCTCTCCGCCGATTGAGACTGCAAGATGCGTACATTGCGTGGTCGTCGCAGGCCCGTTAGTTGCCTAATCGATCTAGGAAGGAACGGAAGGGATCTTATTGTAAAGATAGGCTGACTTAGTGTTCAAGCGGGCGTGTTAGTGCAAAATAGACACAACAGTGATATTGTGTGTGCGATTCGGATCAAATGGCTGGAGATGGATCGGATGCACGATACATAAAAGCCCAGGATGCATAAGATATGTTGCCGGCTTCTAAGTACTCCTTCTATCCTAAAATAGGATGCATATAATATATTTTGATAAACTCAAACTTCTTAAAGTTTAACCTACTATATATGAAAACAGTGTCAATATGTATAGTCTCAAATCAATATTTTTAGAACCATCATGAAATATATTTTCATATTTTGTGCATGTAAAATTTTAAATGTTGATATTTTTTTGTATATAGTTACTCAAAATTTACAAAATTTGACTTTGACCAAAAACTATAGGTATCCAAATTTGGAAAGGAGGGAGTATAAACCTACACCTCTCTTTTACAAGTAGTGCAGGCCTCCTTCATTGGGCAGAGCAGCAACATCTCTTTCCTAGCATCATTATGAAAAACAAAAACTCATGGAGGACAAGGGAGCAGAACGGCACTCAGTTTTTCTTAACGGTAGCGATGGTTCCCGGGGCGCAGGCAGGCGAGATATTTCGTCGGGGCTGTGCCTTCCCCACACATCATCGTCGCGCCTTCCCAGTGTTAATGCACACCGCTCCTTCCCACCCTTTGATGTAATATCCCAGGTTTAGAGGCTACAAAATGAGAGAACACCAAAGTGTGCATTGCATTCATGCATAAAAAATTCGAGAAATTTTTGCGCTTTTAAATAAAACTTGTCACAGTAACTGAAGTTTCACTTGACTTGGTGGAACTGAAGTAGATCATCAAATCAAGCGCTATAAACTTCATTGTGATCTTTACTAAAACCTTATTTTCGGTAGAAATGATTTGATCTATGGACTAGATCAAATGGGATTAGCTTTACTATCACAACACCTTAAGTGTGGATCAAATACCAAATCATATAAACGATCATATCATGGTATTCCTTACAACAACACATTCTTTAAGAATCAAACCCTAACTTATTAAGACTTAAAAGTTGGCAACTACCTTTGTGCGTAATTTAATTCACTTCTAAACTTATTATCAAATAAGGTAAACCACAGGGTCTAAAGTGCATAAAAGCCACACAGTCTTATTTAAATCATAACTTATTAAATATATGGAATATCATAAAACTAAATCCATTTACATTATGAATTATAGTTCAAACTATTTGAATAAAACTAATTATGAGTATTTTGAAACTCATATGATCATGCCTTGGTGAAATCAAACACCAACTATCCAAAATTTAGGAATAACCTTCAACCTTAACCTTTTGACCAATATTATAATATAAATCCAATCAAATATGATATAGTGATTCATCCACAATAATGAAACCATCCAAAAGATATTTAGTAACAAATGTCACTTGGCTATCCAAAAATAAATCATATGAGAGGATAATGATCATACCACATAGGATGAAAGTATCTACATGACTTGCATTCCAAGTTATGCCACCTCATGCTCAAAGGATTGCTATGGATGAGGGCATGACAACCAAGTATCTTACTCATCAAACCTAAACAAGAGTCACCCACCTATGTGTCATGATACTAGAGCTTGCCCAAGCCTATAAAAGGAGCCACGCCCTTCATCCATTTGATCATCTAGTACCATGTTACAAGGAAACCAAAATCTTGAGACCATCCATGCATTAGCTAGGATCAAGATGAAGAAACTAGGGGGTGGAGGCATGCCACAAGATGTAGGTTGATAACCCACAAGTATAGGGGATCGCAGCAGTCTTCGAGGGAAGTAAAACCCAAATTTATTGATTCGACACAAGGGGAGGTAAAGAATACTTATAAGCCTTAACAACTGAGTTGTCAATTCAGCTGCACCTGGAAAAGCACTAGCAACAGGGGCGATGTGAAAGTAGCAGTGATATGAGAGCAATAGTAACAGTAACACAGCAGCAGTAATAGTAACACAGTGGCAATGGCACCAGAGAATAGTTGATACTACTTCCAATGACATGTAGAACGAGTATATGATGATGAGAGATGGACCGGGGTTCCCAGCGATCTACACTAGTGGTAACTCTCCAATAACAAGTGACAAGTGTTGGGTGAACAAATTACAGTTGGGCAATTGATAGGATTGATAAGGCATTAAGAAAGAACATCAATTCATTAATCATGTAGGCATGTTTTCCATATATAGTCATACGTGCTCGCAATGAGAAACTTGTACAACATCTTTTGTCCTACCAGCCGGTGGCAGCCGGGCCTCAAGGGAATCTACTAGATATTAAGGTACTCATTTTAATAGAGTACCGGAGCAAAGCATTAACAGTTGGTGAAAACATGTGATCCTCACATCACCGCCATCCCCTCCGGTTGTCCCGATTTCTGTCACTTCGGGGCCTTTGGTTCCGGACAGTGACATGTGCATACAACTTGTAGATACAATCTAACCAATAATTATAGAGCTTAAATCTAAGATCATGCCACTCGGGCCCTAGTGACAAGCATTAAGCATAACAAGATTGCAGCAACAATAACTTCACAAACTTTATAGATAGACTAATCATAATGTATCATCCATCGGATCCCAACAAACACAACACCGATTACATCAGATGGATCCCAATCATGTAAGGCAGCTCATGAGATCATTGTATTGAAGTACATGAGATAGAGAGTACCAACTAGCTACTGCTAGAACCCGTAGTCCATGGGGAAACTACTCACGGAGCATGATGGAGGCGGTGGCGTCGATGGAGATGGCTTCCGGGGGCACTTCCCCATCCCGGGAGGGTGCCGGAATAGAGACTTCTGTCCCCCGAATTGGAGTTTCGCGATGGCGGCGGCGCCCCTGGATTCTTTCTGGAGTTTCGTCAATTGGTATCGAGTTTTTAGGTCGAAAGGGCTTATATAGGCGAAGAGGCGGCGCAGGAGGGGCGACAGGGTGGCCCCACACCAGGCCGGCGCGGCCAAGGTGTGGCCCGCGCGGCCCACACGTGTGGTGGCCCCCTGGCTCTCCTCCGACTCTCCTTCGGTGTTCTGGAGCCTCCCGGGAAAAATAAGATCTTTGGCGTTGATTTCGTCCAATTCCGAGAATATTGCTCGAACAGCCTTTCTGGAACCAAAAACAGCAGAAAACAGGAACTGGCACTGTGGCATCTTGTTAATAGGTTAGTTCCGGAAAACGCATAAAAACATTATAAAGTGCAAGCAAAACATGTAAGTATTGTCATAAAACAAGCATGGAACATCAGAAATTATGGATACGTTGGAGACGTATCAGCATCCCCAAGCTTAGTTCCTACTCGTCCTCGAGTAGGTAAACGATTAAAAGAATAATTTCTGTAGTGACATGCTACTTACATAACCTTGATCATACTATTACAAAGCATATGAAATGAATGAAGTGACTCAAGGCAAGGATCTATAGTTGCTAACAAATAGATAACATATAGCAAAACTTTTCATGAAGAGTACTTTCAAGACAAGCATCAAAAGTCTTGCACAAGAGTTAACTCATAAAGCAATAAATTCAAAGTAAAAGCATTGAAGCAACACAGAGGAAGATTTAAGTTTCAGCGGTTGCTTTCAACTTTCAACATGCATATCTCATGGATAATTGTCAACATAAAGTAATATGATGAATGCAAATAAGCAAGTATGTAAGAATCAATGCACAGTTGACACAAGTGTTTGCTTCTAAGATGGAAGGAAGTAGGTAAACTGACTCAACATAAAGTAAAAGAAAGGCCCTTCGCAGAGGGAAGCAGGGATTAAATCATGTGCTAGAGCTTTTTAAGTTTTTGAAATCATATAGAGAGCATAAAAGTAAAATTTTGATAGGTGTTTGTTGTTGTCAATGAATGGTAATGGGTACTCAAACTACCTTGCCAACCAGACTTTCAAGAGCGGCTCCCATGAAGGACGTTATTTCTACCAGCAAGGTAGATCATTCCTCTTCTATTTTGTTTACACACGTATTTTAGTTTTATTATGAGTGACACTCCCCCCAACCTTTGCTTACACAAGCCATGGCTAACCGAATCCTCGGGTGCCATCCATCAATCTCATACCATGGAGGAGTGTCTATTTGCAAAATTAAGTTGCTTACTGATGAATCAGAGCAAAACATGTAAAGAGAATTATTAATGAAGTTAATTAATTGGGGGCTCGGAACCCCGCGCCAGCTATTTTTGCAAAATTATTGGATAAGCGGATGAAGCCACTAGTCCATTATGAAAGTCTGTCAAGAGTAAATGACAAGGTTGAAAGATAAAACACCACATACTTCCTCATGAGCTATAAAACATTAACACAAATTGAGAAGCATTTTGAAGGTTTAAAGGTAGCACATGAAGTATTTACTTGGAATGGCAGGAAATACCATGTAGTAGGTAGTTATGGTGGACACAAATGGCATAGTTTTGGGCTCAAGGATTTTGGATGCACGAGAAGTATTCCCTCTCAGTACAAGGCTTTGGCTAGCAAGGTTGTTTGAAGCAAACACAAGTATGAACCGGTACAGCAAAACTTACATAAGAACATATTGCAAGCATTATAATACTCTACACTGTCTTCCTTGTTGCTCAAACACTTTTACCATAAAATATCTAGACCTTAAGAGAGACCAATCATGCAAACCAATTTTAACAAGCTCTACAGTAGTTCTCCACTAATAGGTTTAAACTACATGAAAAAAACTTAATCATGATCTACTTGAGAGCTCAAAACAATTGCCAAGTGTCAAATTATCCAAGACATTATGAGGCATTTTCTGTTTCCAACCAAATAAAAATAATTATTTTAGCTTCCAACTTTTATCATTGAACATTAAAAGTAAAACGAAGAACAAGCGTTCATATGAAAAAGCGGAGCGTGTCTCTCTCCCACACAAGGATTGCTAGGATCCGAATTTATTCAAACACAAACAAACGAAAATAAAAGCACACAGACGCTCCAAGTAAAGCACATAAGATGTGACCGAATAAAAATATAGTTTCAATAGAAGAAACCTGATAAGTTGATGAAGAAGGGGATGCCTTGGGCATCCCCAAGCTTAGACGCTTGAGTCTTCTTGAAATATGCAGGGATGAACCACGGGGGCATCCCCAAGCTTAGACTTTTTACTCTTCTTGATCATATATCATCCTCCTCTCTTGACCCTTGAAAACTTCCTTCACACCAAACTTCTCATAAACTTCATTAGAGGGGTTAGTACTCAAAAAACTTGAATCCACCTTGGTCCTGTAGTGACACATTGCAAGAACTCAATAAAACATTAGCTACAGCTCTCCACGTCTAGAAAACCTCGCTTAAAGTCCACAAGAGACAATGCAAAAAAAAAAACAGAGACAGAATCTGCCAAAACAGAACAGCCAGTAAAGACGAATTTTAAAGAGGTACTTCCGTTGCTCAAATCAGAAAACTCAAAAATAATTAAAGTTGCGTACATATCTGAGGAACACGCACGTAAATTGGCAGATTTTTCTGAGTTACCTACAGAGAAAACAGCCCAGATTCGTGACTGATAGAAATCTGTTTCTGCGCAGAAATCCAAATCTAGTATCAACCTTCGATTAGAGGCTTCACTTGGCACAACAATGCAATAAAATAAAGATAAGGAGGGGTTGCTACAGTATTAACAACTTCCAAAACACAACAAAACAGTAGCAAAATAAACACATGGGTTATCTCCCAAGAAGTTCTTTCTTTATAGCCATTAAGATGGGCTCAGCAGTTTCACTGATGCACTCGCAAGAAATAAGAGTTGAGGCAAAAGAGAGCATCAAAAGGCAAATTCAAAACACATTTAAGCCTAACATGCTTCCTATGAAAAGGAATCTTGTAAATAAACAAGTTCATGAAGAGCAAAGTAACAAGCATAGGAAGATAGAACAAGTGTAGCTTCAAAAATTTCAGCACATAAAGAGGTGTTTTAGTACCATGCAAATTTCTACAACCATATTTTCCTCTCTCTTAATAATTTTCAGTAGCTTCATGAATAAACTCAACAATATAACTATCACATGCAGCATACTTTTCATGATCCATAAACACATAATTTTTATCAAGCTCAAAAATAGTGGAATTAAAACTTTCGAACACACTTTTATCAATAATATAACAAGATGAATGATCAATCTCAAGAGATATGGGACACATAGATAATGTCAAGAACTCTCCAATCCCATTTTCATTAGTAGTACAATTAATAGTATCAAGTAACATAGGACCATCATCTAGAGCTTTATCATAAACATTTGCTAAACAAAACTCTTTAGTACCATGCATTTCGACATCAGGCACAAACAAAGCATTATCATAAGATTTATCAAAGTAGCATGGATTATCATATATAACAGTAGCATAATTATTCTCACAAGTTTTACTCATAGGGAATATTTCAAGAGAATCCACAGGAACATAACATTCAACCTCCTTTGGTAAGCATGGAGGACAATCAAATAGTGTAAGAGATAAAGAGTTACTCTCATTAGAAGGTTGGCATGGGTAGCTAATCCATTCTTCCTCCTTTTGTACATCACACTCCTCTTCTTTTTCATCCAATGAGCTTTCAGGTTCATCAATTTCCTCCTCTTTTTCATCCAATGAGCTTTCAGGTTCATCAATTTCTTCTTCCATCGGTTCCTGCAAATTGTGAGTGCATTCTTGTGCATGAATGAGTCTCTCTTTATAATCAATGATATAAGGATTATCAGTGTAACTTTCATTGCAAAAATTAAGGATAGAAGAGACATAATCTTTAAGGTCCTTACAAACAACACAAGTTTCATAATTTTTAGCCATGAAGGATTCTATCTCAGAGGCTCCCATAAATATGACAAATTGTTCTACCTCTTCAAACCCAAGATGAATATAGCTATTCCAATTATAGTTCTTAATTAAAACTTCTTCACTAAAGCGACATTGAAATTTTAGATGTTTAGTATCCTGTTGAGAGCAACAATTTATATCATGGCGTTTAAGCAAGATTTTAGCAATTGTATTCAATTTTTCTATCACAGCACTCATTACTTTACCCATTCTTGATTCTCTATAATTATTATAAAATTCTATAAGCTCCAAATAGGTTGTAGGTTCTCCCATAATAGCAGTTTTTAATTTTTAGGTTTTTCAAATTTTTATGGATTTTTGGGTATATGAGAAAAGTAAAACAAAACAAAAACAAACTAGACAAAGGTAAACTAAGAAAAATAATGCTAAACAGAAATAAACTAAGCACAAATGAACTAAACAAAAGAAAACTAAGCAAAACAAAATAAAACAAAATAAAAGCAGAGAGAGAGGTAGAGTGTACTCCCCAGGTGAACTTATGAGTAGAGCTATGCCTCCCAAGAACGGCGCCAAAAACAGTCTTGATAACCCACAAGTATAGGGGATCGCAGTAGCCTTCGAGGGAAGTAAAACCCAAATTTATTGATTCGACACAAGGGAGGTAAATAATACTTATAAGCCTTAACAACCGAGTTGTCAATTCAGCCGCACTGGAAAAGCACTAGCAACGGGCGATGTGAAAGTAGCAAGATATGAGAGCAATAGTAACGAGAATACAAAGCGTATAGTAACACAGTGGCAATGGCACCAGAGAATAGTTGATACTACTTCAATGACATGTAGAACGAGTATATGATGATGAGAGATGGACCGGGGTTCCCAGCGATCTACACTAGTGGTAACTCTCCAATAACAAGTGACAAGTGTTGGGTGAACAAATTACAGTTGGGCAATTGATAGGATTGATAAGGCATTAAGAAAGAACATCAATTCATTAATCATGTAGGCATGTTTTTCATATATAGTCATACGTGCTCGCAATGAGAAACTTGTACAACATCTTTTGTCCTACCAGCCGGTGGCAGCCGGGCCTCAAGGGAATCTACTGGATATTAAGGTACTCCTTTTAATAGAGTACCGGAGCAAAGCATTAACACTTGGTGAAAACATGTGATCCTCACATCACCGCCATCCCCTCCGGTTGTCCCGATTTCTGTCACTTCGGGGCCTTTGGTTCCGGACAGTGACATGTGCATACAACTTGTAGATACAATCTAAGCAATAATTATAGAGCTTAAATCTAAGATCATGCCACTCGGGCCCTAGTGACAAGTATTAAGCATAACAAGATTGCAGCAACAATAACTTCACAAACTTTATAGATAGACTAATCATAATGTATCATCCATCGGATCCCAACAAACACAACATTGATTACATCAGATGTATCTCAATCATGTAAGGCAGCTCATGAGATCATTGTATTGAAGTACATGGGATAGAGAGTACCAACTAGCTACTGCTAGAACCCGTAGTCCATGGGGGAACTACTCACGGAGCATGATGGAGGCGGTGGCGTCGATGGAGATGGCTTCCGGGGGCACTTCCCCGTCCCGGCAGGTGCCGGAACAGAGACTTCTGTCCCCCGAATTGGAGTTTCGCGATGGCGGCGGCGCCCCTGGAGTCTTTCTGGAGTTTCGTCAATTGGTATCGAGTTTTTAGGTCGAAAGGGCTTATATAGGCGAAGAGGCGGCGCAGGAGGGGCGATAGGGTGGCCCCACACCAGGCCGGCGCGGCCAAGGTGTGGCCCGCGTGGCCCACACGTGTGGTGGCCCCTGGCTCTCCTCCGACTCTCCTTCGGTGTTCTGGAGCCTCCCGGGAAAAATAAGATCTTTGGCGTTGATTTCGTCCAATTCCGAGAATATTGCCTGAACAGCCTTTCTGGAACCAAAAACAGCAGAAAACAGGAACTGGCACTGTGGCATCTTGTTAATAGGTTAGTTCCGGAAAACGCATAAAAACATTATAAAGTGCAAGCAAAACATGTAAGTATTGTCATAAAACAAGCATGGAACATCAGAAATTATGGATACGTTGGAAACGTATCATAGGTTTATCAGATTTCCTGAAGAACAAGCTACATAAGATTGCAAGGTAGAATTCCTAGGCAGACCATATATTTACAAGATCATATCATCATCTCTTGAGTAGGACCTTAGGCTATTCCAAGACATTTAGAAGTGAGAGGAATTATAGATGCTAACCATAGCCATGTCTATCCTAGAGAATACTAGAGTAGTATTAAATCCTACTTGTTCAAACCAACCTTTAATCTTGCTGGTGAGAGCCATATTCTATTAGTGAAACATATCCAAAACCCTAGACCGCACCACTTTCCTATTTCCTTACTGCCTCAATTGATAAGTATAAGGGAAACCCTAGATCATAACTACATAGAACCTATGCCTAAACCCTAACTTGTGCATCACAAGTAAACCCTAAGACCATACCCTAAACTCAAGTACTAGTACATAATTAGTAAATAAACTTAAAGTATTTAAGATCAATCAATAGCAAGTATTTTAAATTTAACCTAAATAAACTTCCACGCCCTTAGAAATAACAAGCACATGAAATCATGATCCTAACACCATCTTCATTAACACCTTTATTTTAAATTCTAGCCATATTTAAAATACATATGAACAACCAATATTGTTAAGTATATTAGCAAAACCCAATAATATTTCTACCATGAAGATGTCATAAATTTCAAATCACTTAAACAAATTTTGATCCTAAATAAAAAGGAATTGAAATGAACACATAGATTCTTCATGTCTATTTTAAATCTGGAATGACTCTCACACCAATTTAATCAAACATTAAATATTTGTTTGAACAACACAATTATGCAGTAATCATTGTTATCAAGTTATATTGAGATTCAAAAATTTAGAAACCTGCAAAACAAAACAGAAATCAAATTTGAATTCAAACCACCAATATAAAATAGAAAAAGAAAACAGTAAAAGGAAAAAAGAAGAGGATCTTACCTGGTGGACCACCGTAGGCCGTAGCAGCCCAGGAGCAGACCCATGGACGCACCCGAGCGCCAACCCAATTTGGCCACTTACCGTTTCATCGCTGGGTTGAAACATAAAGGAGGGACGGGGTCGTCGTCTTCTTCTCTCCAGTCGACAGTGCGGTGGAGCCAGTAGGCCACGACCTCGTCGACGATAAGCATACCCCGGACGCCGCAGATGAACTCAGAACCTCGCCCTAATCTTCTCGCGTCCGAGCCTATCAAAAAACATCTCGATTCATGCTCGTTTGTAGTATCAATGACACCGCCACATCTCGTCCATCGCCGACATTGAACTTACCAATCCGACCTCGCCAAGATCTATAAATATGCCTGGAGCTTCGCAGTGAAACCCTAAAACCACTCTGCCACCTCTCATTCTCTCACCCATCCTCTATCTCTCGCATTCTTCCACTCCCTGTCGCCGGCGTCGAGGAAGAACACGGTGATGCAGGCCACCCCAGCCTCCGGCGCGTGGTCGAGTAGATGCGCCTTGTCGTGTAGATCATCTGGGAGGAGCCTAGCATCAAGGGGAGGTCGAGGCGACGTGAATTCGAAGATTCCCTTTCTTAGTACATCGCCGGTAATGGTGAAAAAAAGCTCAACTTAGGCGGCAATCGATGTCTTCGACCACACCATCAACTTCACGGTAAGCTTGTGCATCGTTAGAGCCAACTCTCGCATCCTAGCATCATCGCTAGCTCGTGTTAGCTATTTGGCCGGAGCAGTGCCGCCGCAGATGCCTTCTCCGGCGATGCTCTGGTGAGTATTTCGGTAAACCACCACCACCATCGTGATCAGCAGGTCGAGGGGTTCCAGAAACATGTAGTAGACCATCCCGGGGAGCCCGAAATCGGCGTCGCCGTCGCGTTCTGATTCGTCGGCGTCAAGCCGCCGGTGATGTCGACGTGGTAGTGGGACCTGATGTCTACGTTCCCCCTCCTTTCCTGTAGACAGTGTTGGGCCTCCAAGAGCAGAGGTTTGTAGAACAGCAGCAAGTTTTCCCTTAAGTGGATACCCAAGGTTTATCGAACTCAGGGAGGAAGAGGTCAAAGATATCCCTCTCATGCAACCCTGCAACCACAAAGCAAGAAGTCTCTTGTGTCCCCAACACACCTAATAGGTGCACTAGTTCGGCGAAGAGATAGTGAAATACAGGTGGTATGAATAAGTATGAGCAGTAGCAACGGTGCCAGAAAATAGCTTGCTGGCGTGTAGTTGATGGTGGTAGTATTGCAGCAGTAGTAACGCATTAAAACAGTAAACAAGCAGTAGTAACGCAGCAGTAGTAAACAAGTAGCGATAGCAGTATTTAGGAGCAAGGCCTAGGGATTACACTTTCACTAGTGGACACTCTCAACATTGATCACATAACAGAATAGATAAATGCATACTCTACACTTTTGTTGGATGATGAACACATTGCGTAGGATTACACGAACCCTCAATGCCGGAGTTAACAAGCTCCACAATAATGCTCATATTTTAGTAACCTTTAGTGTAAGATAGATCAAAAGACTAAACCAAGTACTAGCATAGCATGCACACTGTCACCTTCATGCATATGTAGGAGGAATAGATCACATCAATATTATCATAGCAATAGTTAACTTCGCAATCTACAAGAGATCATGATCATAGCATAAACCAAGTACTAACACGGTGCACACACTGTCACCTTTACACACGTGCAGGAGGAATAGAACTACTTTAATAACTTTGCTAGAGTAGCACATAGATAGTAGTGATACAAAACTCATATGAATCTCAATCATGTAAAGCAGCTCATGAGATTATTGTATTGAGGTACATGGGAGAGAGATGAACCACATAGCTACAGCGAAGCCCTCAGCCTCAGGGGTGGATTACTCCCTCCTCATCATGGAGGCAGCGATGGCGGTGAAGATGGCGGTGAAGACGGCGGTGGAGATGGCTCCGGGGGCAATTCCCCGTCCGGCAGGGTGCCGGAACAGAGAGTTATGTCCCCCGAATTGGAGTTTCGCGATGGCGGCGGCGCCCCTGGAGTCTTTCTGGAGTTTCGTCAATTGGTACTGCGTTTTTAGGTCGAAAGGGCTTTTATAGGCGAAGAGGCGGCGTAGGGGGCACACAGGGCGCCACACCCTAGGCCGGCGCGGCCTAGGCCTGGCCCGCGCCGCCATGTGGTGTGGTGGCCCCCCGGCCCTCTCCGACTCTTCTTCGGTGTTCGGACGCTTCCGGGAAAAATAGGAGGTTTGGCGTTGATTTCGTCCAATTCCGAGAATATTGCCCGAACAGCCTTTCTGGAACCAAAAACAGCAGAAAACAGGAACTGGCACTGTGGCATCTTGTTAATAGGTTAGTTCCGGAAAATGCATGAAAATGATATAAAGTGTGAACAAAACATGTTGGTATTGTCATAAAACAAGCATGGAACATCGGAAATTATAGATACGTTGGAGACGTATCAGCATCCCCAAGCTTAGTTCCTACTCGTCCTCGAGTAGGTAAACGATAAAAGATAATTTCTGAGGTGACATGCTACCAACATAATCTTAATCATACCATTGTAAAGCATATGAGATGAATGCAGCGATTCGAAACAATGTAAATGCAATGAGTAAACAATTGAATCATATAGCAAAGACTTTTCATGAATAGTACTTTCGAGACAAGCATCAATAAGTCTTGCATAAGAGTTACTCATAAAGCAATAAATTCATAGTAGAGACATTGAAGCAACACAATGGAAGATTAAGTTTCAGCGGTTGCTTTCAACTTGTAACATGTATATCTCATGGATAATTGTCAATGCAAAGCAATATAACAAATGCAATAAGCAAGTATATAAGAATCAATGCACAGTTCACACAAATATTTGCTTCTTGAGGTGGAGAAAGATAGGTGAGCTGACTCAACAATAAAAGTAAAAGAATGGTCCTTCAAAGAGGAAAAGCATCGATTGCTATATTTGTGCTAGAGCTTTGATTTTGAAAACATGAAACAATTTTGTCAACGGTAGTAATAAAGCATATGTATCATGTAAATTATATCTTATAAGTTGCAAGCCTCATGCATAGTGTACCAATAGTGCCCGCACCTTGTCCTAATTAGCTTGGACTACCGGATCATCACAATGCACATGTTTTAACCAAGTGTCACAAAGGGGTACCTCTATGCCGCCTGTACAAAGGTCTAAGGAGAAAGCTCGCATTGGATTTCTCGCTATTGATTATTCTCAACTTAGACATCCATACCGGGACAACATAGACAACAGATAATGGACTCCTCTTTTATGCATAAGCATGTAACAACAATTAATAATTTTCTCATATGAGATTGAGGATATATGTCCAAAACTGAAACTTCCACCATGGATCATGGCTTTAGTTAGCGGCCCAATGTTCTTCTCTAACAATATGCATGCTTAACCATAGGGTGGTAGATCTCTCTTACTTCAGACAAGACGGACATGCATAGCAACTCACATGAAATTCAACAATGAATAGTTGATGGCGTCCCCAGTGAACATGGTTATCGCACAACAAGCAACTTAATAAGAGATAAAGTGCATAATTACATATTCAATACCACAATAGTTTTTAAGCTATTTGTCCCATGAGCTATATATTGCAAAGGTGAATGATGGAATTTTAAAGGTAGCACTCAAGCAATTTACTTTGGAATGGCGGAAAATACCATGTAGTAGGTAGGTATGGTGGACACAAATGGCATAGTGTTGTTTGGCTCAAGGATTTGGATGCATGAGAAGTATTCCCTCTCGATACAAGGTTTAGGCTAGCAAGGTTGTTTGAAGCAAACACAAGCACGAACTAGTACAGCAAAACTCACATAAAAGACATATTACAAGCATTATAAAACTATACATCGTCTTCCTTGTTGTTCAAACATCTTACTAGAAAATATCTAGACTCTAGAGAAACCAAATATGCAAACCAAATTTTAGCATGCTCTATGTATTTCTTCATTAATGGGTGCAAAGCATATGATGCAAGAGCTTAATCATGAGCACAACAATTGCCAAGTATCACATTACCCAAAACATTTATAGCAATTACTACATGTATCATTTTCCAATTCCAACCATATAACAATTTAACGAAGGAGAAACTTCGCCATGAATACTATGAGTAGGAACCAAGGACATACTTGTCCATATGCTACAGCGGAGCGTGTCTCTCTCCCATAAAGTGAATGCTAGGATCCATTTTATTCAAACACAAACAAAAACAAAAAACATACAGACGCTCCAAGTAAAGCACATAAGATGTGACCGAATAAAAATATAGTTTCAAGAGAAGGAACCTGATAATTTGTCGATGAAGAAGGGGATGCCTTGGGCATCCCCAAGCTTAGACGCTTGAGTCTTCTTGATATATGCAGGGGTGAACCACCGGGGCATCCCCAAGCTTAGAGCTTTCACTCTTCTTGATCATAGTATATCATCCTCCTCTCTTGACCCTTGAAAACTTCTTTCACACCAAACTTCTCATAAACTTCATTAGAGGAGTTAGTACATAATCAAAAACTCACATGTTTAGAGGTGACACAATCATTCTTAACACTTCTGGACATTGCTCAAAGCTACTGGAAGGTAATGGAACAAAGAAATCCACCCAACACAGCGAAAGAAACAATGCGAAATAAAAGGCAGAATCTGTCAAAACAGAACAGTCCGTAAAGACGAATTTCTAATAAATACTTCCGTTGCTCAGATCAGAAAACTCAAAACGAATGAAAGTTGCGTACATATCTGAGGAACACGCACGTAAATTGGCATATTTTTCTGATTTTTCTACAGAGAAAACAGCTCAGATTCGTGACAGATAGAAATCTGTTTCTGCGCAGAAATCCAAATCTAGTATCAACCTTCGATTAGAGGCTTCACTTGGCACAACAAAACACAAAACTAAGATAAGGAGAGGTTGCTACAGTAGTAAACAACTTCCAAGACACATATATAAAACAAAGTACTGTAGCAAAATAACACATGGGTTATCTCCCAAGAAGTTCTTTTCTTTATAGCCATTAAGATGGGCTCAGCAGTTTTAATGATCCACTCGCAGGAAATAGTATTCGAAGCAAAAGAGAGCTTCAAGAGGCAAATTCAAAACAAATTTAAGTCTAACATGCTTCCTATGAAGAGGAATCTTGTACACGAATGAATTCATGAAGAACAAAGTGACAAGCATAAGAGGATAAAACACGAGTAACTTCAAGATTCTCAACATAAAGAGGGGAAACTTAATATTATTAAGATGCATACGACCATATTTCCCTCTCTCATAATAACTTTCAGTAGCATCATTGATGAAATCCACAATATACCCATTACTTAAAACATTCTTATCATGGTTCATATGCATAGAAGTATCATTAAATTTGGCATAAGAAGAGTTATTCTCATTAATAGTAATTGGAGCAAGATTATTATCAAGAATTTGAACATGGTAAACAAGTTGCATATTAAAAGAATTGTTTTTGATAATCCAATCATGACTATGACAAGGTTCATAAGGATAATTATAACCTATATCATAGCATTCTTTATAATAATCATCAAAGATCTAGAGGCACAAAGTTGTCATCATAAGAAATAGAATAGTTATCTTTCACAGTCGGTTTATCTATAACCATACCATCATTGTTATTAGAAGGAGATGTATCAAACACATAATGATCAGTAGCAAAAGGATTTTCAAACACCTCTTCCCCAAGCTTACAGCTTTCTATATTATTATGGGAGGAAGCATGGATAGCAATCGACACTATGGCAATTATTATCATCATTTTCAGAATTAGTTTCCCAGAGATTTGCAATATCAAAAGTAGTGTGTTCATTCAAATCATGATTGCTAATGTATGTAAAGGGCATAGGAAGATCATCGTATTCAGATTCATTATCACAATAATCATTAGGAGCAACATACTTACGGTTACCTAGCGTTATCTCATTCACGCGGGGATACGCCGTTACCTCTTTCTTTTTATTCTCCTTCTTCTTCTTCTTCTTCGTTCCCTTCTTCTTCTTCTTCTTCTCTTCCTTCTCCTCGTTCCCTTCTTTAGGAGGAAGAGGCTTGAAGGGTGGCTCGTCCGCATAACCTGATTTACTTTCAGAAACAATAGAAGAAACTTGGGAGGATCCCTCCTTTTCATTAATTAGTTGAAAACACACAGCGGTCCTATCATATTTTGGCAAGGTGTCATCTTCTAAAATATTTTGTATGTAAGTATTTGTATGGCTATTATCAATGCAATAAGAAAAACACCCATGCAGGACATCATCAATATCAAGATCACTCATATGTAACAAAGAGATTTTTCTCGACAGTTCTTCACACCCCAAAAATAAAGTAAGTTCATCATGCTGATTAGGAGTAATTTCATCATCACAATACAAATTTGCAGCACTCATTGGGTTCAAATTATCATTGGAGGAGCATTGAAAATTAAAATGACCCACTTCATGGCAAACTTCACAAATAAAAGGATAGAGGGCACAAACTTTTTTACCAAGATCATCTAGAGCCCTAAACCACTTTCTAGTTTTTTCATTAATATGATGGATGCAATATTCATCTTTGACTTGATTAATTCCACAAGGCCTATGCATTCCACAAAAATTAACATGCTTATAGGAAATAGCATTCTTAGGAGTTTGAGCATGCTTATTGCAATAATTAACAACAATTTCATTCTTCATGCAAGCCTCTTTAAAAGGTTCATGATACTTATCAAAATTCTTCTTAGGCAATTCAAAATGAGAAGCAAAGGATTTATAAAGATTTGCAGCAACTTGAGAGTCAAGACCATAAGTAGCACTCATATTTCGAAATTTATCGGTATCCATAAAAGCTTCAATGCATTCATAATCATAATTTATACCTGACTCTTTACCTTTGTCGTTCTCCCATCCTTCAGCGTTGTCCTCAATCCGATCAAGAAGATCCCACCTAGCTTCAACCTCCTTGCTTGTGAAAGATCCCTCCGAACACGCGTCCAGATAGTCCTTGTGTTGTCCTGAAAGTCTCGCATAAAAATTATTAACAATAACATTACGGGGGAGCTCATGAATGGGACATTTGAGCATTAGTGATTTCAATCTCCCCCACGCTTGAGAAATACTCTCTCCGTCACGAGGATAAAAGTTATAAATATAATTCCTATCAATATGCACTTCATGAGGAGGATAAAATTTAGAATAAAACCGGGGCACAATATCATTCCATTCAAGAGAATCCCCATTATCCAGTAATTTATACCAATGCGCCGCTTTACCAGACAGCGATATAGAGAATAGTTTCTTCCTCACTTCATCCATAGCAATACCTGCACACTTGAATAAACCGCATAATTCATGCAAGAACAATAAATGATCTCCAGGGTGGACAGTTCCATCCCCTGTATAACGGTTATCCATAACGCGTTCAATAATTTGCATAGGTATTTTATACGGAATACTTTCGGCAGGTGGATTTAAAATATCAGAAGCATCATTAGAGTTATCGCATATGGGAGATAAAGCATTATCAGCGCAAAATATTTCTTCCAAAGCTGAGGAGCATAAAAGATTATTTTTATATAAACTAGCTTCCCCAAGCTTAGACTTATCCATAGTATTAGCAGTAATTGCATTCATACTAATAACATCACTACTAGCATGCAAATAAGGTTCCATAGGTTTTTTAATTTTTGCATCAAACAATTCTAAATCAGGAAAAAGACTAAAAAGCTCACCAATTTTTTTGTTATTTTCCATTATGCCTAACTAGTGTAAACAAGAAACAAAAAGTTGCAATTGCAGGATCTAAAGGAAATAGCTTCGAGTACTTACAATGGCGGAAAATAGCTTGGTAGCCGAGGTCCGGAGTGTGAGTACCTTTTACCTTTCCTCCCCGGCAACGGCGCCAGAAAAGTGCTTGATGTCTACGTTCCCCCTCCTTTCCTGTAGACAGTATTGGGCCTCCAAGAGCAGAGGTTTGTAGAACAGCAGCAAGTTTTCCCTTAAGTGGATACCCAAGGTTTATCGAACTCAGGGAGGAAGAGGTCAAAGATATCCCTCTCATGCAACCCTGCAACCACAAAGCAAGAAGTCTCTTGTGTCCCCAACACACCTAATAGGTGCACTAGTTCGGCGAAGAGATAGTGAAATACAGGTGGTATGAATAAGTATGAGCAGTAGCAACGGTGCCAGAAAATAGCTTATTTGGCGTGTAGTTGATGGTGGTAGTATTGCAGCAGTAGTAACGCAAGATAAAAGAAACAAGCGGTAGTAACGCAGCAGTAGTAAACAAGTAGCAATAGCAGTATTTAGGAGCAAGGCCTAGGGATTACACTTTCACTAGTGGACACTCTCAACATTGATCACATAACAGAATAGATAAATGCATACTCTACACTTTTGTTGGATGATGAACACATTGCGTAGGATTACACGAACCCTCAATGCCGGAGTTAACAAGCTCCACAATAATGCTCATATTTTAGTAACCTTTAGTGTAAGATAGATCAAAAGACTAAACCAAGTACTAGCATAGCATGCACACTGTCACCTTCATGCATATGTAGGAGGAATAGATCACATCAATATTATCATAGCAATAGTTAACTTCGCAATCTACAAGAGATCATGATCATAGCATAAACCAAGTACTAACACGGTGCACACACTGTCACCTTTACACACGTGCAGGAGGAATAGAACTACTTTAATAACTTTGCTAGAGTAGCACATAGATAGTAGTGATACAAAACTCATATGAATCTCAATCATGTAAAGCAGCTCATGAGATTATTGTATTGAGGTACATGGGAGAGAGATGAACCACATAGCTACGGCGAAGCCCTCAGCCTCAGGGGTGGATTACTCCCTCCTCATCATGGAGGCAGCGATGGCGGTGAAGATGGCGGTGAAGACGGCGGTGGAGATGGCTCCGGGGGCAATTCCCCGTCCGGCAGGGTGCCGGAACAGAGAGTTCTGTCCCCCGAATTGGAGTTTCGCGATGGCGGCGGCGCCCCTGGAGTCTTTCTCGAGTTTCACAATTGGTACTGCGTTTTTAGGTCGAAAGGGCTTTTATAGGCGAAGAGGCGGCGTAGGGGGGCACCTGGGGGCGCCACACCCTAGGCCGGCGCGGCCTAGGCCTGGCCCGCGCCGCCATGTGGTGTGGTGGCCCCCTGGCCCCTCTCCGACTCTTCTTCGGTGTTCTGGACGCTTCCGGGAAAAATAGGAGGTTTGGCGTTGATTTCGTCCAATTCCGAGAATATTGCCCGAACAGCCTTTCTGGAACCAAAAACAGCAGAAAACAGGAACTGGCACTGTGGCATCTTGTTAATAGGTTAGTTCCGGAAAATGCATGAAAATGATATAAAGTGTGAACAAAACATGTTGGTATTGTCATAAAACAAGCATGGAACATCGGAAATTATAGATACGTTGGAGACGTATCAGGACCCGTTGACCACTTTGACTCGGTCTACTTCCAACGAGGCAGCTGACCTGGACCAGATCCCACCAGTGAGTGACCATAGTTAGGTTTAGCCCGGCATGTTTAGTATTTGTCCTTTATTTCAAATTTCGGAAAATACTGAAACTTTGTAGTAATATATATAATTCATTTCAAATCTGACAAATGCAAATAAGATATCAAAATGCTCACGAAAATAAACTCTATCCAGTAAAAATATATTATGAAAGGGATCCCATTATGAAAATGTTTGTCAAAACAAAAATTCAATTATTTAATCTTTATTAATTATGCCTTTTCTTTTATCCTAAATACCATTAAAATTCAATAATTATTTAAATTTCATAAATAAATAATAACCATTTAGGAAATAAAGAAAACCGTAAAATTAATTTTCTTTCATCATGTTATCATTATCTTAAATATTAGTGGTATTTTAAAAACCCTAAATTGCACTTATCATTTTATTTAAATAATTAGAAAATTAGAAAAATGTTAAAAACTAATATTATTATTTGAAAGTTATTAATAACTTCAACTCTATTACCTAATTATTATTCTAATAATGGTATCACAACTTTGAAACCCTAGTTATAATATGAGTAAAGACCTTAACCCTATTATTTTATGTGAAAACCCTAAATTGTTTTCAACTCTAAAACCCTAGGGGTTTATAACATGTGATCATAGGAACTTAACCTTAGTTATTTATCTAGACTAAGCAAATAAAAACATGCTCATATTTTATTAAGATATTATCAACTCAAATGCAATTTAAGTTATCATTTCGTGCTTTCACTTTTGACTAATACCTTATATGACAAACTAGTACCACCTAGGTGTAAACCCTAACTTGTTACCCTCATGTTAGTACCATTGATCACCATTATTTAATACCACACCATTGGGATCAACCTTAAGTAGCAAAACTTATGTAGTACTTCACTTTAGATGCGCTACACTAAACCATGTGCCTACTAGATAATTAATGAACCACCTACTTTAGGACCCATTGTTGATTACTTAGTGAAACAAATGAGAAGTTATAGTAAACCCTAATGTTTAACTCATGGCACCACCTTGATAACTATCCTTTGATATGATACTCTATGATCAACCATAGTAATAAACATGCCAATACTTGCTGCATATAGACCCATCGTACTTAGTAACCAACTAGTCTCTAATTGGTGAATTAAATGAACCTAATAGTGAATCTTAGTAAACCCTAGAAGCACATAGCTCCTATTTGTACTAATCCTTGTTCTTTATTAAACATGTTCTTCAAAAGTTATTCTTTTGAAGTAAACATCAACCATGCCCTATAGAACTTAAAACTGACAACTGATCTTTACATGTTATGCAACCACTATTTTTTGTGTGTATGATTGTTATGATGCATTATATCACTTGTTTATGATACTAATTTAACAAACCCTAATAAGAAACTTGTTTGAGAAACCATTCTAAAAGTACAACACACCCTAAAGAAATCTTTACAACTCACCAATCCTAAATCATCGGGGTTAGGTTACGCTTAGAGCGATTGCATCTAATACTATGCATTATAACATCTTTGCCCGTTCTTTAAACATTGTCCTTGCCGGACGATGATGGTATTTCAAAACTTGGAGTTATCACGTATCGAAGCTTTTGCCTGCATAATCTTGTAGTCAAAAGATGCAAGTTCATCGCTTGCTCATGTCATTTGATTATTTTTATCAAACTATATGCAAAGTACTATACTTATCACTCTTGCATTGAAAATCAAAACATTACTTTACAATTATGAATATGACTATGTGGTAGGCAATGGAACCATGGTATGTGTTGCTGGGGGAGGTTCCATTGCAAGGGTACTACTCATCTAGGACGAATCACCTATGCCGTCTAGCGATTCTAGCGCCGTGCATATCGCGTTAACCATAAGATCTATAATGGCTAGTCATCTACTGTGACAACATGGGTGCCATCGCCAATGCACAAGAACCAAGGTCACACAAGAGGCTGAAGCATATCAAGCTGCGTTATCATTCGATTCGCGAGTACATCGAAGATGGAGAAGTAAAGATTTGCAAAGTACACACCGATCCAATGTAGCAGATCCGTTGACTAAAGCTCTCCCTAGGGCAAAGCATGACCAACACCAGAGTGCCATGGGTGTTAGGTACCTTACAATGTAATCTAGATTATTGACTCTAGTGCAAGTGGGAGACTGTTGGAGATATGCCCAAGAGGCAATAATAAAAGTGGTTATTATATATATCTTTATGTTTATGATGAATGTTTATATACCATGCTATAATTGTATTAACCGGAACATTGATACATGTGTGATATGTAAACAACAAAGAGTCCCTAGTATGCCTCTTAACTAGCTTGTTGATTAATAGATGATTAGTTTCATAATCATGAACATTGGATGTTATTAATAACAAGGTTCTATCATTATATGAATGATGTAATGGACACACCCGATTAAGCGTAGCATAAGATCACGTCATTAAGTTATTTGCTATAAGCTTTCGATACATAGTTACCTAGTCCTTATGACCATGAGATCATGTAAATCACTTATACCGGAAAGGTACTTTGATTACATCAAACGCCACTGCGTAAATGGGTGGTTATAAAGATGGGATTAAGTATCCGGAAAGTATGAGTTGAGGCATATGGATCAACAGTGGGATTTGTCCATCCCGATGACAGATAGATATACTCTGGGCCCTCTCGGTGGAATGTCGTCTAATGTCTTGCAAGCATATGAATAAGTTCATAAGAGACCACATACCATGGTACGAGTAAAGAGTACTTGTCAGGAGACGAGGTTGAACAAGGTATAGAGTGATACCGATGATCAAACCTCGGACAAGTAAAATATCGCGTGACAAAGGGAATTGGTATCGTATGTGAATGGTTCATTCGATCACTAAAGTCATCGTTGAATATGTGGGAGCCATTATGGATCTCCAGATCCCGCTATTGGTTATTGGTCGGAGTGAGTACTCAACCATGTCCGCATAGTTCGCGAACCGTAGGGTGACACACTTAAAGTTGGATGTTGAAATGGTAGAACTTGTATATGGAATGGAGTTCGAATATTTGTTCGGAGTCCCGGATGAGATCCCGGACATCACGAGGAGTTCCGAAATGGTCCGGAGAATAAGATTCATATATAGGAAGTCATTTTATGAGATTTAAAATGATCCGGAAGGTTCTAGAAGGTTCTAGAAAAGTCCGGAAGAAACCACTATGGAAGGCGGAGTCCCAAAGGGACTCCACCTCCATGGCCGGCCAACCGTAGATGGGGAGGAGTCCCAAGTGGACTCCCCCTATGGGGGCCGGCCACCCCCCCCCCCCCACATGGAAAGGGGGAATCCCACCCCAAGTGGGATTCCCACCTTGGGTAGGTTTCCCTATCACATGGAAGGTTTTGGGTTCGGGTCTTATTCGGAGACTTGTAGTCCAACACTTGGGGCTTCCACCTATATAATGAGGGGCCAAGGGGAGGGGGCCGGCCACCCCAAGAACCACCAAGGTGGCCGCACCCCTAGTGGCCGGTGCCCCCCTCTCCCAAACCCTAGCGGCTCTCTCTCCTCCACCACATCCCGCACGCTTAGCGAAGCTCCGCCGGATTTCTCCACCACCATCGACACCACGCCGTCGTGCTGTCGGATTCAAGAGGAGCTACTACTTCTGCTGCCCGCTGGAACGGGGAGGTGGACGTCGTCTTCATCAACAACCGAACGTGTGACCGAGTACGGAGGTGCTGCCCGTTCGTGGCGCCGTGATCAAGATCTTCTACGCGCTTTTGCAAGCGGCAAGTGAACGTCTACCGCAGCAACAAGAGCCTCATCTTGTAGGCTTTGGAATCTCTTCAAGGGTGAGACTCGATAATCCCCTCGTTGCTACCGTCTTCTAGATTGCATCTTGGCTTGGATTGCGTGTTCGCGGTAGGAAATTTTTTGTTTTCTATGCAACGTTATCCTACAGTGGTATCAGAGCCGTGTCTATGCATAGATGGTTGCACGAGTAGAACACAATGGTTTGTGGGCGTTGATGCTTATGTTGTCTTTAGTTTGAGTACTTTGCATCTTTGTGGCATAGTGGGATGAAGCGGCTCGGGCTAACTTTACATGACCGCGTTCATGAGATTTGCTCCACGCTCGACATGCAACTTGTATTGCATAAGTGGCTTTGCGGGTGTCTGTCTCTCCTACTATAGTGAAGATTCAATTTACTCTTCTATTGACAACACTAGTATCACCGTTGTGGTTCATGTTCGTAGGTAGATTAGATCTCTCTCGAAAACCCTAAACCACGTAAAATATGCAAACCAAATTAGAGACGTCTAACTTGTTTTTGCAGGGTTTGGTGATGTGATATGGCCATAATGTGATGATGAATATGTATGAGATGATCATTATTGTATTGTGACAACCGGCAGGAGCCTTATGGTTGTCTTTAAATTTCATGTTGAATAGTATTTCAAAGTAGTTGTAATAGTTGCTACATGAGGTGAACAACCATGAAGACGGCGCCATTGACCTTGACGCTACACCGACGATGATGGAGATCATGCCCGAAGATGATGGAGATCATGTCCGTGCTTTGGAGATGAAGATCAAAGGCGCAAAGACAAAAGGGCCATATCATATCACATATGAACTGCATGTGATGTTAATCCTTTTATGCATCTTATTTTGCTTAGATCGCGACGGTAGCATTATAAGATGATCCCTCTCACTAAAATATCAAGATAATAAAGTGTTCATCCTTAGTAGCACCGTTGCCAAGACTTGTCGTTTCGAAGCATCTCGTGATGATCGGGTGTGATAGAATCAACAAGTGCATACAACGGGTGCAAGCCAGTTTTGCACATGCGGATACTAAGGTGGCCTTGACGAGCCTAGCATGTACAGACATGGTCTCGGAACACGTGATACCGAAAGGTAGAGCATGAATCATATGATTGATATGATGAACACTTTGAGTGTTCGCCATTGAAATTACACCTTGTCTCGTGATGATCGGACTTAGGTATGATGGATTTGGTTCGTGTGATCACTAAGACAATGCGAGGGATATTGTTTTGAGTGGGAGTTCACCTAGATTTTTAATTATGTTGAATTAAAATTTGAACTCAATTTGTCATAAACTTAGTCTAAACTATTGCAAATATATGTTGTAGATATGGCATCCCCAATCAATTTTAACCAGTTCCTAGAGAAAGAAAAGCTTAAGAGCAACGGTAGCAACTTCACCGACTGGTTCCGTCATGTGAGAATTTTCCTCGCTGGCGGAAATCTGCAATATATGCTTGATGCACCGCTAGGTGACCCTCCTGCAGAAACTGAAACCGATGAAGTAAAGAATGTTTACGCAACTCAGAAAACTCGGTACTCTCAAGTTCAGTGTGCCATCCTATGCAGTCTGGAAGTCGATCTTCAAAAACGTTTTGAGCACCACGATCCACATGAGTTGATAAAAGAGTTGAAGACTATTTTTGAAACTCATGCGGCCGTGGAATGCTATGAAGCATCGAAACACTTCTTCAGTTGCATGATGGAAGAAGGTAGCTCCGTTAGTGAGCACATGCTCGTTATGGTCGGGCATGCGAAGAAACTCAGTGACTTGGAAATAGTTATTCCTAACAGACTGGGGATTAATCGTATCCTTCAATCACTGCCACCTAGTTACAAGAACTTTGTGATGAACTACAATATGCAGAACATGAACAAAGAGTTACCTGAACTCTTCTCCATGCATAAAGCTGCTGAGATTGAGATCAAGAAAGAGCACCAAGTGTTGATGGTCAACAAGACCACCAGTTTCAAGAAACATGGCAAGTCTAAAGGCAAATTCAAGAAGGGTGGCAAGAAAGCTGCCACGCCTCCTGTGAAACCTAAGACTGGCCCTAAACCTGATGCTGAGTGCTATTACTGCAAGGAGAAGGGACACTGGAAGCGTAATTGCTCCAAGTATTTGGCGGATCTGAAGAGCGGCCTTGTCAAGAAGAAGAAAGAAGGTATATCTGATATACATGTTATAGATGTTTATCTTACTAGTTCTCGTACTAGTACCTGGGTATTTGATACTGGTTCGGTTGCTCATATTTGTAACTCGAAACAGGAACTAAAGAATAAACGAAGACTACTAAAGGATGAAGTGACGATGCGCGTTGGAAATGGATCCAAAGTCGATGTGATCGCTGTCGGCACACTTCCTCTACATCTACCTTCGGGATTAGTTTTAAGCCTAAATAATTGTTATTTTGTACCCGCGTTGAGCATGAACATTATATCTGGATCTTGTTTAATGCAATACGGTTATTCATTCAAGTCTGAGAATAATGGTTGTTCTATTTTTATGAATAATATCTTTTATGGCCGAGCACCTAAAAAGAATGGCTTATTTCTGTTAGATCTCGATAGTAGTGATACACATATACATAACATTGATGCTAAGCGAATTAAATTAAATGATAATTCTACTTATATGTGGCACTGTCGTCTTGGTCATATTGGAGTGGAACGCATGAAGAAACTCCATACCGATGGATTACTTGAATCACTTGACTTTGAGTCACTTTATAGATGCGAAGCATGTCTAATGGGAAAAATGACTAAGACTCCATTCTCTGGTATTAGGGAGCAAGCTACAGACTTATTGGAAATCATACATACCGATGTGTGTGGACCAATGAGTGTAGCCTCGCGCGGTGGATATCGTTATGTTCTAACCTTCACAGATGATCTGAGTAGATATGGGTATATCTATTTCATGAAACATAAATCCGAAACTTTTGAGAAGTTTAAGGAATTCCAAAGTGAAGTAGAAAATCAACGTAACAAGAAGATCAAATTTCTACGATCTGATCGCGGAGGTGAATATCTGAGTTATGAGTTTGGCATGCATTTAAAGAAATACGGAATACTTTCACAATTGACACCGCCGGGAACACCACAACGTAACGGTGTGTCCGAACGTCGTAATCGAACTCTCTTAGATATGGTTCGTTCTATGATGTCTCTTACTGATTTGCCGTTATCATTTTGGAGTTATGCATTAGAGACAGCCGCATTCACTTTAAATAGAGCACCATCAAAATCCGTTGAAACGACACCGTATGAATTATGGTTTAACAAGAAACCTAAGCTGTCGTTCCTTAAAGTTTGGGGTTGCGAAGCCTATGTAAAGAAGTTACAACCGGACAAGCTAGAACCCAAAGCGGGGAAATGCGTCTTCATAGGATACCCTAAGGAAACTATAGGGTACACTTTCTATCACAGATCTGAAGGTAAAATCTTTGTTGCTAAGAACGGAACCTTTCTTGAGAAAGAATTTCTCACTAAAGAAGTGACTGGAAGAAAAGTAGAACTCGATGAGATTGATGAATCTTCACTAGTTGATCAGAGTAGCGCGATCGGGAAGTTGTTCCTGTGCCGCCTACACCGACAACAGAGGAAGCTAATGATAATGATCATGAAACTTCAAACGAGATAGCTACTGAACCTCGCAGATCGACAAGGAAACGTGCCACTCCTGATTGGTATGATCCTTGTCTAAATGTCATGATTGTGGACAACAATGATGAGGACCCTGCGACGTATGAAGAAGCGATGATGAGCCCAGATTCCAACAAATGGCAAGAAGCCATGAAATCCGAAATGGGATCCATGTATGATAACAAAGTATGGACTTTGGTAGACTTACCTGATAGCCGAAAGGCTGTCAAGAATAAATGGATCTTCAAGAGAAAAACAGATGCTGATGGTAATATTACTGTTTATAAAGCTCGACTTGTCGCAAAGGGTTTCCGACAAATTCAAGGTGTTGACTACGATGAGACTTTCTCACCTGTAGCGAAGCTAAAATCTGTGAGGATTTTGTTAGCAATAGCTGCATTTTTCGATTATGAGATTTGGCAGATGGATGTCAAAACGGCGTTCCTTAATGGAGACATTGGGGAAGAGTTGTATATGGTACAACCCAAAGGTTTTGTCGATCCTAAAAATGCTGACAAAGTATGCAAACTTCAGCGTTCAATTTATGGACTGAAGCAAGCATCGAGAAGTTGGAACCGACGCTTTGATAAAGTGATCAAAAACTTCGGGTTTATACAGTGTCATGGAGAGGCCTGTATTTACAAGAAAGTGAGTGGGAGCTCTGTAGCATTCCTGATATTATATGTAGATGACATATTATTGATTGGGAATGATATAGAACTATTAAGCAGTGTAAAAGGTTATTTGAATAATAGTTTTTCAATGAAAGACCTTGGTGAAGCATCGTATATATTAGGCATCAAGATTTATAGAGATAGATCAAGACGCCTAATAGGGCTATCACAAAGTACATACCTGGACAAGATTCTAAAGAAGTTTAGAATGGACGAAAGTAAGAAAGGATTTTTACCTATGTTACCAGGCAAGGTCTTGAGTAAGACTCAAGGACCGGCTACGGCAGAAGAAAGAGAAAGGATGAGTCAGATCCCCTATGCCTCGGCAGTAGGCTCTATCATGTATGCCATGCTATGTACTAGACCGGATATAGCACATGCTGTCAGTTTGACTAGCAGATATCAAAGTGATCCAGAATGGAACACTCGGACAGCGGTCAAGAATATCCTGAAGTACTTGAAAAGAACCAAGGATATGTTTCTTTGTTATGGAGGTGACCAAGAGCTCGTTGTAACCAGTTACACCGATGCAAGTTGGAACACCGATCCCGATGACTCTAAGTCACGGTATGGGTACGTGTTTATATTGAATGGTGCTGCGATGGCTGGGCAAGCTCAAAGCAGTGCACGGTGGCGAAGTCTTCAACAGAATCGGAGTACATAGCGGCTTCAGAGGCTTCATCAGAAGCGGTATGGATGAAGAGGTTCACTGTAGAGCTCGGTGTGGTTCCTAGTGCATTGGACCCATTAGTCATCTACTGTGACAACATGGGTGCCATCGCCAATGCACAAGAACCAAGGTCACACAAGAGGCTGAAGCATATCAAGCTGCGTTATCATTCGATTCGCGAGTACATCGAAGATGGAGAAGTAAAGATTTGCAAAGTACACACTGATCTGAATGTAGCAGATCCGTTGACTAAAGCTCTCCCTAGGGCAAAGCATGACCAACACCCGACTGCCATGGGTGTTAGGTACCTTCCAATATAATCGAGATTATTGACTCTAGTGCAAGTGGGAGATCATGGAGATATGCCCAAGAGGCAATAATAAAAGTGGTTATTATATATATCTTTATGTTTATGATGAATGTTTATATACCATGCTATAATTGTATTAACCGGAACATTGATACATGTGTGATATGTAAACAACAAGAGTCCCTAGTATGCCTCTTAACTAGCTTGTTGATTAATAGATGATTAGTTTCATAATCATGAACATTGGATGTTATTAATAACAAGGTTCTATCATTATATGAATGATGTAATGGACACACCCGATTAAGCGTAGCATAAGATCACGTCATTAAGTTATTTGCTATAAGCTTTCGATACATAGTTACCTAGTCCTTATGACCATGAGATCATGTAAATCACTTATACCGGAAAGGTACTTTGATTACATCAAACGCCACTGCGTAAATGGGTGGTTATAAAGATGGGATTAAGTATCCGGAAAGTATGAGTTGAGGCATATGGATCAACAGTGGGATTTGTCCATCCCGATGACGGATAGATATACTCTGGGCCCTCTCGGTGGAATGTCGTCTAATGTCTTGCAAGCATATGAATAAGTTCATAAGAGACCACATACCACGGTACGAGTAAAGAGTACTTGTCAGGAGACGAGGTTGAAGAAGGTATAGAGTGATACCGATGATCAAACCTCGGACAAGTAAAATATCGCGTGACAAAGGGAATTGGTATCGTATGTGAATGGTTCATTCGATCACTAAAGTCATCGTTGAATATGTGGGAGCCATTATGGATCTCCAGATCCCGCTATTGGTTATTGGTCGGAGTGAGTACTCAACCATGTCCGCATAGTTCGCGAACCGTAGGGTGACACACTTAAAGTTGGATGTTGAAATGGTAGAACTTGTATATGGAATGGAGTTCGAATATTTGTTCGGAGTCCCGAATGAGATCCCGGACATCACGAGGAGTTCCGGAATGGTCCGGAGAATAAGATTCATATATAGGAAGTCATTTTATGAGATTTAAAATGATCCGGAAGGTTCTATGGAAGGTTCTAGAAGGTTCTAGAAAAGTCCGGAAGAAACCACTATGGAAGGCGGAGTCCCAAAGGGACTCCACCTCCATGGCCGGCCAACCCTAGAGGGGGAGGAGTCCCAAGTGGACTCCCCCTATGGGGGCCGGCCACCCCCCCACATGGAAAGGGGGAATCCCACCCCAAGTGGGATTCCCACCTTGGGTAGGTTTCCCTATCACATGGAAGGTTTTGGGTTCGGTTCTTATTCGGAGACTTGTAGTCCAACACTTGGGGCTTCCACCTATATAATGAGGGGCCAAGGGGAGGGGGCCGGCCACCCCAAGAACCACCAAGGTGGCCGCACCCCTAGTGGCCGGCGCCCCCCTCTCCCAAACCCTAGCGGCTCTCTCTCCTCCACCACATCCCGCACGCTTAGCGAAGCTCCGCCGGATTTCTCCACCACCACCGACACCACGCCGTCGTGCTGTCGGATTCAAGAGGAGCTACTACTTCCGCTGCCCGCTGGAAGGGGGAGGTGGACGTCGTCTTCATCAACAACCGAACGTGTGACCGAGTACGGAGGTGCTGCCCGTTCGTGGCGCCGTGATCAAGATCTTCTACGCGCTTTTGCAAGCGGCAAGTGAACGTCTACCGCAGCAACAAGAGCCTCATCTTGTAGGCTTTGGAATCTCTTCAAGGGTGAGACTCGATAATCCCCTCGTTGCTACCGTCTTCTAGATTGCATCTTGGCTTGGATTGCATGTTCGCGGTAGGAAATTTTTTGTTTTCTATGCAACGTTATCCTACACTTGGACTCGCATATGTTTCTGTTGTACCACTCTGAGGGATGTAATATGAGTGAAACGGTGTTTCACTTGTATTATGTCAACGACTTGCGTACTACACCATGCAGTGGTATGCTGGGTCACCGCACTCCCCTTCTCCCCCTTGTGCTTCCCGCATTGTCTCTGACTATATAAGCCTCACACTCGCCCTCATTGCTCGCCTCACAGCCACAACCTCCTAGCCACAATGTTGCGCCGCCTCATCAACCTTTCCATCAAGATCTCCATAACCATGTTCATGCGTGAGTAATTCCTGCTGTAGGTGTGGGTTGTAAGGTTATTGGATGAGATTGAACATGTAATAATGCATACTGCCTCCATCCCAAGGCTTAAGGCTTATTTTTAAAAGTCAAACCAAGTAAAGTTTGACCAAACCTCTAGAAGAATCTATCGATAAATATGATATTTTGTAGATATCATATGAAAGTATATTTCATTATATATCTAATGATATTGATTTTGTATTTTACACGTTAATGATTTTCGATAAAAACTTGGTCAAACTTGATATAGTTTGACTTTCTAAAAAATTATAAGCCTTCGGATGGAGGTAGTAGATGTTAAGATTTGATATCCTAGTCTTGAAGATATTGTTGTATGAGTGTTGATGCAGATTTGCTATGTTTAATCATTGTTACTAGAGCCCGGGTGACATGATTTCACTACTGAACTTTTGTTGGTCATCATATATATGAGTTTGGAATTTATCTGCAAATTATATTACCTGTTATTATGTTGAATCCGCGAACCCCAAAGTGACAGTTAGGGAAAAGAAGGGGCATATGTCGTAGTTTGAGGGTCATGTGTGTTCATAGAGTGTTAATGCATTGTTCCAGGCTATTCGAAAAAGGTATAACTTAATTACCTGCAGTTACAAGTTGGCCCAACGAAATAGGCAGGTATAACAATAGATGTTATGCAAATTCTCATCATTAGTAGGCACAATTATATCTGGAAAACACACCTACACAAGTACGGTGTTATTTATATTTGTATCATATGATCAATCTCATCCATGCAACATCCCGTTGGTCACCTCATGTCTACATCTTGACCCAGTTATCAGCAACAACGAAAAGCTCTCTTTAATTTCAGCACTTTATTTTAATATCCTATTATTTACTTTCTTGTATCTTTACTTTGAGTTTTAAACTTTCCAAAGCAACCACCCTAGTTTATTTTGTTTGTTTAGTGCCTAGATAATTAGAAAAGTGACACCCTGCTTTGAAAGAATATAATACTTAGCCTTCAGATCTTCGTGGGATCGATACTAATACTTACTTGAAGATCTGAGGGATCCCCTACACTTGTCGGTATCAGGGCATAACGAGCCAAGGGACAAATGGCAACAAGGCTAGCCCGTCGCGCGCCCCTGGTCGAGGCTAGCCCCAAAGGGAGTCCGTTTGTTCATTTAACTTTTAAATTGTATATGACAAAATTTGAATGAAAGTTCTATTTTCCGTTCAATTTGAGTGTTTTTGTTTAATATGTTTAAAAGCCTCACACTCACCTTCTGAAAGGTCGATAGGACCAGCTATAGGCGGGCGGGGGAGGGGGTGAATACAAGCTACTTAAAGTGTTAAGTCGTTTCAATTTTAGGGCTTTATTGAATAAGGTAAAGATGAGCAAGATGGAATTAGAAACCTATACGATGCAAATATATAGAAACACAAGTGAAACAAGTATCAAGACAAGCAAGGTAAAGGGAACGAGGTAACCGTATGGAGACACAAGACGATGATTTGTTCCCGGTATTTCCTTCCAAATGGAAGTACGTCTACGTTGGAGAGGTGTGGTGCCAGAAAGGCCAACCAACATCCACAAAGGCTTCACCGGCTCGGGTGTTACCATTAGGTTTAAGTCGCATGTGGGACTCGTTGAGCGGAACTATCGGTACAAGTACCGATTGAGGTACCGTAACATGTTCTGCGAGTTCGGTGTCCTGGGTGTCCCTCTACCACCGGCACCACGTTTCCATAGTGATGGTACTTGAGAACTCTGCAGCCGGTACTGACATAGGCATCTCGAATGGGCCTGCTGAATAAGGTACCCGAGGATATCTGGAGGCCCACGGCTCGAAGCTTTCAAGACCCAGAAGCCCGTCGAACGTCAATAAGGAATCTGGAGTTATATTAGGAATCACGAGTCATGTAATTGTACGGGAAAGACTCGGGTAGCTTCCCGGAGTTTGTAACTTGTACGGCACGAAAACCCTTAGCTCTCCCTCCTATATAAAGGGGAGTCGAGGGGAGGAAATCCATCGAATCTATTGTCAACATACACCCTAGTTTTCTTAGTCGAACACCTTTTCGGCTGAACCTTCGAGATCTACTTGCCCTCTACTTTCTACGAAACCCTAAGTCTACAATTCGTAGGCATTGGCAAGTTAATCCCTTGTTAGGTACTACAGCGAGCCCCACAACATGGTGTCTCAAAAGTAGTTCCGGGCTAAGCACCGGTCAGGTACCAACCTAGGTACAAAATAGGTAACCCCCTATGGGTGGTATCAGGAGCGGTACCTGGCCCGGTATTACCGCCCCTAGATGAGCAGCAACGGTACCGTGAGTTGGGTTCTGGCTCCTGCGTACACGTGTGTGGGCAGCGGTAGCGGTACTACTGCTAGCCACCCCGGTACTACGGGCGAGAGTAGAAAACACAAAGAAGTCCCACAATTTCATATCCTCTCTAACCAAAGCTTCGAGAGACACACCCAGGTCACGCCTCGAGCACCCCTTGCCGGGCACCACGCCCTCGCTAGAGAAGGCGTCCCGGGCCGTCCATCGAGCGAAGAGGAGAGAAGGGCCTCGCCGCCACCGGCACCGGCCAGGCTTTGCCGGGCGACGTCCATCGACAACGGCGAGGGAGGGGAGGCGCAAGAGGCGGGCTTGTGGTGCGGCGGTGGCGGTTAGGGCTTCTGGTCGCTCGCGGTCGCAACCCTAGAAGCCCTAGGTGGCGAGAAGAAAAAAACTAACCCCACCCATCGCGTCACAACAGTGTACCACTCCAGCAAAAATAATCAGATTGGTGAGTGTCAGCTGACTGAGATAGTGCTAGAGGCACCCAAAAGAATAACCAAGGGAGACTGGGAGAGAGAAGATAAGGCACGATTTGTTGTGCGGTTGGTTTCAGTTGTACCCACGACGGTGAAGTTGTGTGGTTGTGGTGTGGCCACGAGTGTAACACGCTACACGTGCGCTTGACTTTTCCGTGAAGGAGCAAGCGGTGGCAGGATAGTCGTCGAATCGTATATAGCTACCTCCCCGTAAAAAAAAAAAACGTATAGCTACCTACCAAAAATGACTGAAGAGAGCTCTGCCAAGCGGGCGCACTTCGTCTTCATCCCGCTCATGGCCCAGGGTCACATCATCCCTGCCATCGACACAGCGTTGCTGCTGTGCTGCCGCGGCGCCTTGTGCAGCATCGTCGCAACGCCGGCCACCGCGGCCAGGGTCCGCCCCTGCATCGAGCAGTCTGGCCTGGAGGTCCGCCTCTTGGAGTTCCCGCTGGAGTATGTATCGGACGGGGCGGACAACATGGACAACATCTCGGCGGAGCGCGTGGTGGGATACTTCCAGGCGGTGGCGCTGCTCCGAGCACCCGTCGAGGAGCACCTCCGCACGCACGCGCCGCGCACGACGTGCATCGTGTCCGACTTCTGCCACCCGTGGACGAGCGCGCTCGCGGCAAGCCTCGGGGTTCCGCGTCTCAGCTTCTTGGCCATCCCAGCCTTGAGCGCCCTGTGCGAGCTCGAGGCCGACCAAGTCGACGAGCCAGTCATGGTGCCGGTGCCGGGCTGGAAGAAGAGGGTCCAGCTCACCAGGGACCAAACCGCACGCTTCTTCAGCGAGCCATGCTGGCGGGCGGTCCGCAAGGAGATATACGGGGCGCAGGCTGAGGTGGACGGCATGATCCTCACCACGTTCCTGGAGTTGGAGCCAGAATACGTCCGCGGCTTCGCGGCCGCCTCCGGGAAACAAGTGTGGACTGTCGGCCCGGTATCGCTCCACCACCAGCTCAACGGCGCCGGCGGCGGGCTGGTGAAGACGGCGAGAGGGGATGCCGCCACCGTCGATGCCGACGAGTACCTGCGGTGGCTCGATGGCAAGGAGGGCGGCTCCGTCGTCTACGTCAGCTTCGGGACTCTAGCTCCTACGATGGAACCCGAGCAGCTCCTGGAGCTTGGGCTTGGGCTTGAGGCCTCATGCTACCCCTTCATCTGGGTCTTCAACAAGGCCGACCACCTGGGCGAGCCCCAGCTGCGTCAACTCCAGGCGCGTGTTGCCGGCCACGGCCGGATAGTTACAGGCTGGGTGCCCCAGCTGCTGATCCTCTCACACGCAGCGGTGGGCTGCTTCCTCACGCACTGCGGGTGGAACTCCATCATGGAAACCATAATGGCTGCGAAGCCTGTGGTGACATGGCCTCGCTTGCTAGACTCGGATCAGCCGGTGAATGAGAAGCTGGTGGTGGACGAACTAGGGATCGGGTTGAGCATCCGGCCAAAGGAGCCGGACATGGCGGTGCGCCGCGAGGTCATCCAGGCGGCGCTCACCACCGTGCTTTGCGGAGGAGAGGAGGGCCAGGAGATGCGGCGACGTGTCCGCGAGCTCTCCCTCAAAGCCACAGAGGCAATGCAGCCTGGTGGCTCCTCGCACGCCAACCTGTGCGACCTGGTCAACCGTTTCACGATTTAAGCAATCTTGCACGCCACCTGTGCGACCTGGTCCGGGCCGGAGCGGCTCTCGCCGGCGATGCTGGCTGGAGTAGGCAAAGGAAGGGCGCCGGTTGTACTAGTAGGTTTAGAGCATCTTCAGTTGCGTCTTCTAAAGCGATTTGCGACGCGCTGGACAAAAAAAACTTTTCCAGCCACGTCTTTCAAAGCCGCTTTCGATACGGTGTCTGGCGTCCGAGCCCGTTCCCGCTCCAAAGGGGACGCTCCGGGCACACCGAACACAAGAAAAAGCGAGGCGGGCTCCCACATGTCGGCGACTATTTCCATAAATTGTTGGTTCGTGCCTTTTTTTTCTCGTCGCTCATTTCCTCCCGCGCCTCCTGCCCCTCCGCCGCCGCTGGATTTGCCGGCTGTTTCGACGTCTGATCTCTTCTGACAGTCGGCACCGTCATCGTGGCTGGCACTCCCGCCGGTCGTTCCGTCGCCGCCGCTTCGCCAGCGCGTCCCAGAACGTGGTGTCAAATCGCGCCTACCTGGCAAGTCGTCGAGCACTTTGTACACGCTGGGGAGCGACGTCCCCCAAACGCTCAATCAGACACCGTTTGGGCGACGCATTGGGGGACGCGACTGGAGATGCTCTTAGTCTTCGTTTAGGTTTACCCTTTGTGGAGAATGGGGGTAGGCTGCTAGATCTCTTCAGCCGGATCTGGCGCGTCCTTTGCCTCGTCGTTCCCTCGGCCATGTTCTTCTGGAGGGTGTGGTGGCTGGAGTGGAAGATGGAGCTCCTCCGAAATAAGGTTGTTTCCTCTTTCCTCTGGAGGCTACTCGTTCTGATGCTTCGATGCGGCATCAGGCGGTTGCTGGAGGTGCTCCTCGTCAAGCTTTCATGGCGGAACCTAGTCATCGTCGCCAACTCCGATGAGGCCTTCTTCAATAAGAAGTTTGCTTGGTGCCATGTCCTGTCGCGGAGCTCAGATGTGGGGTGGCTTCCTCTGGACGGCCTTGGTGGCGAGGCGAGGAGGTGGCCTGGTGTCTTTCTCTCTGAGGCAGGGGCGGAGCTAGAATCAAAAATGAGAGGGGGCAAGAATTTAGTTATTGAAGAAAAATCATTTGCTAAGTGGAGGCAAACCACCATTTAAGCTAGCTTTTACAAGGAGTTTAGAGATTTGAGTGGGGGCAGATGCCCCCTTGTCAATAGGCTGGATCCGCCCATGCTCTGAGGCAGGAAGATGGTGGGGATTCGTGGCTGCGGCTATTCTATGGAGAGCTCTTTACTAGGGGACTTGTGTTGTCGCTGATGCCTTGCCCTGCATATCATGGCTGACTGTCGGTCCTCATCCAGGACTTCAACCTCCACCGGGAGGCTTTCTCCAGTCAATCGTCAAAGCTCGCTATTGATGCGCTTCCAAGTGGTTTGTCCCCGAAGGTGCGGAGATGGCCAGCAGTTTTGGCTCGACATCAGGAAGGAGAGAACAACAAGCATCTTTATCTCGGATCTCAGCGCGGCCAGCGCCTAGAGGTCGCCGGCGTGCGGCGGAGAAGAACCTCGAGCACCTGATTGCTTACAGATATTCTGTGTTAGGGCTCTTTTTTTTAAAATTTGAGGCCATGTCTTCAAATTCTAGGTTTCCCAGGACAAGAGATGTTAATGGGGTCTTTTTGTAATTTTCTACCCGCCGCTTATTAATTGCAGCTTCTAGGCCTCTTGAGGCATTTCTTTGTTAAAAAAAATTGTTGCCTTAAACTTGAGAAATTAATTGAATCATCAAAGCAGTATGTTTGGGGCATGTCGTGGCTGTGCTTGTATTTTCATAACGTCTCATATAGTCATATTAGACTGACTGCGTGGCAGGCTTATGCATATTAGTATTTGCGCTAACTGCTTCCCATACATACGACGTTAGATGTCTCCACCGGAAAAACAGGGATCTGTTCTGTATAACACAATACAATTCAGCTAAACAGGTTATCCAATAGAGGACTTCAACATCATGAAGAACAGGGAACGAAATTGCAACTAGACAGAAATACTATTGATTTCAAGTTCCATAAAAAAATGTTCAAAATGGAAGAGGCAAGCACTGGCTGTCAATCCATATGCTTTTTGAAGTGGTCCTCTAGTTTTTCAATTTCCAATGGTGCAAGGTTTGGGATGCATGTCGCCAACAAATGAGACAAGTGGAAGTCACTTATAGATGGCTCATTACATAGGAGGCCATTGGCTCTGGCCATAAGGCTAAAGCCTTTAATGAGCCCCTTCTGAGTTTGGACATCAAGAATGTTGCTTATGGTAGCTGCAGTGGCACTAACATATCAGCTTCCTGTTCCTATGTATGTACTTCCTATGCAAAATAGGATGACAGTAAAGGGGGACAATTCCAGTTTCAGATTAAATTCAAGATATATTCCAAGGTTGAACACAGCACAGGCAAGGGCAAGAACAAATCCCTACATCATACACGTTACCTTGATGCATCTCAGTAGAGAAGAACAGATCAATGCACTTATCAGTAGCCAAACATACACCCTGGAACTTTGATGCATCTAAACTGAAACCAGATCAGTAGCACGGAATACATCCCCCTGAACCATAATTTTGTGAAAGCAATAGCCACTACTGTCTTAAACCTGACAAATTCATGTACAAAAGCAATTCTCTGGATATACCATCTTTTTTTAACATGTGGAGATAATATGTTCATGTGCTAATAATTTTAATATATGTGATATTTTCTTACCATGTACACAGAAACAATCTGACAAACACAACTACATAGTCTTGTACAGGAAAAATCAACTTATAATCTGGCTAGTACAGTACAATTTTGCCAAACAGGCTATTTGTCGATGACTGTGGTACCGCTCAAATAAGAGACCTTTAAATTCTTGAACTGGGAATGAAATTACACGACAACGCTTGTTTCAGTATTTTTCTACATGACAACGCTTGTTTCAATAAGGAACGATGATACTCAGGAGGCAATGAGTCTTAGGACCTAGTTTCAGTTTATCTGTATTCCAACTCACAATCTTTTTAAAGACCAAGGTTGCGAAAAATGGCTTTGGCACACCCAAGCTTCATGGAGCCCATTTTAAGAAAAAACTGAAAACTTGATTTCAAAGTTTCAAAAAGTTACAAATAAAATACCTAGATGTAGTCAACTATGCACACTACGTTGCACTGTTCATGCTCCGAGATCTGCATTTTTTGTCATTTTTGCCTAGGATAGAATATAAGGTATTCTGCATTGAAATTTAACACGGGTAGAATAAATCATTGACTACATTCTGGTATGTCTTTAAACATGTATTTTTCAAAGTTCTCAAAAGAGCTCCATGGAGCTTGGTTGCCAAATTGACGCACCCCCTAGGTTGACACTAGGATGGAAATTTGACACATATAGTTCTGTAATATGATCAAATGCATCCACTTGTAAAGTCGGAATGACCACGGATTGAGCTTATAGTATGCATCCCATACATAAATGGTTCATCTCAAAAGGAAATAAAGGATCCAACAAGCCATCACGGGTGTCAATCACAGCCTTTGTTAGGGGTCTCTAGTTTTTCAATTTTGAGATGTTTTCAAGGGTGCAAGGTCTGGGAACAATGTCACCAACAAAGAAAGACATACATGAGTCACTTTCCTCTAGATGAAAGGTTGAACTCTCTGCTGATGAATCCCTCCAAAGTTTGGACATTAAGAGTCTGTTGCTTACTGTGGCTAGAGACACTAATAGTGCAGCTCCCAGTTTCTATGTATGTGTATTCTACACAGAATTGGATAGTAACTGGTGAATAATTCTAGTTTCAGATTCAGTTCAAGATGTACTCTAAGGTTGAACACGACGAGGGCAGGAATATATGGCATCACCCTGCATCCTTAATGCATTAAATCAAAAAACATCACCAAATGTAGCACCGCAAAGTGGATGCAACGTACCACCTTGTACCAAACTCAGGAGACCAAAATTTCCTTTTCCTACTGACCTAAACTGCCTTCTTGGAGTCCTTGTCGAGGCTGCCATTGCCCTTGTACTTGTCGCCAGCATTTGTGCCACTGCTTGAACACCTCCATGCACATATCTTCCTACAAGTCTACGGTGTTCAGTTCCAGTTGAGCACAACCTTGCGAAGGGTCGTTTCAAAAACAAAAACAAAACTTTCGAAGGGGCGCTCTGGTTTATCAGTTTCTAGATGCTTTACATGGTGCAAGATTTGGGATCAATGTATAAATAAAAAAGAGACAAGTGGAAGTCACTTGGATGTCTCATTACATTGCATGTGAGCATCACCCTTAACGCATTGATCATAACTGAATTCCAGTTTCAGATTGAATTCAAGATACATTCCAAGGTTGGACACGACATAGGCAAGAGCAAGAACAAGTTCCTACATCTGACATCACACTAATGCATCTCCATGGAGAACAGATCAATTCACTAAATCACAGTGTAGCAAGAAATACATGACTCACCAAGTGGACCAGAGAAGCGGATGCGAAATCTACTAGTCCTTATTACCAACAATCTCAGGAGCCTGAACTACTGACCTACTCCGCCTTCCCGGCGTCGTGCTCCTCCTGAGCGCCCTTGTACTTGTGGAGGGCGGGGCCGGTGAGCCGGCAGATGCGCCACTTGGTGAAGACCTCGGCGCCCATCCCCTCGTAGAAGTCGATGGCGTTCTGGTTCCAGTCGAGCACGCACCACTCCACGCGGCCCATCCCTATCTCGGCGGCCCTGCCTGCGACGGCGGAGAGCATCATCCGGCCGAGCCCGCGGTGGCGCCAGGGCGCGCGCACGAAGATGTCCTCCACGTACAGCCCGGGCTTGGCGAGGAAGGAGGAGTAGTTGGGGAAGCAGATCACGAACCCGGCCGTGACGCGCCCGGCGCCGCGCGGGGAGGGGAACGCGGCGGCCTCCGGGTCGGCGAGCGGGGAGGCCGAGAGGTCGAGGCGGAGGGAGCCGATGGTGTCGGCGGAGGCGGAAACGGGGGACGGGGAGAGGTCGAGGATGAGGGCGGTGAAGGAGGCGAAGGGGGCGGGCTGCGGCGTGGGGAAGAGCGTGGAGTGCAGGAGCTCGTGGGTGGCGGCGAAGAGATCGGTGAGGAGCTCGAACTCGGCCATCTGGTGGATGAGGCTGTAGATGTGGGGCACGTCGCGGGCGTCGGCCAGGCGGAGCTCCGCCCACACCTCGCCGGAGAAGGAGGTCGGCGCCGCCATCTTGGTGCGATAGGGGTTGGTGGGGATAGGCTAGGAGGGGGTTTGCTGCTCTGCACTGTGAGGATGCTGGAAATGAAATGCAGATAGTTTTCAATTTCAAAATCACGTTTTCAAAATTCTACAAGCTAGTTTGCAGCAGGTGAATTTCATTCGACTTTCATGGAAATATAAATGTTTCATGTGGATTTCTATGTTCTGAATGGTATTTAGTTCCAAACAAGTCATTGACCGTAGCTCCTAGAGTACTTTGCCCGCATTTGTTCTCCCCAAGAAGATGGATTAATAATCCAACACCTTAAACCAATCGGTGGACTTTGTCATGCTAGAAAATTACTACCTTCATTCAAAAGAATAAGGTGCGTTGTTTTGTCAAAAGCTAAAAAAAAAATTAAGTTTGACTAAAGCTTTGCATAGAAATAACACTCTTCGGATTGGTGAATAAATACACTATGAAAATACATCATACGGTGGACCTATTGATATAGATTTGGTTTTGCAGAATGCATTTTTTTTGTCTCTATACTTAGTCAAACCTAAACAGTATTGACTTTTGACTAAATTTATATGTCTTGTTTTATGGAATGGAGGTAGTAGCGTACAAAAGTTGATCCACTTCTCCATATTCTAATGTCTTCAATAAAAAAAATTACGCGATGTTCTCTTCTGTGACTAGAGACAACCAAAATTTGATAACAAAAAAAACTAGAACAAGATCTTAGAAATTGAGATGATGTTTCAAATTTGTTAGTTTCTCGATCCCTAATATATGTACAACTTGCTTTTTTTCCATGGGAAGCGCAAGCCTTTGCTATATGTGAACACATGTTAGAGCTCACAAATTAGGGACTAACATGTATATGCAAGTTTTCTTTCTCCATTAACTTGTACTCCAGCTTATTGTACCTTGTCTCCTGTATCAACTTGCATGTGTCAAGAATTTTAGTTTATATTGCTCGGCATTATGTGTTAAGTTTAGTTAGTGCCTTTTGAACCTTTGCTAATTGATGGTGTTTTTGTAATCATTTTGTATCATAGAAACTCTCAAGTTGATATGGTTGTAGTTGGTCTTTTGCCCTGTAACTGTTTCAGATTGAAGACTCGCAATGGTTTTCCTTCTAGTGCCCCAACTTATCTTTTCCTTTCTTTCATGCCTTCTCTTATTGTTCAGTAGATTTTTATATATATATTTTTGCTAAATAATAATGGAAAATGGTTAGTGAAAGTGCATGGAGCCCCCATGTGTGGTTTTGGTAATTAATGACAATCCCTATGGACTAATGTTTGCATTGAGTTATATTTGTAGGAGTTGTCCATAGGCAATTCTTGAACCATATGTTGGCTTCAAGGTTGCAATAAGAAGAAATTGATGAAGGATATCAAGTGTCAAGTATGTCTTGAAGATGAAGATGAAGATGAAGTGAGCCCTCAAGTTACTTCAAGACATCAACATGATGAAGAATGAAGAAATGATGTGCAAGTTCAAGATGAGCCATCTCGAAGAGATCCTTTGCTTGAGTCTTGCCATCCATATGGTGATCATGGATATGTGAAGATGCGCCGAAGAAGAAGCTCTCCCATGGTGGATTATGGGGGAGCAATCCACATGGTGGTCATGGTTATGTGAAGATGCGCTGAAGAAGAAGCTCTCCCATGGTGGATTATGGGGGAGCAATGTAGGATAACGTTGCATAGAAAACAAAAATTTTCCTACCGCGAACACGCAATCCAAGCCAAGATGCAATCTAGAAGACGGTAGCAACGAGGGGGTATCGAGTCTCACCCTTGAAGAGATTCCAAAGCCTACAAGAGGAGGCTCTTGTTGCTGCGGTAGACGATCACTTGCCGCTTGCAAAAGCGCGTAGAAGATCTTGATCACGATCGGTTCCGGCACCACGAACGGGCAGCACCTCCGTACTCGGTCACACGTTCGGTTGTTGATGAAGACGACGTCCACCTCCCCGTTCCAGCGGGCAGCGGAAGTAGTAGCTCCTCTTGAATCCGACAGCACGACGGCGTGGTGTTGGTGGCGGTGAAGAAGTCCGGCGGAGCTTCGCTAAGCTATGCGGGCTATATGGAGGAGAGGGGGGGCGGCTAGGGTTTGGGAGGGGGTGGCCGGCCACTCAAGGGGGGCGGCCAGCTTGTGGTCTTGGGTGGGTCGGCCCCCTCCCTTGGCCCCTCATTATATAGGTGGATCCCAAGTGTTGGTGTCCAAGTCTTCGAATAAGACCCGAAACCAAAACCTTCCATAGGAGGGGGAAACCTAGCCCAACTAGGACTCCCACCCAAAGGTGGGATTCCCACCTCCCATGTGGGGGTGGTAGGCCCCTATGGTGGAGTCCACTTGGGACTCCACCCCATCTAGGGCTGGCCGGCCATGGAGGTGGAGTCCCTTGTGGACTCCACCTTCCTTGGTGGTTTCTTCCGGACTTTTCTAGAACCTTCTAGAACCTTCCATAGAACCTTCCGCGACATTTTATTTCACATAAAATGACATCCTATATATGAATCTTATTCTCCGGACCATTCCGGAACTCCTCGTGATGTCCGGGATCTCATCCGGGACTCCGAACAAATATTCGAACTCCATTCCATAATTCAAGTGCTACCATTTCAACATCCAACTTTAAGTGTGTCACCCTACGGTTCGAGAACTATGTGGACATGGTTGAGTACTTACTCCGACCAATAACCAATAGCGGGATCTGGAGATCCATAATGGCTCCCACATATTCAACGATGACTTTAGTGATCGAATGAACCATTCACATACATTACCAATTCCCTTTGTCTCGCGATATTTTACTTGTCCGAGGTTTGATCTTCGGTATCACTCTATACCTTGTTCAACCTCGTCTCCTGACAAGTACTCTTTACTCGTACCGTGGTATGTGGTCTCTTATGAACTCATTCATATGCTTGCAAGACATTAGACGACATTCCACCGAGAGGGCCCAGAGTATATCTATCCGTCATCGGGATGGACAAATCCCACTGTTGATCCATATGCCTCAACTCATACTTTCTGGATACTTAATCCCACCTTTATAGCCACCCATTTACGCAGTGGTGTTTGGTGTAATCAAAGTACCTTTCCGGTATAAGTGATTTACATGATCTCATGGTCATAAGGACTAGGTAACTATGTATCGAAAGCTTATAGCAAATAACTTAATGACGAGATCTTATGCTACGCTTAATTGGGTGTGTCCATTACATCATTCACACAATGACATAACCTTGTTATTAATAACATCCAATGTTCATGATTATGAAACTAATCATCCATTAATCAACAAGCTAGTTTAAGAGGCATACTAGGGACTTCTTATTTGTCTACATATCACACATGTACTAATGTTTCGGTTAATACAATTATAGCATGATATATAAACATTTATCATAAACATAAAGATATAAATAATAACCACTTTATTATTGCCTCTAGGGCATATCTCCTTCGATCTCCCACTTGCACTAGAGTCAATAATCTAGTTTACATTTGTAAAGATATAACACCTTGGCCTTCCGGTGTTTTATCATGTATTGCTCACGGGAGAGGTTTTTAGTCAACGGATCTGACACGCTCAGAAACGTATGTATTTTGTAATTCATTTGCGTCTCAACGCATCACTCATTTCCAAATGAGTCTGCATTAAATATGTTTGGTCTTCTGGTGGAACCTTAATTCCGCGGTCTGAAATATGTCACTAATATTGTCATACACAATATAGCTTCAAAGTTCTGATTCCGTCGGAACTACACCATGTTCTCAAAGAACCTCTTGACTTAACATCCTTTGTCATTGTCAAAACAATGACATACTCTGCCTTCTTTTGTAGAATCCATCACAATATTTAGAACTCTTCTAAATCTAGCATAGACAACTTCTAGCTCATTGTGCTACCTTTTAAACAACACTTAGTCTAATTTGAGATTGAAATTATATTTTATATGTGACAAAACCAATATCGGTGTAACACCTTACAGCGATTTGTTTGTCATTTCGTCATACAAATATATATATATATCCTTAGTTCTTCTAAAGTACTCAAGGATATTCTTACTGTCGTCCCATGATCATCTTATGAATCATTCCGGTATATGCTCATAACATTTTAGAGCACAAGATATCTGATTTTGTACATTTTATTCGTGATCTAAAATCACTCATGTGTTTTTACTCATCGAGTGTCAGATACACTCAAGTCTTGTTAAACCTTCACATGACAAGAACATTTTCTTAATATTTCTATATTGAACTATTTCAATATCCATTCTATGTACTTTGACTTAAACTTATCATGTGTTTCAATCTATCTTCATAGATCTTGACACTAAATTTGTTTCAGTCCATATCTTTTCATTGAAGTTAATTCTCAATGAAACCTTTTTAATCAAGTATATAATTACATCATTTATAACCAACTATATGTCACCTACATAAAGTATTATAAATGTGTCTTAGCGCTCCCACTTAATTTCTTGCAAATGCAAGCCTCTTCATCGTTTCTGATGAAATCAAAAACTCTTTGACTATTTCATCTGGTGAAGATTCTAACTCCGTGATACTTACTTCATCCAATTGAAGTTCGTATACTTATCTAGTATTCCACGGACCAGCAAAACTCTTGGTTGTATCTTGTATACACCTTTAATACACACTTCTTGATAAGTAATGTATTTTGCCATCCTACTAACATATCTCATAAAAGAAATATGTAGTGATTACTAGAATAATCCACATAGACTATAAGCATTGCTACAGAAGATCTAATCTTGTTGTAGTCAACTATTTGAACTTTGTCGTAAACAACTTTTCGACAAGTCAAGCTTCTTCAAGGATATTTCATCCAAGTCCATCAATTTTATAGATCCATTTACTTTCAAAAAGTATTCATCTATCTTGGATTTCATGGCGTATAGCCATTTTAACGGAGTCAGGGCCCATCATAGCTTCTTTGTTTGTAGTTGGTTTATCATTGTTCATAATCAATCCTTTGTCCACAAATCATTTATTTTATCACAAAGTAAACCATACCTACAAGGTTCAATATGTACTTCGATTTCCATGGCTAAAACACTTTGTAGTCATGGGAGCCATGATCGTCGTGGTCGCTTCCGGAATCAATTTCCGATGCTGCGCTACACTGATCATTATGCTCAGGTTCATAAACCTTATCAAATTATATTGTCCTCCCACTCAAATACTTCACTAGAAACAATTTCTTGGAAATAAGAAACATTGACAAACACTTTTGTCTTTGTCTACATAGTGGGAAGAATTCCCAATCAATTCTCTGGGATAACCAAAAAAGACATTCATCCGATTTTGGTTGTAAACTTATTTACTTATGCTATGCATACCAAAATTTTAAGAAAAGACTATTAGGATTCATACCCATACCATAACTTGTATGGTGTCATTTCAACGGATCATGATGATGCTCTATTAAGTGTAAAAGCGGTAGTCACTAAAGCATAATCCACAAAAAATATAATGGCGTCATAATATTTTATCTCATCATTAATCCAACAAGTTTTGGATACATCTCTCGGATACTTCATCATCACTATGATACTCCAAGAAACGTGAGTTGTAGAACAATTTCATAACTCTTTTAGATGTTCGCTAAAACTCGTAATTCAAATATTTCCACCATGATCCAATCATAGATATTTGACTTTTCTATTACGATGATTTCCACTTCATGCTGAAATTTATTTGAATCCATTCAAAATGTTTCAAACTTTTCCTTATTGAATATATCCACATATATACTCAATTCATTGTTTGAAAGTTTTCATGAAGTAGAAGAATCTCCCGCACACAACTATGCCCAGTGAACCACATACATTATCATGTATTTTTCACTAAGTTAGTTGCCCGTTCAACTTTTGGCCTATGAACGGTATTTTAATCATTCTCTTTATAAAAGATTTGCAAGCGCCAAATGATTCAAAAATCAAATGACTCCAAAAATCCATTTGCATGGAGTTCCTTCATGCGTTCTTTTCTAACATGACCTAAATGGCGGTTCCACAAATAAGTGGAATTCAAATCATTTGCCTTATGGCATTTTAGCGTCAGTGTTATGTATGTGTGTTTCACCATTAAGATTTATAATAACTTATCCATCGTACATGGAGTAATGTCATAATTTAAACAACTCATTGTTTTTATTTGACCAGAGCAAAATAACAATTTATTAAGCTCTTTATTATAAATTCTAAGGGCTAGATAGAATGCCAATGACGAACATAATAACACTTTATTTTTGTTCCTGACGTGCATTCCTATCATATTCCTTGTCAGTCACTTAGGCCATTGTATTCTTGTATTGCGTTGTTTTGTATGACACTTCATACCAACCAATATAGTACTAATACCCAAGAATTTCATAGTGTGAGTTAACTAGGAATACAACCATAACATGTATATCATTTATATATACCTGAGCTAGACTTTCTAGTCTTTTCTTTTGCCAAAATATCTTTTGTAGTTTCTCTTTTTAGCTTTCCTCATTATTCAGAAAAACACTTCAATATCATTAACTTCTAGGTTTGTTGGTCAAATACCAATAACCTTGAGGTTCTTACTTTGAAGTTGATCATCATATGACAAGTGTTTCAGATTTCACTATTAGTAACTTTGTAATATGATGAACAATTTCACTCATAGTTTTATCCATCATATCATGACGACTTTCCGAGACCATGTCTGTACATGCTAGGCTCGTAAAGTTTTAACCTTGGTATTTGCATGTGCAAATCTGGCTTGCATCCGTTGTATGCACACGTAGAATCTATAACACCCGATCATCACGTGATGCTTCGAAACGACGAGTCTTAGCAACGGTGCATACTAAGGATGATAACTTCATGGATATGCGAATATTATTAGTGCCCCAATAGTTGGAGGATTGTGACGTCTGGCGTCTTCAACCTTCATACATTCCCATAAAACTTATGAGTTTATGTAGTCTCACCGAATTTATATTCTATCATCTTGCAATAAGGTCTTAGATATCACATATATCTCATACCTTGATTATTTCTGAAAACTAAATTTTCAGCTCCTTACTTTTCAAACAGATTTGAACTTCAAGTTTCACGGAGACAAGATAACTTTAGGTACTAATTGAAACCATAGCTCTTTGAATCAACAATGTGAGGTTTACTAAAAGTTTGCAATAGGACTTAATCAATTCTTGATTCTTTAACAATACGGTACTAATCCGTAAAGTTTCTTGTCAGATTTTAACAGTATTTCTATCTCAATAACAAGACTAGCGCATAGTAGTAAACGGATGCCAATACTACAAAATTAATTCAAAATACTACTCAGACTATGTTTATGATAATTAGTTCATGTTTTAATCTAATTACTAATGAACTCCCACTTAATACAACATCCCTCATAGTTGTTAAGTGGTACACGATCCAAATTCACTACACCAAAAAACGATCATCACGTGAGATGATGTAGCTTCAATGGTGAACATCAACATGTTGATCATATCATCCATATGACTCGTGTTCAACCTTTCGGTTTCCGTTGTCCCGAGGCCATGTCTGTACATGCTAGGCTCGTCAAGCAAACCCAAGTATTCCGCGTGTGCAACATGGCTTACACCCGTTGTATGTGAATCGTTGAATCTATCACATCCGATCATCACGAGATGCTTCGAAACGACGAACTGTTACAACGGTGCATACGAGGGGAGAACACTTTATTATCTTGATATTAATGTGAGGGATCATCTTATAATGCTACCGTCGCGTTCTAAGCAAAATAAGATGCATAAAAGGATTAACATCACATGCAGTTCATATGTGATATGATATGGCCCTTTTGTCTTTGCGCCTTTGATCTTCATCTCCAAAGCACGGACATGATCTCCATCATCTTCGGGCATGATCTCCATCATCGTCGGCGTAGCGTCAAGGTTCATGACGCCGTCTTCATGGTTGTTCACCTCATGTAGCAACTATTACAACTACTTTGAAATACCTCTCAACATGAAAATTAAAGACAACCATAAGGCTCCTGCCGGTTGCCACAATACAATAATGATCATCTCATACATATTTATCATCATATCATGGCCATATCACATCACCAAACCCTGCAAAAACAAGTTAGACGTCTCTAATTTGGTTTGCATATTTTACGTGGTTTAGGGTTTTCGAGAGAGATCTAATCTACCTACGAACATGAACCACAACGGTGATACTAATGTTTTCAATAGAAGAGTAAGTTGAATCTTCACTATAGTAGGAGAGACAGACACCCGCAAAGCCTCTTATGCAATACAAGTTGCATGTCGAACGAGGAACAAGTCTCATGAACGCGGTCATGTAAAGTTAGTCCGGGCCGCTTCATCCCACTATGCCACAAAGATGCAAAGTACTCAAACTAAAGATAACAAGAGCATCAACGCCCACAAAACCATTGTGTTCTACTCGTGCAACCATCTATGCATAGACACGGCTCTGATACCACTGTAGGATAACGTTGCATAGAAAACAAAAAATTTCCTACCGCGAACACGCAATCCAAGCCAAGATGCAATCTAGAAGACGGTAGCAACGAGGGGGTATCGAGTCTCACCCTTGAAGAGATTCCAAAGCCTACAAGAGGAGGCTCTTGTTGCTGCGGTAGACGATCACTTGCCGCTTGCAAAAGCGCGTAGAAGATCTTGATCACGATCGGTTCCGGCACCACGAACGGGCAGCACCTCCGTACTCGGTCACACGTTCGGTTGTTGATGAAGACGACGTCCACCTCCCCGTTCCAGCGGGCAGCGGAAGTAGTAGCTCCTCTTGAATCCGACAGCACGACGGCGTGGTGTCGGTGGCGGTGAAGAAGTCCGGCGGAGCTTCGCTAAGCTATGCGGGCTATATGGAGGAGAGGGGGGGCGGCTAGGGTTTGGGAGGGGGTGGCCGGCCACTCAAGGGGGGCGGCCAGCTTGTGGTCTTGGGTGGGTCGGCCCCCTCCCTTGGCCCCTCATTATATAGGTGGATCCCAAGTGTTGGTGTCCAAGTCTTCGAATAAGACCCGAAACCAAAACCTTCCATAGGAGGGGGAAACCTAGCCCAACTAGGACTCCCACCCAAAGGTGGGATTCCCACCTCCCATGTGGGGGGTGGCCGGCCCCCTATGGTGGAGTCCACTTGGGACTCCACCCCATCTAGGGCTGGCCGGCCATGGAGGTGGAGTCCCTTGTGGACTCCACCTTCCTTGGTGGTTTCTTCCGGACTTTTCTAGAACCTTCTAGAACCTTCCATAGAACCTTCCGCGACATTTTATTTCACATAAAATGACATCCTATATATGAATCTTATTCTAGGACCATTCGGAACTCCTCGTGATGTCCGGGATCTCATCCGGACTCCGAACAAATATTCGAACTCCATTCCATAATTCAAGTGCTACCATTTCAACATCCAACTTTAAGTGTGTCACCCTACGGTTCGAGAACTATGTGGACATGGTTGAGTACTTACTCCGACCAATAACCAATAGCGGGATCTGGAGATCCATAATGGCTCCCACATATTCAACGATGACTTTAGTGATCGAATGAACCATTCACATACATTACCAATTCCCTTTGTCTCGCGATATTTTACTTGTCCGAGGTTTGATCTTTGGTATCACTCTATACCTTGTTCAACCTCGTCTCCTGACAAGTACTCTTTACTCGTACCGTGGTATGTGGTCTCTTATGAACTCATTCATATGCTTGCAAGACATTAGACGACATTCCACCGAGAGGGCCCAGAGTATATCTATCCGTCATCGGGATGGACAAATCCCACTGTTGATCCATATGCCTCAACTCATACTTTCTGGATACTTAATCCCACCTTTATAGCCACCCATTTACGCAGTGGTGTTTGGTGTAATCAAAGTACCTTTCCGGTATAAGTGATTTACATGATCTCATGGTCATAAGGACTAGGTAACTATGTATCGAAAGCTTATAGCAAATAACTTAATGACGAGATCTTATGCTACGCTTAATTGGGTGTGTCCATTACATCATTCACACAATGACATAACCTTGTTATTAATAACATCCAATGTTCATGATTATGAAACTAATCATCCATTAATCAACAAGCTAGTTTAAGAGGCATACTAGGGACTTCTTATTTGTCTACATATCACACATGTACTAATGTTTCGGTTAATACAATTATAGCATGATATATAAACATTTATCATAAACATAAAGATATAAATAATAACCACTTTATTATTGCCTCTAGGGCATATCTCCTTCAAGCAATCCACAAGACTTCGTCAAGCAAGCACAAGCAAGAAAGGCGTTCCATCTTGTTGAGGTCAAGATCGTCGTCATCAAGCTCAAGTGGAATGCGCAAGTATAAGGTTTGCTCTTGATAGGGTTTCTTTCTCACCGGTCTCATAGTGTAGTTGGAGACCGGTTTATAGTTTAGTTGCCGTACTATCAAGAGGGCTCTCGAGTGAGTAACTCGATCGTATCGTTTGGAGAGAGCTCAAACCTTTGCATCCTTGCATCATCTTTCTTGGTTATTATTTGGATCTTATCCATGTGATGATTTAGAGCTTGTGCTTATTCTCATGACAAGCTCTAGTTCATCAAGAATGGTTTTTGCACGGGCAACTTGTTGCATTTTCGAGATTGGAGGTTTTACCGGTATGTCTTTTTTAGATAGGTCAAACCTTTCATCATTTTTTTCTATCCTCCCTTGTTGGACTATGATGGTTTCCTGCATGATCTTGTAGAGCTTGTTCCTAGCTTCAAAACAAGCCCAAGATCATCAAAATCGGAGTCCGGATGCTAAAGTTATGCCCGTTTTAGTTTTGGTGTTTCTGCAGTTTACTTGGGCCGGATATTTCGGAAATATCCGGGCCGGATATTTCGAAAATATCCGGCCCCCCCGAAATCGGCTAAGGACCTGAGGAATTGCTGCTCAGTATAGGGGCCGGATTTTTGGCCGGATTTTGTCCAGGTTTTGTCCCTGAGGCCGGATAATCCGGCCCCCGGATAATCCGGCCCTTACTTAGGCCGGATTATCCGGCCCTGGTTTTGCCCAAACGGCTCGATTTTCTTGGGGGGTATAAATACCCCCCTTCTTCCTCCTTGGGCTGTGGCTTCTTCTACTCTCTCTCTCCTCCATTGTTGTTCTTGAGAAGCTTGCCCTTTCTCTCAATCCCTCCATGATTCTTGCCCCCATTTGAGGGAAAAGAGAGAGGAGATCTAGATCTACACTTCTACCAATCAAATCCATCTCTTTGTGAGTGGAACTCTCTAGATCTAGATCTTGGTGTTCTTTGTGAATTCCTTTGTTCTTCCTCTCTTATTCCCCCAATAGCTTTTGTAGCTTTGTTGGAATTTGAGAGAGAAGGACTTGAGCATCTTTGTGGTGTTCTTGCCATTGCATTTGGTGCATCGGTTTGAGTTCTCCACGGTGATTCGTGGTGGTGAAAGCAAGAAGGTTGTTACTCTTGGGTTCTTGGAACCCTAGACGGATTCTACGCCTTTGTGGCGATTTGTTGGGAGCCTCCAATTAAGTTGTGGATGTGTGCCCCAATCTTTGTGTAAGGCCCGGTTTCCGCCTCGAAGGAAATCCCTTAGTGGAACCGTGACCTAGGCCTTTGTGACGAGGGTCACCGGAGATTTAGGTGAGGCGCCTTCGTGGCGTTCGGTGTGTGGTGTGAGTACCGCATCTTGGGGTGAGGCCTTTGTGGCATTGGTGTGCATCGAGCAACCACACCTCAAGGTGAGCCTCTTGTGGCGTTCGGGAGCACTAAGCAACCGCACCTCTCCACCGGAGATTAGCACTCGCAAGAGTGTGAACTCCGGGATAAATCACCGTCTCCCGCGTGCCTCGGTTATCTCTATACCCGAGCTCTTTACTTATGCACTTTACCTTGTGATAGCCATCGTGCTTGAAGTTATATATATCTTGCTATCACATACTTGCTTGTATTGCTTAGCATAAGTTGTTGGTGCACATAGGTGAACAATAGTATATAGGCTTTGGGCTTGACAAAGTAAACGCTAGTTTTATTCCGCATTTGTTAAGCCCATCTCGTAAAAGTTTTAAATCGCCTATTCACCCCCACCCTCTAGGCGACATCCGTGTCCTTTCAATTGGTATCAGAGCAAGGTCTCTCATTCTTAGGCTTCACCGCCTTGAGAGTAAAGATGTCGGCTAGAGGATTAGTGCACGATAACACTCTTATATTAGATGGCACAAATTATGATGTTTGGAAAATTTGCATGCTTAGTCATTTTCGGGACATTGATCCTCATATGGAGAAAATTGTAGATATAGGTTTTTCTCCTCCTATGGATTCACGAAATCTATCTTTAGAGGATGAGAAAAATTTATATCTCAATTCTCAAGCTTCTTATGTTCTTATGAATGCTTTGCGAGATGTAGGTCTTTTTCCATTCTTGCCTTTTTGGAGCGCTCATGAGTTATGGACAAAAATTCAAGATAAATATGATGTGTCCAATATTATTAAGGATGATTGCATTGCTTCCACTTCCGGCCGTGATGAGTTCTCATCTTCATCCACTTCACCAAAGTGTGTCAAGACACAAGGTAATGATATGGTGAGTGGTGATGAAAATTGCAATGTTGATATTAAGCTTTCTATTGATGATTCTTCATCTCTATCTCATTGCAATGTTTCATCTACGGACTCAAACACATCTAGCACTAGAAATGATTTACATGCTTGTGTTGATAGTCCTTGCATATCATGTGTAAGTTGCTTGAATAAATCTAATGATGATATGCTTGCTTTGTCTTGTGGCCATGATAAAAATGCTTCTATTTCCTCTAGTTGTTGTGTGACTAACATTGTAGAGGAAACCAAAGATTCTATTGGTCAAGACAAGATCTTGAAAGGAGCCTCAAGTAACTCCTCATCTTTATCTCACGGTTCTCATATGTGCCTTATGGCCAAGGGTTCCACGGTATCTCCTACCATGGAACCTCATACTTCTCGTGGTGATAAGGATGAGGATGTTTATGAAGAAGAGGATTGGGTTGTCTCTCTACGCGATAAGGGTAAGAGTGTATTCAAGATTATTTGCAAAGATAAAATTGCTAGCACTCACTTCTTTGAAATCTTGACTACCGCTATTGAGAGCCAAAAACTTATTTGGATGCATGAGAACACCATTGATAAAAAGGGTGCTCTTGAACGAGAGTATGCCGATGATGTAGCATCATTAAAGAATGAACTTGAAGAAGAACAAACCATCAAGGAAGCTCTTGAGGAGACCTTTGCCCTAGAATTGTCTAGAGAAAAGGAAAACCATGATAGAGCTCTTGAGATGGCAAATGAACTAAAGCTAAAAAATGATAAGCTTGTGTTTGTTAATGCTAAACTCCTTGAGGATTTTGAGCAACTCAAAAAGGGCTCAAGGGTCATTGAGAGTGCGCTCACCAAACTCACCGAGTCGCATGAACAACTTAAAGCTTCTTATCTAAAAGTGCATGCCAACTTGCCTTCTCCTATTGCTATTGATAATGATGCTTGTGCTACTAACTCTACTTCTTGTGAAGCATCTACCTTGAAGGAGAATGTTGAGCTAAGGGCTCAACTTGATTTGCTAACTTGCAATTATGGGAAATTGGAAGAAAATTATGGAAAGCTTTCTAGCTCCCATGAGGATCTTCTAGCCTCTCATGATAGGCTAAAGTTAGCTCATGAGGCTATCATATCTAAGGCAACACCTTGTGAGCCTCATGTGGATACTAGCACTACTACTCAAAATGCTATATTGCCATGTGCTAGTCCTTGTAATTCATCCACTCATAGTATTGCTAAATTTTGTGATGAATTATCTTCCTTGCCTTGTTGCTCTAACAATGAAGGTTCTACTTCCTCTAGTACTTGTGTTGTTACTAACCATGTAGAGGAAATCAAAGAGCTCAAGGCCCAAGTCACTTCTTTGAAGAATGACTTGGTAAAGAGTCATGAAGGGAAATGCAAACTTGACACGATGTTAAGTGTGCAACAATCCCCCAATGACAAGAGTGGACTTGGATTCAAATCCAACAACAAGAACAAGTCCAACAACAACAACAACAAGAAGAAGAAGGGCAATGTACAAGTCAAAGACCCGGCCAAGATTGTTTGCTTCAAGTGCAAAATTGAAGGGCACCATGTTAGATCTTGCCCTTTGAAGAAGAAGCAAAAAGGGAAGCGGCCTCAAGCTCAAACTCATATTCAACCTCAAGTTGAAGAAATTCCACTTCCCAAGAAGAATCAAGCCAATGCTCCCATTGTGGAGAAATCTAGTGAGAAGAAGGGGAAGAAAAGAACTTGCTACATATGCCGTGAGAAGGGCCACATCTCCTCCTTGTGCACTATTGGTACCTCATCCAACTCTATCACCATTGATGATGTTTATTCTCTTCGTAAGGATGAGGGTGGCAATGTGTTTGCCAAATATGTTGGTGCTCAAAGTGGTGTCAAGAAAAGAACCATTTGGGTTGCCAAGCCTATTGTGACTAACCTCTTAGGACCCAACTTAGTTGGGGACCAACAATCCAAAATTTGATCAATAGGTGCTTGTTGGAGGGCATTGGAGACTTGGCTACATCATGAAGAATTAAGGGATCTTCATCATTTATATTATCTCAAGCCAAGTCTTTTGGTTATCTTACTTCTATCATATACCCAATGTTCCTTCTTGCGGTAACATGTGCTCAACTCATTTATATTGAAAGTTACTCGCCCCTTTGCATGTGTTAGTTTTGTTCCTAACATGTGTTTGTATATGTTGTGCATCCTACTTGTTTTTCTTGAGAAATCAAGTCTATGTATGTTAGGTTGCACACCATGTATTTGTGCTTGTGTTGGAGCCTCTTTGCATCTTGTTGTATCTTATATGGCTCTTATGAGAGATTAATGGACTATAACATTTTGGGAGAGTGATATGCCTTTAGGAATTTCACAATCCTAACAATGTGTGTACATGAGGAATATCACTTAGAATTGATATTGCAAGATTATCTAGTCTCTATGTGGTATGTCATCTTCATGAGAAATTCAAATTCTAATGTTCATTAATATCTCTAGTTGGATCTTATTTGCCTCTTGTGAAAATAAATTCCTTATCACATTATGGGGGAGTAATAAGCTTTGTGCATATTACAAGCCTAGGAAATGTGAACATTTGAGGTTGTGTCACATAGAATTGATATTGTAAATTGTCTCTCATATGTGACATGTTTTCTCAAACAAGTTCCAATTTGCTTAAATGGCTTCATTGCTAATATCTTTGAGGATCTTATTTGTGAAAGTTTTTCTTGGCATGGTTTTTCACAATGTGTCCCTCAATACATTTTTTGGAAAACCATGTGCTTCAAGTCATACTATTAATTGCTTTGCATGTTGGTATGAATGCTATTAATTGCTTTGCATGTTGGTATGAATACTATTAATTGCTTTGCATGTTGGTATGAATACTATTAATTGCTTTGCATGTTGGTACGACTAATTGAAGCTATCAAGAAACTCTCTTTGCATGATGGTTAACTCTTATCTTTTACCATATGTTTTATTTGGTGTAAAAATGATCTTACATATACTTACAAACTACCACCGGAAAATATTCCCTAATACCTCTTGTCCTAGGACAATTGGCAATCTATTATTGGGTAGAAATTTATTGATCATATTACATTGGCTCTTGTGTTTAAATTGTCTTATTTATTGCCATAAATGTGTTGTGCTTTGACTCCCATGTGTCTTCCTTGCATCTTATGGATCTAATTTGTCTATTCAAACTTTCTTAGCATTTTAGTAGATTTAGGTAGCGTGATGATCCTAGTTTTGTGCATTTAGTATTCATATGCAAAATCCTAGATAATGCACTAATCTTGGGGGAGCTCTCCTATATTTGTTAGAATGCTTAACATCTCTTGATCTTTTTCAAAAATTTGGTTTTGGGAGTCATAAATTTTCTTTTTGGTACTTTGTGCCATCATAAAAAGTGTCGAGGGTTTGGTTTATTTGTTGGAACCTTGCTCTCTTGGGAGTTGGTTATCTCATTCATTTTTGCTTAGGTTTAATTAGCTTCTTATAATGAGATAAGTCTTTGGAGTCAATCTTGTGTTGATTTGATTCTTTGATATAATTTGGACAACCATTGTCTCTTGGTTTGTTTGGTGTTTTGTCCAAATTGTATCTTCCTTTGGTTCTTGAAAGTATTGTGCATGCATGTTTAATATATGTATATCTTATGGCATGTGTCACTTTCTTTGATCCAATATATAGGGTAAACTCCATCAAATCCTAATTTGACTAAGATGTGCATGAAATTCAATTTCATATCTATATGCACATAGAATTGTGGAGTTTGTCCTATATGTTGTAGTGTGTCTAACTACTTCGGACCCAATTAGTTTGGGGACCATTTTGTACTTACCTTTGTGTTAGGTACAATGGATATGCATTGGATGCTTGTCTCACTCTTGGGGGAGAAGTGGTGACTCAATGGTAACTTGAGGCAAGCTAGGATGATCAACGAACACATATCTACTACATTCTCACCAATGCTATCTCGGTAACAAGTATCTTCTCATGCATATTTTTCTAGAATCCAACCTTATGGTTGCATCTTGGCATGAATCTCTTGATTTGCAAATGTTGTGCTTCTTGCTAAAATCTTAACGAAACCTCTTTATTGCGAATGTGAGTAGTTTGAGATGAGCACATATGTTGGGAAGTATATAAAATCATGATCATGATTCACCCATCCCATCTATGCCTATCTAGCAATTTTATTGCATATCAATTCCTCAAGCCTCTCACATGTGCAATATCGATGAAAGTGCAAATTGAGTTATTTCTTTTAGTATCCCCGTTTGTGATACTTGTTGCCTTTCTCAAAGGCATCCCAACTATCTTCTATCCCTTGTTGATATTTGTGATGTATTTTAGTTGTTTGTGGTTGAAGTTCATGAATGTACAATAAGATAAAATTGAGCCTTTGGCCATGCTTTTAAGCAAAAATTCTTATTGGTATATTGCATGACTTCGTCTTGGATATCATGCTATATTACTTGTGTATCTATTTTGTGTGTGCATGTTTCTTTGTGGATAGATATCTTTGTGATATTGCTCACTTAGAGAAACTTATACACATAAGAGATGATACATCTCCATTCGATATCTTATTTATTTGTTGCGTGTTGATTGGTCATGCTAAGCAATATAATTCATTGAAGACTATGATGATGCTTTTTGCTCATCCTTGTAATAGTCTTATAATATGCTTTATCATGCCTTTCACATATCCTCTTGGTTGAGCCTTTTATTATGGTGCCTCTTACTTGTTGCTCAACCATTTGTTTGTTGCAAGTGGTAAGCTTAATTTTCTATCTATGATCTATTGCAAATGTTTGTGTTTTAAATGGTAATGAGGGAGTGAGGATTCCATGTTATGCATATTGTATTCAAATGCAACATTTTATTTTATGCATGTACCTTGGGGAGCTTCCTCATTTGATTTAGAACACTATCTTGTGGTGATCATTAGAGTTTGATTCACTTAGTATCTTTTGTTTTTGAATGATATCATGGGAGTGATGATTCCATGTTTGTGCACTTTATACTCCAATGCAAATTGTCTAGTTGTGTGCACAAACCTTGGGGAGCTTCCTCATATTATTTAGAGCAATCTTCTTGATCTTATCATAATATCTATCTTTCTTTTGGTATCTTCCTTGTGGTTCATTTGGTTGCTTGCTTCATTTGTTGAAGCTTCTTGGCTTTGTTATCTTTTTGCAATCTTTGATCCTATCTATGGTGTGATTCCTTCCGAATATTCGTAATTGGATATGTGCATTTGATTCCACTCAAATTATGAGAAATGCACACGCTATGGAGGAACTCTCACTATATTGGCCTTCTAAATTTTTCACCCATTTCGGCAATTGGTGCCAATGGGGGAGAAGTTTGGAGGGTTTAAGGGAATTTGGTTATGTCTTTGCTTTGTGCTTAAGCATGTGCCTTTATTGCATTGCATCTTGTTGCTTTGCATAGTTGAATATATAGAGGAAACTCAACTAGGCGTTGAATGCCAATATATGCAATGAAAGTCAAGATCATTCACACATGCATATATTATGGGGGAGTTTGCTCTATAGATTCAACTTATTTGTTAATTAAATTCCTTATATAAACCCTCTCAAAGAGATTGTCATCAATTACCAAAATGGGGGAGATTGAAAGTGCATGGAGCCCCCATGTGTGGTTTTGGTAATTAATGACAATCCCTATGGACTAATGTTTGCATTGAGTTATATTTGTAGGAGTTGTCCATAGGCAATTCTTGAACCATATGTTGGCTTCAAGGTTGCAATAAGAAGAAATTGATGAAGGATATCAAGTGTCAAGTATGTCTTGAAGATGAAGATGAAGTGAGCCCTCAAGTTACTTCAAGACATCAACATGATGAAGAATGAAGAAATGATGTGCAAGTTCAAGATGAGCCATCTCGAAGAGATCCTTTGCTTGAGTCTTGCCATCCATATGGTGATCATGGATATGTGAAGATGCGCCGAAGAAGAAGCTCTCCCATGGTGGATTATGGGGGAGCAATCCACATGGTGGTCATGGTTATGTGAAGATGCGCCGAAGAAGAAGCTCTCCCATGGTGGATTATGGGGGAGCAATCCACAAGACTTCGTCAAGCAAGCACAAGCAAGAAAGGCGTTCCATCTTGTTGAGGTCAAGATCGTCGTCATCAAGCTCAAGTGGAATGCGCAAGTATAAGGTTTTCTCTTGATAGGGTTTCTTTCTCACCGGTCTCATAGTGTAGTTGGAGACCGGTTTATAGTTTAGTTGCCGTACTATCAAGAGGGCTCTCGAGTGAGTAACTCGATCGTATCGTTCGGAGAGAGCTCAAACCTTTGCATCCTTGCATCATCTTTCTTGGTTATTATTTGGATCTTATCCATGTGATGATTTAGAGCTTGTGCTTATTCTCATGACAAGCTCTAGTTCATCAAGAATGGTTTTTGCACGGGCAACTTGTTGCATTTTCGAGATTGGAGGTTTTACCGGTATGTCTTTTTTAGATAGGTCAAACCTTTCATCATTTGTTTCTATCCTCCCTTGTTGGACTATGATGGTTTCCTGCATGATCTTGTAGAGCTTGTTCCTAGCTTCAAAACAAGCCCAAGATCATCAAAATCGGAGTCCGGATGCTAAAGTTATGCCCGTTTTAGTTTTGGTGTTTCTGCAGTTTACTTGGGCCGGATATTTCGGAAATATCCGGGCCGGATTATCCGGGCCGGATATTTCGAAAATATCCGGCCCCCCCGAAATCGGCTAAGGACCTGAGGAATTGCTGCTCAGTATAGGGGCCGGATTTTTGGCCGGATTTTGTCCAGGTTTTGTCCCTGAGGCCGGATAATCCGGCCCCCGGATAATCCGGCCCTTACTTAGGCCGGATTATCCGGCCCTGGTTTTGCCCAAACGGCTCGATTTTCTTCGGGGGTATAAATACCCCCTTCTTCCTCCTTGGGCTGTGGCTTCTTCTACTCTCTCTCTCCTCCATTGTTGTTCTTGAGAAGCTTGCCCTTTCTCTCAATCCCTCCATGATTCTTGCCCCCATTTGAGGGAAAAGAGAGAGGAGATCTAGATCTACACTTCTACCAATCAAATCCATCTCTTTGTGAGTGGAACTCTCTAGATCTAGATCTTGGTGTTCTTTGTGAATTCCTTTGTTCTTCCTCTCTTATTCCCCCAATAGCTTTTGTAGCTTTGTTGGAATTTGAGAGAGAAGGACTTGAGCATCTTTGTGGTGTTCTTGCCATTGCATTTGGTGCATCGGTTTGAGTTCTCCACGGTGATTCGTGGTGGTGAAAGCAAGAAGGTTGTTACTCTTGGGTTCTTGGAACCCTAGACGGATTCTACGCCTTTGTGGCGATTTGTTGGGAGCCTCCAATTAAGTTGTGGATGTGTGCCCCAATCTTTGTGTAAGGCCCGGTTTCCGCCTCGAAGGAAATCCCTTAGTGGAACCGTGACCTAGGCCTTTGTGGCGAGGGTCACCGGAGATTTAGGTGAGGCGCCTTCGTGGCGTTCGGTGTGTGGTGTGAGTACCGCATCTTGGGGTGAGGCCTTTGTGGCGTTGGTGTGCATCGAGCAACCACACCTCAAGGTGAGCCTCTTGTGGCGTTCGGGAGCACTAAGCAACCGCACCTCTCCACCGGAGATTAGCACTCGCAAGAGTGTGAACTCCGGGATAAATCATCGTCTCCCGCGTGCCTCGGTTATCTCTATACCCGAGCTCTTTACTTATGCACTTTACCTTGTGATAGCCATCGTGCTTGAAGTTATATATATCTTGCTATCACATACTTGCTTGTATTGCTTAGCATAAGTTGTTGGTGCACATATGTGAACAATAGTATATAGGCTTTGGGCTTGACAAAGTAAACGCTAGTTTTATTCCGCATTTGTTAAGCCCATCTCGTAAAAGTTTTAAATCGCCTATTCACCCCCCCCTCTAGGCGACATCCGTGTCCTTTCAGTTAGCCATGAATCCTCCCATTCTTAAGGATGGTATTAGATACTTTATTCACACTCCAAGCTATGCCTACTTGTTGAGCACCTAGAGATGAGGATGCTCTTAGGTCATAAGTGTAAGGGTACATTGCCCCTAAATGTATTTTTGGTAATTAATGATAATCCTCTATGGACTAATGTGTTCATTGTATTTATATGAAGGAATATTCCATAGGTATTTTTGAAGTCCATATGTTGGATTTAAGTGTGGATGAATATAATGTTGTACCTTTGGTACTGACATCAAGATCATCGATTTGAACAAAAGATTTTGATAAGATCAAGAAGAAGAAATGAAGATGGAGTTCTTGTGTGGAACTCAAGTTAGCCATGCTCTAGCTTATGTGTTAAGCAATGAATGATGAAGATATTATGATAGAGCATGAAGGGATACAAGGTTGACCAAGACTAAAAGTGAAGATTGAATTCAAGTTGGTCAACACATGAAGCATAAAGATTGCACCACTTTAGATCATGTGATCTTGTGGGCGGTAAGCCTTGTCAATTATGCTACCCACTATATATGTGCATTTATGTTGTCTATGTGGGTTAGGAATTTATTACATAGGCATACATCAAGAGTATGATCTCATATATACCATGAGAGGATGACATCAAGTGTAGATGTGCCTCAATGGTGATATCCCATAATGGTGTATGTGGGAACAATTGTGAGCCTTCACGAAGCAACAACCATCAAGTGAGGTATTCCAACTTGAGTGGAGCTTGAAGTGTTGTCGTGAAGATCAAGCGGGATGCGCAAGGAAAAATGTATGACCTTGCTAGGTTTTTCTGTTACCGGTCTCAAGGTGTTGTTGGGAGACCGAGTTATAGGATAGATGGCTGCACTATCAAGAGGGGCTTTTCGGTTGATTAACTTGATTGCATCGTCTTGGGAGTTCAATCTTTTGCATACTTTACATCCATACTCTCGTTGCTTCTTGGTGTTGATATGTGTGAGGTTCTTGAGCTTGTTGCTAGATTTTCAAGAAGCCTAAGTTCATCGAAAACGAAATCCCTATGCATATTCTATTGCGGTTTTTAGTTTAAACGTCTTTACTGTTTCTTGACGTTGGGAGGCTCCCTCTCTAAAATCATCTAAAAACATTATGTGAGAAATCTTAATGTTTCCAACAAAATTGGTTTCATCTCAATCGAAGTTCGGGAACTACGTGAGAAGAGCATTTTAGTTCTCGGAGAAAAAATGTTTGTTTGAGCGAAGTCGAGCAATCCGGCACAGGGCCCAGCAAGACCGAGTGCTACTACCGTGCAGGTCGGCACCTAGCCCAGCCTGCCAGGCGTGGCATCGAGTGGCCCAGCCGCCTGGTCGGCCCTAGCGCGGTCCGCCGGGTGCTGCTGCCAAGTTGGTCGGCCTCTGCCCTAAAACGACTAGTTTTCTCCTTGAACTATTTATATCCCTTCTTCATCCTTAAGGTAAGGCCAACCATTCTATTTGCTCTCTCTCCTACTTCATTGTTGAACATCAAAAGCTTGCTTCCTCTCTATCCCTCCCATGATTCTTGCATCTTGAGGGATTTGAAAGAGGAGATCTATATCTACAATCTCCACCAATCAATTCCTCCTCTGAGTGAGGGGAACTCTTAAGATCAAGATATTGAAGTCATTTGTTGATTTTCTCCTTTGTTCTTCCTCTTTAGTTCCTCCATAGCATTTTGCTTAGGTGGAATTGGAGTGTGAAGGATTTGACTATCTTTGGTGTTCTTGCTTTTGCATCTTTGCATAAGTGTTGATCTCTCTATTACGATTAGTTCGAGTGAGAGACCGTCAGCTTATTATTTTTGGAGGGGTGACCTCCTAGTTGGCTTGGCGATTGGTGCTCCGGTGAAATCTTCGTGGAAGATTGTGAAGAGGGCTGGGCTTCTCCTTCGTGAAGCTTGTGAAGTGGTTGTGGAGCTTGCCATCTCCGGAGTGGAGGAAAAACTAACCATAAGGAAAAGATCTTTGTCCTTCGTGGTATTGGCTTGGAGAAGAAGATGATCCTTCATGGCGTTCGGGAGACCTTCATGGTAGACAACATCTCTCAAACGTGACGTACCTCACCTTGTGTGGGGGAATACGAGAATACATATTCGTCTCCGCGTGTCTCAGTTATTTTTATACCCGCGTTTATTTTCTTTGTGATAGCCATCGTGCTTGAAGTACTTATAACTTGCTATCACTTGTGCTCTATATATCTTGTGTCTATCATGCTTATTTAAGTTCCTGTGTTGCACTTAGTTGAGCCTAGCATGATTGGTTGTGTGCTTGTAAAATAAATATTAGTTTAATAATGCATTCTTATAACGCAAATCTGTAATAGTTTTTAAAACGTCTATTCACCCCTTCTAGACGACATCTCGTCCTTTCAATAAGAAGGTGAAGTACGCTATCAAAAGTGACAGTAGCTCCATACTATACGCCCTTAAGACTATTCAACAGAGCTCATATAATTTGGTGTGGATATTTTTGATGTCCATATCCCCATCATGGTCTAGAGGAATTTTCTGCTTAATGCACAGTATCTAGTGGGTAATTGTATCTCTCCGAATTTTGTGAAAACTAAAATTTTAATATATTTTGATGTGGATAGAGAAATTTCCAGTAGAACACGTACAATGGATACCTCTATCCCTGCAATTTTTGTGTAATTTTTTTTTGTTTTTAAAATATTTTACTAACAATATTTTGTGTTCATTTTCATACATGATGATAAAATTTGTGAATGTACATAAGAAAAGTACCTTTTGGTAAGAAAACTTGTAAGCCCTAGTTTATTTATTTAGCTCAAAGCCTACTCTCTCTACGTGATAGCTGATAGATAAAGGCCTGAAATAATCGGGCTTTTAAAACCCGGGCATCCTCCTACCCGCCTCCACTAAACCCTAACCCCCGCGGCGCAACCAGACTACCCACTCTGCCCTCCCACGCCGCCGGCGGCCGCCCGCCATGGTGAAGGCCTACCTCCGCTACGAGCCGGCGCTCTCCTTCGGCGTCATCGTCTCCCCGCAGTCCAACGTCGTCTACGACCCCTCCGGCCGCCGCCTCCTCGCCGCCGCCCTTGACCGCTTCGCCGCCTGGGACCTCAAGCGCGGCCTCCCCTCCGCCACCTTCACCCCCTCTTCCTCCTCCGCCTCCCTCGCCGTCTCCTGCATCGCCTCCTCCCCCTCCGCCGCTTCCGCCTCCGCTTCCTCGGTACTACTGCTGCTGCTGCTGCCCTTAATTTCCCCTCCCTCTTTTGCTGCCCCCACTTTCTGAGCTGCCTTGATTTTTGTGGTTTCTTCAGATTGCGAGTGGCCATGCCGACGGGAGCATCAGGCTGTGGGACGCCGAGACCGGTGCCTGCGAGGCGACGCTCCACGGCCACCGCTCCGCTGCTTCCGCTCTACGCTTCAGCCCCTCAGGCGCCGTCCTTGCTTCCGGCAGCAAGGACTGCGATGTCATTCTCTGGGACGTGGTTGCACAGGCCGGCCTCTTCCGACTTCGTGGCCACCGCGATCAGGTTTACATATCATCGCACCTTCCTCTCTCTCTCGCTCCATTCATGTTGGTGTAGCCCAGTAATTAATGCTAATTTGGGGATCACTTGCTGCAGGTAACCGATTTACTGTTCCTCGACTCGGGTAAGAAGCTAGTGACCTGCTCCAAGGACAAGTTTATGCGGGTCTGGGACCTCGACACGCAGCACTGCCTTCAAATTGTGGGTGGCCACCACAGCGAGATATGGTCCATGGATGCTGACCCCAGCGAGAAGTTTTTGGTCTCTGGGTCCGCCGATCCGGAGCTGCGGGTGTTCAGAATAAGGCAATCAGCCGAGGAGGGTGAGGATTGGAACAAATGGGACGCGCTGAAGCTGTTTGGCGAGATTCCCAGGCAGGCCAAAGAAAGGGTTCAGACCATCAGGTTTAATAAGGATGGCACTCTTGTGGTATGCCAGGTAGCAGGGAAAACTGCGGATATCTATAGGATTCTTGATGAAGCAGAGGCGACGCGCAAGGCCAAGAGGCGGATGCACAGGAAGAAGGAGAAGGCTTCGGCTAAAGCTGTGGTGGCGCAAGGGAATGGTACTGTTAAAGATCAAGACTCGCAGAATCCCACTGTTGTGGTCACCGATGTATTTAAGCTTCTCCAGGTTTTGCGGAGCAGCAAGAAAATTTGCTCTGTTGCATTTTCTCCAACCAATCCACCAAAAGGCTGCCTTGCAACCTTGTCATTGTCTCTCAACAATAATGTGCTTGAGACATACTCGGTGGATAACGACAAGGTCTCTAAGATGTACTCGGTTGAGATACATGGGCATCGTTCTGACATTAGGAGTCTTGCGCTTAACTCTGAGGATAACCTCCTGATGTCAACAAGTCACAATGCTGTTAAAATCTGGAATCCTAGTACAGGGGACTGCCTTCGGACCATTGACTCTGGATATGGGCTGTGCAGTGCATTTGTTCCTGGGAATCGTTATGGCCTTGTCGGTACAAAGACTGGTACCTTGGAGATCATTGATATTAATAGTGGGAACTCAGTTGATGTAATAGAAGCTCATGCTGGTTCCATACGATCAATTGAACTCATTCCAGATGAGGATAGAACTGTTAATGCACGGGGTTTTGTCACTGGGAGTGCTGATAACGATATCAAGTTCTGGGAATACCAGTTGGTACAGAAATCTGATTCGGTGAGTCTTCTGTCTATTATTCGAGGTTTCTATTTCCTATGTTTTTGTTGATGTGTTATTGGCTTCTATAGAACTAAATACGTTAAACACGTCCGTGTCTTAAGTAATTGGGTGACTTCATAAAAGCATAGAAGATAAGTTCCATGCCAAGATAAATCCTTTTATCGCTGATTTTGTTCTTATTTGTATCAATTTCAATGGCAATGTGTGTATCCATTGGCGTGTAGCATTCTCAAAATATTTGTGAATTTTGAACAATATCCCACATCTCTGCTAAACATCGTGAATTGACATGTGTTTGGTGAATTTCCTGCATTTGGAACTGGGTGTGAACATTATCTGCAAGTATTTATAATGTTATTCTTTTGTTCCAGGACGCAAGGCATCTGAGTGTAACAAATGTGAGAACCTTGAAAATGAATGACGATGTCCTTGCAGTGTCCATCGGTCCAACTGGGAAGCATATTGCGGTTGCTCTTTTGGACTGCACAGTGAAGGTATTATTATACTTGTTATGATCATGTCCTTGAGCTTCTCCCCACACCCACCCAGCCCCTTCACAAAGTTCATCATTTAACTTGTTAGAATCAATGTATTTTGACCACATGTCTAGTTGGAGAGCATAGTATCAAGTAGAGGTACACATAAGTGAATATTTGTCGACTTCTGTTTTTCATTGTGCCAATACATTTGAGCGAAATCCTTTGTTCTTTTCTAGTATTACTTTGTAACAGTAGTTTTTAAAAAGAAAGCATGGATAGCTAGTTTTATATTTGTCTCGCTGACAATGTGAAGAAAGGAAAAATAATTGACAAGATACATCGAGGAATTGTAGCCGCACTTTGTGATTCATGTATGCACTATTTGGAGAGCAACCTTTATGTCAGCTATAAGCAAGACAAGGGACACATGGGACTAGCTAGGTTGCCATGTCAATTGTTTGTACCTGAACAGCTAAATTTTTCTTTGGATTTAGAGAATTGTTAAGTGGTTCATCATGGCTACAAGCTAATTACTACTACTAATGCTGTTATTACCTAGTCAAATGCTTGTGCCAGTTTTCTAGCGTTAGCATTGGTCTAATCTGCAAAATGTGAAGTACTCAACTTATTATGATTCCCTTAGATGCCAATTGGCATCCAAATTATAGCAATAGAAAATCAATCTAGAAACAAGTCTATTGCTTCAGAACATTGCTTGGCCCTGATATTTCATATTTTCTGCAGGTCTTCTTTCTGGACACACTAAAGTTTTGTCTTTCCCTTTACGGCCACAAGCTTCCAGTTCTCTGCATGGACATATCATCCGATGGAGCTTTTATTGTTACTGGTTCTGCAGACAAAAATCTGAAGATTTGGGGTATGGATTTTGGTGACTGCCATAAGTCTATCTTTGCCCACACAGACAGGTGTCCTTTTCTGCCTTCTGGTATTATCTTATGTTCTAGTTAGTGGCAGACTCCTTACAATTTTTGTTTGGATGTTTTCGCTTGCAGTGTGATGGATGTTAAGTTTGTTCCAAGAACTCATTATATGTTCAGTGTGGGAAAAGATCGTACTGTGAAGTACTGGGATGCTGATAAATTTGAGCTACTGTTAACACTTGAAGGACACCATGCAGAAGTTTGGTGCCTTGCGAATAGCAGTCGTGGTAATTTTATCGTAACAGGCTCTCATGATCGCTCTATTCGGCGTTGGGATCGTACTGAAGAACAACTTTTCATTGAGGTATTCCATAATTCAGTCGGCTTGAATGAAGTTTTGATGTTGAATATTTGCTTGTGGCATGCAAGAGATTTTTTTTCTAACTCTCAAATTCCCCTGCCCCATCCACCAATAACTGCAGGAAGAGAGGGAGAAAAGATTGGAGGAAACTTTTGAGGCTGATTTAGACAATGCGGTTGAAGATAGATATGGTAAGAAAGATGATGCTCCTGAGGAGGGTTCTGTGGGTGTTCCCGGTAAGAAAACAAAAGAGACAGTATCTGCTACTGATGCAATTATTGATGCACTTGACACTGCTGAGGAAGAAGAAAAGCGTCTTAATGAACAGAAGGTAGTATAAGTGCATTAACAAACATTGAGTCCACCAAATTTAACATTAACTGCAGCTGTATATTTTCCTATTGTCAGGAATTACAAAACAGTGGAGAGGGAACTAAATCTGTGCCTAACGTTATAATGCAAGGGCATTCACCATCAGAATATGTTCTGAATGCAGTGTCAAATGTCCGCCCAAATGACTTGGAACAAGCCCTTTTGGTACGGTTCTTGTTATTTTTTCATGGATTACCATTTTTATAATTCATGGATTACCATTTATCCTGGCCGGAGTACGTGTTTGTTGAATGCATCATAAAGAGAGTTTTTTTAAGTCCTCATCAGTAGTTCACTGTGAAGTAGACTTATGTATATAGTGTAACAATTCTTTGTGTGACCGTTATGCAAGAAAGCTTCTTATTATTACACTCACCTCTGTGAATAATGTCAGTTGAGGTGCTTATGAATTATGATGAATCATTAATTTATTGTCCAAGCAATTTTTTTGTATATAATCATTTGTCACTTGATAACATATTTGTGCTTTCCTTTTTCTCCTTGAGCAGTCATTGCCATTCTCGGATGCACTAAAGCTCATGGCTTACTTGAAGGAGTGGTCTCTGATTCCTTTGAAGGTAATCTTAGTTTGATATTACTCCTGTTTGTGTGATCCTCACATTTCTGCTTGTTTGCAACTTTATACTCCTTCAGTCCCGAAAAGGATGTCCCATGTTTGTCTAAATTTGGATGTATCTATATATTAAATAGTGTCTAGATACATCCCAAATTTAGAGAAATTTGCAACATCTTTTTTGGGATGGAGGGAGTACATGATATTTCATATGCATGCTGTCCTCTTGTAGTTGTGGTTTCTGTGATAGAATCCAGGACAATATACCTGTAAATGGCCATGTCCTCGGTGGCCCACCAAGTGCCGTTTATGGCCTTTTACATTCAACGGGAGGATGCAGCTCGTCCATCTAGTTCCGTTAGGATAAGCGGTCGTCCGCTAGCCCAGTCACGCTCGCTATGATGCATTCAACAAACACGTACTCCATCCAGGATACGATGCATTCAACGAACACTCCGGCCGGCCGCCTGAGGATTATATACGCACGTGCTTGAAGGCGTACACATTGAGAAAAAAACTTGTTAAGCTAACTGGTCAACTAAACTTTATTTAACCCGCAAAAGATATTTAAAATTTTGGCATCAGTAATGCTGTGTTTTTTTCTGGAACATGTTGCAAATATTTGACAATAACAGTGCATAAAAATCTCAACAACTTTGACATCTCAGCAAATGGAGTGAAGTATGACTATGAGTCTGGACATAGTTACAAGATGTACGGTAGCAAGATAACACAACTTTACGTCAAGATCTTGCTCATCTGATCATCTTATTCACTTTATACTAGTGCCTCATTTCTTCCTGGATGATGAAGCAGCGGCTATGATTCCCACCAACAACAAGACCCACAAGTCCAAAGGCGTTGGCGACAATGGCCGTGCCTATCATACCATCTGCATTAAACAATCAGCCAGTCATGCCAATCCCCAAGTGACAGAGAGTATAACTCTTAACATGTGCTTTCTTGATCTCAATCTTAATGGTGTCGATTGACAACAGTGGACGTGGTGGTCCTAGACTTGCATTATATGTGAATTATCATTTGCAACTACAGAGCATTTGCCCTAAAGAGTGTATTTGACGTTTACAGTAGTACTACCAAATTAGAAATCAATATACATTCCTTTATCTAGTCTGAGATGGCAGAAACTATACAACACAGTACATAGGTGTTTGTTTGGGCTTTTTTTTTTTTGGCTTTTTGGCTTCTGAAATCCAAAAGCCAAAACAGCACTTATTTAGGTGCTTTTTGGCTTATAAGCCAAAAAGCCAACAAAAAGCCCAAACAAACACCCCCACAGTTATCTAGTCCGAGATTGGTGATTCACAAACATACTTCACAGAACCATAGTTTTGGGGAACTTCCTAAGATTGTTGACACTGAAACCTAAAAAATGGACCTGTGCTTTTGTAGTAGCCTACTCTTGGTCTGTATAATAGAACTTCTATAAATTGGGTCGAGACCGGGAACTTTAGAATTGATAGTCCTTGCAACCTGTCGTTGCCTATTCGACGGTACTCCAGAGGAGGGATCCTCATGGAGGGGAGAAGAAGTAGGGGCCATTGGGCGGAGAGTCCTCGGGAAGGTGGTACGCGATTTACCCAGCTTCGGAACACCTGCACGATGGCAAGGCCTACTGCTGCTTGTCTGGAATTATCTGGGCGCTTTCGCGTTGTTACAATGAGTTGTGGTTGTGCCTCTAGGGCTCCCGGGATCCGGCTTATAAAGGCGCACGGATCTAGGGTTTACATGGAGAGTCCTAGCCAGAATACAAGTTGCCTAACTACGGTACAATATCTTGCCGTGTACGTCAAGGATCCGCCTTCCCTCAGGGCCGTGCTGGATCCGGATACTTCATGGGCCTTCACGGATCCGGCCTCCTTCGTAGGTCGGTTGGGATCCGGCTTCCTGTTCCTGGGCTGGACTTCATCCTTCAGGATCTACAGCAACTGGGCCGCCCGATGGGCCACATGCCACATCACCGTCTATGGGCCACCCGGGCTTGCCGGATCTAGGTACTGCCGTTGATATACACATAAAGTATACCCACAACACAACCTTTCTTGGCCTTGAGCTTTCAATTGCATGAGATACTGACCATTTGCCCCCTACGGTTTGAGAGAGATCATTTTTATAAAAGGGAAGGCAAAGAGAGGGAGAGGGGTGTGTTCCATTTGATCCGCTCTGATCCTGCCAAAAACCAATACAAAACGACAGAGAGGGGTAGTATCTTCTGTTTCACTCATGGTTAATCATTATCGAATCAAATAAAGACCAAGTAAAAGTAGAGAGGGTATTATCAGTATCTATATCAGTTACTGCCTTACTGTAGTAGATTTCAAGAAATATAAACCGGCTATCTCTGCAGTACTATCTTTGTCTCAAAATTACACATTATATGTCTTTACTGATGTTGATGCAACAATTAATCTTCTTAACCAAAAGGTAGCAAGAAATTAAGAATATTCAAAAGCTAAAAAGCAGCAGATACCAATGTACCTTATGAGTCATAACGGTGCAGATCAGTTGAACACTATTCTCTTTGACGAATTGGGTTTGTTTCTCTTACGCATTCATATTTTTATTTACGAAACACATTACAGACACATGGGGATTAACAGAATAATGCATCCAGGTAGTAGCAATGGGTATTGCTTTATTTGCCATGATCAGATTGGTAAGTAAATAGCGTCTTCCCCTGTTTTACGTCCTTCGTTTGCAGCAGCCTGCCATTCATGAATAGCCAGATGAAGATATCACCAGTTCACCACTCCCCACCAGAGTTCAGCTAGAAGAACTTCACAAAAGCTAAGCAAATTGTGATCCCATGACACATGTGTCCTTAGGGCTGTCAAAAAAGTTCGAGCTCGACAAACCGTTCGAACTCGATTCGTTATTTGCTCGACTCGGGCTCGGCTCGAAGTCTAAACAAGCCGAACTCAAACATGTCCTTAGATTCGCGAGCTTCACGAGCTCGAGCTCGAGCTCGAACATCCGTTAAAGCTCGGTAAAAGCCTACATCACGTGTCGAGTTATCTTAGGCCTGCCATGTTTGTTTATGTTAGCCCAATGAATTTCAGTCATTTGTATGAATCCATCGTTCCATCTTCATCTAGTAGTTCACGAGCCCATCTTTTTCCCAACGGGAACAATCTTTTGGGCTTTGGCAGCCTCAAACAGCCCATTTTAGTGCCATGCACGCTGCAGCAAACATGGAAGTGTTTAGTACCACCTCGCGCGGTGATGGAGAATCAGGTTGATGTTCCAGCTATAAAAAGAGGGTCCTGTGTTGCATCTAGTAGTAAGCGAATCACGCCTAGCATTCGGCTAATGGTCAAATACTCTGGCACTTATTTAATTCGAAGCACTGTTAACGAGCCTTGTGAGCTCGCCGGGCTTTGACGAGTCGAACTCGAACTTGTCTTTGAGCTCGCGAGCTGAGCTCGAACTAAAATTTTAGCTCGGGTTGCTAATCGAGCTCGAGCCGAGCTGATATATATTCGCTCGAGCTCGGCTCGTTTACACCCCTATGTGTCCTCCTAATTTGTCTGAGATTTTGCTAGATCACAATACAATACCACCATCTAGAGAACATATGCGCATGTGTCCTAACTGCATCATCGTTCTAGAACAACTAGCAAATCAAGAAATTACTCAGGGGTCAAGATGATCCAGATTGCAGGCTCCGAGGACAAGGAGATCGAGGTCAAGATGATCTTACCTTCTTCCGGCTCTTCTTCGGCCGAATCTGGCTGCCGCCCGGCTCCTTCTGCCGAACCGGACTGCCTCGCTTCTCCTCCTCACGGACATGGACGAGATCATGCAATTCCCCACAGATCTAGCCGGCCGCCGGCTGCTCAAGGGACGGGATGGAAGCGGCCAGAGAAGAGGGGGGAGTGGAGGGATGGGGCGGCGGTAGCGGAGTTGTTCCTTGGGAGAAGAGGAGTTGAGGGGAGGAGGGGGAAGCGGAGGGATAGGGCGGCGCCCGCCTCCATCGCCATGGAGGAGGTCAGGAACTAACGATGGGCGGCGACGTGGCGGTAGCGGGGGAACCGTGATGGCCGCCACAATTTTTTTTTATTACTGGCTGTCTATTTAGCAAATTGAACGGGTTTGGGCTGGCGGCGCCGTGGACCGCCGTTTCCACTTACAGGTATACAGGACAAGCATGACGTAGTTTGATTTTGTGTGGTGTGCACTTGCTAAAGTTTTAGGCTAGTTAAACATGGCATTCTATTGCTGCCTGAATGTTGTGTAACCTGCTGCAGATTTTCCTGAATAACTTGATATGCCCAAATCCTAATCTCTTCCGTAACCTTGCAGGTTGAGCTTGTTTGTAGGGTTTGCCATGTGCTGCTTCAAACACATCATAACCAATTAACTACTACACCAGGGGCAAGATCCATACTGACAGAACTGAAGGAAATTCTTTACGGTAGAGTAAAGGTAAATAGCTTGCAATCATCTCCTTGATCAACAGACAGCTTGCAGTAGTCTGATCATTTCCTTGTTCGATTTTCATCCTCCAGGACTGCAAGGATACTATTGGTTTCAATCTCGCCGCGATGGATCATATAAAAGTAAGATGCCCCTTTTTTTATGACATTTCAGTGAATCTGGGCTGTAAATTTGAGGTTTGTTGGACATTTTCGTGGCCTTTAATATGGTGGGTTTACATCTTTTCAGGAGTTGTTGGCCATGAGATCAGATGCACCGTTCCGAGACGCCAAGGCGAAGCTGATGGAGATCAGGCAGAAGCAGTCAAAGCGGTCAGATAGGTCGGCCGACGGAGATAAAAGGAGAAGGAAGAAAGCGAAGACGTCACCTGCACAGAGCTGATCCTTGGACTAGTGCAGAGGAATCTTTTTCTTTTTTACTTTTAGCTCAGCTATTGTAGTACACACACACTATTATTTGACGTGTTCATTTCCTGCTGTGAAGATGATGAGCACAGCGGAATTTTGACATATGATGAGTGTAAAATCAGAATGCGTGTTTGCTCCAGAAGCTGGTGTCCATGAATTAGTGAAGTCCTGGCTGCTTATAATGTGTAACCTTGGGCAAATACATTTTGACAATGGCTAGTTCTATATTTACGATAGAAAGCTCTTTAGCATTGTCGTATATTTGCGCAATCCTGAATCACTGTAAGTTTAAACAGAAAATGAATTCGCGTGGTGAAGAAAGGTAGAGAGAGACATGAGCTGACGAGGAGATGTGTTGGAGATGTAGGGTGTGTTTGGTAGCCCGGGCTAACAGAGAATAGCTATCTCCACTCATACAAGCTAACCCTAGCTTAGTTGGACTCAGATTTTATGGTATGTTTGGTAGCCTGGGTAAACAGAGATATGCTAAGTGTGTCTGTTGTTTGGTGGGTTGTATGTAGTGGGAATAGCTGTGGAGGTGTAAAATTTACACAATGACCCTTGCATAGAACAAATGAAACACAGCCGGGTCCCTGTATACAAATTAAAAAGCAATCAAGTCCCTGTATACAAATTAAAAATCAATCGGGTCCCTGTAAATAGAAAGAAAAAAGCAATCGGGTCCCTAGCTACAGTTCGCTCAGCTCTGGCGAGGTAGCTCAGCTCCGGCGAGGTGTCTCAGCTCCCGTGGCTCTCCAGCTCGTCGCCGCCAGCGTGAATCCCAGCAGCAGCTCGCTGCGACATCCTCCCGGTGCTCCTCCATGTGCTGCAGCAGCAACCAACCGTACGGGGCGCGGTGGTGCTTGAGGAGGACGGAGCGAGGCGGAGCTCGGGCACGTCGGGCCGAAGCGGATCTCGAGCTCGGCCGGCAGATGCAGAGCTCTGGCGCGTCAGGCCGAGGGGGATCTCGAGCGCGGCGGGCCGTGGCTGGTCGAGCTCGCAGCGGCACGTCATCTCCATGGCGCGTCCAGGCGGCGCCTCGTTCCGGTGGAGGTTTCCGGCGCGTCCAGGCGGCGCCTCGTTCCGGTGGAGGTCGCCGGCGCGTCCAGGCGGCGCCTCGTTCCGGTGGAGGTCGCCGGCGCGTCCAGGCGGCGCCTCATTCCCGTGGAGGTCGCCAGCCCGTACGGGGCGCGGTGGTGCTTGGGGAGGACGGAGCGAGAGGGGGATCGGGGGCAAATGAGAAGTGCGGGTGGGGGTCTGGGGGGTGGGGGGCGTGGGCCAGCGGCTTGCTACAGTCTTTTGCGGGGCGAGCTCAGCCTGGTCGACCTGCGAAGCTCGATTTCAGCTCCTCATCCCGACCTGGCTGAGAGCCTCTTTTCGTATGAGCTCAGCAGTGCCGAGTTGGACCGAACCGGTCTAACAAACAACAAATAGGCACTTTAGCTGGGTTGGGTTGAGAATATCTGAGGTGACCCAGTCTACCAAACACACCCGTAGTAAACACGAAGCTTTCGTGGTCAAGTCGTTCAGCTGAAAAAGCATATATCATTGGTTGGAAGGCTTGATCCACACGGGAGGCATCGAGGAGAATCTGCGGTACTGCTGCTGCCCGAGCGCCTTATCTTCTTCACCGTGCTGTGCTTGAGGCTGTTTTGCCATCAGTTTCTTCCTTATTTTGAGGTCACCAATCTAGTTACGGCTCGCTGCAGGGAAGCCTCCCGCTCCGACCACCGGTGGAGGCGCCTCCACAGCCATATGTCCCACTAGCAACTTGTGGTGGCCTAGATCAGCTTTCATACTACACAGCAAAACCAGAAAAAAATCTTGTTTTCTCGCTCGATCTAATGATATATTGTATCCAATAAGACTATCTAGATTATGTTTCCGGCCTTTATTTCTTTCTCACAGTGATGTGCTCTTTTCTTTTATGTAATGGCCATGCTTCCCAGAAAACTTACTTGGTAAGGGTTGATGACTCCTACTTGTCTAAACTTACACACTAGTTCTGATCTAGCCGAAATCAGATTGTTTGTGTCTTTGTTTCTGCATGACATAAACATCATCTCCTCGATCCTGTTTTGTGTTCCACTTCAGGTGCGAGGGCACGGACCAGGCAGCTCCACCATCAGCCCACAGTTCAACACCTATCTATTCACTGAACCATACGCGCTTGCCTTTGATGTGTTACGTTAGAGTTGATGCTGGGGGATATTTCCACACATATCCTGCTCTCGCCGGGCCATTTCAGAGCTTGGAGGAAGCTCAGGACGCCATCAACTCCCATCACGCTCAACAGTCCAAAATGATGTAAGCTTTCCATCGTGTTCTCATGTTCTATACTATTTGAAGTGTAAATATTTCAAACATGCTATGCTTCTCTAATCATGGCCACAAAGATAATCTGGGAGGCATTTTTTTTGCGTGTAATCATACTTCTGAGAAAAATTATTTGGAATAGCGCATAATCATAGGCATAGTTGAAAATCGAAGTATGTATACCGATTCTATGCTACCAGGTTGTACGTATATATATCTATTTTCACCTGGCTTGCAGTTGAGTTGGTTCAAGCGTTACTGGATAAATACAACCGATTCTATTAACAGAGCTCAAATTTACTGGATATCTATTAACAGCAACTCAAATTTACCGATTCTATTTTCACCTGGCTTGCAGTTGAGTTGGTTCAAGCGTTACTGGATATCTATTAACAGTAGCTCAAATTTATCAGCCTCCCAGTACTTCACAGTACAACCGATTCTATGCTACCGGGTTGTACGTATGTATATCTATTTTGGCCCAGTTGACTTTTACGAAGAACGATAAGCCTGAAGTTGAGTTGGTTCGAGCGTTACTGGATAAATACGAGGATAACAATCTTTCTAGGGTTTGCTCTCTCCCTCCCACAGCCGCGCTTGCATCTTCTCATCATCCTGTCTTTCTACTGCATATTCATATCACAATAGCTGATACAATTCGGATTCCATTTTAGGATCTTGCATATGAGCTCATACAGATTGTGGGCTGTGAATCAATTCAAGAGCGAAACGGCTCGTCCAGTAGGTTATACTATACCATTTTAATCTGGTATTAAGGGCTAAAGGGTCTGATGATTCTGATGGTCACATCGACAATCTTTTCTTTGCGGAAGTAGCACGTATCAATGGCGAACCTGAAGAATCTGTATTAAGCTGTATCTGCATGCTTAAACCTGATGATAATGGTATCCTATACTCTCTAGCTTATGCAAATTACCGTAATTTCAGTTTCTGAGCTTTCTAACATCCCAAACTTGTTCATGTGCAACTATGAGTAGTGATTATAAACCTGAGAAACACGAGGATGACCTGGGTGTAGTGTTGTCCCTGCATACATTAATACTCTCATTGAGACCACTAACCACTAAAAGTGGATCCCATATTATTTATTCAAACATCTTTACATTGTCCAATTTTTTCACTACTAGAATTTATCTTTTTCAAAAATTAAAATATTTATAACATTCATATTATAGTAAATACCAACAAAAACTGAAAACATTGATCTCAAGTGACCATTATGACACGAGGACCCACATATGTAACATTGCATGTCGTACCGCATTTAGATTTTTTGGTTCTTTGATGTGGTGCCATGCACAAGAATGTTTCATTTCAGGTTCGTGTAAATTTTAACATGGGCCATTAGCACTAATTAGCATCACACAAAAAACCTCTATCATATTTATCATTTTTTTGGAAACCTATAAGCCTATTCTTTTAGTAGACCTAATAATATTATAGGTAATGTATCTCTCACACGTTTCATTACTTCAGGTTAGAAATCCAAAAAAAAAATACTTCAATTACTTTGAATGCCTATTGCTGTTTGTGGATGGTTAATTAGATGCCAATTTCCACATATCCACTCTTTTTAAATTTGTCCGGTCCATCTAAAGGAAAATGCGTTGAGTGTCATGTTGATATGAAGCACCCCAGTGATGTGAAATACAAACATGGTCGAGCGAAGATTCCTATGCCAGGAGGTATGGTTCCTAATGAATTGGCTAGAGCTTATGTGGAGGAGTTAGCTGATGTATATGATGATGCTAAGTTGAAAGCCCAAGAGGTTAGGTGAGAAAAGAATTCAAGGTAATGCCACCATACTTGTGCGGTTAGTTGTATTAATGTTCGACGTGATTTTGTACCCGGCAAACGAAAATCACGTAGCATTTTGGATGTGCAATACCATTGGCGGAGCATAGTTAGGGCTAAACTGGGCCATGGCCCGCCCAAGATTTTTGCAAAATAACAAATGTATGCCTATGTATGAGTGGCCCAGCCTACCAACACACAATTCACTAGCCCTTACACTGCCTCTGGACACCCACTACCTCGATGCCTTCCACGATTCAACTATCATCCTTCTCACAACCATGGAGCAACACTCGTCAGATCGCTAGGTTTAAAATTTTAGGCAGAAGAAAGAATAAGGGGGACCGGGGTAGCTTTGGTGCAGCAGCCGAACAGCGGCACAGCAGCCAGCAGCGCCACCTGCAGGCTGCAACTAGATTAGTATGTCACCGCAAGCACGGTAACAATGAACTGGCTGAAGGTCCAGCAGCCGAGCGACGTCGCTCGTCGCCCTAGCAGCTCCAACCAGTCACCGAATCGATCCAACACTCATTTGTAATTTAGTCTTCTTCGTTTTCCCAATTTCTTAGTTCGCAATTTGATAAATACATGTGTTTATCTGCCCGTAACTAGCAAAAGTGTCAACTAATGACTAAATCCAAGTGAAGATTTATGATTTAGAATATACAAAAATTGTTCTCCTTCATGGTGGCCCGCCCATCGTTTTCTTTCAAGCTCCGCCACTGCAATACATGTATAAATACACATGACAGAGCGGCCGTACAAGTACTTATGGCTGCTTATGCTGATCTCTTATTTAACTAAAACTACATCGCGATCGGAAGTTCACTGGCACACACCTGGAAGTTCACATGCATTTATGGGGAAGTTCAGAAATGGTTGAAAATAGTTATTCTACAACTGCTTAAAAATCAAAGTCAATACCCAAAACTACATCGCGATCAGAGGTTCACTAGCACATACCTGGAAGTTCACGTGCATGTATGGGGAAGTTCACAAGTGTTCAAAAATAGTTGTTCTGCAACTAATTAAAAACCAAAGTTCAATACCCAAAACTTCATCGCGATCGGAAGTTCACTAGCAGCCGGAAGTTCAAATGCGTGTATCAGGGAGTTCACAAGTGGTTGAAAAGAGTTATTTTACAATTGGTTAAAAATCAAAGTTCAATACCTAAACCTATATCGTGATCGGAAGTTTACTTCCACATATCAGGAAGTTCACGTTTATGTGTTGGGAAGTTTACAAGTTGTTCAAAAATCGTTATTCTACAATTGCTTAAAAATGAAAGTTCAATACAAAAATTACATTGCGGTCGGAAGTTCACTAGCACATATAGGGAAGTTCACATGCATGTATGGGGAAGTTCACAATGGTTGAAATAGTTATTCTATAGTGCTTAAAAATCAAAGTTCAACACCCAAAACTACATCGTGATCGGAAGTTCACTAACACATATCGAGAAGTTCACATACATGTATGGGGAAGTTCACAAGGTGTTGAAAAATAGTTACTCTACAAATCGATTTTATATCAAAGTTCAATACCTAAAACTACATCGCGATCGGAAGTTCACTAGCACATACCTATAAGTTCACATGCATGTATGGGGAAGTTCAGAAGTTCACTACCCTGGCGACCTCCGCCCAACCACCTTTCGCGCGTCCCGGCGACCGCCGCCCCCACCACCTGCCGCGCGCCCCGACGACCGCCGCCCCCACCACCTGTCACGCGCCCAGCGATGGCCGCCCCCACCACCTGCGGCGCGCAGGCCTTCTGCCGCCCCACCACCTTTCGCGTGCATGACCTCCACCGCTGATACGTCCAATTTGCATCACTATTTTGTATCATAATTTGCTGTTATTCATTGATATATTTCATATTTGGACACAATACTTATGTTATTTCATCTATTTTGCATGTTTCATCATTATTGGAGGATCGAGCACCGGAGGCAGGATTCTGCTGGAAAAAGCACCGTCAGAACGCAATATTTCTAAGATCAACCGTGGAAGGAAATTATACCAAAAATCCTATTTTTCCGGATGACGAAGGAAGCCGAAGGGGGAGCCAGCTGGACCCAAGGTGGGCCCAGACCATAGGCGGCGCGGCCCATGGCCCGGCCGCGCCACCTGGTGGTGAGGGGCCCCACAGACCCTTTCGCCTCCTTTTCTTCGCGAAATCCTTCGTCCCGAAGACCTAAGCCACAGAGGGTACCTCGCGAAGAGTTACAGCCGCCTCTGCGGGGCGGAGAACACCAGAGAGAAAAGAGCTCTCCGGCGGGCTGAGATCCGCCGGGGAAATTCCCTCCGGGAGGGGGAAATCGACGCCATCGTCACCGTCATCGAGCTGGACATCATCTCCATCACCATCATCATCATCTCCACCATCATCACCGCCGTCTCCACCGCTGGACATCGTCACCGCCGTAGCAATTTGGGTTTGATCTTGATTGTTTGATAGGGAAACTCTCCGTATCGATTTCTACTTGTTGTTGATGCTATTGAGTGAAACCATTGAACCAAGGTTTATGTTCAGATTGTTATTCATCATCATATCACCTCTGATCATGTTCCATATGATGTCTCGTGAGTAGTTCGTTTAGTTCTTGAGGACATGGGTGAAGTCTAAATGTTAGTAGTGAACTATGGTTGAGTAATATTCAATGTTATGATATTTAAGTTGTGGTGTTATTCTTCTAGTGGTGTCATGTGAACGTCGACTACATGACACTTCACCTTTATGGGCCTAGGGGAATGCATCTTGTACTCGTTTGCCAATTGCGGGGTTGCCGGAGTGACAGAAACCTAAACCCCCGTTGGTATATCGATGCAGGAGGGATAGCAGGATCTCAGAGTTTAAGGCTGTGGTTAGATTTATTCTTAATTACTTTCTTGTAGTTGCGGATGCTTGCAAGGGGTATAATCACAAGTGTGTATTAGTCCTAGGAAGGGCGGTACATTAGCACAGGTTCACCCACACAACACTTATCAAAACAATGAAGATTATTTAGCCGTATGTAGCGAAAGCACTAGACTAAAATCCCGTGTGTCCTCGAGAACGTTTGGTCATTATAAGTAAATAACCCGGCTTGTCCTTTGTGCTAAAAAGGATTGGGCCACTCGCTGCAATTGTTACTCTCGCACTTTACTTACTCGTACTTTATTCATCTGTTATATCAAAACCCCCTGAATACTTGTCTGTGAGCATTTACAGTGAATCCTTCATCGGAACTGCTTGTCAACACCTTCTGCTCCTCGTTGGGATCGACATTCTTACTTATCGAAGATACTACGATACACCCCCTATACTTGTGGGTCATCAACCGCCCCACCACCTGCCACGCGCACGGCCCCCGCCGCCCCCACCAACTGTCGGAGGCGTCACTGCCTTCACCTATTACGCAAATTGGTGAAGTTCACTTTCGCCGAATTAAGAAGTTCAGAAGGCTGCTGCATAACTAAACATGAAAATTGGAAGTTCACTTCAAACGCAATAGAAGTTCACATTATTATAGGAATTTCACTTCGAACAAAAAGATAAACACAACTCGGAAGTTCAATTCGAACAGGTGGAAGTTCACAATATTTTCAGAAGTTCAATTGCCACCATCGGGAAGTTCGCTTACCTCCGTACGGAAATTCACTCCCCGTATAGAAGTTCATATTTGAAACGAAAGTTCACACCTTACAACGTTGAGGTCCGTTCGGAAGTTCAGATGCAGATAAGGGGAAGTTCAGATGCGACGGAAGTTCGCTATATTTTCTGAAGTTCACTTCAAACTGATGGAAGGTCGCAAAAATTTTCAGAAGTTCACTTGCCACCATCGGGAAGTTCACTTACCTCCGTACGTAAATTCACTCCCTATATAGAAGTTCATATTTGAAATGGAAGTTCACACCTTACAACGTTTAGGCCCGTCTGGAAGTTCAGATGCAGATAAGGGGAAGTTCAGATCTGTGTCCAGAGAAGTGCAGATGCGACAGAAGTTCGCTATATTTTCTGAAGTTCACTTCAAACTAGACTAAAGTTTCGGAAGTTCGCCCTGTACAATATTGAAGTCCGTCGGGAAGTTCAGATTCAAGGAAGAAGAAGTTCACATCCATGTACCAGGAAGTTCAGAAAGGTTATTCTCGAACCGGTTTGAGAATTGCAGACCTATCTGGGAAGAAGAAGTTCACATCCCTGCACAATATATATAAGTACTTCTCAAACTAAATTAAAACTCAAAATAGAATTCAAATTTAATTGAAATAGAAATATTGAAATGCAAGAAAAATAGAGAGTGCTAGCCTTTGGCCACGACTCAGCCAACCAATCCACTAATAGCCCACCTAGTTAACCAATTCAGCCTAGCTTGCGTTAGTTGCCGTTTTACGTAGGGAATTTTCTACAAAATAACATAACCACCTCATATCGTGTCTTCTTGCATTGTCTTTGTCCCTGACGATGGCGAATGTCGTTGTAGAGTTACCGACTATCGCCGAACCGACATAGAACTAGTATAAATATGCCCTGACGACCACCCAAACCCTCACAAATCCCCATCTCCCTCTCTGGAGCTCTCGAGCTTGACCAATGGTGAAACACTAAAAATGGGCACGCCGGTAGTCGCTGCAAGAGGGCTCCTTCCACTCCGACCGGTAGTCTAGTTTATCCGACGGATATATGGAAGCTTCTCCGGCGATGCACACTTGAAGGCGATCCATGTCGGTTTCGTCGGCCATTTCGTCTTCATAGCACACTGTTAGAACCATCGCTCGCTGGTTCATATTTAGCGGCCGTTTAGATCACCTTAGCATAGCTTAGAACGTAGAAATCAATTCTCGGCTAGTTAACTAGGAGACTTTATGAAATAGCCAATTTGGTTAGTGTTGCTTGGTGCAAGAAATAAATACAGGTAGTTTTTGTACTATATTGTAGTATATATTAGCTATAAAATTTGTTTTTTTACTTTTCAAAGACTAGTTGCAAGCCGAGTTGCAACTTAGATATTTTTCTTTAGTTGCAAATGTGGTTGCAACTGAGATTTTATTCAGTAATAAATTACTTTTTATTTGCAAGTGTGGTTGCAATAGAGTTTTCTTTTGCAGTTGCAACTATGTTTTTTTTTTGTAGTTGCAAATCAGGCGGCGCCGTCGTCTGGCCGTCGACACACCGGTAGGGGTGAGGCCCCTTTCATCATTGACTCCGGCCGCCGCCCTTGACCGCTTCGTCGCCTGAGACCTCAAGCGCGGTCTCCCCTCCGCCACCTTCACCCCCTCTTCCTCGTCCGCCTCCCTCGGCGTCTCCTGCATCGCCTCCTCCCCCTCCGCCGCTTCCTCGGTACTACTGCTGCTGCCCCTCTCTCCCCCTTGCCTTAATTTCCCCTCTTTCGCTGCTTCCCACTTTCTGAGCTGGCTTGATTTTTCTTCAGATTGCGAGTGCCATGCCGATGGGAGCATCAGGCTGTGGGACGCCGAGACCGGTGCCTGCGAGACGACGCTCCACGGCCACCGGTCTGCTGCTTCCGCTCTACGCTTCAGTCCTCAGGCGCCGGTAGCAAGGATTGCGATGCCATTCTCTGGGACGTTGTTGCGCAGGCCGGCCTCTTCCGACTTCGTGGCCACCGTGATCAGGTTTAGACATCATCACTGCCTTCAAATTGTAGGTGGCCACCACAGTCCACAGCGAGATATGGCCGATGGATGTTGATCCCGGTAAGAATTTTTTGGTCTCTGGGTCCACGGGTGTTTAGAATAAGGCACTCAGCCGAGGAGGGTGAGGATTGGAACAATGTTTGGCGAGATTCCGAGGCAAACCAAAGAAAGAGTTCAGACCATCAGGTTTAACAAGGATGGCACTCTTGTGGCATGCCAGGTACAGGGAAAACTGCAGATATCTATAGGATTCTTGATGAAGCAGAGGCAACGCACAAGGCCAAGAGGCGGCTGCAGCTGCACAGGAAGAAGGAGAAGGCTTCGGCTAAAGCTGTGGTGGCGGAAGGGGATGGTACTGTTATAGATCCTTTGTCAGCTCAAGACTCGCAGAATCCCACTGTTGTGGTCACTGATGTATTTAAGCTTCTCCAAGTTCTGCAGAGTAGCAAGAAAATTTTCTCTGTTGCATTTTCTCCAAGCAATCCACCAAAAAGCTGCCTTGCATGTCTCTGAACAATAACATGCTTGAGACATACTCGGTGGATACCGACAAGGTCTCTAAGATGTACTCGGTTGAGATACATGGGCATCGTTCTGACATTAGGAGTCTTGCGCTTAACTCAGAGGATAACCTCCTGATGTCAACAAGTCACAATGCTGTTAAAATCTGGAATCCTAGTACAGGGGACTGTCTTCGGACCATTGACTCTGAATATGGGCTGTGCAGTGCATTTGTTCCTGGGAATCGGTATGGCCTTGTCGGTACAAAGACTGGTACCTTGGAGATTATTGATATTAATAGTGGCAACTCAGCTGATGTAATAGAAGCTCATGCTGGTTCCATACGATCAATTGTACTCATTCCAAATGAGGATGGAACTGTTAATGCACGGGGTTTTGTCACTGGGAGTGCTGATAACGATATCAAGTTCCAGGAATATCAGTTGGCACGGAGATCTGATTCGGTGAGTCTTCTATCTATTATTCGAGGTTTCTCTTTCCTCTGTTTTTGTTGATGTGTTATTGGCTTCTATAGAACTAAATACGTTAAACGCGCCCGTGTCTTAAGTAATGGGGCGACTTCATAAAAGCATAAAAGATAAGTTCCATGCCAAGATAAATCCTTTTATCGCTGATTTTGTTCTTATTTGTATCAGTTTCAATGGTAATGTGTGTATCCATTGGGGTGTAGCATTCTCAAAATATTTGTGAATTTTGAACAATATCCCACATCTCTGCTAAACATCGTGAATTGACATGTGTTTGGTGAATTTTCTGCATTTGGAACTGGGCGTAAACATTATCTGCAAGTATTTATAATGTTAATTCTTTTGTTCCAGGACGCAAGGCATCTGAGTGTAACAAATGTGAGAACCTTGAAAATGAATGACGATGTCCTTGCACTGTCCATCGGTCCAACTGGGAAGCATATTGATGTTGCTCTTTTGGACTGCACAGTGAAGGTACTATTATACTTGTTAATCATGGTATTGAACTTCTCCCCACACCCACCCAGCCCCTCGACAAAGTTCATTATTTAACTTGTTTGAATCAATGTATTTTGATCACATGTCTCATAGTTGGAGAGCATAGTATGAAGTCAAGGTACACATAAGTGAATATTTGTCCGCTTCTGCTTTTCAGTGTGTCAACACATTTGAGCAAAATCCCTTGCTCTTTTCTAGTATTACTTTGCAACACTAGTTTTTAAAAAGAAAGCACATATATTATTTCTTATGTTTGTCTTGCTGACAGTTATTTCTCCTCACAATGTAAAGAAAAAAAAATCAGAAGGTACATTGAGGAAATGTAGCCATGTTCTCTTTGTGATTCATGTATGTACTATTTGGAGAGCTACCTTTATGTCAGCTAGAAGCAAGTTAAGGGATACATGGTACTAGCTAGGTGTCCATATCAATTGTTGTACCTGAACAGCTAAATTTTGCTTTGGATTTAGAGAATTGTTAAGTGGTTTATCATGGCTACTTGCTGATTACTACTACTAATGCAGTTATTGACTAGTCAAATGTTTGTGCCAATTTTCTAGTGTTAGAATTGGTCTAATCTGCAAAATTTGAAGTACTCAGCTTCTTATATTTCCCTTAGATGCCAATTGGCATCCTGCAAAATTGTAGCAATAGAAAATCAATCTAGAAACAAGTATATGGCTTCAATCATTGTGTGTCCCTGATATTTCATATTTTCTGCAGGCCTTCTTTCTGGACACACTAAAGTTTTGTCTTTATCTTTACGGGCACAAGCTTCCAGTTCTCTGCATGGACATATCATCTGATGGAGCTTTTATTGTTACTGGTTCCGCAGACAAAAATCTGACGATTTGGGGTATGGATTTTGGTGTCTGCCATAAGTCTATTTTTGCCCACACAGACAGGTCCTTTTCCGCCTTCTGGTATTATTTAATGTTCTTGTTAGTGGCAGAAATCCTTACAAGTTTTGTTTCGATCTTTTTTGCTTGAGGTGTGATGGATGTTAAGTTTGTTCCAAGGACTCATTATATGCTCAGTATGGGCAAAGATCGTACTCTGAGTATTGGGATGCTGATAAATTTGAGCTACTCTTAACACTTGAAGGACACCATGCAGAAGTTTGGTGCCTTGCGATGATCAGTCGTGGTAATTTTATTGTAACAGGCTCTCATGATCGCTCTAGTCGGCGTTGGGATTGTACTGAAGAACAACTTTTCATTGAGGTATTCCTCAATTCAGTCAGCTTGAATGAAGTTTCGATGTTGAATATTTTTGGCATGCCAGAGAAAAGATTAGAGGAAACCTTTGAGGCTGATTTAGACAATGCGGTTGAAGATAGATATGGGAAGAAAGATGATGCCCCTGAGGAGGGTTATGTGGGTGTTCCCGGTAAGAAAACAAAAGAGACAGTACTGCTGCTTATGCAATTATTGACACACTTGACACTGCCGAGGAAGAAGAAAAACGTCTTAATGAACAGAAGGTACTATGAGTGCATTAGCAAACATTGAGTCCACCAAGTTGAACATTAACGTCAGCTGTGTATTTCCCGATTGTCAGGAATTACAAAGCAGTGGAGAGGGAACTAAATCTGCGCCTAACGTTATAATGCAAGGGCATTCACCATCAGAATATTTTCTTAATGCAGTGTCAAATGTCCGCCCAAATGACTTGGAACAAGCCCTTCTGGTAAGATTCTTGTTATTTTTCATGGATTACCCTTTTTATAATTTATCTTGCCCAAATTTATGTTGACTTGCAGTTTTGTAAGTCCTCATCAGCAGTTCATTGTGAAGTAGACTTATGTATAGTGTAACAATTCTTTGTGTGACCTTTATGTAAGAAAGCTTTTTCTTATTACACTCACCTCTGAATAATGTGAGTTGAGGTGCTTACAAATTACGATGGATTATTAATTTATTGTCCTATCATTTTTTTTGCATATAATCATTCATCACTCGATAACATATTTGTGCTTTCCTTTTTCCCCTTTGAGCAGTCATTGCCATTCTCAGATACACTAAAGGAGTGGTCTCTGATTCCTTTGAAGGTACACCAGTATTGATACTTTGTATTTAATCCTACTGTGATATTACTCCTATTTGTGTTTGTAATTTGATCCTCACATTTCCGCTTGTTTGCAACTTTATACATGAATGCATCCTGTCCTCTTGAAGTTGTGGTTTCTATGATAGAATCCAGGACATGCAGGACGTAGTTTGATTTTGTGTGGTGTGCACCTTTTACAGTTTTAGGCTAATTAAACATGGTATATATTGGTGCCTGAATGTTGTGTAACCTGCTGCAGATTTTCCTCAAGATATGCACAAATCCTAATCTCATCCATAACGTTGCAGGTTGAGCTTATTTGTAGGGTTTGCGTTGTGTTGCTTCAAACACATCATAACCAATTGACTACTACACCAGTGGCAAGATCCGTACTGACAGAACTGAAGGAAATTCTTTATGGTATGGTAAAGGTAAATAACTTCCAATCATCTCGTTCAACAGATAGACACCTTGCAGCAGTCTGATCATTTCCTTGTTTGACTTTCATCCTCCAGGACTGCAAGGATACTATCGGTTTCAATCTCGCCGCAATGGATCATACGAAAGTAAGATGCCACCTTAGCCTATTTTTTAGCATTTCAGTGAATCTGGACCTTAAATTTGAGGTTTGTTCGACATTTTGGTGGCCTTTAATTTGGCGGGTTACAGCTTTTCAGGAATTGTTGGCCATGAGATCAGATGCGCCATTCCGAGATGCCAAGGCGAAGCTGATGGAGATCAGGCAGGAGCAGTCGAAGCGGTCAGATAGGTCAGCTGGAGGAGATAATAAAAGGAAAAAAAAAACCAAGGCGTCTACACAGAGCTGATCCTTGGGCTAGTGGTTCAGAGCAAGATTTTTTTTTGTTTTTTCTATCCTGTTGTAGCATAAAAACACTGTATTGATTGACGTGTTCATTTCCTGCTCGGAGGACGAGCACAGCTGAATTTTGACAGATGATGAATGTAAAATGTAAGGCCCGTTGGCTCCATAAGCAGGTGTCCATGATTGAATGATATGACGCAGAAGTCATGGCTACTTGTATTGTGAGCATTATACATTTTGATGATGACTAGTTCCTTAGGAAGTACAATTGAAAAACTTTTATTTTGTTTAAAAAAAAAACTTTTATTTGCCTACTCGTGAATCACGGTCCTACTTGTATTCTAAGCAGTATACTTTTGATGTTGTTTGACTCGTGAATCACGGTATTCACAGAGAATGATTAAGCATAGTGAAGTATGTATAGAGAGATATGAGATGCCGACGACGTGTGCTGGAGATGGTGGCAACAAAGGACTGCAAATAATCCGCAAACACGGCTTCCATGATTAAGTCGTTTCGACGTTTGTTTCAATGTGGGGCTTGCTCCATGTGATCGATGCACTGCAGTAGTATGATTTTGCTGATCCTTGGTTTGTTCATGGGTCCATGGCTGCTGAGAGCCCGAGACGATAGGGCGGCGGCAATGGCTTGGAATAGATCCAGGCGGATAGCAGCAAGGTTGGTGCGGGGTTCTGTTGGCGAGGCTGGCGCCAACGTCTGCTCCTCCCCTGCGTGTGCTGTCAGCAAGCCCCGAGTACGTGCACCGATCAACAAGATATATTGGTCGGTCGATGTGCAACCTACGGCAACGGCATGCATGGACGCTGCCGGTCGTCAGAAGCTGACTGAAGCTAAGCCGATGAGAATATTTGAGGGAGCCATATTTGAGTATGCATGTAACAAGCTTCACAAAGCAATACTGCCAAGTTAGAACTGGAAGGCATAGATCAACTCAGCTTATCACAGTACATCACTTAAAACAAGAAAATATTTGGAGAAAGCTGGAAATGCACATCTCAGGCTGGTAGCCTAACATGCACATATGAGGATTCATGGATATAAAGTAAAAGAAGAAAAATAATGTTATAAAATCCAACTTCATGGAATAATGTTATAAAATCCAACTTCATATGAGGATTCATGGATATAAACAGCTCTTCTTGTTTGGAGGATCCACTCAAAGATGCGAGTAATACAAGAGTCGCACAGATTTGCAAAAAAAAAATGCTTATTGCTAGTGATAGTTTCTGCGATAAGACAAACAGCAGCACCTTTGGGCTGCCACAGCACCCATGTACCAACACCGAAAAAAGGACCAGAATTCTGCTTTGAAACGCAATCTTTACTCCTTCCTCTCATACATCAGAATCCCTCCCAGGCTGGAGAAGCAGCCTTTCTTCCTGCTCATAGAACAAAGATTTTCAATTAAAGGGCAAAAATCTCACAGTATACAGCAGATTTCAAATTGAAAATTAAAGAGTACAGGGAATAAAAGGGCAAGTTAATGTGAATGATAATTCTAGTGACCATGGAGATGATTTGGTTGAAATAGATGGTTTTGATGCTTTGAAAGATGAATCTGGAACAATCCATCAAATGGATACTGACAGGAGGAATACTCCTTCCAGGAATACTAATGTACCAAATTCGTCTTCAACATCTCTGGCCATAGAACTTGCTCTCTTCAGGAATACTAATGATTGGTGATATCTAAAATATTACAGGCCTGGGTAGACCAGGCCGAAAGCAAGCTTTAGCTGATCTAATTTCAAAGCATAAGGTGGATTTTACTGGGATACAAGAGACCAAAAAGATAAAATGAGTGATGATTTTCTGCATTTCGTTTCTGCTGTTCCTTGCCTGTACAAGGTACTGCTGGGAGTATTCTTGTGGGGTTCAGGGAAGATCTGATTGAAATTGTTTCTTGTTCTGCAGAAACCTACTGTATTTCAGTACAAGTTATTAACAAAAAAAAATTTGCTTTTGCCTGGCAACTTGTGGTTGTTTACGGCACAGCTTATGCAGAATTTAAGTTGGAGTTCTTTGCACAGTTAGACGACATCATGGATTTGTGCTCCCTGCCGGTAATATTAACAATCAGTAGGCCTTTTTGTTAAATTATTGGATCAATAGATGGACTTTAATTGAACTTAAAACTTCCAATAGATTGTACACATGGGCTAATAACCAAGATAATTTGATCCTTGCTACTTGCTGTGAGGTAAGTAGGCATAAAGTCTTTAAACAATTTGCGTGCAGTAAGTAGGCATAAATTCTTACCTCCTCATCAGTCCTACCACCTTCCGATGTCCATAGACGCTTTCCCTTTCCATTTACGCAAACGATCGCGCATTGGTGGTGGGACATACCGTAGTTGCGCTGAATGGAAGCTGTCCTTGTATGAAACTGGTGATGAGGCAGTGGAAGACCGACGAGGCATCAGTTTAGGGCGAGCAACTTTCATCCAATCATGATATGTATCCTTCGCAACAGCTTTTATCTCCACCATGTTATATTGCGGAAGAAGCGACTTCCAAAACACACAGCCCTGACCATCCTTACCAAAACCTTCTCCATACGAATTCAGAAATGGGTGAAACTGCTCGTGTTCCATTTGAGGTCCAGCATTTCCATTACCCATCAGTAATATTGCATGGGCTTGTGCTGGATCAACCCAGCAAAGCTTATCCTCATTCCACTCGGGGATCCTGCTGTAGATCTGATCAGGGAGTAAAAAAGCGAACTGTTTTCCAGCATACACGCTGGCAACAACCGCCCTTCCATCCTCGACAAACTTCCTAACCTCAGCTTCTGTCAACATCCCATAGTTCACATAGTCATCGATGCACAAGTTGACTGTAGTCAAAGCAGATGTCCGCACACATTTCTCTAGCTGCGCATCTGTCATATTTCCCCAACGCTTGTACAAGTTCTTGCACTCTTTCAATTTATTAGGCTCACCCACCACAGTGCTTTCTAAGCCAAGCTCGGCAGTGGCGCCCATGTGCTTGAAACACCAAGAGGCCGCGTCCATCCAATTAAAGACTGCCTGGTCCTTGGAAATCAGTTTAACCTCCAGTTTCCTCTTGGTGTCTTTGCTGTGATGCCCTGGAATGTAGCCATGGAGCTGCAGGAACCTATCCAGGAGGCTCTCCCATAGGATCTTTATGTTGCATTTCTGACATCTATCTCGGGCATAGCTTGCGTTTAACTCCATTTGCCCTGCTTTTGTAATTGCACAGAACTGACAAACATCTCTGCCGCAAAAAAAAAAAAAAAAGACAAACATCTCTGCCGCATTGGTCAGCAACGCTGGGGAAAATGTTAAATCCTTTGTAGTCTTTGCCGGCATCAGCCCACGACCACTCGGTTGCTCCCTTGGGCTTCTTAGTCCTCGACTTTTTGATGCAGCTATCCCTCCTGTTCGAAAACAAGGGTTAGAGAGTGTATTTTACATGGGATCAATGAGTATAGCTTTGAAATCATTAACTAGACAATTAGGAAATTATCTGTTGATGCAACTATTAAAATAAGAAAGACTACTTGGAAATCAGCTACTGCCTTATAAGAAAGACTTTTTTTTTTTTGATGCAGCTAGCCCTCGTGTTCGAAAAGCATTTTTAACCGATACTGTTGCTCAAGCTCTCCATACTTATGGTTGTGATTTGTTAAGCAAAATCTGATTAATTGGTTCTTATTGAAACCACAGCTAGCATGATTATGGTTCCACCACGCCCAGCCAATCCTGCTAGTTCTTCTTGTAGAAACACCAACAGCAAGCCTAACATGGGCATTCGTGCAAAACATGTGCATGCTGCTGGCATTGAGAAAAAAACACTTATGTCTCACAAGTTGCCTAGACTTGCATGCATGCTAAAATCTTCTTCCGTAATTGACAAAAGCAATCATGGTTGATTCCATCTACTCCGAATGTATGTATCTATCTATCATCCAAGTAAACCCAACCAAACAGGGAGAGAAACAAAGGGGGAAAAGCAGTAGATCATTCAAGAGAAGGGGAGGTTTTTGCACTACCTAGCGAACTGTGAGAACACCAGCAAAATTTTAAAAGGGGTAAAAGTAGGCACAAGTTTCACTAAATGGGGAAATTAGAATGAAAACTTGCTAATTTGCGTCAAAAATATGAAACTATGGGGTAAATGCTGGAATTTACTCAAAAGGGGGAGCTTTTGTTGCTTACAAAGTCACGGCGAAGTGGTAAAAGGCTGTCCCCGTTGGCGCCCGCGAAGACGAATTAGCCATCTCAAGAATCTGGACGGACGGCGACGGTGCGCGAGAGGAGGAAGAGGCGACGACGGTCGGGAGGGAGTGGAGCGGGGGGCGCGGCGCGGCGCGGGGCCGTCGAGGTCTAGGTGGAGATGATCAACGGCCGCCCGAGAGTGAGCTGTTGGTCGTCGGACATTTAGGCCTTATTTGGTGCAAGAGTATTTATGTGTATTAAGAGGTGTTTCATGGAGAGTTTTTGGTGAAAAATTACCTTCACAAAATACTCTTCACTCATAGTACTAGCGCAGCAGCTGATTGAAGGGCTCTGTCCCGTGTGAACACACGCTGCTGTGGATGCATGTGGTGCCCCGGCCGTGATCGTGCATGTTCTCGTGTGAACACAGCCTGGGCCGCGGACAAGATCGTGTGAACACGTGGGGATGCGCATGAGTTTGCAGGGTTCGACGAGTGTAAAAAACGCGAAGAGTACCTCGCGTTTTGATCCCCTTTTGATCCGACGTGTTTTAGGGCCAAAACTTAGCATTACTCCATCCAATACTCTTCAGCCAAACAGCTAGGTTAGCAGATTTCAGAGCAATTATTTAATTACGCTGGGATTATACACTTAAAAACCGGTCAAAACTCCCTGGCCAAACAAGGCCTTAGGGGTTTGGGGGGGGGTTTGCGCCGGGGGTTGAGTGCTGGTGCTGGCGGTGAGCGGAGTGGACAGCGGCTACCGGACGGGAGTAGAGGAAGCGGGCGGCGCGGCGCGGCGGCTAGGTGGAGATGACAAAAGCGGTCGACGGCGGCCCGAGAGCTAGCTGTTCCTGCTTCTGCTTGGACATTGGGGTTTTGGGAAGGGAGTGGTTTGCGGGGTGGAGCAGAGTGGACACGCAGACAGGGGAAGAAGGAAGAGAAGGTGGTCTGACTCTGGTCACCAGGGAAGTCTGGGTCTGTGGCCCGCCCGGGCCAGCAGATGTGCGGCCCATGCAAGGCCCCAGATTTTCTACTCAGCCTTTAGCAACAACAGCCCAGTGCCCCAGCGAGCGGCAATCTTTATACACGGCCTGATCGCATAGCCCCCGGGTGTGGTACAGGCCTGCTGGCCCGGTTAGGTGTTTGTTCTATTTCTTTCTCTTTTTTTCTTTTTTCCTTTTCATTTATCTTTCATTTACTTTTTTCTCATAAGATTGAAAATTGTTGAAATTAAAAAAATCTCTAATGTTCTAACAAAAATTAAATTCGAAAATTTTAGTTCAAAAAATATTATATTTTAAAATTCAAAGTTTTAAATTTCGTAAAATGTTCAATTTTTTCAAAAATATTCACATTTTTTCAAAAAAACGAACAAAAAATAATAAAAAAATGTAAATGAAAAAGTGGAAGTGAAATTACCTGATTGTGCCAGGCCACACCTCAACTAACCTCCACGGAACTCCTCTGGGCGAACTGTTTTCGCTTCGCATTCTCCAGGGCGTTAGCAGTTCCATCTGATCTCCATCTGAGAGAGCCCTAGTCCCTTATCCCTCCACTTGCCGCTCCGGCGGCAGGAAGGAGGGAGGGACTCGTTCCTCCGTTCCGTTGTTAGGATTTATCTGCTGTGGTGAATCGTTAGGGTGGTGGGAGCGTCGCCCGGGCGAATAATTTTGTCTCAACTCCACTCCCACACCAATGACGACCTTCAAGGTGGCATCTCGGAGTTGATGACAGCGTGTGCTTGGCGATCCTTCATATCGGCAGCAAGCTCTTCTCGCCTTTCTTTAGATCTGGCTTCTCGACGTGTCGCTGGCGTTCGTCCTTACCTACGGCGGCGCTGGGTACCTGGTCTAATGGTGGTGGATGTGGCACTATTCCCTGAGTTCGTCGACGGGATGCGGTGAGCACGGGGACGTCCCCCGGTCGGCGTGCCACAGCGACATGTGCCTAGCTGCTTGCAGCGGGCCTGTTCATCGACTCACAAATCCTCGTTGGCGATGGTGCTTATTTAGATATGGCAATGGTGGAGGCTCGGTGTATTTTCCAATGTACGTCCATGCGGAGTTGGAGTTGGGCGGCGGCCGCTAGTTTCGGCGAGTGCGTGAACCCCTAAGGATGGTTCTATATTTTTTCCTTGCTTTAGAATTCTATCTGCAAAGTTTCCAGATATTTTAGTTTCCATATTTGTGTGTTCATGTAACATGTTTTCTATTAATGAAATATGTGGTTTCTCTAAAAAAAATATAACCTCCACACGTCATGCCGAGATGTGCGGTGCACCGCTTCTGCCGACCAGGTTGGTCAATAGGGGCGCGTTTGGTAGCCTGGACGACCCTTAGCTCGCATCGGCCCGACAATTTTCGACCATTTTGGTTGCCTCCAGGCCGCCGCGTTGCTGCATGACCAGTTCTCAAAGCACCACTTGGACAAGCCCTGGAGGAACGCCCAGAATGGCAGTTTCCCTAGAGCGAGGCCCGTTGTGGCCAGAAGGTTGCACGCGTGGGGAAGGGAGACAGAAATGCCACGTGCCTTCGGGAACACGCGCCATAATTAGCCTCACCGCTCCCCTCTTCTTCCTCTCACTCGCGACCTCACTCTCACCACCCCCAAACTGTCACTTCACCAGGCGGTTCCCATCCCGCCGCACAGCCGCAAGGAGGAGCACCGGTACCGGAGGAGGAGACGTCGCCGAGAAGCACCGCGACATCGGCCTCAACCTTCTCCACAATCTTCATCGGCATCTCGAGTTCGGCCGCGAACTCAACTTTGTCCTCGGGCGGAACAATGGCGGTAACAACCTCTACTTCTCACCTTCTTACTCGTGCCATAACAGGCCATGCTCGGGCATTTGCGACGACATGCACATTAGATCTACTAGGGTTTCCATTAGGATTGGTGGTTCGGATAGATGTTTGCAAGGTGTTCGTTACCATTGTTTGATGTTCTTGTCCAGTTCTTGCTGTTCACGGTCTCGATTTGCTTAATTAGATCTGTTACTCTAATCTCCAATCGTGGTAGATCCTTCGTAGATCGGACTGTCGATTGGTGAAACTGTCAGATTTTACTGTGCATGCTAAGAGGGGATGGGTTTTTTGTGTTGGGGTTTAGCCTGTTGTAATTGATGTGCGAAAGATTAAGCTGAGCCACGCTAGTTTGTTCAGATGCAAGAGGAGTGGGAGGAGTTGAAGAACGAAGTTGATCTGCTCAAGAATCTGCAGAGAACACAAGCACAAGTGATGAGGGCTAAGAAAAATGGAATGGGGGCAGAAAGAAAGGCTTTGGAGGCTGAGAAGATAAAGCTAGAGTATGACATATGCGATCTACTTCAAGTGAACTTTGCAATCAGGGATAAGCTCAAGAGGATCAGGGCTATTTGTGATGAGTGATGAATGTGTTCTAGATGTACTGTAGGTGAAATTGTAATGTACCCTAAGTAGAAATTGTAATGTACCTGATACGTCTCCGACGTATCGATAATTTCTTATGTTCCATGCCACATTATTGATGTTATTTACATGTTTTATGCACACTTTATGTCATATTCGTGCATTTTCTGGAACTAACCTATTAACAAGATGCCGAAGTGCCGATTCTTTGTTTTCTGCTGTTTTTGGTTTCAGAAATCCTAGTAACGAAATATTCTCGGAATTGGACGAAATCAACGCCCAGGGTCCTATTTTGCCACGAAGCTTCCAGAAGTCCGAAGAGGAGACGAAGTGGGGCCACGAGGGGGCCACACCCTAGGGCGGCGCGGCCCCCCCTTGGCCGCGCGGCCCTGTGGTGTGGGGCCCTCGTGCCGCCTCCTGACCTGCCCTTCCGCCTACTTAAAGCCTCCGTCGCGAAACCCCCAGTACCGAGAGCCACGATACGGAAAACCTTCCAGAGACGCCGCCGCCGATCCCATCTCGGGGGATCCAGGAGATCGCCTCCGGCACCCTGCCGGAGAGGGGAATCATCTCCCGGAGGACTCTACGCCGCCATGGTCGCCTCCGGAGTGATGTGTGAGTAGTCTACCCCTGGACTATGGGTCCATAGCAGTAGCTAGATGGCTGTCTTCTCCCCATTGTGCTTCATTGTCGGATCTTGTGAGCTGCCTAACATGATCAAGATCATCTATCTGTAATTCTATATGTTGCGTTTGTTGGGATCCGATGAATAGAGAATACTTGTTATGTTGATTATCAAAGTTATGTCTATGTGTTGTTTATGATCTTGCATGCTCTCCGTTATTAGTAGATGCTCTGGCCAAGTTGATGCTAGTAACTCCAAGAGGGAGTATTTATGCTCGATAGTGGGTTCATGTCTCCGTGAATCTGGAGGGGTGACAAGAACCTCTAAGGTTATGGATGTCTTTGTTGCCACTAGGGATAAAACATTGGTGCTATGTTCAAGGATGTAGTCACTAATTACATTACGCGCAATACTTAATGCAATTGTCTCTGTTGTTAGCAACTTAATACCGGAGGGGTTCGGATGATAACCTGAAGGTGGACTTTTTAGGCATAGATGCATGCTGGATGGCGGTCTATGTACTTTGTCGTAATGCCCAATTAAATCTCACTATACTCATCATAATATGTATGTGCATGGTCATGCCCTCTTTATTTGTCAATTGCCCAACTGTAATTTGTTCACCCAACATGCTGTTTATCTTATGGGAGAGACACCTCTAGTGAACTGTGGACCCCGGTCCAATTCTCTATACCGAAATACAATCTCTTCGCAATACTTGTTCTACTGTTTTCTGCAAACAATCATCTTCCACACAATACGGTTAATCCTTTGTTACAGCAAGCCGGTGAGATTGACAACCTCACTGTTTCGTTGGGGCAAAGTACTTTGGTTGTGTTGTGCAGGTTCCACGTTGGCGCCAGAATCTCTGGTGTTGCGCCGCACTACATCCCGCCGCCATCAACCTTCAACGTGCTTCTTGACTCCTACTGGTTCGATTAAACCTTGGTTTCTTACTGAGGGAAACTTGCCGCTGTGCGCATCACACCTTCCTCTTGGGGTTCCCAACGGACGTGTCAACCACACGCATCAAGCAAATTTCTGGCGCCGTTGCCGGGGAGATCAAGACACGCTGCAAGGGGAGTCTCCATTTCTCAATCTCTTTACTTTGTTTTTGTCTTGCTTAGTTTTATTTACTACTTTATTTGCTGCACTAAATCAAAATACAAAAAAATTAGTTGCTAGTTTTACTTTATTTGCTATCTTGTTTGCTATATCAAAAACACAAAAAAATTAGTTACTTGCATTTACTTTATCTAGTTTGCTTTATCTACTATTGCTAAAATGAGTAATCCTGAAGTTGAAGTTCGTTCGTTTAAGCAACAAGGGGGAGAATGTTTAAGAGATGCTTGGTATAGAATTAGTAATGCCCATAATAGGTGCACTAAGAAACACTCCACCACTATTTTACTCAGGAATTTTTATGTTGGTATCTCTAGCTGGAATAGGTATGTTCTTGATTGTCTCGCAGGAGGTAACTTCTTAAGTACTCCTGCATTAGAAGCTAGCTACATTATTGAGAGTCTATTTGGAATACCCCCTGTTGATGAAGTTAAAACTGAAATCTCTCTTGAAGATGTTATGAAAAAATTGGAAACCATAGAGAAAATTTTTCCAAGTGTTGAAACTAAATTGGAAATGTTACTTGATAAAACTGATGAACTTGATAAATCCTTAGGAGGAATTGATGAAAGAATTAGTGTCCTAGGAACTTGTGTTGTCCATAATGATCAAATTAATAGGATTGACGAACTTGAAAAAGCTATGGGAACCTTGGGTTCAATATTTTCTTCTCTTAAATATAAGGAGAAAGCTTATGTGGGTAAGGAGCAAAAGTTTATGTATGTCTCTAAAGTGTCTAAACCAAAGAAATATTACTATAGGCCTAAAATTGATAAAGCCCTTAGTACCACCACGGATGGGGGAGCTTGTGATAACGATACACCATCTCTCGATAATACTTGATACACACTTTCTGCGCCTAGCTGAAAGGCGTTAAAGAAAAGCGCTTATGGGAGACAACCCATGTTTTTACCTACAGTACTTTGTTTTTATTTTGTGTCTTGGAAGTTGTTTACTACTGTAGCAACCTCTCCTTATCTTAGTTTAGTGTTTTGTTGTGCCAAGTAAAGCCGTTGATAGAAAAGTTCATACTAGATTTGGATTACTGCGCAGAAACAGATTTCTTTGCTGTCACGAATCTGGGCTGTTTTCCCTGTAGGTAACTCAGAAAATTATGCCAATTTACGTGAATGATCCTCAGATATGTACGCAACTTTCATTCAATTTGAGCATTTTCATTTGAGCAAGTCTGGTGCCTCGATAAAATTAGTCAATTCGAACTGTTCTGTTTTGACAGATTCTGCCTTTTATTTCGCATTGCCTCTTTTGCTATGTTGGATGAATTTCTTTGATCCATTAATGTCCAGTAGCTTTATGCAATGTCCAGAAGTGTTAAGAATGATTGTGTCACCTCTGAATATGTTAATTTTTATTGTCGCTAACCCTCCAATGAGTTGTTCTAAGTTTGGTGTGGAGGAAGTTTTCAAGGATCAAGAGAGGAGTATGATGCAACATGATCAAGGAGAGTGAAAGCTCTAAGCTTGGGGATGCCCCGGTGGTTCACCCCTGCATATATCAAGAAGACTCAAGCGTCTAAGCTTGGGGATGCCCAAGGCATCCCCTTCTTCATCGACAACATTATCAGGTTCCTCCCTTGAAACTATATTTTTATTCCATCACATCTTATGTGCTTTGCTTGGAGCGTCGGTTTGTTTTTGTTTTTTTGTTTTGTTTAAATAAAATGGATCCTAGCATTCACTTTATGGGAGAGAGACACGCTCCGCTGTAGCATATGGACAAGTATGTCCTTAGTTTCTACTCATAGTATTCATGGCGAAGTTTCTTCTTCGTTAAATTGTTATATGGTTGGAATTGGAAAATGATACATGTAGTAATTGCTATTAATGTCTTGGGTAATGTGATACTTGGCAATTGTTGTGCTCATGTTTAAGCTCTTGCATCATATGCTTTGCACCCATTAATGAAGAAATACATAGAGCATGCTAAAATTTGGTTTGCATATTTGGTCTCTCTAAGGTCTAGATAATTTCTAGTATTGAGTTTGAACAACAAGGAAGACGGTGTAGAGTCTTATAATGTTTTCAATATGTCTTTTATGTGAGTTTTGCTGCACCGGTTCATCCTTGTGTTTGTTTCAAATAAACCTTGCTAGCCTAAACCTTGTATCGAGAGGGAATACTTCTCATGCATCCAAAATACTTGAGCCAACCACTATGCCATTTGTGTCCACCATACCTACCTACTACATGGTATTTTCCCGCCATTCCAAAGTATATTGCTTGAGTGCTACCTTTAAAATTCCATCATTCACCTTTGCAATATATAGCTCATGGGACAAATAGCTTAAAAACTATTGTGGTATTGAATATGTAATTATGCACTTTATCTCTTATTAAGTTGCTTGTTGTGCGATAACCATGTTCACCGGGGGACGCCATCAACTATTCTTTGTTGAATTTCATGTGAGTTGCTATGCATGTTCGTCTTGTCTGAAGTAAGAGAGATCTACCACCTTATGATTAAGCATGCATATTGTTAGAGAAGAACATTGGGCCGCTAACTAAAGCCATGATCCATGGTGGAAGTTTCAGTTTTGGACAAATATCCTCAATCTCATATGAGAAAATTATTAATTGTTGTTACATGCTTATGCATAAAAGAGGAGTCCATTATCTGTTGTCTATGTTGTCCCGGTATGGATGTCTAAGTTGAGAATAATCAATAGCGAGAAATCCAATGCGAGCTTTCTCCTTAGACCTTTGTACAAAGCGGCATAGAGGTACCCCTTTGTGACACTTGGTTAAAACATGTGCATTGTGATGATCCGGTAGTCCAAGCTAATTAGGACAAGGTGCGGGCACTATTAGTACACTATGCATGAGGCTTGCAACTTGTAAGATATAATTTACATGATACATATGCTTTATTACTACCGTTGACAAAATTGTTTCATGTTTTCAAAATCAAAGCTCTAGCACAAATATAGCAATCGATGCTTTTCCTCTATGGAGGACCATTCTTTTACTTTCAATGTTGAGTCAGTTCACCTATTTCTCTCCACCTCAAGAAGCAAACACTTGTGTGAACTGTGCATTGATTCCTACATATTTTCTTATTGCACTTATTATATTACTCTATGTTGACAATATCCATGAGATATACATGTTACAAGTTGAAAGCAACCGCTGAAACTTAATCTTCCTTTGTGTTGCTTCAATGCTTTTACTATGAATTATTGCTTTATGAGTTAACTCTTATGCAAGACTTATTGATGCTTGTCTTGAAGTGCTATTCATGAAAAGTCTTTGCTTTATGATTCACTTGTTTACTCATGTCATATACATTGTTTTGATCGCTGCATTCACTACATATGCTTTACAAATAGTATGATCAAGGTTATGATGGCATGTCACTCCGAAATTATCTGTGTTATCGTTTTACCTGCTCGGACGACGAAACTAAGCTTGGGGATGCTGATACGTCTCCGACGTATCGATAATTTCTTATGTTCCATGCCACATTATTGATGTTATTTACATGTTTTATACACACTTTATGTCATATTCGTGCATTTTCTGGAACTAACCTATTAACAAGATGCCGAAGTGCCGATTCTTTGTTTTCTGCTGTTTTTGGTTTCAGAAATCCTAGTAACGAAATATTCTCGGAATTGGACGAAATCAACGCCCGGGGTCCTATTTTGCCACGAAGCTTCCGAAGTCCGAAGAGGAGACGAAGTGGGACCACGAGGGCCACACCCTAGGCGGCGCGGCCCCCCTTGGCCGCGCGGCCCTGTGGTGTGGGGCCCTCGTGCGCCTCTGACCTGCCCTTCCGCCTACTTAAAGCCTCCGTTGCGAAACCCCCGCACCGAGAGCCACGATACGGAAAACCTTCCCGGAGACGCCGCCGCCGCCGATCCCATCTCGGGGATCCAGAGATCGCCTCCGGCACCCTGCCGGAGAGGGGAATCATCTCCCGGAGGACTCTACGCCGCCATGGTCGCCTCCGGAGTGATGTGTGAGTAGTCTACCCCTGGACTATGGGTCCATAGCAGTAGCTAGATGGTTGTCTTCTCCCCATTGTGCTTCATTGTCGGATCTTGTGAGCTGCCTAACATGATCAAGATCATCTATCTGTAATTCTATATGTTGCGTTTGTTGGGATCCGATGAATAGAGAATACTTGTTATGTTGATTATCAAAGTTATGTCTATGTGTTGTTTATGATCTTGCATGCTCTCCGTTATTAGTAGATGCTCTGGCCAAGTTGATGCTAGTAACTCCAAGAGGGAGTATTTATGCTCGATAGTGGGTTCATGTCTCCGTGAATCTGGAGGGGTGACAAGAACCTCTAAGGTTATGGATGTCTTTGTTGCCACTAGGGATAAAACAAAGGTGCTATGTTCAAGGATGAAGTCACTAATAACATTACGCGCAATACTTAATGCAATTGTCTGTAGTTAGCAACTTAATACTGTAGCGGGTACGGATGATAACCTGAAGGTGGACTTTTTAGGCATAGATGCATGCTGGATGGCGGTCTATGTACTTTGTCGTAATGCCCAATTAAATCTCACTATACTCATCATAATATGTATGTGCATGGTCATGCCCTCTTTATTTGTCAATTGCCCAACTGTAATTTGTTCACCCAACATGCTGTTTATCTTATGGGAGAGACACCTCTAGTGAACTGTGGACCCCGGTCCAATTCTCTATACTGAAATACAATCTACTGCAATACTTGTTCTACTGTTTTCTGCAAACAATCATCTTCCACACAATACGGTTAATCCTTTGTCTGACAAAGCAAGCCGGTGAGATTGACAACCTCACTGTTTCGTTGGGGCAAAGTACTTTGGTTGTGTTGTGCAGGTTCCACGTTGGCGCCGGAATCTCTGGTGTTGCGCCGCACTACATCCCGCCGCCATCAACCTTCAACGTGCTTCTTGACTCCTACTGGTTCAATTAAACCTTGGTTTCTTACTGAGGGAAACTTGCCGCTGTGCGCATCACACCTTCCTCTTGGGGTTCCCAACGGACGTGTCAACCACACGCATCAGTACCCTAAGTACCACTCGTAAAGTACTCAATTTGAACTGATACTTGTGTTGTTTCTGATTGAACTAAGACGATGATTATAACATGGGATCATAGTATGAGGAGATTATTGACAAAACCTATGGCATGACTGAACATGACAATGACATTGGTTCTGATCAAACATCTCCTCCATATGTCCTCGTAGTCTGAGGCCTCTGCTACCTTGCTTTGCATATTTCTGCTTCTTCAGTTCTGCATTGGCCAATGATTGAACAATGGCACAACGGTAGGCATGGTGCTGCCCTCAAACTTAGTCATGTGTGTCATATTCGTTGCACACTAGACTTAGTTTGGGGGCATTCCATCTGCCTGCCATGTGATCCTAGATATGAGGCCTCGTTTTGGTTTGTCTAGTGCATTGTCCAATGATATGGCACAATTGAAGGCAAGGTGCTGCCTTCAAACTTAGTCGTGTGTGTCATATTCATTGCACACTAGACTTAGTTTGGGAACAGTCCCTCTGCCTGCCATGTGACCAAATGTATGAGGCCTCATTTGCGTTTCCCAATGATTCAACAAAGGCACAATGGAAGGCTAGGTGCTGGCCTCAAACTTAGTCATGTGTGCCACAGTCGCTGCACACTAGACTTAGTTTGTGGCCACTCCCTATACCTTCCGTGTGTGTGGCAATGTATGAGGCCTTACAAATGTTATCAATGTCTGTGTTCATCTAAACTACTTGTGAGCATGCACACCTCTAATGGCATGTGTTCTTGTGGCAGACTGAGAAAATCATGCTTGGGTCACCTGCTGATGTTCCCGGCGAGGGACCAGCGAAGAAGCGTCGTGGAAGGTTGGCTAATGTCGGCCACTTCCACGACGACGTAGGGTCAGACCACTTCCTCTGCATCATCTTCAAAAGCTCACCTTCGGCCGGCTCATGATCCCTCAAGCTTTCGTCAAGTGGTTCAGAGAAATCCCTTCCAACATCATCGTCACTGGATGCAACTAGAAGATGACTACGAGGAGAGAAGGCAATGACGCATTCATCAACCATGGCTAGGCGGCCTTCACCATCACCCATCAGCTCAAGGTAGGTCAGTTCCTCACCTTCAGGAAGGTGTCCTCCTTCGAGTAAAGTGTGGTCATCTTCGACCACACCTGCACTAAGGTGATGAGCAGGTGCTCGTACCATGGCGATGACGCCAGGTGTGTCATCTTCGAGCATCATGTCTGAAGCCAACCTAGTACCATATCGTGTCTAGTTGTTGTTCGTGTCTAGTGTGTTGAACTATGATCATGTCTGTTGTGTCCAGAACTATGATCGTGTCTGAAAAATGGTGTGTCGTGAACTTGTGTCGTCTATGATCACTGCTAAGTTCTCTATCATCTATGATTGTGTTCTTGCTTGTGCTGTTGATCGCTGGTAACCTCACCACTGAAGGGAAGAGGTAAGCAGAAGCGGATTATGGGTTGCAACCAAACAGTACTGGCGCCGTTCTAGGCTGCTACAAGGCCTGAAAACCGGCCTACCAAACGGGCAGAGCCCAAATCTCCACGGGACCGAAAAAACTCTATGCAGGCCACCAAACAACGTGGCTTTTATGGCCCATGGCCCGTCTTGGATGTGCAGGGGGCTTCTTCCCGTTGCGCCAGCGGTGTAGGAAATAGATGCAGCCTACCAAACGCGCTCCTGGTACTTCATGGTTTGGTCGGTTCCGTCTCAACTTCTTTTGAGATTCGAAATATGTGTAAATTTGAAAATTGTTCAGATTTAGAAATTGTTCATTTTCGAAATTTATTTAGATTTGACTTTTTCTGAGATTCAATATGTGTACAATTTTGATTTTTTTCAATTTAAAATTTTATTCAACTTAAGAAATGTTCACTTCAAAATTTGTTTAGTTTCAAAATTTATGCAGATTCAGAATTTGTTGAATTTTGAAATTTGTTCAGTTTTAAATGTTGTTCAAATTTGAAATAATTTATGTTTTAGAAAATCTTCAGATTTTGGAAAATTTTGGATTCTAAAAATGTTCAGATTTAATTTTTGTTCAGATTTGGAAAGTCCTAATTTAGAAATTGTACTGATCAGGAGAGCATACTCAGGTCGACACCGTCATGCCATGACGCGGGTACTTCTTTACGGCTAGCATGAGGGTGTGGCTAGGATGATCGTCATGGTGAAGCCATCGCTCTCTAACTCAAAGACAATGGTGTCCTTCCGCAGCTTCGTCTTTCTGCCGTACTTGTTCTAGCCCCTCATAAAGTACAACGCTACATGGGACCACTCCCTCGGATGATCGTCTTTCTGACGTACTTATTCGGAGTGGCATGCTGACAGATGCATGCGTGGTGACCTTTAGCTGCCTGGCGACCGCCGACACAATGTGTGGCGACACCGACAAACTTGTAAGGTCCCTCATCTTGAGCTGCACGTAGTCGCAAATATCGCTAGCACTCGACGTGGCCCCTTGGGCAATCATCTTGATCAACAATGCGTTGAGAGGAGTTGGCGGAGGCAAAACATCAATGGACGGAGCGGTTGATGGAACGTGAGGTGAAAAAGAGGAGGTGACAGTGCAACTGGTGCCTGGAGTGGGGGGAGAGGGCAGGGGAGTTAAGTCGCGGCTCTTACGCTTCTTCACACGTGCAACTGGTGCAGAAAACAAGGCTGTTTTTTTTTTTTTTTTTTTTGCTCATCTAGCTCTTGAGAAACCACCAATTCAGACATTTCCATTAGGTCGACAGATACACGCGTTGGCTGGGGAGCACCTACCCATCGCTCGTCAGCAATGGTTTGTACTCATTGCTAACACGTGAATGCTAATTGAGCTTAGCCCATATGGTCCATCGCTCATTAGCAATGGTTTGTACTCATTGCTAACACGTGAACGCTAATTGAGCTTGGCCCATATGGTCCATCGCTAACACGTGAACGCTAATTGAGCTTGGCCCATATGGTCTATCGCTCGTAGCAATGGTTTGTACTCATCACGTGAACGCTAATTGAGCTTGGCCCACACTGGTTCGGTCCCGTCGTTTGAGTTTTTTCTTGTCGTTTTTTCATTAGCGTTCTTCGGAAAAACCTACAGAAAGTTCAAATTTGAAATTTGCTCGAATTCGAATTTGCTCGAATTTGAAAATTTGCTCAAATTCGAAAATTTGCTCGAATTTGAAATTTTCCAAATTCGAATTTGTTCAAATTCGAAAATTGCTCGAATTCAAAAATTGCTCAAACCGAAATTTTGCTCGAATCTGGGAAAAACTGAAAAAGGAAAACAAAAAAAAACGCGAAGAACCAGAAAAATCGAAAAAAAAAACCACAAACGCACAGACCGATACTGCCTTATAACCTCCCTAATAAGCGATAAATAGGTTTTCCCCGTTGACTGCTACGCAGGGGTGTCGTGAGCAACCAAACAGGCCAAAATTTGCTCCCCGTGGCCTGTTTCAAGGTCCTACGACCTACCAATCACGTCCATATAAATGCTCTGTCAAATACAGACTCTGGATAGATGACATTAGATTGCAGCTTCAGGTCAGTACTCTCCTAGGGACACATATAAAGGCACCATTCCATGCCAACTGCGCCAATCAAGAACATTAGTTGACCGGCCGTTAGATACAGACTCTGGATAGATGGCATTCAACCGATTTTCGTCGAGCCGGTACGACATACTTATCCCTCTTTGCATGGTCATCCCTTCTGTTGTCCACCTCTAATTTGATGCGCCTAGCCTCCTTCCCTTCCTTAATCATGTCATCCCCTATGTTGTCCACCTCCAACTTGCTGCTCCTAGCATCCTTCCCTTCCTTAATCATGCATCTCACCCTAGCCTCCTCTTCTACCAGCCAAGCCTCATCACGCACGGCAAATAGCTGCAAAACGGGGTAAGATGTCAGTTGCCGTTCTCTACAAATTAGTGACTTCATATGATTGTAACTCATTTTTTGAACAGTTGTGATATTCAACTCCTGCCTGGTATTCTTTCTGATCCTACAGTGACTTCATGGTCGTTGAATGCTTTTGATATATTCTGAGCTAACCTAGATATTACTGGACCCTCTATGGACACAGTACAACTATCTATCCTAATTTGCAGCTAGCTTAGAAGTGAAATAGATAATAATTTAAGCTGCAGCCTGGAGTTGCCTGTTTTTATTTTGACTAATTAATTTTGATTCTGTAATCTGTATACATGCTAGGAAAACCACAACAGTGAATTAAACATAAAAATAAGAAAAAGGCGAGCTTTGAAGGATACTCCAGTAAGTTATCACACCTGCTCAAATAAATCAATTCCATGTGCACGAGAATGACAGCGTGATCTATAAACATGAAACTTGTTGCGGCGACCATGATTGTATACATCATCAGTAGGGTGCTTAATGTCTTCCATTTCAACTTCACACACAGCGCATTCACCTTCAAAAAGAGGTGAAAAATAGATATGAATAATAGAGGTATACAACATTGCCATAGCTAGCTAGCTAGCATCCACATTTGACTCAAGTCAACCTTATAAACAATCTTCAACAATTGCTTGGAATTTATTTGTCTTTCAAATGTTTGCTTGCTAACTTATTATTAGTTAGTCTCTTTATATAATAGTGCACTACTGCATGCAAAAGCTACCAACTAGAAGTGCACGGACAAGTTTGATAAATTAAAATTGTAAAGCTCAAAAATAAAATACCATTGTGGTCAGGTTTAACCATGCAGAAACAGGTGAGCACATATGCTTCATAATCGCCACTCATACACGTGACTTCAGCAAAATATATATCGTTGTTGGGATCAGCTCCTTTAGTCTTCATGGTCAGATTGAAATGAGAATAAGAGCTATAAATGCAGTCTTTCCCATCAAAACATGAATTGTCACTCACAATATCTTTTAGTTCATATGCACGATCCTAAAATAGTAAGAATAGATAAGTATCAGGGAGTGTAGCATGGATACAATGTCATTTAAGCAACCTGCAAACAAGAAAGGCAAGAGAGAGAGCAGACCCCCAGAAGATCATTGTCCTCGTTGTGTATGTCTAGTAAAGCTTTAAGCAATTCCCATGTTGAGTTACGGGTCGTACAGGAAGCAAAGGCTTCTGCTGAGTGCTTCCTTGTGCCATCATGATACCAGTATAGAGTGTTCCGTATGGCCCTCTCCTCATCAGAAAGGCCATCCATACACCTATTTCAGGTATGGAGTATTGTTAATGACAACATATTTTAAATGGAAAGTGCAGAATATAAATAGAATAACCAATGACAAAGGAGTTGAGTTGATAAGTTTGCAGTCAAGGTACACACAGACATATATGTAGTAATAGGTTTGCATTCAAGGAACACACGGACATATATGTAGTAAAGTTGAGTGACTTTACATCATTTCTCGCTGAACAACGTGATGTGAATCAATAGCTTCCTGGGCTTTCTCTAAGGTCTTAAATGGCCCTCCACGGTCAGGATATGTATGGAAAAACCCCTCCTTGTCAACTCTGACAAAATATTTTATAAAAAGACCAGTGGGCACCAAGGAAGAAACAAATGAAGACGACATGAGAGCCTTGTCAAGCTTCAATGCCAAGGGATCTGGCACCCCAGACCTGAAGTGGAACACAAAAAGGTATGATCTTAATTAGATCAAAAATATGAAATAAGGTGGAACAGACGCAATCGGCTACTTCACGCATGCATTGCAAAATTGGTTCACCCGCTCCAAAACCCAAAAAGTATGATTTTGATTAGATCATAAATAGGAAATAAGGTGGAACAGAAGCAATCTGCTACTTCATGCATGCATTGCAAAATTGGTTCACCCGCTCCAAACCCATTCGAAACCATCAAGCTTAGAACAAAATGAAACCCTAGTCCTAACTAACTATTAGTGGTCCCTCCCTAAGCATTAACTCAAAGAGAAACAACTGACGATTCAAAACAGAGATAGAGAGGTTCATACAATAGAGATTGCAGCAGAGAAGGAGAAACGCTAGTGATGCACGATTTGTCCAGTGTTATAGTGTCAAACAACTCCTTCAAGAGCCTGAAGTAAAAAAGAGGCAAACTGTCATGTAGAAAATCAATATGGTTTCAACAGAGTAAGGAAAGAAGCAACGACAAGGAACATAGATCAAAATAATCTTTTCATCTAAATATCACGATGTGAACTGCTGTTGATGTGCTTGATCTGTCCGTTACAAAACTGGCACAGGAAAGGGAGTAAAGAAAGTTGGGCTAAGTGGTTCAAAATGGGCATTGGATTTCTTTAGTAGCTTAATTGGCAATCTTCTGTCAGTAGTTCATGGAGAAATATTGATATTAGAGTGACCTACACCGTTGGAGACATGCATGAACCCTAGCGCTAGCTATGAACATACCATCCCAAGGGAGAAATTCAAAGAGAAACAACTCACAATTTAGAGAGAGAGAGAGAGAGAGAGAGAGAGAGAGAGGAGAGGTTCATACGGTGTAGGCTGTGGCAGAGAGATGGAAGATGCATCAGTGATGGATGAGTCCGGCACTTTTGTAGTGTCAAGCAACTCCTTGCTCCTGAAACAAAACAGGGAAATTGTCATGCACAAAAAGCAGTCTGGTTTAAAGACAGTAAAGAAAGGACAAGCGGCTTATATGTGAATAATCTTCTCATCTAAATACCACTCTGAGAACTGTTGATGTGCTTGATCAGAATGTTTCACAAATTGCACAGGCAAGAGAGACTAAAGACAGTTTAGGCTAACTAGTTTGACATAGACATCGAGTTTATTTAGTAATTTAAGTGGTTAATGTTCTGTCCGAAGCTTATGGGGAGACATTAATATCAGAGTGTGCAGTAGCTCACTGGAACTACTACTACTATTAGTTTACAAGGCTTGGTGTTGTCAATTAATTTCTCCGTCCTTGCGTGGTGACACCAAGATACTCAATGAAGCTCATGGAGGTGCGGTGGCAGAACTGCCTGTGCTGAGCGTGATGTCAGATTCTTGAAATGTTGATGGCATGCTCAACAAAAGGACAAATCTTTTGAGTGATTTGATGAATGCTGTTAGACAGCTATGCACAGTTTCATTAGAAGCCCATGTCCATTGAGGAATGATGGTAGTTAGCTATGCACAGTTTTACAGCCAGGCATGTACATTCCTAATTTCCACTCTCATTTATATTTTCATTCGAAAATCAAAACAATCAAGCTGAAACCCAAATGAAAGCCTAGCGCTAACTATCAACAGTCCCTCACCAAGCAAAAGATCAAAGAGAAACAACTGGCAATTTAAACATAGAAGAGAGCACAAGAGAGATAGAGAGGTTCATACAAAGGAGACTGCGACAGAGAAGAAGAGGAAGAGGAAGCATTAGTGATTGACGATTCCTCCAATTTTGTAGCCTCAAGCAACTCCTTGCGCCTGAAATAAAATAGAGGGAAATTTACTTTGGCTAGCTATGCACAGTTTTACAGTGAGCGATGTATCTGATCAAGGATCTACTTTGGTCTATAATTTCTGCTCTATTTTTTTTTATGGTTAAGTTGGCGTTACATTGCTATTTGTGGATTACTTGCAGCAAAATTATTACATTGTGGCTTATTCCATTTCATTCACACCATGTGATGATTTCAACGGCACTGGCACACACAGGTCGGATAAAAAGCGCATACCTTTGAGCCATCTCCAGCTTGTGTTCAGCAAAAGCTTTGTCCAGCAGACCAGCCCAGAATTGTGCTGGGGAGGGTCCAGGGTTTGGAGTGGGCGTTTGCTGAGGTGCAGGCGAATCTTCCTGGATGTATTGCGATGGGGATGGTGCAGGGTCTGGAGTGGCCGCTTGTTGATATTCCTTGGTGTATTGCGCTGGGGATGGTCCAGGGCTGGGAGTGGCCTTTTGTTGATCTTCCTCGGGGCGTTTGGAGTCAGATTCATCAACAGTCCTATTCCAATTATGTTTGGTCAGGAGACAATATACATGATAAATTGATCACCAATGCATTCCATGAAAAAAAGTCTCACACGGCGGTGGAGGGTCGCGGCTGTGGTCGGAGCGGAATTCCCTGATGACATCTTCGACGGGTCGTGTCGGCCCGCCATGGTCGGTGAAGAGAACCCCATCCTTATCTTTGTAGACAAGAATTTCATCGCCGTTGGGAAGAGGATAGGGGAACCAAGAGTATCGCTGGTCGCGGCGGTCGCCGCGGTTGCGTTCGGACGACACGCGAGGAGGGGAGTTGCGCTCTGGTTCGTAGTCGCGGCGGCGGCGTCCGGGCGGCATGGGAGGAGGCGGAGGAGGGGAGGAGCGCTGTGGTTTGTCGCGGCGGCGGCGAGGCGCCATGGCGGGGAATGTCCTAGGGCTTGGAGATTTCTTGGCCTTGGGAGGGAAAGGTGCGTTGTTGGGTTTGTGCTTCTGGACTGGACTGAGTGACTGGAATTTTTGTATACTCCTGGTGAAAATAGAGTAAAATAAGGTACTCGGCAGCGGGCAGCCTAGCCTGCCTCCAACACCGTACATATAAATACACATTCTACGGTCACTAAATACGACTGAGAGTCGTATTGACGGTCACTAGTGAGTGTACATCGATGTATCTGCTGATGTGGCGTCTAATTGGTGCTGATGTGGAGTCTAATTGGCCCACCTGTTAGCCACTACCTTTTATAGAAGGACTATTCAGAATCATAAAAACCAAAACGGGCTAAAACACAAAAGTTATATAAAGGGATAAGGTTGCCTCCAGTCAACGCCCTTGTCTCATCCGGCGACGCTCGCCCGACCGCCGGCGTCCCCTCCACCGCACCCGACTCCGGCCACGTCCTCCACGCTGGCCGCAGTACACCATATCGGTAAATAAAGCACGCCGAGGGAGCAGTGTGCCGCGCGGTGCAGGTTTTAGGGCTGGCGACACCAACAGTGTGCTCTCCCGCGCGAGCTCGTGAAACCCAAGCCCGGCCGCGCATCTCCCCGCTGATTCGCGTCTTCCCTAGCTTCTCCTAGCATCTGCGGAGCTCCGTCAACGCCTCCTCTTCTTCCCTGCCGACGGCCGCATCCAGGCCCCAAATCGACAGAATCAAGATCGGCTTCCCCACAGCCGGCCGAAATTCGCCGCGGACCGTGCCATCTTTTCTGACCATGTCGCGAGGAAGACGATGGGAGACGGAGGTGCGACACCGGGCAATCGCCCCGCCAGGAGGTGGACGAAGTGGAGGCGAGGCCCGTCGGAGTAGCGGTATAGGTCCAAACAAACAATGGGATGCCTTTTTTGTTTTTCTGGGGAAAAAGACTCTCTTTGCCCTTTATTAGTGTTGTAAATAAAGGAAAAACAAATATCGTGGGAAACAACACACTAGGAGAAAAAATAACTGGCTGAAATAATACGTATGGGTTACGACTTACGAGGACCTTCCTTCCTCATGATCCAACCCCATCGATATTCATCTTTTTTTTTTTGAGATAAATCGATATTCATCTAAGAAATTGTAAGTTGGTGATAAAAAGAGTTTCTCCCGATTTTCCAATCTCATCTCAAATAAGTAAGCAGCGGAAGGGAAATTAATAAAATACTTCGTCCGTAGACATTCAAAACTATATTTGTCACTGAACGGAAAAAGATGTTGAAAACGAAAGCTAGATCGTATCGGAATAATAATGCAATTGAGGACGTACGGGGAAGGAGGCAGCGACGACATGTTCTGTTCCCAGCGGTTACGATCGACACCACCCGTCGGTCACGCGCATAAGCAAAGGCAAGGCGATTATGTTTGCGATCGCCGAGTCTTGCTGATTATGCTTGCTCCCTACTCCCCCTATGTCTATCACATCCGTCTATACATATATAGCGTGCGCCCGTGCAGTTGGACTTGAAAACGTTCTGATACTAGCGTGTAAAACTAGGAATCCGCCTTCAACGCAGCAGTACCATGTACTGTATGTATGTATCCTAAACGGATTTAACTTCTTTTTCTCCTGCATTATTACTGAGATGTGGTCTTACCTTCGTCAGCGCTACCAGCCTTCTGGGGATTCTCTGTACTTGCCTGTGTTGCGTCAGGAGTATGATCTTCAGCAGGGTGACTTTACTGTTGATGAGTTCTACACCTAGAGTGCGGCGATCTGGCGCCAGCTTGACTCCCTTCGCAGTAGTGTCTTTGGTACTTGCCAGTGTTGCCGGACAGTACGTTCAGATATGGACTGTCAGAGGATCCATGAGTTCCTGTCTAGACTTCGTCCAAAGTTTGAGCCCCGTCGTGCTCAGTTGTTTGCTCGAGATCGTGTTGCTATCTCAAAGGTGTTGACTGAGCTTCGTGCTGAGGAGACTCGTCTGCGTGGTGCTTGACTGCTTGGAACACCCTCTGTTCTTGCTGCTCGAGTTGCCACTACACCTGCACCGCCGCTTCTCCTCACACCACCGCCTACTGCTTCTGGAGGAGCCCGCCCTCCTCGCGGTGGGGGTCGCTCTCGTCCTCCTCGGTTCTGCACTCACTGTTGGCGGCCTGGTCATCTGAGTCTGACTGCTATCAGAAGCAGCGGGGTGTGCCTCCTCGTGCTCCACCTTCAGCGTCTGTCACCACCGGCTTCACTGAGCAGTATATCGCGAGGCTTCAGCATCTCCTTGTCTCCTCTGGCTCTGCTTCGACGGGTACTGCTGCCTCTGCGGACGGTTCCTCTATATAGTCAGGTACATCTTCGTGGGTTCTGGATTCTAGAGCTTCTTTTCACATGTCTCCTGATTCTTCCTCTCTTTCTTCGCTTCGCCCTCTTCCTCTACCTGTCCGTGTTCTCACTGCCGATGGTACTTCTCTTCCTGTTGCTGGTCGTGGCACTCTTTCTACTCCATCCTTTTCCGTTCCTGATGTTTCTCATGTTCCCCGCCTTACCATGGACTTGTTTTGCGCTGCTCAACTTGCTAATTCTGGTTGTCGGGTCATTCTTGATGTTGATTCTTGTTCTGTTCAGGACACTCACACTCGGGCTCTGGTTGGGGCTGGCCCTCGGTGCCTTGACTCCCGGGGACTTTGGGAGCTTGACTGACTTCATGTTCCTTCTTCTACCACCTCACCGACCACACCACGTGTGCTTGTTGCTTCCACTCCCGCCTCCTTTCAGCAGTGGCATCATCGTCTTGGTCATCTTTGTGGCCCTCGCTTGTCGTCTTTACTTCGTCGAGATCTTCTGGGGCCTGTCTCAGGAGATGTCTCGCTTCAGGGTTGTCAGGGCTGTAGGCTTGGTAAAGAGAATCAGTTACCTTATCCTACTAGTGAGTCTGTATCTCAGCGTCCGTTTGATTTAGTCCATTCTGATGTATGGGGTTCGGCTCCCTTTGCTTTCAAGGGGGGCCATCGCTACTATGTTATTTTTATCGATGACTTCTCTCGCCACACTTCGATATATTTTATGACTTCTCGCAGCGAGGTTCTCTCGATATATAAGAGTTTTGTTGTCATGGTTCATACTCAGTTTTCCACGCCTATACGTGTCTTTCGGGCTGATTCTGCTGGTGAGTATATCTCCCAGCTGTTGCGTGGTTTTCTGGCTGAGCAGGGTACTCTTGCCCAGTTCTGCTGCCCTAGCGCCCATGCCCAAAATGGCGTGGCTGAGCGCAAGCATCGTCACCTGCTTGAGACGGCTCGTGCGATGATGATCGCTGCCTCTCATCCTCCTCACTTCTGGGTTGAGGCTGTGTCTATTTCCACCTATCTCATCAACCTTTGGCCTTCCACAGCCTTGCAGGGTGGTATTCGTCTTGAGCATCTTACTGGTCACACTCCTGATTACTCGACCCTTCGTCTTTTTGGTTGCGTTTGCTATGTTCTTCTTGCTCCACGCGAACGCACCAAGTTGACTGCTCAACCTGTGTCTTCCTTGGCTACAACCCTGAGCACAAGGGATATAAGTGTTGGGATCCTATTGGTCGTCGGATGCGCATATCTCGGGATGTCACTTTTGATGAGTCCCGTTCCTTCTACCCTCGTCCCTCCTCCTCTTCCTCCTCGGTGGATGATATCTCTTTTCTCATGTTTCCTGACTCACCTCCTCCTGTGCTTCAGGTCCCTGCTCCGCTGAGTCTCTCACCACCCTCACCTTCCGCACCCACCAGACCACCCTCTCCTTCCTCACCACCTTCCCCATCCTCCACACCTTCCTCTCCCATGTCACCTTTCTCACCTACGGTGGTCCCTCCCTACCCTTTTCACTACTCCCGTCGTCCACGTGAGGATGATGCTGCTCCTCCTGACATGCCCTCCACCTCTGGTGTGATGCCCACCCCGTCCGAGCCGACTCATAATCTTCGTGCTCGTCCTCCTCCTGATCGTTATTCTCCCACTCACTACGGTCTTTCTGTTGTCCTTGAGCCGACCTCTTATCGGGATGCTCTTTCTCATCCCGAATGGCAGCTAGCGATGGCTGAGGAGATTGCTACTCTCGAGCGTACTGGCACCTGGGATGTTGTCACTCCTCCTTCCTCTGTTCGTCCCATCACCTGCAAGTGGGTCTACAAGATTAAGACTCGCTCCGATGGTTCTCTTGAGCGCTACAAGGCTCGTCTTGTCGCTCGCGGCTTTCAGCAGGAGCATGGCCGTGACTATGACGAGACCTTTGCTCTAGTGGCTCACATGACCACTTTTCGTACTCTTCTTGCCGTTGCTTCTGTTCGTTATTGGTCTGTCTCTCAGCTTGATGTGCAGAATGTTTTTTTCTTAAAGGTGAGTTAAGTGAGGAGGTATACATGCAGCCCCCTCCTGGCTACTCTATTCCCGATGGCATGGTATGTCGTCTCCGGCGCTCTCTCTATGGCCTTAAGCAAGCCCCTCGCGCCTTGTTTCAGCGTTTTGCTCTGTGGTGACCTCTGCTGGCTTTGCCCCTAGCGCACATGACCCTGCGCTCTTTGTTCACACATCTTCTCGTAGTCGGACTCTCCTTCTTCTGTATGTCGATGACATGATCATCACAGGTGATGACCTTGAGTACATTGCCTTTGTCAAGGCCCGTCTTCGTGATCAGTTTCTCATGACGGATCTTGGTCCTCTCTGCTACTTTCTTGGGCTTGAGGTTTCCTCTACCTCCGATGGCTTCTATATCTCCCAGGAGAAGTATATCCAGGACCTTCTCACTCGTGCCGCTCTTGTTGATGACCGCAATGTCGAGACTCCTATGGAACTCAATGTCCGCCTCCGTGCCACTGATGGTGATCCTCTCCCGGACCCGACTCGCTATCGTCACCTAGTTGGGAGCCTTGTCTATGTTGCTGTCACTCGTCCTGACATCTCCTACCCGGTCCACATTCTGAGTCAGTTCATGTCTGCTCCCACTAGTGTCCACTATAGTCATCTCCTTCGTGTCCTCTGGTATATTCGTGGCACTATCTCCCGTCGCCTCTTCTTTCCTAGATCCAGCTCCTTACAGCTCCAGACCTACTCAGATGCTACCTGGGCTAGCGATCCAGAGGATCGCAAGTCTCTTTCTGCCTATTGTGTCTTTCTTGGTGGCTCTCTCATTGCTTGGAAGACCAAGAAGCAGGTTGCAGTCTCTCGTTCGAGTGTCGAGGCTGAGTTGCGAGCGATGGCTCTATTGATGGCTGAGGTGACTTGGTTACGCTGGTTACTTGCAGATTTTGGTGTTTATGCTGATGCCCCGACTCCTCTCTTATCGGACAGTACTGGTGCCATCAGCATTGCGCGTGATCCGGTGAAGCATGAGCTCACAAAACACATTGGTGTTGATGCCTTCTATGTACGTCAGGTTGTGCAGGATCAGGTTATGGATCTTCATTATGTGCCCTTCGAGCTACAGCTTGCTGACTTCTTCACGAAGGCCTAGACTAGAGCACATCATGGGTTCTTTCTCTCCAAACTCAGTGTTGTTGATTCACCATGAGTTTGCGGGGGGGGGGGGGGGGGGGTGTGTTAAGACCCTTTTACTGTACATTCCCAGTGTATGAGGGGTTCTCTGCATATTTGTACCACGTACATGTATTGTCCTTTGGCCCAACAGTGAATACTAGTTGCTCATTCACAACAACTGTGTCAAAGTTGATGTTGCGACGGGCAACCTTGGCGCTACTCTTTGCATGCTACTCTTGGCGCTTATACTTTGTCTGGAGCTTCTCATGGAGTTTCTGAGCATTCTCCTTGTATGCTATGGTGTTTGCTTGGATCGCTAGGCTTGCCTTGGACTTATTCTCGATACTTTTAGCCTCCTTGAGCAGCTCTTCACGCATCCCATAAAGTTGGGTTACCTCTTTCACACGATCCAAAGTGATGGGTGTGACCAACAGCTCTCCGTATTTGGTGGGATCATCTCTGACTCCATGTGGGGATCTTAAAGTTCCGGGCGGAAACACATCTTGCTGAGGTGGAAACAGATATGGAGGCGGATATTGCTCCGACCTGGGTCATCCATGGCTATGTCCTCCTTGGGTGCTTCTAGTTCTGGCATCGGGTTGCTCTGGTTGGTAGTGTCTAGATACATCAAAATTTAGACAAATTTGCAACATCTGTTTTGGGATGGAGGGAATACATGATATTTCATATGCATGCTGTTCCTCTTGTAGTTGTGGTTTCTGTGATAGAATCCAGGACAAGCATGACGTAGTTTGATTTTGTGTGGCGTGCACTTGCTAAAGTTTTGGGCTGGTAAGTTGAATCTCATCTACTGAAAACGCCCTCGCGTCGTCCCCTCCAGGTGACGCAGGGGGTGAACCCTAGCCCCCAGCGCCGCCACCCCCTCCCCTCCCTCCCCGCCTCGTCGCCCCTGGAGGCCACCGCCGGCAAAGGCCGTGCTGCGCCTGTGATGGGGGCGGCAGGGATCTGGTCTCGTGGCCCTCCCCGCTACGGGATGGAGGTCAACGCAGCGCTGGGGCCCCTCGCCGCTCCTCCGCGCCGTCTCCGGTGGCCCATGCCTGCTGCGGGCTCCCGGTGCAGCTCCGGCGCCGCCCCATCGTGGTGACGGGCCCCGGCATCGTCTCTGGCCGAAATCGACCGTAGCCGCCGACCCCTGCAGATCAGGCTCCGCCCTCCTGTCGTGGTGGTGGGTGTCTGGCTTGGATTTGCTCGGGATAAACTTCTGGCTCAGGCTGCTGGTCCCTGCGTTGTTGGAGTCAGGCTGGCGGCACGGTTGGCTCTGTGTCGCCTCAGGCACAGTTGGGGCTGTGCCTTGGCTGCCGGGGCAGGGGCTCCGGGCAGTGGTGCGACGCTGCTCCAGGGGTGGGCGGCGCTTGCTGATGCTTGATGGTTGCCAGCCGCGATCGCGCACGGGCGATGCGGTGGTGGCGGTGTTAGCATCCGGCTCTTGTCGCTGCCTCGCCATATGCTTGGTGGGGCGCTGTGCTTCGCCATGGACGGCAGGGGCTGCTCCGGGGCAGCATGGACGGCTTGTACATGCTATGGTTGCTGCGGCAATTTTGGCAGTGCGCGGCTGGTGTCGGCGTTGAGCTTGGCGTAGTTGACCCGGGGTCTAGGTCACTGCGTCCCCTGGGCTGGCAAGACTGGTTGTAGTGTTGCCGGCGGTGCCAGCTCCGTTTCCCACTCTGCGGTCTCATGGTGGTGGCTGGCCTCGGGTTACGGGGGGACATCGGCGAAAGCTGTGCAAGGCCTTGGCCGCTGCGGGTGATGACGATGTCCTCGACGCCGTGTCCCTTCTTGGAGGCATCACCAAATGTCCCTCCTTTTTCGTAGTTGGATCACGCCGCCAGGCTTAACTTGCGTGCTTCTCCGATGGCGCAAAGTTCTCTTCTTTGGCTTTAGGCACACCCTCTCCACCTTCTTTGTGCTTGTCGCCGCCATTGTCTCCGTGGCTACATATACACGGTGTTCGGTCTGGTTTGGGCGGCCTCCTAGATACCCATGGGTGCTTTCCTAGGCCGGCGTCATGCCGCAGGCGATGCCGGTGGTTTCTTCCTTACGCTGTGGGAGCAATGTGTCGTAGGATAAGTGTCAAGGCTGCGTCTTGAGGGGTGGTGGTTGGGCTAGGGCGAAAGCCCGGCAAGGCCTCGGCCGGTGCGGGTGACGGCGACACCCTTGGGCGCCGCTCTCCTCCTTGGAGGCGTCTCCATCAAGTCCTCCCTCTTTAGTATCTCGAGACAGGAAGATAACCACATCCTGATGGTCATGGGTGCGCTTTGCTTAAGCTTGGGAGATCTGTTAGTTCGGGGCAGTTCTCGGCGCCGTGCCCTTGCAACAGAAGACAGAGCTTCCATCGATGGATTCAAGCTCTCTGACTAGTTAGCTAGTGTTTTGTAGCTTGTTTCTCTTCTTCTTTGTTGCTCCTTTTGGTGTATCGTAAGCTGGTAACCCGAGCATTTCGCTGTTTTTTTCTTATCTGTTGTTGCTACCGTTGTACGCCTGGCCGGTTGATGGCTTTGTTAATTCAAAGTCGGCCTTTCGAGCCTTATGTTTAAAAAAAGTTTTAGGCTGGTTGAACATGTTATTCTATTGCTGGCTGAATGTTGTGTAACCTGCTGCAGATTTTCCTGAATAACTTGATATGCCCAAATCCTGATCTCTTCCGTAACCTTGCAGGTTGAGCTTCAAACACATCATAACCAATTAACTACTACACCAGGGGCAAGATCCATACTGACAGAACTGAAGGAAATTCTTTACGGTAGAGTAAAGGTAAATAGCTTGCAATCATCTCCCTGTTCAACAGACAGCTTGCAGCAGTCTGATCATTTCCTTGTTTGATTTTCGTCCTCCAGGGGTGCAAGGATACTATCGGTTTCAATCTTGCCGCGATGGATCATAAAAGTAAGATGCCCCCTTTTTTATGACATTTCAGTGAATCTGGGCCTTAAATTTGAGTTTTGTTGGACATTTTCATGGCCTTTAATTTGGTGGGTTTACATCTTTTCAGGAGTTGTTGGCCATGAGTTCAGGTGCGCCGTTCTGAGACGCCAAGGTGAAGCTGATGGAGATCAGGCAGAAGCAGTCGAAGCGGTCAGATAGGTCGGCCAGCGGAGATGAAAGGAGAAGGAAGAAACAGAAGATGTCACTTGCACAGAGCTGATCCTTGGACTAGTGCAGAGGATGATTTTGATGTTTTTTTTTTTAACTTTGAGCTCAGCTGTTGTAGCATACGCCCACTCTATTATTGCACAGAGGATGATGCAGCACAGAGGAATGACAGATGACGAGTGTAAAATCAGAATGCGTGTTTGCTCCAGAAGCAGGTGTCCATGAATGAATGAATGATATGACGCAGAAGTCCTGGCTGCCTATAATGTGTAACCTTGGGGCAAATACATTTTGACGATGGGTTATGCACGGTCGGGAAACTCTTCATGGTCATATATTTGCACAATCCTGAATCACTGTAAGTTTAAACAGAAAATGAATTTGCATGGTGAAGAAGTTAGAGAGAGACATGAGCTGCCGAGGAAGCTTTCATGGTCAAGTCATGTCAGGATCCCGGTGGATCGCTGGCGAAGAGGATCATCGAAGAAGAAGAAGGATTCAGGAGAAATCGGTAGAAAAACTGATAAATTGCTGGAATGAAACTAAAATAAATTGCAGGAAAATAAAGATAAAATTAGGGTTCATATTCTTAATTGATTGCAACAGGATACAAGGATAGACTTTTATAGACCTAACTACTACAGCATGACAACATATGTAGAATACCGATACTACCCTTACAACTATTAAGCCACTAGAAAACCCACTACTCATACCCATACAGTCCTGACAAGTTTCTTCAGAAACTTTTGTCATTATCAACTATTCTTCAGGATTCCTTCACCATATCAAGGAGGTAGGAATGTAACGAAGATAATATTCATTTCCAATATTTGAAGACAGTTCTCTGTAGGTAGCAGATTCGGTGCATTGTAATCCTTATGGACACCTTGCTGATAGACAAATGCAATTCCAGGGTCCCACTGTAAGTTGGACCTGTTTCCAAATGAAGCTAACGAGCAAGACAAAACAGTAACCATATGCCTCAGCAATTTAGAAGAGTTAAGCATTGTACTGTGGCACATGTACGTTGGCTGTTCTTCGATGTCCAGTCCGTCCAGAGATGCAGTTTTCGTATATAGCCTGCCATATGAATGATGAAGCTCTATGAGAGGTCTAACTGACACTGCCCTGATAATCTTATGTATCCACTCACACGATGTCTGTAGAAATTGGATAAAACTAAGCCCAACGTTCATTCCTGAACAATTAAGCTGTACCTCTCTGAGCTTACTCAAATTATGCAATGTCTCAGCCATTAAAAGGACATCCAGGGGAAGCTTTTGTTTTGTCACGTGTACTGATGTTGCACACCATAGGAAATTAATGATTTGTTCTACTATGACCAGTTGACAGGAACATAGAGAATGCCTAGCTATACACTTGCCTTTAGAATGCGGAACGACTAGAACAAGTACAGTTGCTGTTTTCACTTCTATCCATCCCAAGCAGAAGACATACAGAAGCAAAAATGGATTGCAGCACATGAGTGAATGCTCCAGGATGTGTCACAATACGATGAGTTCCAGTATACGAGTGCAGAATTACCAGAACTCCAGGATCCCAGGGTGTGGTAAGAGACAGAGGGTTGAGACACTCTACTTGATCACCCATGGACTGTAGCCAACTGTTGCATTGCACATTGTTGTTTCTCAGAATGAAAAAATAGCTCAGTATACGAGGATATATAATCTCTGCTGACTGCAACAGGTATTTCACACTATTGCATTCTGTAAGGTGGTTACTGGTTTCATGTATCAGAATCGAGGTCTGCTACACAAAAATGACAAAGTCTGATTTCTTTTGGAGATTTGAATCACTATATCCACACACTTGTTATTTTTATGTAGCTCAAAATACACTTTATTTCCAGTTGAAAGTTTACACGCTTGTGGGATACAATGCTGGCTACATCATGATTTAATTTCAGATTTTTATGAAACTTAAAAACATGATTTTTAAACTTTTTTTAAATCGGTCGTGTCCATGTACACCAAATCTCTGTCCGAGATAAAGAAAAGGAAGTGGTGGGAATCCCTGGAGACTGTGGCGCAGGATCGGGACGTAGGTTGGATTGTACGACGGAGGACTAGCAATGCAACCTCCAAAGGATCAGAATCCTTTTCGGGTATAACTACTTTGAGTAGGAAACATTTCCCTACTTCACTTCCCTAGGTCCACGCACATTGTTGTTGCCTCCCTACGTGCTTCTCGCAATTTGGAATTTGTGTATTGTAACTATTTAAGTTATGGAATAATGAGGAAACATTACCTATGTACATGAGACACCTACCATTCTCCGTGCAAAGCTCTACTCGTCTTGTGAGGAGTCTAAGGACATACCATATCTCAATCTTAGAGTGGCAAGGTTTATGTTGACAATCAGCTTTCAAGTGGAAATTTAAGTGTTCACTACTGATGTTATATTGCAATCTCCATTCTTCTCCAAGCCTTTCTCTAAGATGTTCAGTACTACTTTTTTGATGTAATTTGTTCTTAGGTGAATCCTTTACAGGAAGCGATTTTCTTAATCAAGTTTTTAATATAAGGAACATAATAGTAAAGAACGCTAACCAAATTATTTCCAAAGTTTCATATGCAAATTCATGATCAAGATGTATTAACGACATGCTACTTTCAGTACTTTTTCTAAATCAAGGAGTGTATGTTATACTCCCTCCGTCCATAAAAGATTGTCGGAAATCTATTTAAATTTTGGGAGTGACTATCTAACAGCTGCCTGTTTCTCAATTCGGGAACAGACACTTTTCCTGCACCAATCAACACGTGACAGCTGTCTCCCAAAAACTCAGTCAAATGAAAAAAAGCGTCTGTTTGAGTAAACCAAAAACAGACAGATTTCAGTTCAGCCCAAATAATTTCAGTTCAGCCCAAATAATTTCAGTCCGCTGTGTGACATGTCCAAAAAGGACATGTGCAAAAGCCCACATAACCCAGGACGAAAATTATACATCAACTAAAAAGGGACATGTGCAAAAGCCCAGGAAAAACCTACCCAGCACTAAAGACACAACACAAAAAATCACGTCCAAGCCCAGACAGCTGCCCTGACCTTCTTCTTCGGCAAGAAAAGTACTCACGTGCTGCACATCGCCTCCCACCAACTCCAACCACTCCCTCCCATCGATTACCTACTCCTCCGAGGATCCAGATCGAGAGGATCCCCAAAACCATGGACAGGGAAGAAGAAGAACCACCGGGCAAGAAGAAAGGGACGCAAATTCTTCAAGAAAACTTACTTCCACATGCAGATCCGCTGCACTACAAGGTATGTTGCCTATTCCTTCAACACCTGGATCACAAAAAAAAATCACTGATCAAAACAAAAGGGTGGAATCTGTCAAACATTTTGGTTTATAATCCAAAAATTTCTGCACTTGAATACCTGCATTAGGAAACTCACAGTGCACATTGTGCCAGTTATGCCCTTAACAGGGATCCATTGGAAAATCTTTGACAAAATGCAAACAGGTTTAGCAGAACTACATCTGGATCCTCGGAGGAGTAGGTAAAATGCAAACCTTGGGAAACTACAGGGATTTAGTTTAGCAGAACTATGTGAGGTTTCATGTTGACAGAAAAGAGACAAAACGAGAGAAATCATGTCATCTAATAGAGATGTACCTTGAGGAGGAGTGAAGCAGCTGTGTCGTTGGCGCCTGATTCATATCGGACGGAGAAACTCAATTAGTGTAGTTCCCTGAAAAACAACACGCTTTAAAAATAATTCACATACTCAAAGAACACTTGAAAAATTAGTACCTGGAAACTACCCCGAACAGAGACAGACTCGAAATGGTAGAAAAGTTCAGATTTACGATAGCGAAAAAGCATCGGATAGCAAAGTACCGTGCAATAAAGCCAAACCCATGAAAACAGGTTGCTAACATGTGGAATGACGATAACCTAATATGACCTTAGGTCCAACAGTACCTGGTAAGTAAGGGAAAATACATGGGTTAGAAAAAGCAATACAGGGTGTCAGGGAATTCAGAGACATAAGACATATACAGAGACAAAGACATAAACAAAGACCGAGAGAATCGGAGAAAGAGCTACCTTGATGAGGACCGGAACATATCCTGTTAGCGCCTGATTCGTGCAGCAGCTGGAGTGGCGCATGGACGGAGACGAGCAACTGCGGCTGTAGGTCGGATAGGATCCGGCAGGGAATGTATTTCATGGCGGACGGTGGTGAGTGGCTACGGCTGTGGGTTGGAGTGGTTCTGGTCAGCGAGGAAATACATGGGTTAAAAACATAATGCAAAACTGACAAAACTGTGAGGCACTGAAGAAACAAAAACTAAACTGAGAAATGAGGTGAGAGAGAGAGAGCTACCTTGAGGACCATTGCAGCAACAGGAGTGGTGCCCTGACGGAGATGACCACTGCTGAAATAGGAGACAATACTGAGAGATTGAGAGATTCACAAGCTACTGATGTAAGCAGTTGATTCATGAAAAAGACAGAGAAAAAGAGATGCTTAGCGTCAAGTCTATCTGTTATGATTCATAACAACATTGAGATGAGTAGATGAGGACTTATGTACTAATCGAACATGACAATGAGGAAAAATAGATAAATGGATGGACTTGACAATGAGAAAAAATAGATAAAATATTACTGACAATATGATACTACACTAGGTTCTTGACTCCAGAGTGTGCTGGCTCGATGGTTCTGAAAAACTACAGGAAAGATATCAGGAATTGAAACAGCCAAGTTAACTGAACTTATTAACAATCTTAAACTAGCCATGAGCGACGATGCCACTGCTCAATGAGAGAAACTGAGTAGCTGACGAAATAAGAGAACAAAACAGATTGACTAATGAGATTGATAAGCACCCTGCCATGCCGCATCACATAGAAAGAGACATAAGCACCCTGCCATGTCGCATCACATAGAAAGAGACATAAGCACAGAGAGAGGGGGAGAGCACTGGAGAGAGAGAGAGAGCTACCTTGAGGAGGATTATAGCGGCTGAAGTGGTGACATGACGGAGACGAGTGACTGCGGCTGTAGGTTGGGGTAGATCCGATCGGCGAGGAATACAAGGGGTCCGGGAATGCATACTGAGAGATTGAAACAATGAAATTATCAAAAGAATGATTTACTAAAATGCATAAAAATTAAAGGAAAACAAATCTACTGACTGAACAACTAAAGGCTGAAACTAAAAGAATGCCGCTGCTCTGACTGAGAAACAAATCTAAGGAACTAAAAAAATGCCGCTGCTCAAACTGAGAAACACAAAAACATAGGTACTTGAAGAAGTGATACTGAAAAGACAACATAGACTAAAAACTGAGGAACACCAAGATTTAGGCAGCCTTCGCCTCTCTGCTAAAAGAATGCTGCTGCTAAAACTGAGGGACTGAGAAACATATAAACTTGAAAAGCTGAAATTGAAAACAAACAGTAACTTGTGACTGCAAACTGAGAAACTGAAAGAATGCCGCTCTAAATTAAGAAATAGAAATTGATACTGAATAAAGAAACTAAGCTAATGACTGAAACAAAGAAAGACTGAATAAAATAAAAATGAGATAGACTGAAAACTGAGGGACCGAGAGAAACCCGTTGCTCAGAATGAGTAACTGAGAATCTGAGAAACAAAACGAAGATGAAAAACTGAGAAACTATCGAGATAGTTGACTGTAGAAAATAAAAATGAGGAACTGAATGACTGACATACTGAAGAACTCAAGAAATTCAAACTGAATTTCTTAACTGAGAAAAGAAATGCATACTGAAAAACTGAGGCAATGATGAATGACTGACAAACTTAAGAAATAAGGTATACTGAAAAACTCAAGAAATTCAAACTGGATTTCTAAACTGAGAACTTAGAAAAGAAATGCTAACTGAAAAACTGAGGCAATGATGGGAATACAAACTGAGAGATTGAAAAATTAAGAAAAAACACTTATAACTGATGGACCGAAATACTGAAAACTCAATTAGTGAGCAAGTTTAACTGAGAGATACAGAAAACTGAGGAGCTGAGGCAATGATGGAAATGCAGACTGAGAGATTGAAAACTGAACAAGTACTGATGGCTGAAAACTGAATACATGGAAATGATGGGAAACTGAATAACATACACTCAGAATATGAGAATCTGAGATTGGAAGCTCAAAAAATAAGGTTCAATGAATTTCTGAACTAAAACAATGACTGATAGTATCTATTTTTGCAGGACATAAGTGCAGGCAGCGCGATGACACATGTTCATGATGAATTTGATGAATCAATATTCTTCAAGGTAAATGATGTTTACATACAAAAAGTTTGAATATGACTTTTATTAATAAAATGAACGATAATGTTTCCATAACACATCTGATCAATTCTTGCAGGAAGACTTTTCATACATGGCTTTACTAAATGGAGATATCGACATGAACTGCTCATCATCTAATATAAATATAAAGGTAAGAAAAAATACATACAAAAATTATTAAAGAATTATTATGTATAAAACATCTTTTTCAAACAGACAAAAATATTCTATCATGTAAACTACACTATGCTTAACAGATATTACTGCAGGATAAAACAATAGTGGATGGTGAAGGACAATCTACAAGTTCGACATACAAAAACAATACAAACAAAGAGGACCATGAACAAAATCCATGGAACTCAAGTTTATTTGATGACATGCAACTCGATGAGGTAAAAAATTACTATGAATGTTCAAAATCATATATAATACAGTATTGGTGCCATAAAATTTACACATACAAAAAATAGCATATAAATTCTTCATTTATTTCATAGGTTGTTGATGAAGATGAGCAACAAGAAGAAACACATAAACAAGACTTTGACCATACATGGAATCTGGATGGGAAGAACAGTAACAATGTTGAAGATGGTGATGCAGGGGAAAGACAACCTGGCAGAGCAGCTGCAAATGGTGAAGAAAAAAACAAAAACATAACTGAGGAAGATGTGGATATATTCTTACAAAATGAACAGCAAGGGGCAGACCAGGACAATGACCAGCAAAATGAAGCAGGATCTTCAACAAGAAATGAATATGTAATGCAAGTGAAAGGGATGGAATTTCAATCAAGAGAGGAAGCTCAGAACTTCTTGAACGTGTATTCATATGCTGTTGGCTTCTCGATAGCTGTGGTGTCAGTGTACCGTACAACTAGCAAAAAAAGGAAAAATGAGATCACAAGGGCGACTCTCAAGTGCAATAAACATGGACACAACACAGATGCTGAAAATGAACAAGTCATGGCGCAGAGACAAACAACAGTATTTGTCAGAACTGATTGCAAAGTAGAGATTGTCATAAATGAGAAAGGCGGTATTTGGAAGATAACAAACCTAATCCTTGAGCACAATCACCCGCTTGAGCCAGGAGGTAGGTTCTTCCGGTCACATGCCTACATGACAAAGGAGGAGAAATCGATAATAAGAACGATGAAACTATGTAACATACCTACAAGAAACATAGTCTCTATGGATCAACAAACGCAAGGTGTGTAACTATGGATCAACTGTGACCAGAGAATTAAAGCACAATGATCTAATGGAAGTTCTATCCTGGTTCAACAACAAACAAGCTCAAGAACCTGGGTTTTACTACTCTATGGATTTAGATGGAGAAAACAAGGTTACAAGCATATTTTGGTCAGATGCAAGAGCAAGACAGTACTATGATCTATACGGAGATTGCATATGTTTCGACACCACTTTCTTGACAAACAAGTACAACTTACCATTCGCACCAGTTGTTGGCATATCGCCACATGGAAAGACTTATTTGTTTGCTTGTGCATTCATCAAAAATGAACAAGCAACAACATTTGAATGGTTGTTCAGACAATTTCTGAAAGCAATGGGTGGAAAACCTCCACAATCAGTAATGACTGATCAGTGTAGGTCCATGGGCAGTGCAATTAAATTAGTTTTTCCAAATGCAACACACAGACATTGCTTGTTCCATGTGAAGAAGAATTGTGATGACAAAAATGGACCAACATTTGCAGAAAATGAAGGATTGTATGAAGAAATGCAGGACATTATAGATAACTCGTTGACTGAAGAGGAATTTGAAACACTATGGCCACAAATGATTGAGAAGTACAATGTTGGAGGAGTCAAAATCTTTGAGGACATGTGGACAAATAGAAAGAAGTTTGTGCCAGTATACTTCAAAACTAAATTTTTCCCATTTATCCAAACAACAGCTAGAAGTGAAGCGACAAATGCTTTGTTCAAGAAAGGAGTTGGTGCACAGTTTAGCATGACAAGTTTCCTGAGAGAATATCAACGGATAATGGATACAATACATGCAAATGAAGATGAATTGGACCACAAGGTTGCAAATAAGAAGGTAGAACCAACAAACTTCTTGACGAAGTACTATATAGAAAGACAAGCTCATGACCTGTACAACTTGGCAATATTCAGAAAATTTCAACACACACTCAAGGATGTGACAAGGTTAAATGTCCGAGAGCACAAAAGAGATGAAGTTTTTGTCGTATTCCAGGCAAAGAACTGTGCAATAAAAGAGCACCGCCATAGAAATTTCATAGTGCTAGTAAATTTGAAGAATGAGGAATACTCATGTGTGTGCTGCAAATTTGAAAAGGATGGCATCCTCTGCTGTCATATTCTGAAAGTTATGCTGCACCTTGAAGTAGAGAAGATTCCAGAGAAATACATTATTGAAAGGTGGCGAAAAAAGAGCCAAAAATTAAACTACAAACTCCCTGCGCCACAAGAAATGGACAATGATAGTCTAAGGTACAGCTTATTGAGAAGAATATTGACACAGACGGCTTCAAAAGGATCTAAAAGCAGAGAAAAGTACCAATATTTGATACAAGAAGCAAAAAAGAATAGAAGAACACATGGACGCAATGGACAGAGTAAAGGAAAACACCGGGGAAACACAAGCAACAGATCAGCCAACATCAACAAGAACAGTTTCAAACTTGTTCAATGCATCTTTGCATGATGGTTCAAGTGCAACCATTGATATTCATGACCCTGATAAAGCTCACACGAGAGGACGTCCAAGGATGCTAACAATAAAGGAGAAGATAAAGCAAAACAAATTTTACAAGTGCTCACACTGTGGAAGTGATAAACACACTTTGAAAAATTGTACAAACAAGCATCTTGAATTCAATTTGCCAAAAACAAAGAGGAACAGGAAATCAAAAGCTAAAGGTGCAGGTAAACATATAGTACTACCGAGATCTTGCATCTTAAAAACCATATTACCATGCTAGTTTCAAAAAAACTTATTATGTTTGGATGCAGGGACAAATTCTCCAGCTAAGAAATTAGCAAAGAAGGGGAAGAAAGCGGAGGATCCAGTTCAAGCAATTGTATGCTTCTCCGCTTGAACTGGATCCTCAGATAAAGCAAACTCAAGTCAATATACCAGACACATGTAGCGGAGAAGCATCTACAAATATCTGAAGAAGCTTCAAGAAAGATGAAAATCGATAACTTAATGACACAAATGCAGTTGTATTTGGTAAAAAACATGAGAATTATGTAATCCATGATATACTGAAATGTATGGTCGTTTTGTGTTGTTACTAGAAAATATGGACTACAACATATTTTGCACACAGTTTATGTAAGATAAATATCTTATGCTTACCAAAGGGAGGGATTTATCCTCAATGGACTGCCTCAGATAATCTAAATCACAAAATTGATGTATGTGGTTTTGATATCGTTGGTGCCGTTGTTAGGAACACCTAGTGTTTTCATGAGTGATAAAATAGAGCGAAAGAAATACAAAGGTTGTCCTAGTGAAGAAAAATAGTAAATGCTTCAGCATATATATGTACAAATGAGTGGATCCTCCTCCTTTATCCGGGCTTGGAACCGGCTATCCAATATTAAAAAGGCGAAAAAGAAATGTTGGATAGGCGGAGTTACCCCATATATACCCCCATGCCCCCAAAATTTAAAAACACAAAGAATAAATAAAAGCAAAAAATGAAATGTAACCAGAGGCAAATTGTCCACATATATTTTTATATGGATTAGTAATGTTTTACATAAAAAACGAAATGATAAGTACAATACAAATATATACTAATCAAGAGTTCTTATAGAATTGAAAAATGACACAAGTATTCTGCTTCTTAATTCCCAAAAAATAACGCCACAAAGGACCTATGCCTGCAAAAAGAAAAAGGAGAAGAAAATTCACTTATACTAAAAAAAATGAACTACACTACAAGAGATTTGCAAATCACAAAAAAGAAACACAAACTACAAACCTGGATCTTATAGTTCAGAACCACTGATTTATCTACATTGTTCCTTTTGCAGAAAAATAGCTGATTGGCAATCTGAATTCTGATATGAATAATGTCTTCCTTGCAAAATAATGAGCATGTGTCCACCTCGGGTTTGAAAATCTCCATAAATTTCATAGTAAACACCCCACAGTCATCACTGTTTGAAAACACATGAAAAAAAACGCCTCAAAAAATCACCTAAAAAAGTCAAGGAAAAAGTGTATCTCACAGAATAAAATTTAGCAAGTTGAATATTTATATATAAAAATTCAGAACTTACACGTTGCCTTGCTTTGGGACTTTGGCATACATTATTGAAAAGTTCCTAAAAATATTCTCCTCGGTTTGGAATATCAGTTGCCATAGTTTTACAAAGTTGTTAATCTAAAAAGAAATCAGAAATAAAGATTCTGTCATAATTATTGACACAAGTACACACATGTAGTTAAACCAAACAGGGGGTACTTACAAGGACATTTTTGATGGAAGTATGGAATTCATCGTCTTGGTTGTAAAGAGAATCGAGAAAGATAAATAACATGAACTTGAAATTAACGGAAAAGGTAAACCAATGACGTGAGCGGCATATTGGGAAAAATAGCTACAAAATCAACATAGACATATACATATTAAAAAGCAAGAACATGGCATAGTGGTGAATGAACATTAAAATGCTAAAAAATAAAGAACAAATACCATGTCAGATAGCTCCAGTCTCTTCCCTTTGCTTGCAGATGCTGCACCAAGAAAAGCTTTAGAAATTAATCCTAGCTGAACTTCATTGTTATAGTCCAAAATGTTTTCCTGGAAAACAACAAATAAAAGATAGAAAATAAATGTAAAGAAACAATTAACACAAGTAAGTTGCTCCCATGGAAAAGGTAGTTAAAAAGAAAATATAGATAAAGAAAGAATTTACTAACACCAATGAAGGAGAAGAAATGGTGCCTCCCAGATTTACTAGGATGATTATCCTCGAACAATTTCCGACAAAAAACTGGAATCAAGAAGTTGTCAACGTGGCCTTCCCTCTGTAAAGATTGCCCAAGTGATATGAAGCTACAATGAACCTTAGAGAACTTAACAGAGCATGACCTAGCAAAACAAATAGGCAATTGCATAATAAGAAATCCAAAGTTACTGGAATTAACACACAAAAAGAAGACACCATACAAAATTAAAAATCAGACATACATACTTTTGCACTCCTTTTGTGTATGCCAATTCTACAATAGAATAGAAGTTTTTGACATCATCGTTTGTAACAGGAAACCGACGATTCTGAAGCAAAGGGAGCTCCAAAGAGTTTTTGGGCTGCAGAATGATGATATCATCTTTCGGGAACTTCTCTTCGACAACATGCTTGTGACAGATCTATATCTTGATCCAAGTTATTATCAATTTGAATTTTTCCAGTAAGTGGTGTATATCCTTCTGAACAGCATTGTTATTCAACTTGTTATACAGTTCATCGCTTTTGCTAGCAAGCTCAACTTGTCTCAAGCGGAAATCCTTTGACCCATTATTAACTTTGGGAGAATTCAAAATCTACAAAAAAAAATGTAGTTGATAAATGTAAATGCATGAAAGGTACAAAGACACAAGAAAAAGAAGTAGAAAAAAGCATTACTGAGGTATAATAAAACACAATAAAATATACACAAAAATAGATAAAAAACTTACAGGTTTCGGAGAGTTCTCAGCTACGAGGATAGGAGCTGCTTTTGATCCACTAATAGTGCTGCTTCTACATGTTTTCTTCTCTACTGTAACTCCTCGAGACATTTGAATACCAGAGACATCCTACAAAACCACCAAATAATGAAGAGAGAATAATTAAAGAAAAATACAAACGACTACATGTATACTGAATCAAACATATAGGGACAAGCAGTATAGAAGAAAATTTACCTTGTCAACAAAACATTGAGCAAAATTGATCTTCGAAATAGGAGATGTGATATTGTTCTCCACAACAAAACCTCCAAAGGATATAGATTGATGGACATCGTTGTTATCATTAGCAGCTGAATGAGGAAACCTTGACATAACCTTACACACAGGAGGCATTGCAGGAGCTACAGACAAAACAGAAAAATATATGTTAAATACTGCAAAAATAAGAAAAAGCATGCACAACCACTTTCAAAAAAGTGAACCGAGTATCAGAAGAAAAAGAAACACCTGTAACAGAGCTTTGCTCAGCTTTATTTGTCATCACACATTCCGGACTCTCTGTTGGAGAAAAAGAAACAAAAATAAAGTAAATGATTATGCAACAAAAAATGCTTCAAAGAAACTATTTGCGAAAAAGCCACATAGGAAACGAGAAGTTACCAAACACTTCGATAAAATTATTATCCACTGCATCATTGCTTGCTCTTTGCAATAATTCATGTTGGTTAATGAACCCAAGGTTGCTAGCTATGTCAGACTAACCTCGAAAAAATTAAAAACAAAATGTCATATATTAGGTAACAAAAAGGGTAAAGTAGCGATAAATCAAAGCTAACAAACACTTTACATTTCGTTTGGGACTGATTTTCATTTTCCCGTCTGGAGAGGCAACAATATTAGGTATCACATCACATTTGGGGATGGTAGCTTCTCTTGTGACTAGATTAGGTTCAGACTTCAAATTCTTCAAGAATTCGAACACATTAGTAACACACAATTCAGCTTTGGAGACATTGCGATGTTTAGCAGTAATTGCATACTGGACTGCCTCAATGATGCCATCAATAATCTATAGTAAAAGAAAGAAACAGACAGTAAGCAGAAAAAACATTTCTAATTCATAACTTACTTTTAGCAACATAACTAAGTCTTCTGACCAAACATAACTTACTGTTAGCAAGTTACACATATAAGGAGATAAAAAGTCTACCCCTGAACTTAGCTGGTATGCTAATGATGTGTTCAAAATCCCAAAGCGAGAAATAAATTCCTGCTTAAAATAATCCGAGCCCCTAATTATGACAGATCATTGTGAAGCCTAATATTATTACTACTGCTACAAGCCTAATATTATTACTACTGCTACAAGCCTAATATTATTACTACTGCTACAAGCCTAGACAGGGGTAAGTAGTGTCACGAACCATTCTACAAACAGTAAACAAAAGTAAAACAAAATTTACACAGCCAGTCAGCCATGGACATTTCTGTAGATAGACATTTAGAGACGACGGCACATATTTATGACTAATTCTACTTGCAGAAATGTCACAATTACGAGGAGTTAGATATAACTGTACAAGTACTATACTTAGTCTACCGTAAAATATGTTACACTGTGGATAGAGAATTGGTCTAGCAAGAAAATTATTATCCTCTGAAACTGAACCTAAATTAGTGTGCACCAAACTGACACTCTTTCCACACATAGCATAAGAAACCTATATTTGATCAGACAATCTGGACGTTAGCTAAACATAACACAAGCTATCTATGAATGGATCAAGACTGACTGAACTTAACAACCAGATTGACTGAACCTAAATTGCTCTCTGCAGTCTTCTAAAACTGAACCTAATTTCGTGTGCACCTGACTGGCAATACTCCACTCATAGCATCTGACTGAACCTAATTGCTCTCTGCAGGTTTTACCTTGCCCTCAAGCGGTACTGCCAAACCTCAAGTGTGAATTCTTCTTAAAGGCCAAAGAAATAGAAGCTGGTTCAAAATAGATAGTTGAAGCATCCTTATCACATTTCGAGAAATCCTGCATTCCAAAATAGAAAAAATGCAGATAAACAGATCAAATACCATTTTGATACAAAATCCCTATACAGATGATGAATAATGAAAAACAAACTCACACCTCTATATAGCAAGACGGTAGGCTCTTTTTCAGATGAGTCTTTCCAAACACATTGTTCTTTGTGCGGTCTAGATCAGAGAAGAAACTTATCAAGTTCCCATTCCAAACAGAAATCCTAGGGGCACTTTGATCAGGAATTTTAGTCCCAAAATCCAAAGAATCAAGATAATAGACCTGCAAAAAACATTTCATGTTACACATCATGCAGAAAAAAAGAAACCCAAAAATTGATTATACCAAAAGCACAAAAGAGAAATTAAAGAAGGAAAATAAAGGAACTCACAGCAAGAATGTAGTAGGAGAATTCAAAAACCTTTGCCTTCCCATTCAATTTACAAGCCATGTTGTATTTATATACTCCAGACATAAGATGTTCAAAAACAAGGTTGCAAAAATCAAAGGAACTTGCAGATTCTGGTTCTTGAAGGATTGACAAGTAGTCCGTGTTAGGGAGATCATTACTCGTAGGAAACAGAAAGCATTTGAATGCTATTACCATGAAACAAACAAATACTTCTTTGTCGGTCAAAACTTCTCTGAGACTTTAGTTTGTTACCGAAGAAAGTGATGTGAGGAAGCTCTGCCAGTCCAAACATTGACAAAATGAACTTTGCACCAGCTTCGTAATCAGGCATAGGAACACAACCAGAGTTTGGCAAACCAATGACATGATGAATTGAATGCTTGGAGATTGAGATACGCTTGGAATAATCTACAACTATCTGATGAGAGACATGGTCGTGGAATCTCAGATTTCTCAAGAAGAAGGAGGCAACCAAAACCAAATTTCCTAATGACATCCTTCCGACGTTTAGTCAATGATTTCAAAATCTCAGAGAAATACTTAAGAGAATAAGAGGTAAATGAGTCTCTGCCAATAACATGCTCCTTAACCCGTTTGCTCTGAAAAAATAGATAAAAGCATCGAGTAAAAAAAGACAGAAAGTCAAGAGAAGAGCATGATATGAAAAATAAATGAAAAATACATTTAACTAAAACCAAATAAAACAACAGTAGAAAAAATCACCTTAGAGATGATGACAGCTTCATTGCAAAACTTGGCAAAGTCTCTCTTGAGAGATTTAACAGCCTAACCAAACAACACAAAAAGGTTATCGTAAAATCCAAGGTGAAGATGAAAAACTGAGCTAGAAGTATATCTAAACGAACCTCTTTGCGAAAAAACTCGAACATTGCATCGTCCAAGATCCTTTTACTCCCTGGCCTCACATTTTCGTTTTAAAAAAAGGAGACAAACAATGTGTGAAGCAGATATGCATAATACAAAACCTCAGAAAAAGCAACACAAGAACACAAAAAACTATCACTAAAACATACTTTATCACTAGATGATAAGCTATTCCCAAAGCTATCCACATGTGACAACCCAAAATCAGCATCATAATCTGATGAAACCACGCGTTTTGAAATCCCTGGGGACAATTCATCACCAAATCTTCTCCCAGTATGACCACTGCATAGTAAAAAAAGAGCAAAGAATCATCAAACTCGATACTGAGTTGTCACATTATTGCGATCTGGAAAAACTGAGATGAAACAAGGATACTCAAACAATTGGCAACTAAATAAACGAAACCTAAGAAATTAGAGCAGAACATGTTATAGATTAGAGCAGCACCAAATGCATTCAGACATAAATTACTAGTCACAAACCTTGGTTTCCTATGCACACAAGGTGCACTACCGCACAAATTCAGTACTAAAAGTGACATCCAATAAAATATAACAAGACACATATATCTGATACAAAAAACAAAGCTACCTCCAAAATCATACAGCACAACACATAATAGTATGAATTTCAGAGAACTAAACAAAACAGCCCAAACTCAAAAATCCTATATCATGAACAGACAATTCCAGCAGGTACTTGTACACACTCTGCTGCACACTAACACATATCCACGCCTAAGGTGCTATTTCCAAAATACTAACAGTGGAGTTTCAGGTAAACATCGCAGAAATTACAACAGGTTACGCTGCTACGGCATGCAGTACACCAGTGTGTTCGTTCCATGAAGACCATATGCTGCAATTGTGCTGGCTTGATGATAATGCCAAGGCCAATGCAGAATTTGTGATTCTATTAGTGCGCCAAATCCTATACTCAAAAACATCACTAAAAACCTGCATGAATTAGCAAAAAAGCACAAGCCAAAACCCGCCGCCAAAATCGTGTTTCACTAGATCATGCTACAGATCGAGGCACCCACACTATTCAAACTGAATAACCAGCCACCAATAATGAAAATCTACAACAAAAAAAAGCGAACTCATGACAAAGTAGACGGAGAAATTACCCATCTCGCATCCGACGAACTTGACTTGCGCGCTCGAGATTCGCCGACCTCTTCGCAGATGAACGTCGAGGAGCACGAACAGCGCTGTTCCCCATCTCCGTTCCCACCTCCTCCGGCGACTGCGGCGTCAACCCACCAACAGAGAGCGGCGGAGCGTGTACCTCCACCGGGCGAACACGAAGGCACACCCCATCAGCCCCCACCTCCACCGGGCGAACACGACGGCACGCCCCATCAGCAGCCACCTCCGCCCCGCGAAGACGACGACACGCCCCTTCAGCAGCCACCTCCGCCCGGCGAAAACGGCGACGCGAACGAGAGGAGGGAGACAAGCATCGAGGAGCGGGCGAAGGAGCGCCGCTATCCGCCATGGATTCGCCTCGGCGACGCTAGCGAGACCACGGACGAGATGTGTGGTGGGAGGTGAATGAATCCAGACAAGATAAAATGAGAAAAAAAAATGAAAAAGGAAAAGAAAACGCCTACTCCTAACGGGAACAACCGCGCGCAGCCAAAACTGAAACAGCGATGCGCCAAGATTCGGGAAAGAATCGCACGGTCCAAAAAGTAGCTGTTTGCCAATTGAAAAACAAATGGCTGTTTAATAGGAAAAGTGTAAATTTTTACATCCTTTTATAGAGAGAGGTAGTTGAAAACAACTTTTCTTTCCCAGAAGGCTGAATAAAACAGGTGCAATAACATTATGTGTGCACGCAAACCCTTCTTTTAATATGGCCTATTTGCTGTCCATCGAGCTCGAGAAAGATGGCTTATGTCGACTCATCCTAATGTTACATGTGCATTGCACTGGACGTTTACTAATTAACAGAGATGAACAAGAGCCGGACAAATTTTCATGGGTAAGGTCCGTAGGTGCAGGCGTGCAGCTACTCTCCTAGGGACACATATAAATGATGTGTCAAGGCAACATTCGAGGGCAATTACGCTGCTCAAGAGCATTAGTTGTCTGGCCATTAGATACAGACTCTGGATAGATCACGTTCGACTGATTTTCGTCTAGCCGGTACGACATACTTATCCCTCTTTGCATGGTCACCCCTTCTGTTGTCCACCTCCAATTTGCTGCGCCTAGCCTCCTTTCCTTCCTTAATCATGACATCCCCTCTGTTGTCCTCCTTCAGGATGTTGTCCACCCTCAACTTGCGACTAGCCAGCTTCAGGATCTTGTCCACCTCCAAATTGCGCCTAGCCTCCTTCCCTTCCTTAATCATGACATCCCCTCTGTTGTCCACCTCCAACTCGCTGCGCCTAGCCTCCTTCGGGATGTTGTCCCCCCTCTACTTGCGACTAGCCAGCTTCAGGATGTTGTCCACCTCCAAATTGCGCCTAGCCTCCTTCCCTTCCTTAATCATGCCCTCCCCTCTGTCCACCTCCAACTTGCTGCTCCTAGCATCCTTCCCTTCCTTAATCATTCGTCTCACCCTAGCCTCCTCTTCTATCAGCCAAGCCTCTTCACGCACGGCGAATAACTACAAAATGGGGCAAGATGTCAGTTGTCGTTCTCTACAAATTAGTGATTTCATATGAATGATAACTCAAATTTTTAACAGTTGTGATATTCAACTCCTGCCTGGTATTCTTTCTGATCCTAGACTTCAGGGTCCTTGAATGCTTTTGATAAATTCAGAGGTAACCTCCTCTCTGGATGCAGTACGGTTACCTATCCTAATTTGCAGCTAACTTACAAGTGCAATAGATAATAATTTAAGCTGCAGCCTGTAGTTGGCTGTTTATTTTTGACTAACTAATTTGATTCTGTATACATGCTAGGAAAACCACAACAGTGAATTAAACATAAAAATATCCTCCAGTAAATTATCACACCTTCTCAAACAAATCAACTCCAAGTGCATGAGAACGACGACGTGATCGAATAACATGAAACTTGTTGCGGCGACCACGGTTGTATACGTCATCATTAGGGTGCTTAATGTCATTCATTTTATCTTCACACACAGCGCATTCACCTTCAAAAAGAGGTAAAAATAGGTGAGGTATACAACATTGCCATAGCTAGCTAGCATCCACATTTAACTTAAGTCAGTCTTATAAACAATCTTCAACAATTGCTTGGAATTTTTTTTTGCCTTTCACATGTTTGCTTGCTAACTTATTATTAGTTAGCGCCTTTACTTAAGAGCTTAAGAGTGCACTACTGCATGCAAAAGCTACCAACTAGAAGTGCATGGAAAATTTTGATAAATTAAAACTGTAAAGGTCAAATAGAAAATACCATTGTGATCAGGTTTAACTATGCAGATACAGGTGAGCACATATGCTTCATAATCACCACTCATACACGTGACTTCAGCAAAATATAGATCGTTGTTGGGATCAGCTCCTTTAGTCTTCATGGTCAGATTGAAATGAGAATAAGACCTATAAATGCAGTCTTTCCCATCAAAACATGAATTGTGACCCACAATACCTTTTAGTTCATATGCACGATCCTAAAAATGTAAGAATTGTTAAGTGTCAGCGAGCGTAGCATGAATACAATGTCGTTTAAGCAATCTGCAACCGAGAGAGAGAGGGAGAGAGAGAGAGAGCAGACCCCCAGAAGATCATTGTCCTCGTTGTGCATGTCTAGTAAAGCCTTAAGCAATTCCCGTGTTGTGCAACGGGTCGTACAGGAAGCAAAAGCTTCTGCTGAGTGCTTCCTTGTGCCATCATGATACCAGTATAGAGTGTTCCGTACGGCCCTCTCCTCGTCAGAAAGGCCATCCATGCACCTATTGCAGATATGGAGTATTGTTAACGACAGCATATTTTATTAAATGGAAAGTGCAGAACATAAATATAATAGCCAGTGACAAAGGATTTGAGTTGATAAGTTTGCATTCCAGGTGCACAAGGACATATATGTAGTAATAAGTTTGCATGCAAGGTACACACGGACATATATAGGTAGTAAAGTTGAGTGACTTTACATCATTTCTCGCTGAACAACATGATGTGAATCAATAGCTTCCTGGGCTTTCTCTAAGGTCTTAAATGGCCCTCCACGGTCAGGATATGTATGGAAAAATCCCTCCTTGTCAACTCTGACAAAATATTTTATAAATAGACCAGTGGGCACCAACGAAGAAACAAATGAAGATGATATGAGAGCCATGCCAAGCTTCAATGCCAAGGGATCTGGCACCCCAGACCTGAAGTGGAACACAAAAAAGGTATGGTTTTGATTAGATCAGAAATAGGAAATAAGGTGGAACAGAAGTCTGCTACTTCATGCATGCATTGCAAAATTGGTCCACCCACTCCAAACCCAAAAAGTATGATTCGATTAGATCAGAAATATGAAATGAGGTGGAACAGAAGCAATATGCTACTTCATGCATGCATTGCAAAATTAGTTCGGCCGCTTCAAGCCCATTCCAAACCATCAAGCTTAGACCAAAATGAAACCCCAGTCGTAACAAACTTTTAGTGCTCAACTGACGATTTAAAACAGAGAGAGAGAGAGAGAGAGAGAGAGAGAGAGAGAGAGAGAGAGAGGTTCATACAATAGAGACTGCAGCAAAGAGGGAGAAACGCTAGTGATGCACGATTTGTCCACTGCTGTAGTGTCAAGCAACTCCTTCAACTTCAAGAGCCTGAAGTAAAAAAGGGGCAAACTGTCATGTAGAAAAATCAATATGGTTTCAACAGAGTAAAGAAAGAAGCAACGACAAGCTAGGAACATAGATCAAAATGATCTTTTCATCAAAATACCACGGCTGTGAACTGCTGTTGATGTGCTTGATCTGTCTGTTAGAAAACTGCCACCGGGCAAGAGAGTAAAGGAAGTTGGGCTAAGTGGTTCAAAATGGGCATTGGATTACTTTAAGTGGCAATCTTCTGTCAGAAGTTCATGGAGAAATATTGATATCAGAGTGACCTACACCACTCGAGACACACATGAACCCTAGCGCTAGCTATCAACATACCATCCCCACGCAAAAGTTCAAAGTGAAACAACTCACAATTTAAAGCGAGAGAGAGAAAGAGAGAGGTTCATACGATGTAGGCTGTGGCAGAGAGAAAGAAGATGCAGCAGTGATGGACGATTCCGACACTTGTTGATATTCCTTGGTGTATTGCGCTGGGGATGGTGCAGGGTTCGGAGTGGCCCCTTGTTGATCTTCCTCGGGGCGTTTGGAGCCAGATTCATCAACAGTCCTATATCCAATTATGTATGTTTGGTCAGGAGACAATACACATGATAAATTGATAACCAATGCATAAAAAAGTCGCATACGGCGGTGGAGGATCGCGGCTGAGGTCGGAGAGGAATTCCCTGATGACATCTTGGACGGGTCGTGTCGGCCCGCCATGGTCGGTGAAGAGAACCCCATCCTTATCTTTGTAGACAAGAATTTGTTCGCCGTTGGGAAGAGGATAGGGGAACCAAGAGTATCGCTGGTCGCGGCGGTCGCCGCGGTTGCGTTCGGGCGACACGCGAGGAGGGGAGTTGAGCTGTGGTTGGTAGTCGCGGCGGCGGCGTCCGGGCGGCATGGGAGGAGGCGGAGGAGGGGAGGAGCGCTGTGGTTTGTCGCGGCGGCGTCGAGGCGCCATGGCGGGGAATGTCCTAGGGCTTGGAGATTTCTTGGCCTTGGGAGGGGAAAGGTGCGTTGTTGGGTTTGTGCTTCTGGACTGGACTGAGTGACTGGAATTTTTGTAAACTCCTGGTGAAAATAGAGTAAAATAAGGTACCTAAACTCGGCAGCGGGCAGCCTAGCCTGCCTCCAACACCGTAAATACACATTCTACGGTCACTAAATACGACTGAGAGACGTATTGACGGTCACTAGTGAGTGTACAGTGATGTGTCTGCTGATGTGGCGTCTAATTGGCCCACCTGTTAGCCACTACCTTTTATAGAAGGACTATTCAGAATCATAAAAACCAAAACGGGCTAAAATGCAAAAGTTATATAAAGGGATAAGGTTGCCTCTAGTCAACGCCCTTGTCTCGTCCGGCGACGCTCGCCCAACCGCCGGCGTCCCCTCCATCGCACCCGACTCCGGCCACGTCCTGCACGCTGGCCGCAGTACACCATATCGGTGGTTGAAGCACGCCGGTGCAGGAGTTAGGGCTGGCGACACCAATAGTGTGCTCTCCCGCGTGAGCTCGTGAAACCCAAGCCCGGCCGCACATCTCCCCGCTGATCCGCGTCTTCCCTAGCTTCTCCTAGCATCTGCAGAGCTCCGTCACCGCCTCCTCTTCTTCTCTGTTGATGGCCGCATCCAGGCCCCAAATCGACAGAATCAAGGTCGGCTTCCCCACAGTCGGCCGAACTCCGCCGCGGACCGTGCCATCTTTTTTAACCATGTCGCGAGGAAGGCGATGGGAGACGGAGGTGCGACGCCGGGCAGTCGCCCGCCAGGAGGTGGACGAAGTGGAGGCGAGGCCCGTCGGAATAGCGGTATAGGTCCAAACAAAAATGGGATGCCTTTTTTGTTTTTCCGCGGAAAAAGACTCTCTTTGCCCTTTATTAGTGTTGTAAATAAAGGAAAAGCAAATATCGTGGGAAACAACACACTAGGAGAAAAAGAAAACTGGCTGAAATAATACGTATGGGTTACGACTTACGAGGACCTTCCTTCCTCATGATCCAACCCCATCGATATTCATCTTTTTTTTTTGAGATAAATCGATATTCATCTAAGAAATCGTAAGTTGGTGATAAAAAGAGTTTCTCCCGATTTTCCAATCTCATCTCAAATAAGTAAGCAGCGGAAAGGAAATTAATAAAATACTTTGTCCGTAGACATTCAAAACTATACTTGTCACTGAACGGAAAAAGATGTTGAAAACGAAAGCTAGATCGTATCGGAATAATAATGCAATTGAGGACGTACGGGGAAGGAGGCAGCGACGACATGTTCTGTTCCCAGCGGTTACGATCGACACCACCCGTCGGTCACGCGCGTCTATCACATCCGTCTATACATATATAGCGTGCGCGCAGACCGTGCAGTTGGACTTGAGAACGTTCTGATACTAGCGTGTAAAACTAGGAATCCGCCTTCAACGCAGCAGTACCATGTACTGTATGTATCCTAAACGGATTTAACTTCTTTTTCTCCTCACTAGTGGAGAAAAGGCCTTTGGACCCAAGCAAATGACCCACTGCTGAACCAAACCGGGTCCAATGCCCCCATTGGACCCGGTTCGTTTCTGCCCAGGACGACCCCACCGTGGCGCCTGTCTCGTAGCGGCCTTTGGACCCGGTTTGTAATACAAACCGGGACAAAAGGTCCACCCGCATGCGTAGCAGGCCGTGTCGGCTGGGGAACCCTTTAGTCCCGGTTTGTATGACAAACCGGGTCCAAAGGCCCCCCTCTGGCTATATAACCTTGCCCCTGCCCAAGTGTGAGCCACACTTAGCCATTTTTTCACTATCTTCACAAGAGGGTGTATTGCTCTCCTCTCTTCTTCACATGCACAAGAGGTGTTTGATGAAATGCTTAAGAGGATTTGCCACTTGAGTTTACACAAATCAAGCCACACTTAACTTGCTTTTTTCTTCTTCATCGAGGTTAACAACTTTATCCTTTTCATCTGCAATTGATAAAATGCATGTGTATATATACATCGTGATGTTCTGTAATGGTTTTGATCAGCTTAATTATATCATGCAGATGAATCGGCAATGGATGTACATTGATCGACGGTTTGACGAGTTCACTGCGGGCCTGGATAATTTTATGGCCGTGGCGGAGGCAAACAAACATGGTGGCTTCATGTATTGTCCATGTGTGGACTGCAAGAATACCGTAAATTACGCTCGCTCGAGTCTCATTCACAGCCACCTTCTGCGATCCGGTTTCATGCCCAGTTACTATTGTTGGACCAAGCACGGAGAAAGAGGGGTTATGATGGAAGACAATGACGAAGAGGAAGAGGATGATGACGGTTATCCCAATTTCCATGAATACGATGATACTGCAGAAGGCAATGAAGACAATGAAGTAGAAGATCAAGAGGCACCGAGATGAGCCTGCTTGATGATGATCTTGGCGGGCCATTGCCGATGCAAGGAGAGAATGTGAAACTGAAAAGGAAAGGTTGGCCTTCGACAAGATGATAGAAGATCACAACAAATTGTTATACCCAACTTGCGAAGATGGCCATAAAAAGCTAGGCCACACTGGAATTGTTGCAATGGAAGGCGAAGAAGCAGTGTCACCGACTCAGGATTTGGAAAGTTCTTGACAATAATTAAGAGGAAGCTTCCAAGGGGTAACGAATTGCCCGCCAAGATGCACGAAGCGAAGAAGATTGTCTGCCCTCTAGGATTAGATGTGCAAAAGATACATGCATGCATTAATGACTGCATCCTCTACCGCGATGAGTACGAGAATTTGGATGCATGTCCCGGTGTGACCTTTGCATTGCGGTATAAGATCGACGAGATGACCCCTGGTGATGTTGAGGGCGAGCGCCCCGGGAAGAGGGTTCCTGCCAAGGTTATGTGGTATGCTCCTATAATACCACGGCTGAAACGCTTGTTCGTAAATAAAGAGCATGCTAGGTTATTGCGATGGCACAAAGAAGACCGTAAGAAAGACGTGATGTTGAGGCACCTCTGCTGATGGCTCCCAATGGAGAAAAATCGATAGAGAGTTCCCAAACTTTGCACAGGATGCAAGGAACTTACGGTTTGGTCTCGATGGATGGCATGAATCCTTTTGGAGAGCAGAGCTGCAGCCATAGCACCTGGCCTGTGACTCTTTGTATATATAACCTTCCTCCTTGGTTGTGCATGAAGCGGAAGTTCATTATGATGCCAGTGCTCATACAAGGCCCGAAGCAACCCGGGAACGACATTGATGTGTACCTGAAGCCATTAGTCGAAGAACTTCTACAGCTGTGGTCCCTAGCAGTGTACGTGTGTGGGACGAGCACAAGCAGGAGGAATTTGACCTAAGAGCGATGCTTTTCGTAACCATCAATGACTGGCCTGCTCTTGGTAACATTTCGTGACAGTCAAACAAGGGATACAATGCATGCACACACTGTTTACATGAGCTCGAAGGTGATTATTTGGAAAAAGGTCGAAGGTCGTGTACCTGGGGCATCGTCGATTTCTTAGGCTTACCCATCCCGTAAGAAAGAAAGGCAAGCATTACAACGGTGAGGCTGATCACCGGAGGAAGCCTCCCCATCGTGATGGTGTTGATATATTTGGTATGGTCAAGGATCTAGATGTAATATTTGGAAAGGGTCTGGCGGACGGTCTGTTCCGAATGACGATGCCGGACACGCGCCCATGTGGAAGAAGAAATCTATATTTTGGGATCTACCCTATTGGGAAGTCTTAGAGGTCCGCTCTTCAATCGATGTGATGCACGTGACGAAGAATCTTTGCGTGAACCTGCTAGGCTTTACGGGTGTGTACGGAAGACAAAAGATACACCGAAGCACGGGAGGACCAAGCAACGTTGGAAAGACCCCAAAAAGCTGCATGAGAGAGTTAAAGGACGTCATTTATCCAGCTACGCTCTTACAAAAGCGAGAGAAGGAAATATTTTTGAATGTCTTAGCGGTATCAAGGTCCCGTCTGGCTTCTCCTCCAATATAAAGGGAATAATAAATATGGAGAAGAAAACATTCCAGAACTTGAAGTCTCATGACATCACGTGATAATGACACGGTTGCTTCCGATTGCATTGAGGGGCTTCTACCGGAAAATGTTGATCGCCCATTGTGAAGCTATGTGCATTCCTCAATGCAATTTCTCGAGAAGGTAATAAATCCAGAAATTCTCACCGAGGTTGCGTAATGATGTGGTCCAATGTCTCGTTAGTTTTGAGCTGGTGTTCCCACCATCCTTCTTCAATATTATGACACATCTCCTCGTTCACCTGGTCGATGAGATTTCCATTCTCGGTCTGTGTTTCTACACAATATGTTCCCCTTCGAGAGGTTCATGGGAGTCTTGAAGAAATATGTTCATAACCGTGCTAGGCCGAAGGAAGCATCTCCAAGGGCTATGGAACGAGAGGAGGTCATTGAATTCTGTGTTGACTTTATTCCTGACCTTAAGCCGATTGGTGTTCCGAATCGCGGCATGAAGGAGACTAAGTGGAAAAGGCACGCTAGGAAGGAAATCAATGATATGTAGGGACGGGATTTCTTTGACTCAAGCACACTACACAGTCCTACAAAGTTCCACCTTGGTGGCTCCGTAGATCGGTGACCACAAGAACTTTCTACGCTCCCAGAACCCGGGGCAGTCGAACGATTGGATTAGACGTGAACACATGTCAACTTTCGGCGGTTGGTTGCAAAAACATCTCCTGAATAACGAACATATTGAAGATCAGTTGTACTTGCTGGCCCAGACACCATCTTCGACTGTAGTGACTTTTCAAGGGTACGAGATAAATGGGAATACATTTTACACGATCGCCCAAGATAAAAAGAGCACCAACCAAAACAGTGGTGTCCGCTTTGATGCAATAATGAATGAAGGCCCAAATGACACATATTATGGTTACATAGAGGATATATGGGAACTTGAGTATGGACCTTCTTTTAAGGTCCCTTTGTTTAGGTGCAAATGGGTCAACAAAACAGGAGGCGGGGTTCAGGTAGACAAGTTGTATGGAATGACAACAGTGGATCTCAACAATCTTGGGTATAGAGACGAACCATTCGTCCTAGCCAAGGATGTGGCCCAGGTTTTCTATGTGAAGGATATGTCTACCAAACCAAGAAAAAGGAAACATAAGGAAACAAATACATCAAACGATGAGCCAAAGCGCCACATAGTTCTTTCTAGAAAAAGAAACATCGTGGGAGTGGAGGACAAGACAGACATGTCAGAAGATTATAATCAGTTTGATGAAATTCCACCCTTCAGAGTGAACATTGATCCAAGCATCAAGTTAAATGATGAAGATGCTCCATGGTTACGGCCGAAGAAGATTAATTAAATGATGAAGATGCTCCATCATCAAGTTAATTGAAGAATGTTCATGGCACAAATGAGTATCTCAACATGGCAATCAATTTCCCATTTATTTTTGTGTAATCATGTAACTGTATGTAAGATATTAAAAGTGGAGATGCGCCACGGGAGATTTCCCAACCCTTTCCCCAACACTGTTAGATGAGATGTAGTCGTTCAGGGGCTTGGCAAGGCGTATCGATGCTCCTTTTATAGGCACGGCACCTCTTCTACTTTGTCTTGTTCCTTCGACAGGCGTCGTGCGCTACATGCTTTATCTCATCGAGCAAAGCGCCCACCCATGCGTTCTTATCCTGCCGACATCGTTAGTCCCGTTTGTACCCACCAGCCGGGACTACAGGTTACCCACCCGCCCTGATCCCACCGACCGCCATGTTAGACGACACAATCAACGATCTTTAGTCCCGGTTGTACCCACCAGCCGGGACTAAAGGTTACCCACACGTCCTTATCCCACCGACAGTTTTTGGCGCCACTGCGTTCCCGCCTATTTTTCTTCCCGCGCTTTCCACTGCTTCCCGCCTCCGTCCTCCCGCCATTTTTTCACTATATATATGTTGGCTTGGCCTCCATTTACATATCACATCTAGACTCATATCCGCAAACCTCATCACCAGGTCACATGGCTTCCATCGTATCTCTAACCCTCCGGGAGGCGGAGGCGCTTTGCGCGTCGAACTACCCCTGCCCGCCGGGCTACCGCGTCCCTACCGGCTGGTTGCTGAGCGTCGGAGGGGTACCGGTCCCTCCTGTCCCTCTAGGTGTGGCGCGCGAGATGGCCATCACGAACCACTACTACTTCGAGCTCACGCCGCAGCAGCGGAGGAATCCCCGATGGCATCCCGACTACAGCCCGACTTGGGAGAGCTTCTTCATCAATCGGCGTGAGAGGGCGCTCGCCAGGCACGAGGAGGGCGGCCCGCCTCCTTCGAACTTCAACGAGGCCGGCCGTCGGCTGTGGTGGCGCGACCGAACTCTCCAGGGCGTCATGGCCCACCGTGGCCCCCGCCTGCGCTACCCTCAGTCCCAGCCCACGCGTGCTCTCCCGCCGAGGTTTGACTACCGCGACCCCGATGCCAGCGACGATGATGACGGCGACTACGACGACTACAGTGGCGAGTACTATAGGGCTAGGCACGAGTATGACTGAATGACTCGAACAGTCGAATCTGGCCATGTATCTTAATTAATTTTCAGTTGAGCTAGGCACGAGTACTATAGGGCTAGGCACGAGTACTATCTGGCCATGTATCTTAATTAATTTTCAGTTGAGTTCTGTACTTTAATTCCACATGTAATCTGGCGGGAAAGTTTTCTCATCATCAGCGTCTGCCACAACGACTTTATTGAAAATACAATAAAATAGATAAACAACTAGTCTAGTCGATCTACTCGTCGTCGGAGGTTGTCTCGGTCCAAATGTCGTCCCACCGAGGGTCGTTGTCGGCCCAAGTTGTATTCGGGTTATCGAGCTCGAACACGGCGACGGCCCGACGATGGCGCCTGTTGGACCTGCGTTGTGCCCGGAGGTCAGCGAAGAACGCGGCGGTGTTGTCGACGTCGTTGGGGAACTGCGCCCTCCACTGGCGCATCAACTCCTCGTCGTGCTCGGCGATTGCGATCCGGCGCTGCACCTGGCGGTGGCGGCGACGGTCCTCGTCGTCGGCGCGAGGAACTCCGCCTCCTCTAGCGATTCGACGTCTGGGAAGTTCATGTCGCACCGTGGCCGCCGAAATCGCCATGCGGCCGCGTCGTAAGCGCGCGCCGCCAGCTCCGGGGTGTTGTACGTGCCGAGGGTGAGCCGGAAGCCACCGGCACGCATCTCGGCGTAGAACCTACCGTTCGGCCGCGCTCGGACGCCACGAAACCGGACGAACGCGACGGCGCGGCGGCATCCCGGCGACGAATGAACGGAGGCGACGGCGACGTGTGGTTCCGCGCGCACGCGGCGCTTTATAGCACAAACGACGCGGCAAGTTTGGCGACAGTGGCGCGGGAAGCGGCGGGCGTGGCACGTGGAAGCGGCGGCGACAGTGGCACGGGGAAGCGGCGGGCGTGGCACGTGGAAGCGGGATCTGCACGTCGCACGGCGGTGGCGGCGGGCGAGGCACGTGGAAGCGGCGGCGACACGTGGCACGGGAAGGGACACGTGTGGCGGTGGCGGTGGTGGGCAGTACACGGCGGTGGCCCGTACATGGCGGTGACGGTGCTGGCCAAGCGGTGGCGGTGGCGGTGGTGGGCAGTACACGGCAGCGGTGCCGACGGGGTGGCCGTGATACTCAGTGAGTGGCGGTGGTGGGCGGCGGTGGCGGTGGCGACAGTGGCCAATACACGGCGGTGACGGTGGTGGCCAAAGGCGGTGGCGGTGCGGTGGCTTTTTTTCATTTGAAATAAGGCGGGAATGAAATTTTTAAAAAATTGGCCTTTGGACCCGGTTTGTATTAAAAACCGGGTCTAAAGGCCTTTTTTTGCGCCGCAGCAAAAACGCAGAAAAAGGCCTTTAGTCCCGGTTTGTTTTACAAACCGGGTCCAAAGTCTTTGGACCCGGTTTGTAAAACGCACCGGTCCAAAGGGGAGTATAAAGAAAGGACTTCGTCTCCCGGCGATCAATCCCGCGGAGACGAAGCGTGCCCACGCCGCCAGGCTGCCCAATCGCCGCGCCCACGCGCTGCGCCGCCGCCGCGCGCCATCGCCGCCGCCCTCGCGCGCCCGCCTCCGCCGCGCCCGCCTCGCCGCCGCGCGCATCGCCGCGCCGCCCTCCCGCCGTGCCCGCCTCGCCTCGCCGCGCACGTCGGCGCCGCCTCCGCCACTCCTCCCTCGCGTCCGCCGCCACGCGCCCGCCTCGCCGCGCCCGCCTCGCCGCGCCCGCCTCCGCCTCTCCTCGCCGTCCGCCGCCATCGCCGCCGCCGACCCCGCCGGCCGCCACCGCTCCTCTCCCTCCGCCGGTAAGCCTCCTATCCGGCTTCTTTTTTTTTTCATTTGTTAGATTATAGTGTAGTTAGTTTTACCCCGCAAAAAAAAAAAATAGTGTAGTTAGTTTTAGTGAAAATTTAGTTAAAATTAGTGTGTTAGTAAAATTAGTTAGTGTGTTAGTACGTAAAATTAGTGTGTTAAAATTATTAGTTAATGTGTTAGTGTGTTAGTAAAATTAGTTAGTGTGTTAGAAAAATTAGTGTTAGTAAAATTAGTTAGAGAAAAGTTAGAAAATTAGTTAGTTAGTGTTAGTAAAATTAGTTAGAAAAAAGTTAGTAAAATTAGTTAGGAAAAAGTTAGAAAAGTTAGAAAATAGATTCATTTGTGTCGGCGCCGCTTAGCGCGCCGACGGCTTAGACCGTTGCGGTGCAGAGTCCGTAGCGTTGACGCCGCGACATAGACTTAGGTTCGCGAAATTGAGATAGTGCTATAGAGGAGGAGCGCCGAGTCCGTGGCGGTAACGTCGCGCCCTGCCGACGCCCCAAAACAGGGTCGTGGAACGCGGCGTTAGTACAAAAGTAGTGAAGTTTTTTATTTAGCACAATATCATGTTTTTTATTTATATTAGTATACATATATGATTTGTTTTCGTAGCTACGATGCCGCGACAGCGACAGCCGGCGGGCCGTGGTCTGACTCTCACCGAGGAGATGGAGCAGATGGGGGAGGTCCGGGACTGGGCTCCGCCGGGGTGGCACTGGGAGGTCTTAGCTTCCGGGTCGCGCACCTTGGTGCGGAATCCGGGTCCCGTTGTCGACCCGGATATTCTTTGGTGGAGGTCTTATGGGCCACGGTCGTTTCGAGAGGAGCCGGCCGCCGGAGGAGGTAGCTCAGCGCATTGAAGCGGAGGACCAGCACGTTCGCCGTTACATGTACGCGTTAGACAACATGTATAGGACCGGATGGAGCGTTATGCGGGGATCTCATGTTAGCTATGCTCCCGTTGTTGTTCCGTGGCTTTGGGGGCACACCCAGCGCGGCTCAGGACCCGGTCGGCGCCCTCTAGGACCCGGTCTGCGCGGTTGAGTGGTTGTAGTAGTGATTGATATGTATTAGGGTTAAATAAACATGAACCCGATCTATGTATGCATGTAATCATGCAGTATCTGCTTTCAGCACTATATTATCGATCCTTAGTTAAGAACTACACATATGTAACTCCATTTTCAGTTTTACGCATTATCCTTAATTTGATCATATGATGGTTCCTATGTATAGCTTGCAGGTCGTTGTAGAAAGCATGAGAGAGATGAAATTCAAGAAAATTTCATGGAGGAACTCATAGCAAACGGTACTCTGGATGATCGCGACGACGACGTTATTCCAGATGATGGCGGTGACGATGTCACCGCAACTTATTTGAATGACTCCGGTGAGGGAGCGGAGGATATTGAGGAAGAAGATCCTAGTGGCGCCGGTGAGGAACAAGATCATCGTAATGGCTCCCGAACTGTAGTTATCACCGAGGTATATAAATTAATTAAGCCGCTGTTGATCGACTAGATGCATTAACTAATGAAATTGTACTGACTATGAACTATTTCTTTTTTAGCCCTCCGGATCGAGCACTTCTTACGTAAAGTCGAGGAAGCGAGGCCCGGCCAAAGTTGGATGACGGTGTTAGGCACGACATCACCCACATCGACAAGGATGGTAAACCGATTGCTCCAGAGAAAGGTGCAAAGGCATTTATAGCTCAATGTGGAGTGCTTGTTAGGGACCACGTCCCGATCACCGTTCGAGAATGGCACAAGCCGAAGGGACTAGTGCTGTCTGCAGAGGAAGAAGCTCAAGGTCTTTATATCGATGATGTAGCCAAAAACAGCATTATGAACAAGCTCATGGCACATTTCAACATAGTACCCGAAGAGGGGGGTGACGCTGAGAAGGCCAAGATGGAGCAGGCCCTCCGCGAGTTTGGCAAGAAGAAGATGGCCGAACTATTCAAGAGCCACAAGAAAAGATTGCGCCGCCTTATCAAGTTAAAGAAGACTCCTGGACGGTGAGAAGGTAAAAAGTCACCGGGACGAATTCGTGAAGTACCGCACGGAGTCGAAGAATTTTTGAGAAGGTCGGAAATAAATAAGGCAAATGCTGCGTTGAAGCTATATCACCAAATTCTGGGTCCAGGTGGATACGGGGCTAACCGTCCTAAGTGGGAGGCAGCTGAGGCGGAACCGACCGATAAAGGGATCAGATTAGGGACACACGGTTGGATCGAACGGTGCAAGGAGTGGTTCTACGGGATTGGGGGAACGTTGGATCCGAGAAACGAGGAAGTGCATCTAGAATAAAGCTCATCTGAACGTGCGCATTGATGCCATGGATAATGCACATAGGGAGGTGGAGGCGGGGTTGTTCCAGCCCGAAAGAGTGAACGATGAGCTGACACGCGCCCTTGGGAACAAAGAACACGGCGGACGAACACGAGGCACGGCAGGCTCCGTTCCGTGGAAGTATGGCTTTCTGCGGAAAGGAAGAGATTTCACGATAAAAGCCATGAGAGGAGGAAGGCAAGGGAAACAGACCGCCTGGCTAACTTAGAGGAGGGTATGAGCACCATGCAAGCCCAATTAACCATGGTAACACAAGTACTTACATCTCGGATGGCTCGGGGGCAGGCTGTAGATCCCTGCACTGCTCAATGCCATCGCCCCGTGCAATCTCAACCACACCGGAAAAGCAGCGTGGCTTCCTCTCAGCAGGTGGATAATGATGATGATGATGACCAGGTGGTCGAGCCTCCTCGCTACCCCCCCGTGGATGATCTCACTGAGAGCCGTCCTTGTGAGCTGCATGTTAAAGTTTTCAACCTATCCTTCAAGGCGGCGGTCGGCATCCTCTTACCTACAAGGTCTTACCATTGCCGTCCGGTCCAAGACGACTTTGCTGTTGTGATGGTGGATGAAGTGTTGAGAGAGTATGAGGGGTTGGTGCTTGAGCACCCTGCAGGTGAAGATGGGGAAATCAAAGAACCTGGAGAAGCCCGTAGAACCACCGTGCAATGGCGGAAGGAGAAAATTGTGTTTCCATGTGAGAAGCCAACAAGCAGGCCACCTCCGCCTCCTCCGCCACCTCAGTCTCCTCCGCGTGATGATTCTCCTCTGCGCGATGATGATTCCCCTATCCATGACCAGTCTCCTCCGCGTGAAAATACTCCGCCGCCTCCTCCTCCTCGTCAGGAGACTCCGCCGCTTCCACCTAAGCAAAGAGGAAGCGGTCCGCGGCACCTCCTACAGCTCCGAAGAGATCATCAACTCCAATGAGGGAACAGACTCCAGAGTTGTTGCCACATGAGCAGACTGAAGAGCAAAAGGCATTTCTTGCAACTGCGCCGAAGAAGATGTTTATTCCACCGCAGACAGTGAAGCACTTTGCCGAGACGAGAATGAAGAGACCTGAGCTGAGAGCTGATTATGACCGCTCTCTTGGACAGTCCTCTAAAGCGATGAAAGAAGCAAAAAAAGTCGCCCAGCTTGGACAGCGGGACATTCAGGCCGCACCCCACTTCATCGTGGAGCCATATCATGATCCAGAGACGGCATCGATGATCGAACGGGCGGCTAGAGCTCGTGGAGCATCGGTTGAGTACGAAGATTACTATCCAACGGCTCAAGTGGTAAACAAGTATAGATACGGATCTGATCTCGTCAAACCTGGCGAGCTCGCGCGTCTAGGGACTCAGATGCGAAGGTTGCATGACTGGTACCTGAAAGCCTGTCGAAGAGGTGATCGCTACCTCACGGTGTATCTTAGAGATGAGCATTACTTCCGGGGGGAAGACGAGATAAACATTGACGTAGAAGAACTGTTTCAGTTATTCAATCAAGACGCCCTCGACAAAGCTGTCATCAGTTGCTACTGCCTGTAAGTGATTTATTTGTGTAATTAAGTTTGTAGCTCATTCATTTGCACTAACAATTATCCTCATTATATTCTTTGTGTACGCTATACATTTAATTATGCAGAATGAAGAAGCTGGAATACAAAAGAGGCAAGCTCCTACCGCTGGGGTCATAGACCCAAACACAGTTCATGAAGTTACGGTTTCAGACTTCGCCAAGGACACAGAGGACAACATCGTAATGTTTTTAGAGAAGCAAGCAGACAAAGAGGATATATTCTTTCCCTACAACTTCAAGTGAGTGTTATATATAACATACATTATGCTTGTGCACCTTCCACTTTATTCTCGTAATCATTGAGCTATGCTTGTGCAGTTTCCATTTTATTCTCCTAATCATTGATCTTCACCTTGGAGTCGTAAACGTCATGGACTCGAAACGTAAAGAATATGCGGAATGGGCGGACATGGCTGCCATCCTCCAGAGGTAGTTTCAATCAATTTCGTATTGGCATCTTCATCTGCTCTAATTCGAAGATATCATCAACTAATCAATTACTCATTTACTCATTATTTTTTGCCGGGCAGGGCTTGGAAACGGTTCATCAATACTGTTCCGGGTGAATGGAAACCGGAGCTTACATTTAGAGATTACCCTGTAAGTAGTACTATATATATAGCTATGTCCGTGAAACTTTATATATGATATTTACTTTCAATACGATGCTTGATTATTAGTTTGATCGAACTATTTTTTCGTAAAGTGTATGAGGCAGGAAAAAGGGAATAACTTATGTGGATACTACGTCTGCACCTTCATGCGTGACATGTCCTGTCCCAAGGGTGGGGATCCCCAAATACACCACACTCGTGTACGATAACAAATTTTCACAATTAATCTTAATTAGTACCATCTATTGTATTGAGTTCCATTCATATATTGATCTCCTTTTTTAAATATAGATGACACGCCTGCGGGACACTCTCATAACAGCGGATCAAATAAAAGCAATTCAAGAGGAAATCGCGGGATTCTTTATTACCGAGGTCCTTACCCCAGGTGGAGAGCACTATCGGAAGATCGTGACGTCGGACGATATTCGTTCAGGAAAAGTTGTATTGTAAATATGCATGCATTACGTGTACTGTGTTGACTATGTCGTGTACTGTTGACGATGTCTATATATATTCATGACGATTTTTTGTGGTTTCTTGAATGATATATATATGCATTGCTGAAACTCTGCCGCGGCAAGGGAAACAGACTGTTTCTCTGCCGCGGCAGAGAAACACTGGTACAGCCGAAATCTGTGCCGCGGCAGAGAAATAGCAATTCTCTGCCGCGGCAGAGGAACATAGGCCCGGTTCGTACCACGAACCGGGACCAAAGCCCTTCCAGCGCGAGCTCCCTGGTCGCACCACGTGTTGAGCCCTTTAGGCCCGGTTTATCTTTGAACCGGGACTAAAGGGTACCCCCTTTAGTCCCGCCTTGTTGGTCCCGGTTCAGGAACCGGGTCTAAAGGCCCAAATGGACCGGGCCTATTGCCCCGTTTTCCACTAGTGCCTGCATTATTACTGAGATGTGATCTTACCTTCGTCGGCGCTACCAGCCTTCTGGGGATTCTCTGTACTTGTCTGTGTTGCGTCAGGAGTATGATCTTCAGCAGGATGACTTTACTGTTGATGAGTTCTACACCCAGTCATCCAGAGTGCGGCGATCTAGCGCCAGCTTGACTCCCTTCGCAGTAGTGTCTTTGGTACTTGCCACCAGTGTTGCCGGACAGTCATTCAAATATGGACTTTCAGAGGATCCATGAGTTCCTGTCTAGACTTCGTCTAGAGTTTGAGCCCCGTCGTGCTCAGTTGTTTGCTCGAGATCGTGTTGCTATCTCAGAGGTGTTGACTGAGCTTCGTGCTGAGGAGACTCGTCTGCATGGTGCTTGACTGCTTGGGACACCCTCTGTTCTTGCTGCTCGAGTTGCCACTACACCTGCACCGCCGCTTCTCCTCACACCACCGCCTACTGCTTCTGGAGGAGCCCGCCCTCCTCGCGGTGGGGGTCGCTCTCGTCCTCCTCGGTTCTCCACTCACTGTTGGCGGCCTGGTCATCTTGAGTCTGACTGCTATCAGAAGCAGCGGGGTGTGCCTCCTCGTGCTCCACCTTCAGCGTCTGTCACCACCGGCTTCACTGAGCAGTATATCGCGAGGCTTTAGCATCTCCTTGTCTCCTCTGGCTCTGCTTCGACGAGTACTGCTGCCTCTGCGGCCGGTTCCTCTACATAGTCAGGTACATCTTCGTGGGTTCTGGATTCTAGAGCTTCTTTTCACATGTCTCCTGATTCTTCCTCTCTTTCTTCGCTTCGCCCTCTTCCTCTACCTGTCCGTGTTCTCATTGCCGATGGTACTTCTCTTCCTGTTGCTGGTCGTGGCACTCTTTCTACTCCCTCCTTTCCCGTTCCTGATGTTTCTCATGTTCCCCATCTTACCATGGACTTGTTTTCCGCTGCTCAACTTGCTAATTCTGGTTGTCGGGTCATTCTTGATGTTGATTCTTGTTCTGTTCAGGACACTCACACCCGGGCTCTGGTTGGGGCTGGCCCTCGGTGCCGTGACTCCCAGGGACTTTGGGAGCTTGACTGGCTTCATGTTCCTTCTTCTACCACCTCACCGACCACACCACGTGTGCTTGCTGCTTCCACTCCCGCCTCCTTTCAGCAGTGACATCATCGTCTTGGTCATCTTTGTGGCTCTCGCTTGTCGTCTTTACTTCGTCGAGGTCTTCTGGGGCCCGTCTCAGGAGATGTCTCGCTTCAGGGTTGTCAGGGCTGTAGGCTTGGTAAAGAGAATCAGTTACCTTATCCTACTAGTGAGTCTGTATCTCAGCGTCCGTTTGATTTAGTCCATTCTAATGTATGGGGTCCGCCTCCCTTTGCTTCCAAGGGGGGCCATCGCTACTATGTTATTTTTATCGATGACTTCTCTCGCCACACTTGGATATATTTTATGACTTCTCGCAGCGAGGTTCTCTCGATATATAAGAGTTTTGTTGTCATGGTTCATACTCAGTTTCCACGCCTATACGTGTCTTTCGGGCTGATTCTGCTGGTGAGTATATCTCCCAGCTGTTGCGTGGTTTTCTGGCTGAGCAGGGTACTCTTGCCCAGTTCTCATGCCCTGGCGCCCATGCCCAAAATGGCGTGGCTGAGCGCAAGCATCGTCACCTGCTTGAGACGGCTCATGCGATGATGATCGCTGCCTCTCATCCTCCTCACTTCTGGGCTAAGGCTGTGTCTATTTCCACCTATCTCATCAACCTTCGGCCTTCCACAGCCTTGCAGGGTGGTATTCGTCTTGAGCGTCTTACTGGTCACACTCCTGATTACTCGACCCTTCGTCTTTTTGGTTGCGTTTGCTATGTTCTTCTTGCTCCACGCGAACGCACCAAGCTGACTGATCAACCTGTGTCTTCCTTGGCTACAACCCTGAGCACAAGGGATACAAGTGTTGGGATCCTATTGGTCGTCGGATGCGCATATCTCAGGATGTCACTTTTGATGAGTCTTGTTCCTTCTATCCTCATCCCTCCTCCTCTTCCTCCTCGGTGGATGATATCTCTTTTCTCATGTTTCCTGACTCACTGTAACATCCCAAATTTTAAATAAAGGAAGAAGAAGAATTTCAAAGTCCAAAATTTAGAACCAACAAAAAAAATTATTTGCATATAGTGCTATGCATAGGACTTGTGCATTCTTGTGTGATATGCCATGATGAGTGCTTATGTGTTTATGTACTAAACCCTAAAACCCTAAATTGATCAAGAGAAGATCACAAATCAAATCAAACAAAAAGAAAATAAATCAAATAAGAAAAACCCTAAAACCCTCACATATGGTTTAGGCCATTTTTTAAAATCTTTACCTTAGACCAATTTGACTTTCACAATTAGTTTTATTATGTTACTAAACACTTATTACAACTTTTGGAATCAAAGAAATTCAAATCAAATCAAGTTTGAACTCAAAATATGATCACATGTAATAATGGTCATTTCTGCCATTTACAATCTGATCACTACTTTGAGCCCCTGGATTTCAAGATTTTCAAACCAAACAAATACAATTCTTTGCACCTCATCCAAGTACACATCAAGGTGAAAAACTTTTGTAAAGACCACCATATCAAATTCATCTTGGATCAAAAACTATGCTCATGCAAAGTTGAGACTTTTTAACAAATGCAACAATCTCACAGTTTGCCAAATTTGCATTTCTTTTATTTTTGCAATGCCACCACCACCTTTGAGTGTCTCTGGTCATTTGCAACCAAACCAAACCACCCATTTTCAAATTTTGGAACTACTTTGCCTAGACCAAATTTGGCACAAATTTGAATTTGCAAATATGATCAAATCTCAAACACTATTTGGAATAGTGTTGGCCTAACCCTAACTCCACCACTTGCTTCCTACTGGTTCCCTGGTCCCCTCTCTCTCTCTCACACCAGCATAGAAACCCTAGGAGAGGAGCTATGCATGGCATGGACATGGCCATGCCGGCCATGTTCCACATGGCAAGCCCCTCCCCTCTCCTTCCCTCACCAGCCACGGCCACCGTGCCATTTTGCGCCACCTCGCACCCCTGCATCAGCCTACACCAGCCACTGTCGAGGAGGAGCACGACAGGAGCCAGACCAGCTCGCGCCCATGGCGGCCAGGACATGCCGACGCCGTCGCGCGTGCACGCCGCAGACGCCCACTGGCCACCTGTCGCCTGGCCACCTCGCGCATCGCCTGGACCCCCTTTGAGCACGTTGAGCATCGCCGCGCCACCACGAATCTGTCAGACAACCTCGCGACCGCGACCCGTGCCCGCCGCCGCCGGAGACGAGGACGAAACCCCGCCTCGGGCGCGCCAGACGTCGCAGCGCCCCGACCAAGTTAGGCACCGCCTGAGCTAGCTAGCGCTGCCTATCGGACCGCCATGATGTGCAGAACAGTGCGCCTCCCTCGCCTAGCCCAGTAGCTCGCCGGAGAAGCCGCGCCCATGTCGAGTTCGCCGCAGCACCCACGGCCACTCCCTCGCCTATAAAAGGAGACTCCCATTCGTCGATCTAAGCACACCAGCACACTCACCTCTTCTCCCTCGACCGCCTGAGCCACTCCACTGCCTCGATTAGCCATCGCCGCCGCTCAATTTCTACCTCACTGCCGCACGCCGCCGCGGAAGCTCGCCGCCGATTGGAGCCGCCCCAGGACGCGTCACTGCTACCAGGCGCTTCACCGTCGTCCACCACTTCGTCGAGCACACTGCCCACCGCCGCTAGAGCCACGGTGAGCTCTCCGACCCCCTAGCGCCGTCGCGCCAGTGATAGCTTCTCGCCGGCGACGACGATGAACCCTGGCCGTTAGATCGCCATCTAATCCAATGCTCCACGTCCCCCGTACTGTTTCGGTGTTAAACAGTCGCTGACGGGTGGAGCCCACCGTCAGATAGCCCACGCGTGCGTGGACGCGTGGTGGGCTGGACTCTGTCCGTTTAAATGATTTGGGCCCGTTAGTTTTCCCGCCGGCCCGTTTCCAATTTCAAATATGAAAATTGTTTAAATCAAATTCAATACTGGCCCTGTGTTCAAAATTCAATAGATTCAAATTTGGTTAACAAAATTTTATGAATTTTATATTGTTGGAAAGCTAAGAAAAAGATCTACAAAACTACACTGGCCTCACTGTGAGATTCATTGTAGAAATAATGTGACAAAAAGAACAAGTCAGGGACTTTTGCACATTCAAATAATTATTAAAAAGCAACCAAAAATGATATTAAGTTGTTTTCAACTCTCATAGCTCACATTTCACTTACACTAATTGTTTCTGCAAAAATATGGTGTGGTTACTTTAAGTGATCATGGCCTAGTTTAAATAAAAGACTATATGGCTAGTTTAGTCAAGTGATATTGTCCAAAACTATTATGTAAATCATATGAAGTGTTTTGCTTCATTTAAATCTTGTCACAAGTACTTTCATCTTCTGCAACAACGAGACCTAATCTCGTAGGCTTTGGAAATCTTCAAGGGTTAGTCTCGTGATTCCCTCGTTGCTACCGTCTTCTAGATTAGGTCTTGGCTTGTGTTTCGTTCTTGCGGTAGGAATTTTTTTGTTTTCTATGCTACGAATCCCATCAAATACTTGGTGATATTAAATCATAATTAGTATGGTTAAATGGTATGAGGTATTCTGCCTCATTTAAATTATTTTCCCAAATGATGAGAATGAATGGTTGACTTAGGTCAACATGATTTCATGCATGATTGTTTGAGGAAATTAAATCTTAAGAAGATTCAATGAGAGGAAATTATTTCCTCCAAGAACTAAATGAAACTATCATTTACATATGTAACGAGAGGAAATTATTTTTCTTAAAGAAAGAAAACCAAATGCAACTAATAAGTTATGTGTGTCATAATGATAGAATAGTTTGTGTGGAGCCATGGTGTGCTTTGTGTAGCTTTTGAACCTTGTTGGGTGATCGTATCTCGTATTCGTTTTTAGACGCTAGTACTGGAGAATACCAAGAAGAGGAAGGCTTCTACCAGGAAGAGGAGGAAGAGAACTTTGATCACTACCCCACTCAAGGCAAGCTAATATTCTTGCAAGTGCAAAGCCCTTTGGGGCAAGGCACCATTAGTCTTACCTTACTTACAATAATCCCATCCCAAGTTTTTACCTTACAAGTTTTTACTTGATTTATGAAGAAGTTACTTTTATAGTTAACTTTGGTCTAAGTTTAGAATGGTACTAGAGTAGTAAAGTTAGCCTCATAGATGGCCAAGCAAGATATCACCCCTCATGATTAGTGCTAGTGCTAACAACTAAAATTGACTACTCTAGATGGGAACATGTGATTTGAAATGAATTTGAAAACTTTGGAATGATGAGTCATTCTATTGGAAAAACTTTGAAGGTGAATATGACCTGAATGAGATGGTGAATTTTGACTAAAACTGATATTGGTTTGGATGCGATACCTTTCCAATTTTTGAGTACCCCCACAATACCTGATTATGGGTAGGGCTTAACTGGAAATTTATACATCTTAGTATGGGTTCCCTCTAAACAAGCATCATAGGGGTTATGTCGAGGCTGCCTCCGTTGTATGAGAAATGATGTGAAATGAGGTGAATTGTACGGCCAAGCCCTGTGTAGTTCCCAGGTTGACAGTTGGTCTTCACTGGGAGGCCAAGCTCATGGGGAGAGGTGCCTATACTAGGGTTTGTAAGTGAAAAGTTATGGTTGATGATCCGCGTACTGAGTTACGATGATTCGGGGTTATCCCGACGGATGAAATCAAATGTTGTGGCACAAGTGTGCAACCTCTGCAAAGTGTAAACCTATTCGAATAGCCGTGTCCACGGTTACGAACGGTTGGAAAGGCCATACAGTTTCCGGTGTCAGATATTTCTTGGAAATGTTGATGAAGTGAATGGTGAATTGAACTGAATTGTTTGAATCACAACTGAGTTGTGGGAATGACACTAATGTTCCCACTTGAGTTAGTTAGCACATGAAAGAATCTTTATCAAATACTTCTGAACTAAAATTGGCTTTATGCAAAAGAAACTAGAGCTTAGCACCCCTTACTAGAATTGATAGCACTTACACTAGTATTAGTTTGCGAGTACTTAAAGTACTCACGGCTGTGTCCCTGGCTATTCAAATGGCCAGAGTATGAAGATGAACAGAACTACCAAGGTGATGACCAGCAGGACGCCTACGACAACTAGGAGTCTTCCGACGTCAAGCGTTGGCTTGTGTACTAGAGAGTCCCCTTTTATTTACGCTTCCGCTATGAACTTTGTGTTCGTTGATCAATAGATCAACTATTTGTGTAATATGGATCATGTGATCTGAATTTGTAAGACAAGTATGGTATGTAATGAATGATGACTTATGATATTCGACTGTTATGTCTCGCAACAACAATATTCCTGGGATTGCGATGAATGGCATAATAGGCATCTGGACTTAAAAATCCGGGTGTTGACAAGTTGGTATCAGAGCCATTGTTTGACCTTAGAAGACCCTAGTTAGAATGGACGTTCAGAAAAACTTAACTTTGAAATCAAATGAAGAGAATATTTATGAAAATTTATTCACACTCTTGTCTTTGAGATCTTTTCAAATTGATGAATCATGCTCTTCCTTATGAATCTACCTAAAATTTTGACACACTTGTTGCACTTCTCTAACTTACTTATCCATTTCGCTTTCAGATGGAGCCGAATGAACCCATCAACACCAAGTTCTACCAGCTTGGGAATGGAGGAAGCTTGATCTTCGAGCATGACCTCAACGCCCTCTCGGACTTTCTTGGACGCCCTCACCCCGAGTTCCACGGAATCGAGGTGAACGACCAGGCCGGAGGAGAGTTGCAGTGGATCATCACCGCTGACTTGAGGGGCAAGATGGAGCCTCCCACCTCGGAGAGGATCCTCTTCTCCTTCCGAGAAAGCAACTGGCTCGACGGACTCGCGCGTGCTCTTCAGGAAGCACTCGCCCGTCTATGCGGACAGAACGTGGTGCGCATACTCGCGTCCCGCTTCGCGCATCTCATGAGGCGTGATTCTATGGGAGTGCCCATGGAGCTGCAGCCCCACCCCGAGCTGAGGCACCATGCTGAGTACCTCGACTTCATGTTGTACCAGACTCAGAAGGATCTGGACGCCTCCCGCGCGTACGCCAACCAGACCCACGCTCACATCACCGAGCAGGGTGAGGCAATCAAGCTGCTTGCCCGCGATCGCAAGACACTCCGCCAGCAGCGTGCCAAGAAGGACGCTACCATTGTGCGCCTTCGCGCTAAGATAGCATCTTTGGAGGCCACTGTCAAGGCCCGGGAAGACCAGCCGAGAGAGATGGAGGAAGATGATGGAGGTGAAGACCTTCAGGGAGGAGGAGCCTTCCTGAGTGACGACGATGACTTTGAGGAGGACGAGTTCACCGAGGAGGAGGACTACGAGTTCCTGGAGGCCGGAGCCGATGACTTCGTCCCGATCGATGTTGATGATGAGGAGTAGTTGCACTTGATCACTTATGTAGGTGTGAGTTGTATCCCGTCCGTTGTATCGTAGCATGAGAGAATGGTTCTTAAAACCATGGGAAGTGTTAGTTTGTAATGTGTGATGTTGAATGAATGAATGAATGTTTGTGTTTGTCATCAAAAGAATTCAAGTTTTAAAACTTATGAACTTACTCAAAATAAGCCATAGAAAGTTCCCTCTTATCTCATGATCTTCTCTATGTTCAGATGGCCCCTCCCAATCGCAACAACAACGATGCCATGATGCAACTGCTGCAGACTTGGATGTCAGATCGAGAGACTGACAGAGCTGAACGCCAAGCCAACATAGCTGCACTGCAAAACCTTGCCAACCAAGGCCATGGAAATCATGACCACCCCGGATCAAAGCTCAAGAACTTCCAGAACACCAACCCTCCGGTGTTTAGCAAGACCGAAGAACCCCTCGACACCGACGACTGGCTCCAGACTATGGAGAACAACTTGGAAGTAGCAGGAGTGGAAGCCGCTGAGAAGGTCTTGTTTGCAACCCATTACCTTGCCGGACCAGCCCGAGCCTGGTGGACCAGCACCCGTGCCATGAACGCAGGTCAAGTCATGACTTGGGCAGACTTCAAGTTCAGCAAGTACCATGTGCCCCCGGGTCTAATCAAGAAGATGAGGGATGAGTTCCACGAACTCAAGCAAGGACGGATGACGGTGGTAGAATACCGTGACAGGTTCCTTACCCTGTCAATGTACGCCCCCGACGAGACCGACACCACCGAGAAGAGGCAGGAGAGATTCCTGAACGGACTGCATGATGAGATGCAGACTGTCCTAGTCAACATCCCCTTCGCCGACCTTGAAGCCTTAGTGGATTCCGCCATCCAGATGGAAGGCAAGCTCAACCAAGCCAACGAGAACCGCAAACGCCGCATGATGCACTAGAGTGGGCCCAGCAATGCTCCGAAGTATCGCCCCAGGTAAAGCGGAGGTTTCGCCCCAAGAAACAACAAGCCCCAGATGCAGACTTCACGCCCGGGTTATCTGATCCAGAGTGGAGGAAACCCCAGGCCAGGAGGCCACCACAACAGCAACAACAACTACAACAACAACAACAACAACTTCAACCGCGCTCCGCCCAGAGCCCCCAACAACAACAACAACAACACCAACACCGCTCCAAGGACTGGGAGCAACGCCATCCCCGTCGCCCCCAAGGACAAGGCCACCATCACTTGTTATGAGTGTGGAGTGGTGGGACACTACTCCAACGAGTGCCCCAAGAGGTTAGCCAAGAATGCCGCCAACACCGCTGCACCTGCTCAGCAGCAACGCCGCGTCTCCACCGGCAAAAAGTTCGCCCCCAACAACCCCAATAACCGCAATGGCCATCTCTTCCACATGAACGCCGAAGAAGCCCAGGAAGCACCAGATGTTGTACTGGGTATGTTTTCTGTTAACTCCGTACCTACCAGAGTGTTGTTTGATTCCGGAGCATCGCATTCATTTGTCACTGAAGACTTTGCATGCACAAGTAAAATCCAACCCATCAATTTGAAGCATGTTATGATAGTTCAAATACCTGGGTAAACCACCAAAGCTAGAAAAATTTGCAAAGATGTACCCATCAGAATCCATGAAGTAGATTTTTATGCCAATTTGATTGTTCTGGGTACCAAAGGTTTGGAAGTCGTACTAGGAATGGACTGGATGTCAAAACACCATGGACTGAATGACTGTGCTAAGAAAGCCATCACCATGACTAGTAGCACCGGAATCCTAGTAGAGCATGTATCTGAAAGATTGCCCAGAAAGTTTACCTGTAATCAAAGTGTAGCCAAGCCAACTCTGTATCAGATTAGGGTCGTTTGTCGATACCCTGATGTGTTTCCGGATGATCTACCCGGTTTGCCCCCTGATCGGGATATCGAGTTTATCATCGAGTTGATCCCCGGAACTGGACCTATAGCCCAGAGAGCCTATAGTATGAACCCAACAGAGCTTGTGGAGTTGAAGAAGCAAATTGATGATATGTTAGCCAAAGGTTTGATTCGACCTAGTGCATCACCCTGGAGATCACCTGTTTTGTTTGTGGACAAGAATGATGGTGCCACTCGTTTATGTACGGATTACCGTAAGCTTAACGATGTCACCGTCAAGAACAAGTACCCCCTACCCAAGATAGAAGACCTGTTCGATCAGTTGACCGGTGCCAAAGTGTTTTCTAAGATTGATCTTAGGACTGGTTATCATCAGCTGAAAATTCGTGCCACAGATATCCCAAAAACTGCCTTCACCACCAGATATGGGTTGTATGAGTACAACGTCATGTCGTTTGGATTAACCAATGCCCCAGCTTATTTCATGAACCTCATGAATAAGATCTTCATGAACTTTTTGGATAAGTTTGTCGTTGTCTTCATCGAAGACATTCTCATCTACTCCAAATCCGAAGAAGAACATGAACATCATTTGGAGACTGTCCTAGAAACCCTGAGACATCTCCAGTTGTATGCCAAGTTCAGCAAATGTGAGTTTTTGTTGAAGGAAGTAGGATTCCTGGGACATATCTTGTCTGCAGGAGGAATTGTCGTAGATCCCGCCAAGATCAAAACTGTTACAAAATGGCAAGCCCCAACCACCCAGACCGAGGTCCGCGCTTTTCTTGGATTAGCCGGATATTACCGAAGATTTGTCGAAGGCTTTTCAAGCATCGCCAGACCGATGACACAACTGTTGAAGAAGGACAAGAAGTTCGAATGGACTGACAAATATGAAGAGAGCTTCCAGCAACTCAAGAGTAGATTGACCTCAGCCCTAATTCTGATCATGCCAGACATCACCAAGCCCTTTGATGTCTATTGCGACGCTTCCAAGATTGGTCTTGGATGTGTACTGATTCAAGAAGGCAAAGTGATATCATACCTGTCAACACAGCTGAAACAACATGAGCAGAATTATCCAACCCACGACTTAGAGCTTGCAGCCGTAGTCTTAGCCTTGAAAGTTTGGCGGCATTACCTCATGGGTAATCGATGCGAGATCTACTCCGACCACAAGAGCCTGAAATATATCTTCACCCAGAAGGAGCTGAATATGAGGCAGCGCAGATGGATATAATTGATCAAGGATTACGACATGGAAATTCACTACCACCCCGGCAAGGCCAATGTGGTAGCGGATGCTTTGAGTCGACTGCCGTGTCAATTGAACTCCATGATCGCAATCGAGCAGCCCAGCCTGTTTCAGGAGTTTGAACAGTTTAGACTTGAACTTGTTAGTGAAGGATTCCTAGCCAGCATCGAACTTCAACCCACCTTGATTAGCCAGATCAAACAAGCCCAGAAAGGAAATGCTAGCATCGACGGAATCAAGAACAAGATAGCTGCAGGGAAAGCACCAGGATTCACCGTAGATGAAGCCAAAGTTCTTTGGTACAAAGGACGCCTTTGTGTGCCATCAGACTCAGAGTTGAAGCAAGTCATCCTGAAGGAAGCCCATGACACCCTTTACTCAATTCATCCCGGAGGTACCAAGATGTATCAAGACTTGAAGGAACAATTCTGGTGGCATGGAATGAAGAGAGAAATTGGAAGCTACATCGCCAAGTGTGACATCTGTCAACGAGTCAAGGGGGAACATCAGCGACCCGCAGGACTGCTGCAGCCACTGCAGATTCCAGAATGGAAGTGGGATTCGGTAGGAATGAAATTTATCACAGGTTTGCCCAAATCCAGCAAAGGAAATGATTCAATCTGGGTAGTTGTCGATAGATTAACGAAGGTAGCCCATTTCATCCCCGTCAAGACCACGTACCAAGGCCCAAAGTTAGCTGAGATGTACATCTCCAGAATAGTCGCCCTGCATGGAACCCCGAAGTCAATTGTGTCAGATAGAGGATCTCAGTTTACCTCAAGATTCTGGCAGAAAGTGCATGAAGGACTAGGAACCCGGTTGAATTTCAGCACCGCCTATCATCCGCAGACCGATGGACAGACGGAAAGAGTCAACCAGATACTGGAGGACATGTTGAGAGCATGTGTACTGGAATATGGATCCAAGTGGGAAGACTGCATGCCTTACCCATAATTCTCTTACAACAACAGCTACCAAGCCAGCTTACAGATGGCCCCCTTTGAAGCCCTGTACGGAAGGAAGTGCCGTACCCCTCTGAATTGGTCAGAAGTCAGAGAAAGCCAAGTCTTTGGACCAAATGTTCTTCGTGAAGCCGAAGAGAAAGTGCAAAAAATCCGCGAGTACCTCAAAATGGCGCAATCAAGACAGAAGAGCTACGCCGACAAAAGACGCCGAGAGATGACCTTCGAGATCGGAGATTTCGTCTATCTCAAAGTATCCCCCTGAAAGGAATGCAGAGATTCCAGCAGAAAGGAAAGCTCGCACCCCGATATGTCGAACCCTTCAAAGTTCTGAGCCGCCGAGGAGAGGTATCTTATCAACTGGAGTTACCGGAAGAAATGTCGGCGGTGCACGACGTGTTTCATATCTCACTACTCCGGAAGTGTCTAGAAGTGCCCGAGAAGACCGAAGTGTTCAAGAACATCGATCACAAATCAGTGGATATCAACAAGGACTTGACGTATCGCGAAGTGCCGATTCACATATTGGAGGAAGCTTACCGAACCACTCGCACCCGAAGCATCAAGTTCCTGTAGATACAATGGAGCAATCACACCGAAGATGAGGCCACTTGGGAACGTGAAGACTATATGAAGAAGGAGTACCCAGATCTCTTTAGTACCTAATTTTATTTTAGATCTCGGGACGAGATCTTTTGTAAGGGGGAAGGTTTTGTAACATCCCAAATTTCAAATAAAGGAAGAAGAATAATTTCAAAGTCCAAATTTAGAACCAACAAAAACTTTTATTTGCATATAGTGCTATGCATAGGAATTGTGCATTGTTGTGTGATATGCCATGATGAGTGCTTATGTGTTTATGCACTAAACCCTAAAACCCTAAATTGATCAAGAGAAGATCACAAATCAAATCAAACAAAAAGAAAAGAAATCAAATAAGAAAAACCCTAAAACCCTCACATATGGTTTAGGCCATTTTTCAAAATCTTTACCTTAGACCAATTTGACTTTCACCATTAGTTTTATTATGTTACTAAACACTTATTACAACTTTTGGAATCAAAGAAATTCAAATCAAATCAAGTTTGAACTCAAAATATGATCACATGTAATAATGGTCATTTCTGCCATTTACAATCTGATCACTACTTTGAGCCCCTGGATTTCAAGATTTTCAAACCAAACAAATCCAATTCTTTTCACCTCATCCAAGTACACATCAAGGTGAAAAACTTTTGTAAATACCACCATATCAAATTCATCTTGGATCAAAAACTATGCTCATGCAAAGTTGAGACTTTTTAACAAATGCAACAATCTCACACTTTGCCAAATTTGCATTTCTTTTATTTTTGCAATGCCACCACCACCTTTGAGTGTCTGTGGTCATTTGCAAGCAAACCAAACCACCCATTTTCAAATTTTGGAACTACTTTTCCTAGACCAAATTTGGCACAAATTTGAATTTGCAAATATGATCAAATCTCAAACAATATTTGGAATAGTGTTGGCCTAACCCTAACTCCACCACTTGCTTCCTACTGGTTCCCTGGTCCCCTCTCTCTCACACCAGCATAGAAACCCTAGGAGAGGAGCTATGCATGGCATGGACATGGCCATGCCGGCCATGTTCCACATGGCAAGCCCCTTCCCTCTCCTTCCCTCACCAGCCACGGCCACCGTGCCATTTTGCGCCACCTCGCACCCCTGCATCAGCCTACACCAGCCACTATCGAGGAGGAGCACGATAGGAGCCAGACCAGCTCGCGCCCATGGCGGCCAGGACATGCCGACGCCGTCGCGCATGCACGCCGCAGACGCCCACTGGCCACCTGTCGCCTGGCCACCTCCCGCATCGCCTGGACCCCCATTTGAGCACGTTGAGCATCGCCGCGCCACCACGAATCTGCCAGACAACCTCGCAACCGCGACCCGTGCCCGTCACCGCCGGAGACGAGGACAAAACCCCGCCTTGGGCGCGCTAGACGTCGCAGCGCCCCGACCAAGTTAGGCACCGCCTGAGCTAGCTAGCGCTGCCTATCGGACCGCCATGATGTGCAGAACAGTGCGCCTCCCTCGCCTAGCCCAGTAGCTCGCCGGAGAAGCCGCGCCCATGTCGAGTTCGCCGCAGCACCCACGGCCACTCCCTCGCCTATAAAAGGAGACTCCCATTCGTCGATCTGAGCACACCAGCACACTCACCTCTTCTCCCTCGACCGCCTGAGCCACTCCACTGCCTCGATTAGCCACCACCACTGCTCAATTTCTACCTCACTGCCGCACGCCGCCGCGGAAGCTCGCCGCCGATTGGAGTCGCCCCAGGACGCGCCACTGCTACCAGGCGCTTCACCGTCGTCCACCACTTCGTCGAGCACACTGCCCACCGCCGCTAGAGCCACGGTGAGCTCTCCGACCCCCTAGCGCCGCCGTGCCAGTGAGAGCTTCTCGCCGGCGACGATGATGAACCCTGGCCGTTAGATCGCCATCTAATCCAACGCTCCACGTCCCCCGTACCGTTTCGGTGTTAAACAGTCGCTGACGGGTGGAGCCCACCGTTAGACAGCCCACGCGTGCGTGGACGCGTGGTGGGCTGGACTCTGTCCGTTTAAATGATTTGGGCCCTTTAGTTTTCCCGCCGGCCCGTTTCCAATTTCAAATATGAAAATTGTTTAAATCAAATTCAATACTGGCCCTGTGTTCAAAATTAAATAGATTCAAATTGGCTTAACCAAATTTGATGAATTTTATATTGTTGGAAAGGTAAGAAAAAGATCTACAAAACTAAACTGGCCTCACTGTGATATTAATTGTAGAAATAATGTGACAAAAATAACAAGTTAGGGACTTTTGCACATTCAAATATTTATTAAAAATCAACAAAAAATGATATTAAGTTGTTTTCAACTCTCATAGCTCACATTTCACTTACGCTAATTGTTTCTGCAAAAATATGGTGTGGTTACTTTGAGTTATCATGGCCTAGTTTAAATAAAGGACTATATGGCTAGTTTATTCAAGTGATATTGTCCAAAACTATTATGTAAATCATATGAAGTGTTTTGCTTCATTTAAATCTTGTCCCAAGTACTTTCATATGAAGTTGTGACCCTGGTCTAAATGCTCTCACATGAAAATACTGTTGGAGATATGCCCAAGAGGCAATAATAAATGGTTATTATATATCTTTGTGTTTATGATAATGTTTACATACCATGCTATAATTGTATTAACCGAAACATTGATACATGTGTGTTATGTAAACAACAAGGAGTCCCTAGTAAGCCTCTTGTATAACTAGCTTGTTGATTAATAGATGAGCATAGTTTCATGATCATGAACATTGGATGTTATTAATAACAAGGTTATGTCATTATATGAATGATGTAATGGACATACCCAATTAAGCGTAGCATATGATCACGTCATTAAGTTCTACTCCCTTCGTTCCATTCTATAATGCTTATAGTTTTTTGGCACGGAAATTAGCGCAAGAGTATTTTTTACACAAGACCCCCTGGCTGAACGATTTAAGATCGGACAAAAATTAGGAAAATCGATAACTTCCTAAATTACCATAACAAATCCCACAAATCTGTCTGGTTGACTCTGCATATATGTGCAGCCAGATTTAATTAAGGAAAAAAACATTGCTTCCTAAATCTAAGCAATTCTTGGGACCATGCATTAGGAATCTCAATTTGTTATTTCCTATTTTGTGTGGATTTGTTTTCATGCATGTCGTGTGGGAGTTGACCGGTGGGAGGGGGTAATTGAAAAAGGCCAAGCTACAGCCTTATTTTGTGAAACAAATGCCAAAAATCTATAGGCACTATAGAAAGGAACGGAGGGAGTATTTGTATAAGCTTTCGATACATAGTTACCTAGTCCTTTCGACCATGAGATCATGTAAATCACTTATGCCGGAAGGGTACTTTGATTACATCAAACGCCACAGCGTAAATGGGTGGTTATAAAGGTGGGATTAGGTATTCGGAAAGTATGAGTTGAGGCATATGGATCAACAGTGGGATTTGTCCATCCCGATGACGGATAGATATACTCTGGGCCCTCTCGGTGAAATGTCGTCTAATTAGCTTGCAAGCATATGAATGGTTCATAAGAGACCACATACCACGGTACGAGTAAAGAGTACTTGTCAGGAGACGAGGTTGAACAAGGTATAGAGATACCGATGATCAAATCTCGGACAAGTAAAATATCGCGTGACAATGGGAATCGGTATCGTATGTAAATGGTTCAGTCGATCACTAAAGTCATCGTTGAATATGTGGGAGCCATTATGGATCTCCAGATCCCGCTATTGGTTATTGGTCGGAGAGAGGTCTCAACCATGTCTGCGTAGTTCGCGAACCGTAGGGTGACACACTTAAGGTTTGATGTCGTTTAAGTAAGATATGGAATATGGAATGGAGTTCGAAGTTTTGTTCGGAGTCTCGGATGGGATCCAGGACATCACGAGGAGGTCCGGAATGGTCCGGAGAATAAGATTCATATATAGGAAGTCATATTCCAAGTTTGGAAATGATCCGGTGCATTTATGGAAGGTTCTAGAAAAGTCCGGAAGAAATCACCATGGAAAGTAGAGTCCCGGAGGGACTCCACCTTGCATGGCCAGCCAACCCTAAGGGGGAGGATTCCCAGGTGGACTCCCCAAAGGTGGCCGGCCAACCCCCCCAAGGAAGGGGTGGGAGTCCCACCTTGAGTAGGATTCCCCCCTTGGGTAGGTTTTGTCCCTTTGGTAGGTTTTGGTTTCGGGTCTTATTCGAAGACTTGGATACAAACACTTGGGGATTTCCACCTATATAATGAGGAGCAAGGGGAGGGGCCGGCAACTCCAAGCCATGAGTTGGCCGCACCCCTCAAGGCTGCCCTAGCCGGCGCCCCCTCTCCCAAACCCTAGCCTCCCCTCCTCCTCCACCTCTCCCGCAAACGCTTAGGCAAAGCCCTGCTGGAGATCTCCACCACCACCGCCACCACGCCGTCGTGCTACCGGGATTCCGAGGAGGATCTACTACTTCCGCTTCCCGCTGGAACGGGGAGAAGGACGTCGTCATCAACACCGAACGTGTGACCGAGTACGGAGGTGCTGCCCGATTGTGGCACCGTCAAGATCTTCTACGCGCTTTTGAAAGCGGCAAGTGATCATCTTCTGCAACAACGAGACCTAATCTCGTAGGCTTTGGAAATCTTCAAGGGTTAGTCTCGTGATCCCCTCGTTGCTACCGTCTTCTAGATTAGATCTTGGCTTGTGTTTCGTTCTTGCGGTAGGAATTTTTTGTTTTCTATGCTACGAATCCCATCAAATACTTGGTGATATTAAATCATAATTAGTATGGTTAAATGGTATGAGGTATTCTGACTCATTTAAATTATTTTCCCAAATGATGAGAATGAATGGTTGACTTCGGTCAACATGATTTCATGCATGTGTTTGAGGAAATTAAATCTTAAGAAGATTCAATGAGAGGAAACTATTTCCTCCAAGAACTAAATGGAAACTATCATTTACATATGTAATGAGAGGAAATTATTTTTCTTAAAGAAAGAAAACCAAATGCAACTAATAAGTTATGTGTGTCATAATGATAGAATAGTTTGTGTGAAGCCATGGTGTGCTTAGTGTAGCTTTTGAACCTTGTTGGGTGATCGTATCTCATATTCGTTTTTAGACGCTAGTACCGGAGAATACCAAGAAGAGGAAGGCTTCTACCAAGAAGAGGAGGAAGAGAACTTTGATCACTACCCTACTCAAGGCAAGCTAATATTCTTGCAAGTGCAAAGCCCTTTGGGGCAAGGCACCATTAGTCTTACCTTACTTACAATAATCCCATCCCAAGTTTTTACCTTACAAGTTTTTACTTGATTTATGAAGAAGTTACTTTTATAGTTAACTTTGGTCTAAGTTTAGAATGGTACTAGAGTAGTAAAGTTAGCCTCATAGATGGCCAAGCAAGATAGCACCCCTCATGATTAGTGCTAGTGCTAACAACTAAAATTGACTACTCTAGATGGGAACATGTGATTTGAAATGAATTTGAAAACTTTGGAATGATGAGTCATTCTATTGGAAGAACTTTGAAGGTGAATATGACCTGAATGAGATGGTGAATTTTGACTAAAACTGATATTGGTTTGGATGCGATACCTTTCCAATTTTTGAGTACCCCCACAATATCTGATTATGGGTAGGGCTTAACTGGAAATTTATACATCTTAGTATGGGTTCCCTCTAAACAAGCATCATAGGGGTTATGTCGAGGCTGCCTCCGTTGTATGAGAAATGATGTGAAATGAGGTGAATTGTACGGCCAAGCCCTGTGCAGTTCCCAGGTTGACAGTTGGTCTTCACTGGGAGGCCAAGCTCATGGGGAGAGGTGCCTATACTAGGGTTTGTAAGTGAAAAGTTATGGTTGATGATCCGCGTACTGAGTTACGATGATTCGGGGTTATCCCGATAGATGAAATCAAATGTTGTGGCACAAGTGTGCAACCTCTGCACAGTGTAAACCTATTCGAATAGCCGTGTCCACGGTTACGAACGGTTGGAAAGGCCATACAGTTTCCGGTGTCAGATATTTCTTGGAAATATTGATGAAGTGAATGGTGAATTGAACTGAATTGTTTGAATCACAACTGAGTTGTGGGAATGACACTAATATTCCCACTTGAGTTAGTTGGCACATGAAAGAATCTTTATCAAATACTTGTGAACTAAAATTGGCTTTATGCAAAAGAAACTTGAGCTTAGCACCCCTTACTAGAATTGATAGCACTTACACTAGTATTAGTTTGTGGGTACTTAAAGTACTCACGGCTGTGTCCCTGGCTATTCAAATGGCCAGAGTATGAAGATGAACAGAACTACCAAGGTGATGACCAGCACGACGCCTACGACAACTAGGAGTCTTCTGACGTCAAGCGTTGGCCTGTGGACTAGAGAGTCCCCTTTTATTTACGCTTCCGCTATGAACTTTGTGTTCGTTGATCAATAGATCAAATATTTGTGTAATATGGATCATGTGATATGAATTTGTAAGACAAGTATGGTATGTAATGAATGATGACTTATGATATTCGACTGTTATGTCTCGCAACAACAATATTCCTGGGATTGCGATGAATGGCATAATAGGCATCTGGGCTTAAAAATCCGGGTGTTGACACTCACCTCCTCCTGTGCTTCAGGTCCCTGCTCCGCCGAGTCTCTCACCACCCTCTCCTTCCGCGCCCACCAGGCCACCCTCTCCTTCCTCACCACCTTCCCCATCCTCCACACCTTCCTCTCCCATGTCACCTTTCTCGCCTACGGTGGTCCCTCCCTACCCTTTTCACTACTCCCGTCGTCCACGTGAGGATGATGCTGCTCCTCCTGACATGCCCTCCACCTCTGGTGTGATGCCCACTCCATCCGAGCCGACTCATAATCTTCGTGCTCGTCCTCCTCCTGATCGTTATTCTCCCACTCACTACGGTCTTTCTGTTGTCCTTGAGCCGACCTCTTATCGGGATGCTCTTGCTCATCCCGAATGGCAGCTAGCGATGGCTGAGGAGATTGCTGCTCTCGAGCGTACTGGCACCTGGGATGTTGTCACTCCTCCTTCCTCTGTTCTTCCCATCACCTGCAAGTGGGTCTACAAGATTAAGACTCGCTCCGATGGTTCTCTTGAGCGCTACAAGGCTCGTTTTGTCGCTCGCGGCTTTCAGCAGGAGCATGGCCGTGACTATGACGAGACCTTTGCTCTAGTGGCTCACATGACCACTTTTCGTACTCTTCTTGTCGTTGCTTCTGTTCGTTATTGGTCTGTCTCTCAGCTTGATGTGCAGAATGCTTTTCTTAACGGTGAGTTAAGTGAGGAGGTATACATGCAGCCCCCTCCTGGCTACTCTATTCCCGATGGAATGGTCTGTCGTCTCCGGCGCTCTCTCTATGGCCTTAAGCAAGCCCCTCGCGCCTTGTTTCAGCGTTTTGCTCTGTGGTGACCTCTGCTGGCTTTGCCCCTAGCGCACATGACCCTGCGCTCTTTGTTCACACATCTTCTCGTGGTCGGACTCTCCTTCTTCTTTATGTCGATGACATGATCATCACAGGTGATGACCCTGAGTACATTGCCTTTGTCAAGGCCCGTCTTCGTGATCAGTTTCTCATGACTGATCTTGGTCCTCTCTGCTACTTTCTTGGGCTTGAGGTTTCCTCTACCTCCGATGGCTTCTATATCTCCCAGGAGAAGTATATTCATGACCTTCTCACTCGTGCCGCTCTTGTTATGACCGCACTGTCGAGAATCCTATGGAGCTCAATGTCCGCCTCCGTGCCACTGATGGTGATCCTCTCCCGGACCCGACTCGCTATCGTCACCTGGTTGGGAGCCTTGTCTATGTTGCTGTCACTCGTCCTGACATCTCCTACCCGGTCCACATTCTGAGTCAGTTCATGTCTGCTCCCACTAGTGTCCACTATAGTCATCTCCTTCGTGTCCTCTGGTATATTCGTGGCACTATCTCCCGTCGCCTCTTCTTTCCTAGATCCAGCTCCTTACAGCTCCAGACCTACTCAGATGCTACCTGGGCTAGCGATCCAGAGGATCGCAAGTCTCTTTCCGCCTATTGTGTCTTTCTTGGTGGCTCTCTCATTGCTTGGAAGACCAAGAAGCAGGTTGCAGTCTCTCGTTCGAGTGTCGAGGATGAGTTGCGAGCGATGGCTCTATTGATGGCTGAGGTGACTTGGTTATGCTGGTTACTTGCAGATTTTGGTGTTTCTGCTGATGCCCTGACTCCTCTCTTATCGGACAGTACTGGTGCCATCAGCATTGCGCGTGATCCGGTGAAGCATGAGCTCACAAAACACATTGGTGTTGATGCCTTCTATGTGCGTCAGGCTGTGTAGGATCAGGTTATGGCTCTTCATTATGTGCCCTTCGAGCTACAGCTTGCTGACTTCTTCACGAAGGCCTAGACTAGAGCGCAGCATGGGTTCTTTCTCTCCAAACTCAGTGTTGTTGATTCACCATGAGTTTGCGAGGGGGGGTGTTAAGACCCTTTTACTGTATATTCCTAGTGTATGAGGGGTTCTCTGCATATTTGTACCACGTACATGTATTGTCTTTTGGCCCAACAGTGAATACTAGTTGCTCATTCACAACAGCTGTGTCAAAGTTGATGTTGCGACGGGCAACCTTGGCGCTACTCTTTGCATGCTACTCTTGGCGCTTATACTTTGTCTGGAGCTTCTCATGGAGTTTCTGAGCATTCTCCTTGTATGCTATGGTGTTTGCTTGGATCGCTAGGCTTACCTTGGACTTATTCTTGATACTTTTAGCCTCCTTGAGCAGCTCTTCACGCATCCCATAAAGTTGGGTTACCTCTTTCACACGATCCAACGTGATGGGTGTGACCAACAGCTCTCCGTATTTGGTGGGATCATCGCTGACTCCATGTGGGGGTCTTGAAGTTCCGGGCGGAAACACATCTTGCTGAGGTGGAAACAGATATGGAGGCGGATATTGCCCCGACCTGCGTCATCCATGGCTATGTCTTCCTTGGGTGCTTCTAGTTCTGGCATCGGGTTGCTCTGGTTGGTAGTGTCTAGATACATCAAAATTTAGACAAATTTGCAACATCTATTTTGGGATGGAGGGAATACATGATATTTCATATGCATGCTGTCCTCTTGTAGTTGTGGTTTCTATGATAGAATCCAGGAGAAGCATGACGTAGTTTGATTTTGTGTGGCGTGCACTTGCTAAAGTTTTGGGCTGGTAAGTTGAATCTCATCTGCTGAAAACGCCCTCGCGTCGTCCCCTCCAGGTGACGCAGGGGGCGAACCCTAGCCCCCAGCGCCGCCACCCCCTCCCCTCCCTCCCCGCCTCGTCGCCCCTGGAGGCCGCCGCCGGCAAAGGCCGTGCTGCGCCTGTGATGGGGGCGGCGGGGATCTGGTCTCGTGGCCCTCCCCGCTGCGGGATGGAGGTCAACGCAGCGCTGGGGCCCCTCGCCGGTCCTCTGCGCCGTCTCCGGTGGCCCAGGCCTGCTGCGGGCTCCCGGTGCAGCTCCGGCGCCGCCCCATCGTGGTGACGGGCCTCAGCATCGTCTCTGGCCGAAATCGACCGTAGCCTCCGACCCCTGCAGATCTGGCTCCGCCCTCCCGTCGTGGTGGTGGGTGTCTGGCCTGGATTTGCTCGGGATAAGCTTCTGGCTCAGGCTGCTGGTCCCTGCGTTGTTGGAGTCAGGCTGGCGGCACGGTTGGCTCCGTGTCGCCTCAGGCATAGTTGGGGCTGTGCCTTGGCTGCCGGGGCAGGGGCTCCGGGCAGTGGTGCGACGCTGCTCCAGGGGTGGGCGGCGCTTGCTGATGCTTGATGGTTGCCAGCCGCGATCGCGCACGGGCGATGCGGTGGTGGCGGTGTTAGCATCCGGCTCTTGTCGCTGCCTCGCCATATGCTTGGCGGGGCGCTGTGCTTCGCCATGGACAGCAGGGGCTGCTCCAGGGCAGCATGGACGGCTTGTACATGCTATGGTTGCTGCGGCAATTTTGGCGGTGCGCGGCTGGTGTCGGCGTTGAGCTTGGCGTAGTTGACCCGGGGTCTAGGTCACTGCGTCCCCTGGGTTGGCAAGACTGGTTGTAGTGTTGCCGGCAGTGCCAGCTCCGTTTCCCACTCTGCGGTCTCATGGTGGTGGCCGGCCTTGGGTTATGGGGGGACATCGGCGAAAGCTGTGCAAGGCCTTGGCCGCTGCGGGTGATGACGACGTCCTCGACGCCGTGTCCCTTCTTGGAGGCATCACCAAATGTCCCTCCTTTTTCGTAGTTGGATCACGCCGCCAGGCTTAACTTGCGTGCTTCTCCGATGACGCAAAGTTCTCTTCTTTGGCTTTAGGCACACCCTCTCCACCTTCTTTGTGCTTGTCGCCGCCATTGTCTCCGTGGCTACATATACACGGTGTTCGGTCTGGTTTGGGCGGCCTCCTAGATACCCAGGGGTGCTTTCCTAGGCCGGCGTCATGCCGCAGGCGATGCCGGTGGTTTCTTCCTTACGCTGTGGGAGCAATGTGTCGTAGGATAAGTGTCAAGGATGCGTCTTGAGGGGTGGTGGTTGGGCTCGGGCGAAAGCCCGGCAAGGCCTCGGCCGGTGCGGGTGACGGCGACGCCCTGGGGCGCCGCTCTCCTCCTTGGAGGCGTCTCCATCAAGTCCTCCCTCTTTAGTATCTCGAGACAGGAAGATAACCACACCCTGATGGTCATGGGTGCGCTTTGCGTGAGCTTGGGAGATCTGTTAGTTCGGGGCAGTTCTCGGCGCCGTGCCCTTGCAACAGAAGATAGAGCTTCCATCGATGGATTCAAGCTCTCTGCCTAGTTATCTAGTGTTTTGTAGCTTGTTTCTCTTCTTCTTTGTTGCTCCTTTTGGTGTATCGTAAGCTGGTAACCCGAGCATTTCGCTGTTTTTTTCTTATCTGTTGTTGCTACCGTTGTACGCCTGGCCGGTTGATGGTGTTAGAGTATATATTTGTATATTGTAGTTTCCCCATATATTAGGGGGCTTCCTGCATATTTGCACCTGTACATGTACTATATATTGTGGCCTTTGGCCCCCTGGTAAGACATCATGCATATTGTCTAACATGGTATCAGAGCAAAACTTGGTCCTAGTCTTTATGTTGTCTCGGCCGTAGTTGCCGCTCTTCGTCCGCCGCCGCCGGCCGCCGCTCTCCGTCCGGCCGTCTCCGTGGCCGTCTCCGTCGCCGGTCTTATTCCCGGCCGTGCCCGCCCCGCCCGATCTCTTCCCGGCCGTGCCCGCCCGATCTCTTCCCGGCCGTCTCCCCGCGTGGCCCTGCTCCCTGGCTTCGATCTCCGCGTGTGGCCCTGCTCCCGCGCGTGGCCCTGCTCTCCACCGCGCTGCATCGGCCGGAGATCCCGCCTCCCGATCCGCCCGCTTGGCGCGCCAGGATCCGTCACTCCGTCCTCCGTCCTCCGTCGCTCCGTCCCCAGGCGCTCCGTCCTCCGTCGCTCTGTCCCCAGGCACCGATCTCCCCGCTCGCCCCCAGGCGCTCCGTCGCTCGCCCCCAGGTGCTCCGTCTCCAGGAGCCAGATCGATCTCCCCGCTCAGCCCCGCTTCGATCGGCCCGCGCGTGCAAGTGCTGGCCCGGATCTCCCTGCTCGTCCTACGTTTGACTTAAAGCTGAAAAAAAAACTGTCGTCGTCTGTTGTTACCCGATGTCTTCTTCCGCTGACCCCGCCTTATCTCTGAGCCCACCTTCGGTTCTTGGTATTTGTCCGCTGCCTCCGTGCATGACTGCTAGCCATTCTTCGTCGCCGTTTGCGGCCTCTTCACGCGGCTCTGGTCGCGCTTCACCGACTCCGTCTACGTCGGCTCGCCGCTCTATACCGACTTTCGCGGCCTCTTCCCGCGCTTCGCCGATTTTGTCTTCCTCGGCCTGCCGCTCTACATCGACTTTTGCAGCCTCTTCACGCGGCTCTGCCAAGTCGGCCTTTCGAGCCTTATGTTTAAAAAAAGTTTTAGGCTGGTTGAACATGTTATTCTATTGCTGGCTGAATGTTGTGTAACCTGCTGCAGATTTTCCTGAATAACTTGATATGCCCAAATCCTGATCTCTTCCGTAACCTTGCAGGTTGAGCTTCAAACACATCATAACCAATTAACTACTATACCAGGGGCAAGATCCACACTGACAGAACTGAAGGAAATTCTTTACGGTAGAGTAAAGGTAAATAGCTTGCAATCATCTCCCTGTTCAACAGACAGCTTGCAGCAGTCTGATCATTTCCTTTTTGATTTTCGTCCTCCAGGGGTGCAAGGATACTATCGGTTTCAATCTTGCCGCGATGGATCATAAAAGTAAGATGCCCCCTTTTTTATGACATTTCAGTGAATCTGGGCCTTAAATTTGAGTTTTGTTGGACATTTTCATGGCCTTTAATTTGGTGGGTTTACATCTTTTCAGGAGTTGTTGGCCATGAGTTCAGGTGCGCCGTTCCGAGACGCCAAGGCGAAGCTGATGGAGATCAGGCAGAAGCAGTCGAAGCGGTCAGATAGGACGGCCGGCGGAGATGAAAGGAGAAGGAAGAAACAGAAGATGTCACCTGCACAGAGCTGATCCTTGGACTAGTGCGGAGGATGATTTTGATGTTTTTTTTTTTTAACTTTCAGCTCAGCTGTTGTAGCATACGCACACTCTATTATTGCACAGAGGATGATGCAGCACAGAGGAATGACAGATGACGAGTGTAAAATCAGAATGCGTGTTTGCTCCAGAAGCAGGTGTCCATGAATGAATGAATGATATGACGCAGAAGTCCTGGCTGCCTATAATGTGTAACCTTGGGGCAAATACATTTTGACGATGGGTTATGCACGGTCGGGAAACTCTTCATGGTCATATATTTGCACAATCCTGAATCACTGTAAGTTTAAACAGAAATGAATTTGCATGGTGAAGAAGTTAGAGAGAGACATGAGCTGCCGAGGAAGCTTTCATGGTCAAGTCATGTCAGGATCCCGGTGGATCGCTGGCGAAGAGGATCATCGAAGAAGGATTCAGGAGGAATCGGTAGAAAAACTGATAAATTGCTGGAATGAAACTAAAATAAATTGCAGGAAAATAAAGATAAAATTAGGGTTCATATTCTTAATTGATTGCAACAGGATACAAGGATAGACTTTTATAGACCTAACTACTACAGCATGACAACATATGTAGAATACCGATACTACCCTTACAACTATTAAGCCACTAGAAAACCCACTACTCATACCCATACAGTCCTGACAAGTTTCTTCAGAAACTTTTGTCATTATCAACTATTCTTCAGGATTCCTTCACCATATCAAGGAGGTAGGAATGTAACGAAGATAATATTCATTTCCAATATTTGAAGACAGTTCTGTGTAGGTAGCAGATTCGGTGCATTGTAATCCTTATGGACACCTTGCTGATAGACAAATGCAATTCCAGGGTCCCACTGTAAGTTGGACCTGTTTCCAAATAAAGCTAACGAGCAAGACAAAACAGTAACCATATGCCTCAGCAATTTAGAAGAGTTAAGCATTGTACTATGGCACATGTACGTTGGCTGTTCTTCGATGTCCAGTCCGTCCAGAGATGCAGTTTTCGTATATAGCCTGCCATATGAATGATGAAGCTCTATGAGAGGTCTAACTGACACTGCCGTGATAATCTTATGTATCCACTCACACGATGTCTGTAGAAATTGGATAAAACTAAGCCCAACGTTCATTCCTGAACAATTAAGCTGTACCTCTCTGAGCTTACTCAAATTATGCAATGTCTCAGCCATTAAAAGGACATCCAGGGGAAGCTTTTGTTTTGTCACGTGTACTGATGTTGCACACCATAGGAAATTAATGATTTGTTCTACTATGACCAGTTGACAGGAACATAGAGAATGCCTAGCTATACACTTGCCTTTAGAATGCGGAACGACTAGAACAAGTACAGTTGCTGTTTTCACTTCTATCCATCCCAAGCAGAAGACATAGTAACACTCAGTAGCAGAAGCAAAAATGGATTGCAGCACATGAGTGAATGCTCCAGGATGTGTCACAATACGATGAGTTCCAGTATACGAGTGCAGAATTACCAGAACTCCAGGATCCCAGGGTGTGGTAAGAGACAGAGGGTTCAGACACTCTACTTGATCACCCATGGACTGTAGCCAACTGTTGCATTGCACATTGTTGTTTCTCAGAATGAAAAAATAGCTCAGTATACGAGGATATATAATCTCTGCTGACTGCAACAGGTATTTCACACTATTGCATTCTGTAAGGTGGTCACTGGTTTCATGTATCAGAATCGAGGTCTGCTACAAAAAATGACAAAGTCTGATTTCTTTTGGAGATTTGAATCACTATATCCACACACTTGTTATTTTTATGTAGCTCAAAATACACTTTATTTCCAGTTGAAAGTTTACACGCTTGTGGGATACAATGCTGGCTACATCATGATTTAATTTCAGATTTTTATGAAACTTAAAAACATGATTTTTAAACTCAGGATCGGGACGTAGGTTGGATTGTATGACGGAGGACTAGCAATGCAACCTCCAAAGGATCAGAATCCTTTTCGGGTATAACTACTTTGAGTAGGAAACATTTCCCTACTTCACTTCCCTAGGTCTACGCACATTGTTGTTGCCTCCCTACGTGCTTCTCGCAATTTGGAATTTGTGTATTGTAACTATTTAAGTTATGGAATAATGAGGAAACATTACCTATGTACATGAGACACCTACCATTCTCCGTGCAAAGCTCTACTCGTCTCGTGAGGAGTCTAAGGACATACCATATCTCAATCTTAGAGTGGCAAGGTTTATGTTGACAATCAGCTTTCAAGTGGAAATTTAAGTGTTCACTACTGATGTTATATTGCTATCTCCATTCTTCTCCAAGCCTTTCTCTAAGATGTTGTTCAGTACTACTTTTTTGATGTAATTTGTTCTTAGGTGAATCCTTTACAGGAAGCGATTTTCTTAATCAAGTTTTTAATATAAGGAACATAATAGTAAAGAACGCTAACCAAATTATTTCCAAAGTTTCATATGCAAATTCATGATCAAGATGTATTAACGACATGCTACTTTCAGTACTTTTTCTAAATCAAGGAGTGTATGTTATACTCCCTCCGTCCATAAAAGGTTGTCGGAAATTCATTTAAATTTTTTACATCCTTTTATAGAGAGAGGTAGTTGAAAACAACTTTTCTTTCCCAGAAGGCTGAATAAAACAGGTGCAATAACATTATGTGTGCACGCAAACCCTTCTTTTAATATGGCCTATTTGCTGTCCATCGAGCTCGAGAAAGATGGCTTATGTCGACTCATCCTAATGTTACATGTGCATTGCACTGGACGTTTACTAATTAACAGAGATGAACAAGAGCCGGACAAATTTTCATGGGTAAGGTCCGTAGGTGCAGGCGTGCAGCTACTCTCCTAGGGACACATATAAATGATGTGTCAAGGCAACATTCGAGGGCAATTACGCTGCTCAAGAGCATTAGTTGTCTGGCCATTAGATACAGACTCTGGATAGATCACGTTCGACTGATTTTCGTCTAGCCGGTACGACATACTTATCCCTCTTTGCATGGTCACCCCTTCTGTTGTCCACCTCCAATTTGCTGCGCCTAGCCTCCTTTCCTTCCTTAATCATGACATCCCCTCTGTTGTCCTCCTTCAGGATGTTGTCCACCCTCAACTTGCGACTAGCCAGCTTCAGGATCTTGTCCACCTCCAAATTGCGCCTAGCCTCCTTCCCTTCCTTAATCATGACATCCCCTCTGTTGTCCACCTCCAACTCGCTGCGCCTAGCCTCCTTCGGGATGTTGTCCCCCCTCTACTTGCGACTAGCCAGCTTCAGGATGTTGTCCACCTCCAAATTGCGCCTAGCCTCCTTCCCTTCCTTAATCATGCCCTCCCCTCTGTCCACCTCCAACTTGCTGCTCCTAGCATCCTTCCCTTCCTTAATCATTCGTCTCACCCTAGCCTCCTCTTCTATCAGCCAAGCCTCTTCACGCACGGCGAATAACTACAAAATGGGGCAAGATGTCAGTTGTCGTTCTCTACAAATTAGTGATTTCACATGAATGATAACTCAAATTTTTAACAGTTGTGATATTCAACTCCTGCCTGGTATTCTTTCTGATCCTAGACTTCAGGGTCCTTGAATGCTTTTGATAAATTCAGAGGTAACCTCCTCTCTGGATGCAGTTACCTATCCTAATTTGCAGCTAACTTACAAGTGCAATAGATAATAATTTAAGCTGCAGCCTGTAGTTGGCTGTTTATTTTGGACTAACTAATTTGATTCTGTATACATGCTAGGAAAACCACAACAGTGAATTAAACATAAAAATATCCTCCAGTAAATTATCACACCTTCTCAAACAAATCAACTCCAAGTGCATGAGAACGACGACGTGATCGAATAACATGAAACTTGTTGCGGCGACCACGGTTGTATACGTCATCATTAGGGTGCTTAATGTCATCCTTTTTATCTTCACACACAGCGCATTCACCTTCAAAAAGAGGTAAAAATAGGTGAGGTATACAACATTGCCATAGCTAGCTAGCATCCACATTTAACTTAAGTCAGTCTTATAAACAATCTTCAACAATTGCTTGGAATTTTTTTTTTTTGCCTTTCACATGTTTGCTTGCTAACTTATTATTAGTTAGCGCCTTTACTTAAGAGTGCACTACTGCATGCAAAAGCTACCAAGTAGAAGTGCATGGAAAAAATTGATAAATTAAAACTGTAAAGGTCAAATAGAAAATACCATTGTGATCAGGTTTAACTATGCAGATACAGGTGAGCACATATGCTTCATAATCACCACTCATACACGTGACTTCAGCAAAATATAGATCGTTGTTGTGATCAGCTCCTTTAGTCTTCATGGTCAGATTGAAATGAGAATAAGACCTATAAATGCAGTCTTTCCCATCAAAACATGAATTGTGACCCACAATACCTTTTAGTTCATATGCATGATCCTAAAAATGTAAGAATTGTTAAGTGTCAGCGAGCGTAGCATGAATACAATGTCGTTTAAGCAATCTGCAACCGAGAGAGAGAGAGAGAGAGAGAGAGAGAGAGAGAGAGAGAGAGAGAGGGAGCAGACCCCCAGAAGATCATTGTCCTCGTTGTGCATGTCTATTAAAGCCTTAAGCAATTCCCGTGTTGTGCAACGGGTCGTACAGGAAGCAAAAGCTTCTGCTGAGTGCTTCCTTGTGCCATCATGATACCAGTATAGAGTGTTCCGTACGGCCCTCTCCTCATCAGAAAGGCCATCCATGCACCTATTTCAGATATGGAGTATTGTTAACGACAGCATATTTTATTAAATGGAAAGTGCAGAACATAAATATAATAGCCAGTGACAAAGGATTTGAGTTGATAAGTTTGCATTCCAGGTGCACAAGGACATAAATGTAGTAATAAGTTTGCATGCAAGGTACACACGGACATAGTATATAGGTAGTAAAGTGGAGTGACTTTACATCATTTCTCGCTGAACAACATGATGTGAATCAATAGCTTCCTGGGCTTTCTCTAAGGTCTTAAATGGCCCTCCACGGTCAGGATATGTATGGAAAAATCCCTCCTTGTCAACTCTGACAAAATATTTTATAAATAGACCAGTGGGCACCAACGAAGAAACAAATGAAGATGATATGAGAGCCATGCCAAGCTTCAATGCCAAGGGATCTGGCACCCCAGACCTGAAGTGGAACACAAAAAAGGTATGATTTTGATTAGATCAGAAATAGGAAATAAGGTGGAACAGAAGTCTGCTACTTCATGCATGCATTGCAAAATTGGTCCACCCGCTCCAAACCCAAAAAGTATGATTCGATTAGATCAGAAATATGAAATGAGGTGGAACAGAAGCAAATGCTACTTCATGCATGCATTGCAAAATTAGTTCACCCGCTTCAAGCCCATTCCAAACCATCAAGCTTAGACCAAAATGAAACCCCAGTCGTAACAAACTTTTAGTGCTCAACTGACGATTTAAAACAGAGAGAGAGAGAGAGAGAGAGAGAGAGAGAGAGAGAGAGAGAGAGAGAGAGAGAGAGAGAGGTTCATACAATAGAGACTGCAGCAAAGAGGGAGAAACGCTAGTGATGCACGATTTGTCCACTGCTGTAGTGTCAAGCAACTCCTTCAACTTCAAGAGCCTGAAGTAAAAAAGGGGCAAACTGTCATGTAGAAAAATCAATATGGTTTCAACAGAGTAAAGAAAGAAGCAACGACAAGCTAGGAACATAGATCAAAATGATCTTTTCATCAAAATACCACGCTTTGAACTGCTGTTGATGTGCTTGATCTGTCTGTTAGAAAACTGCCACCGGCAAGGGAGTAAAGGAAGTTGGGCTAAGTGGTTCAAAATGGGCATTGGATTACTTTAGTAGTTTAAGTGGCAATGTTCTGTCAGAAGTTCATGCAGAAATATTGATATCACAGTGACCTACACCACTCGAGACACACATGAACCCTAGCGCTAGCTATCAACATACTATCCCCACGCAAAAGTTCAAAGTGAAACAACTCACAATTTAAAGCGAGAGAGAGAAAGAGAGAGGTTCATACGATGTAGGCTGTGGCAGAGAGAAAGAAGATGCAGCGGTGATGGACGATTCCGACACTTGTTGATATTCCTTGGTGTATTGCGCTGGGGATGGTGCAGGGTTCGGAGTGGCCCCTTGTTGATCTTCCTCGGGGCGTTTGGAGCCAGATTCATCAACAGTCCTATCCAATTATGTATGTTTGGTCAGGAGACAATACACATGATAAATTGATAACCAATGCATAAAAAAGTCGCATACGGCGGTGGAGGATCGCGGCTGAGGCCGGAGAGGAATTCCCTGATGACATCTTGGACGGGTCGTGTCGGCCCGCCATGGTCGGTGAAGAGAACCCCATCCTTATCTTTGTAGACAAGAATTTCTTCGCCGTTGGGAAGACGATAGGGGAACCAAGAGTATCGCTGGTCGCCGCGGTTGCGTTCGGGCGACATGCGAGGAGGGGAGTTGCGCTAACAACACACTAGGAGAAAAAAAAAACTGGCTGAAAGAATATGTATGGGTTACGACTTACGAGAACCTTCCTTCCTCATGGATCCAACCCCGTCGGTATTCATCTCAGAAATCCTAAGTTGGTGATAAAAAGAGTTTCTCCCGATTTTCCAATCTCATCTCAAAATAAGTAAGCAGCGGAAGGGAAATTAATAAAATACTTCGTCCGTTTTCAAATTAAATGACATTCAAGACTATACTTGCCACTGAACGGAAAAAGATGGTGAAAACGAAAGCTAGATCGTCTCGAAATAATAATGCAATTGAGGACATACGGCGAAGGAGGCAGCGACGACATGTTCTGTTCCCAGCGGTTACGATCGACACCACCCGTCGGTCACGCGCCCAAGCAAAGGCAAGGCGATTATGTTTGCGTTCGCCGAGTATTGATGATTATGCTTGCTCCCTACTCCCCCCTAGACACCACATCCGTCTATATATATATAGCGTGCGCGTAGACCGTGCAGTTGGACTTGAAAACGTTTTGATAGTAACGTGTAAAACTAGGAATCCACCTTCAACGCAGCACTATCATGTACTGTATGTATCCTAAACGGATTTAACTTCTTTTTCTCCCGGATTATTACTAGTCCGTCTGTTCATAAAAAGCCCAACAATATCAAAATTGGAGAGACATAGCGGAGAGAGCCGAAAACTGCAAACGGAGACCGAGCTACATGTAGCCCTATTTAAGAAAAAAATCGGAAATTGTGGTCAGCTACACCTTCTTACACTAGGTGATTTTTCTTTTCTTTTTTGTTACGGAATCAAAATCAAATATTACCAAAAAAAAAAAAGGAGGCATGATGCGGGCGATATCACACACACCCAGGCCTTCTGGCAGGCCGTAAGAGCATATCCAGCTGCGTCCCCCAAACGCTCCTCCAAAGGATTGTTTTGTCCGGCGCGGCCCAATACAGTATCGGCATCTCGAGTCCGTCCCCGCTACACAGGAGACACGCTCTGGGCACGCCGGACACAACGAAAAGCAAGCCAGGCTCCCACCTGTCAGCGACTATTTCCATAACCATTGGTTCGCGCCTTTTTATTTCTCGTCGCGTCTTCCCTCCCGCGCCTCCCACCCCTCCGCCGCAGCTCGATTTGCCAGCCGTTACGAAAGCTGATCTCTTCTGAGTCGGCACCGTCGTCGCGGCTGGCTCTCGCTGACCTTTCGCCTCTGTCGCTTCGCCAGCGCGTCCCAGAACGCGGCGTCAAATCCGCCCCACTTCCGCGCACATAAGATATTCGACAACTTGTCAGGTAGGCGTGATAGGCCGCCGTTCGTTGCCTCGTCTACTGTGACGCAATTTTAACCATTAATTTTTATTCAGACATGGATGGCGATGACGAGATGCTTGTCCGACTGCTGGACGAGCAAGCCTTCGACGACGACATCCGAGAGCATTTGTTTATCATCGCGTCCCTCCAGGACATGATTGACGCTGAGGCAGAGAAGTGGAAGAGGCCGCGGAGGATCAAAGCCGGGGAGAAAGAAGTCGAAGCCCCGGCAGAGGATGGAGGGGCATACCATGCTGCACAACGACTACTTCGCATATGAGGCAACACATGCCGAAATTTTTTGGCGCCGGTATAAGATGAGCAAGGGTTTGTTCATGAATATCCTCCACGGCGTTCGAGAGTTCGACAACTACTTCAAGCTGAAGCACGATGATGTAGCCGTTGTCGGGTTCTCGTCGATTCAGAAGTGCATCGCCGCCATGAGAATGCTTGCATACGAAGCACCTGCTGATACACAAGACGACTACATTCGCATGAGTGAGTCTACTGCCATTGAGTGCACATACAAGTTTTGCCGAGCTGTGGTGGGAAAATTTGGCAAATACTACTTGAGAGGGCCAACTGAAGAAGAGACTACACGAATCATGGCACAAAATGATGCCAGAGGATTCCCTGGAATGCTTGGAAGCATCGATTGCATGCACTGGTTATGGAAGAACTGCCCGTTTGCCTGGCAAGGTATATACAAAGGGCGTCATGGATATTGCAGTCTGGTGCTTGAAGCTGTGACAGATTATGACATGTGGATTTGACATTCTTTCTTTGGTATGGCGGGATCACACTATGACATCAACGTGTTGCAGCAGTCTCTGGTGTTCAGCAAACTAGTGGAAGGTCATGCTCCACCATGCTACTATGTGATCAATGGTCACCAATATACCAAAGGCTATTATCTAGCCAATGGTATATATCCAAAATGGGCCACTTTTGTCAAAACAATCTTGGCTCCATTAGGTCAAAAGAATTGCCACTTTGCTTCACGACAGGAGGCTTGCAGAAAGGATGTCGAACGTGCATTTGATGTGCTTCAAGCTTAATTTGCAATTGTTCGGTACCCTGCTCTAAGTCGGTCTCACGACCAAATGTGGGAGGTGATGTTGTCTTGTGTGATCATGCCCAACATGATCATCGGGGATGACCGCAAGAATCATGTCAGGAGACATGTTGGTCCCTATGAGTATCAGGGTCCTCTGGCGGAGGTTGATCATGAGTTGCCTACAGATTTTGCCGATTTTCTCACCATGCATGCAGATATCCGTGACAGCAATGTTCATGAGCAACTTCAAAAGTATCTCGTTGAGCATATGTGGAGGATCAAAGGATTATCAGCAAATTCCGTGACACCTTGATCTAGCGCTATTATTACATTTGTTTAGTTGTTTTATTTTTTGTTGTATTTTAATTTGAAAACAAATATCGACAAACATATTTATTTCTATGCTATATTTAATAAATGGTTGTGTTTTTGAAAACCCTATAAAAAAGTTTTGGGGCTGCGTTTGGGGGACGCGACTGGTGAGCGACGTCCCCCAAACGCGACACGAACAAAACACGTCCCCTAAACGTTCCATCCGGCGCCGTTTGGGGACGCTTTGGGGGACGCGGTTGGAGATGCTCTAACATGTTTAGGGCATGGCCAACACTCCACCCTGGACTACTTCTCTAGCTATCCACGTAGGTTGGGGTGGCCCGGAAGTGCTAATCATGTAGCTTGCAGAGCAACGTAGTCTCCTGCAGGAGATGTTACCTCTTCAGAGCAAAAGGTTGACTAGACACACGCATGCAAGACTCAAAGGAGGGAAAGATAACCATGTGAGACAGAGAAAAAGCTGAAACAATATCACAAAAAATGCTACCACCGTTGGATGGTTGTGATACTCAATAGTAGCTCCATATATTTTAACCTGTATTAAATAATGGGAAAGCAGCATACCACTGCCCCCATAACTAGGGCATGGCCAACGCGTATCTCCAACTTACTGCCATATCAGACTCGGATGTCAGATCTCAGGTTCGGTAGTCGCTTCGCATACAAATTAGGGCCACTTCTTTTGGGCTTCTCCGGTGGCTTCTGGGAGAAGCTTCTCCCCACCAGCTTCTCCCAGAAACCCGGACCCTAAATTTTTTCTGGCTTATATTCTAGTTTGGGCTAAATAAGATTATAAGCCAGAACATATTTGAGGTTCGGGCTTCTGGGAGAAGCTGGTGGGGAGAAGCTTCTTCCAGAAGCCGCTGAAGAAGCCGAAAAGAAGTGGCCCTTAGTGTCTTACAGGGGAGGCTGCCGCCTTCGACGGTAATGGAAAGAAAAAGAGCAAACGCTATAGAGAGAGAGGAGATCAAGCCTAAAGGTAGAACCAAACGGGACATGCGCACTCACATGGAGAAGAAACATAATATTGGGAGAGAGAAGGTGGGTCCCAGGTAAAGTAGTGGCTTCCGCTGTGAGAGTTTTGTTTCAACTACTACTTCATTTTTATTTATTATTCTTTTAGACATGGAGCGACATTAAAGCGTATGCCACCATAGCTCATGCCCTTAGCTACCTAGGAGGCTCAGACTAGCAGGAAAAGGTGCAATGAGAATTATAAAGTATAAACACGAAACCACCAACCCCATCTTATTTCTACTCTTTCTCGAGTCACATCCAACACGCCAAAAACAAAACAAAATACACATTCAGAAACACCATGTACCAGGGTGAGCAGAGAAATATATACATCGCAGAAATATATACATCATGTAACCATAAACTAATGTACATCAAAAATTGGAGCTAGATGTAGGATCTTTTACATCTAGATACAAAGCTTTTTTGCATGCATATACAAGATAATATACATCTATACATCTAACTAGCAGGTAAAAGACACATTATACTACTAGCTAAAATAATCTAGATATATGATTTTTTACATCTAGATAAAAGCTATTATACATATAACCATAAACTTATATACATCAAAGATCTAACTAGCAGGTAAAATGATACATCATAGTAGCCTAAATATGCATCTAGATATATGCTACTACATCTGTCCATAATATGATGTCTCAGCTTTATCAAAATATACATGTATTTAGACATGTTTGTGTCTAGATACATGCAAATTGTGACAAAGTTAAGACATCATTTTATGGACTGAGTGAGTATTTTACATCTAGATATCAGCATTTTACATGCATATAGAAGCTAACATTAGAAACTAAGATGGATCCAGTATAAACAGAACATACATCCACCTAGTCCTGATATACACATATGTATAAGACAAGTTACACTGAGATAGAAGGTAATATACATCTACAAATTGGAGCTACCATCTCACAGATACGTAATATACATCTTGTGGTGACCCAGCATACCACTGCATGGTGTAGTATGCAAGTTGTTGACATAACACTAATGAAACACCGTTCCATTAGTATTACATCGCTCAGAGTGGTACAACATAAACATATGCGGGTCCAAGGCATATCTATAGAATTACAACACTGACTGTTTACAGAAGATCAACACAACCTCCTACTTTACAATGAGGTAAAACTACAAATAAACTCCAGAAGAACGACTCGTAGTTTAATCTTATCACGAACTCTATTTATAGAGGATTTGACTAGCTACAGAGGCTATGACTAGATTCTAGCTAAATACGTGCTAGGATTAGGGAGTTAGTTCCCTTCTACTGCTAATCTAGGTTTTATCCGTGGTGTATGTGGTGTTTGACTCTTCTGACAGGGTTATGTCCTTTGAAGTAGTTGTTAACTCCTCGTCCTTCGAGTTGCACTGTAGATCCTCCTTCGATGACTCCATATCTAAGAAGGGGATTTAAGGTGGAATGAGTACGAGCGTGCTCAACAAGTTCATTATAGGAAAGAGGTGTTTAATGCACTAGCTACAGCCATGGACCAGAAAGTCCAAGGCAATGCATGTTTTTGTAATCATTTCTTCAAAAGGTTGCTTTTATTCTGAAGAACTATGTCCGTCAGCCTTCATCGGGTGTCTAGAACTTCGTCGAATTCCTTTCCGGCCATGTTCGCAGTTCCAAAACCCGGAACAGGGAGTGACATGTCATGATTTGATACACTCTGCACAGGTGTGTTGCTTTACCCATAAGAGATCTTAACCTTGCTGCCAACCGGGCGCGCAACCCGTCCACACTTCCGTGGTGTGAGGCCCGGTATAAGGTCCTAGTCAATATTGTATTCCTTCGCGACCTCGCACACCCACCCTTTGTTGCAATTCCGACCTTGGGTCCTCGCGGGCCAGCGTATCCATAAGATACCACCCGACCTCGACTACTATCATGTTTTCTGACCCGATACCTTCGCCGGTCGCTGCAACCCATCATAGACCGCATTAACGTGGGGACTTAGGGCTCCCCAACCACTCCGGTTGTCCCTCGGGTTTCAACTGACTACGGTAAGCGCATCCGTTGATGAACGAGAGGAAGAAATACAATTGACTACTCCGTCCCACTCCAGATCTTATGGTTAACACGAGTCTTACGACACAAGAATCACTGGACGACATTGTTTGTTAATCCTAGATGGATACAAACCCTTGCAATGGAACCTCCACCATACTCATACCATGGTTCCATTTCCCACCACATAGTCATATTCATAGTTATGAAATTAGCATTTTTGCTTTTCATGCAAGAGTGATAAGTATAGTACTTTGCAAGTAATTTGATAAAAATACTCAAATTGACATGACCAAGCAATGAAGTTGCCTTTCTTGACTGCAAGATTATGCAGGCAAGGTCTTTGATACGCAGTAACTCCAAATTCTGAAATAGCATCATCGTCCGGTAAGGACGATGTTTAAAAGATTGGCAAGGATGCAATAATGCATAAGTATGAGATGCAATCGCGCTAAGTGTGACCTAACCCCGATGATTTAGGATTAGTGAGTTGGTATGATTGGTTTAGGGTGTGTTGCACTTTTAGAGTGATTCACAAACAAGGTTCTTATTAAGGGTTGATTACTTGGTACCATAAACAAGTAGTGCAATATATCACAACAATAATATTGCTAGCACACAACAATAAGATTTGGTATAGTCCTAACATGTAATGAAAAGTTGTTGGTTTTAGTACTAGATGGCATGGTTCGTGATTACTTAGCATATACTTCAAAAGAATAACTTTTGAAGAACATGTTCTTGAATGAAGAACAAGTATGATAATGATGGTTGTGGGGCTCTATGGTTTACTATGGTTCCAAGTAGTTTCTGAAATAAGGATTAGATGGATCACAACAAAGTTGGATTCATTAACATCTAGAGCTTATATGGTTTTAGTGAAGCACATCTTAAGAAATTAAGAATACATGGTTACTATTATGGTTGGTATATCTTACTGGTGGTAGATAGCTATGGTTTATAGGTCCTATTAGGCAAGATTGATGATGACTCTTTATTTACTTCAAAAGAATAACTTTTGAAGAACATACTTCTTAAGTAATAAGAAGTATCTCAATTAAGGTTGAGGTTGTCTAGGGTTTGCTATTGGATCCACTAAGTAAAGAATAGTTGGTTCCTAAATGGGATGGTTCATAAGTATCTAACACTAGTAGGGTTTAGTGGGTATAAACATGTAAGGTTCAATACTAGACATGGTTATTATTAGGATGGATCACAATGGTGTGATGCTAAATATGGATAGTTAAGGATTATAATTTGGATGAGAAGAACTAGGGTTTACATTTATAAGTGGCCCTACTTGATCTTTTAGGTTTTATTAGCATGAACACATGGAATATCAATTTATTATCAAGAGGGTTCCTATATTTTATGTGAACATGGGTATGTATTTAGCTGCTAATTATGAAGCTATAATTGAAAATAAATTACCATGATCATATTTTATAACCTAGGGTTTAGGTTAGAAGCAAATTAGGATTCACATGAAATAGTGGAGCTAGGGTTTCTAGTGGAATTAGGGTTTTGGAGTTTCACATGAAATTATGAGGTCATAGTTTTCTTCAACATGGAATTTAGGGTTAACTATTTGTGATGCAACTCTTAAGGTAATAATTTGGTTATTGAGTTAAAGTTATTAATAACTTTGAATTAAAAATAATATTGGACTTGGCCTTTTATTATTTTTAAAGAATTACTAATTAGGATAAATAACATTTAGGGTTTAAATCCTTCAAATAAGGAATTAATAAGTTAATGATAAATAAAATTAGTTTTAAAGTTTTCTTTATTTACTTACTGATTTTTATTTAGTTTTGAAACTTTTCTTAATTACTGAATTTTAATTGAATTTATAATTAAAAGAAAAGGCTTAATTAATAAGTATTAACAATTAAATTTTTATTTAAAATAAAAATTTCATATTATATTTTTATTCGATAGAATTTACTTTTACAAGAATTTTTATATCTTATTTACATTTTTCTGAGTTAAAATGAATTTTATATATTCATGTAAAGTTTCAGCAATTTATGGGATTTAAATTAGAACGGAAAAAATACTAAATCTACCCGGTTTATCTACCCACACAGTCACTGACTGGTGGGGTTGTGTCGACCTCATCCGCCACGCCGTGGCGACGGGGCTGCTGGCCGGCGGCAGTTGGCGATGGTCGCCGGCGTTACGGGGTTCCCGCGGGGCTGTGTGGGGGCTCGTTGGAGCGAGCACGCCAAGGCGGTGCTAGTGGTGGTGGCGCCGCTCCGATTTGGTCACCGGAGCATGATCGCCGGCGAGGCCGAGCGGCGCTGCTCACATACGAATGGCGCGGCGAGGCTACGGTGTGTAATCGATCCGGGCGAGCATGCTAGGAGGATCAGTGGCTCACCAGGAGCACGATGCGCGTGACGGCGAGGCTAGAGGCGGTCGGGTTCGCCAGATTCGTCCGCTCCTGTCGTCGGAGAAGACGATGTCGACAACGACGCTCCGTAAGGCTCTGACTCGATTCCTCTTGCCAGGCGGGCAAGTCGAGCATGGCGATGCTGATGGCGTCCTCGGCATGGCTCGGGAATGTCCCAATCGACGGCGATGGACATTGGCCGGTACAGCTAGGGTTTCGGTTACGAGGAAAAATAGAGCAGAGAGAGGGGAAATGGAGGGCGTCTGCATGTTTTATAGTGTCTCTGTCGCGCGCTGGCGGTCAGCAACGGCGGCGGTGACCGCGGGACGTGGAGCTCTCGGTGCCGTGGCGCTCTCCTGTGCGTCGAGGATGGCGAAGACGAAGGCTTCGTCTCCAGTCTTATCCGCTCGAATAGGTACGTGGGCTAGTTTATGTTGGGTTGGGCTGGACCATGGGCTGCGGTTTGGGGCCTGCTTCTGGGTTGCTGCGGCCATGTGAGGTCCAGGTAAGCCTCTATCTCTTTCTTTTCTTTTCTGTTTTATTTTTCCCTTTTTTTAATTTGTTGATCTAAATTATGTTTAGAATTCAATCACTTTTGTAGAACTTTACTGTTTGAAATCTAATGGAATTTACTCAAGATTGTTGTTATGTATTAGAAAATTTAATATGGATATTAAAACATTGGTTTATTAATTACTATTGGGATTTGAATTAAGTATCCATATGGGCATGAATTTGAATATCATCTTGGAAGTATTCAAATTATTTTCCAAATGATATTTTCTTACTTAGTGATATGTAGGGTTTTATTTGGTATTACTTTGCAAGAAACAAGTTACAAAGTAATATTTATTTATGGATTTCTATTAAGAAGGTGATTTAATGGCATGATTTCATGCACCTAAATATTTCTAAGGACTTGATCTCATATTTGAGAATTTGGTCACTTGCACATGATTTTATGTGAACACTTATTTATTAAGGTCTTGTAAGGTTTATTATAACCCTATTTCAAGGTTAGCACTAGTATTATATTTTTAACAACACCTTGAAATACTTAGAGTAGATATTACTCTCACCATGGTTTGGTTTTGGTTTATGAGGATAAGTGGTGTATCTAAGTGGTTAATCACCACATCTGGGTTTAATTATGGGATTTAGCACTAGGTGTTTCTTATGTTCCATAATTATGCATAAGCTTTAACTAGTGAGCAATTCTAGGGTTCTAATTCTATTCACCTAATGGCACATGGTTTTGAAACTCAAATGTGGACTAGGTTTGTAGTTGTGATCACCCAAGTGATGCACAAACTCATATTGAAGTATGGTTTAGGGTTTTACTTGTAATGATCAAGTAATTCACAATTTAGTTGGAAATATGGGTATAGGTTCTATATGTAATTTAACACCATATTACTTTAGCTAGGGTTTCTCTTCCTCACCACTCATAGGATGGTTCCATCAAAGATCAGTTAGGTTGATATAGGGCTAAACTATGCAAGGTTTGTTACTATTCAGTTGTTTCTCTAATTAATATATTGGAAATGGTTTTAGGGTTGCTAGTAGTTCCCCTATGATTTTATGTGCTGGATTATATCTGCTTAACCAACTAAGGTTTAATTGGTAAATATATATATATATATATATCTCCAAAGCATGGTCATAATTAGACATGATCAACGTGTTCTTAATGTCTTCTACCTCAAGTCCTTAGGGTTTATGATCATTACTCAATTTATAATGATCAAGGGTTTGGCTTCCTAGGGCATCTCTTATGAACTAGGTTTCTCACTTCCAAGATCAAGTATTGTCTTGATCAACTGGGGTGCAATACTTCTATTATACTTTCATGGATGGTCATGACTATGGTTGCCTCAATAGTTTATATCCCAGGAGAATGCCTGAGATATTAACTTAGAGTTCTTTCCAAGGAATGATGATATAATCATCTGGTTCTATGAATAGTTCTCTCTCACAAATTCAAGTGTTGGCTCAGCTAACTTGAGTGTAACACCATAGCTTGAGCTCTCTTATATAGGAATGGATTGTTCTAGGGTTCATGGTGTACTCACAAGATCTCATTAGGTATGAAAAGGTTAAGTCTCCACCTGGATAACTTAGTTGAACTAGTCTCTACTTTATTTCATCAATTCATGGATATAGTCTTGTTCACTTTAATATTGGATTATCTCACCACTTCAAGATGAGATTAAATACCATAATGCTTTAGCTCAAGAATTATCCTTGAATCTTTATTAGGTATAACTAAGGTTGGTATGAATGATTTCTCACATTTGGGAAGGACTTTAATAATAATAACCTAAGGTTAGGCTCCATAGATAATGATGTGATCATCAATATCTATGTTTAACATAAATGGGTTCTCTCTCTAGGAAATGTCTTGAACAATATCCTAGGGTTCTTCTTGAAGATGATGATGTGAGTAATTGGATATATATTCAAGGTTTAGCTCAAGGGTTGACATTGCTTCTCTAATAAATATAGAACTTTCTCTTATCTAGTTTTGATGTATAATAATTTGGAATAGAGAAGAATATAACAAATGGTACCTAGAGAACATTTCTAGAGTTGAGCTCCTTGTCATGATTCCAAGATTTAAGTGGAATTAATACCATGGGATTCATGGTAGGAACATAGATTAGTTTAAGACATGGAAAAGATAAGGCAAGAATAGTCTCTCCATTTTATTGTTACTTGATTTCCAATTGGATAGATATTCATATGTTATGGCAAGGAATACCATGTTATGATCTTTTATAAGATCAAGTAATTAATCCTTGATTAACGTGTTAGTTTTAGTTCTATTTGATGTAACCCCTTAGATCCAATCATCTCTACCCAAAACAAGGTTTAGCAAAGTTCACATTGAGGTTTGTAGCACTTGGCTTAATAATCTACTTCAATTCCATCAAGGTCAAGTGAAACTTCAGTTACTGGGACATGTTTTACTTGAAAGCGCGAAAATTCCCTGGATTTTCTATGCACGGATGCAATGCACATATTTGTTTCCTCTATTTTTGTAACCCCAAATCCTGGGATATTACACATCTATAAATGAACTGATATAGGATCATCTATAAAAAAACGACCCCTTACGGGTGCACACTGCAATTGAAGCAAACTACCACTTATATTCAATGCTTACATACATGGTAAGGAAAAGCAAAACACCATAGTAGTTAAAATGAGATAACATGGATAACAGAGGATAAACAACACATAATACAACACAGTAACTTCTCCTTGCTTAATCCAACAAGCCTCTGTTATTGCAGATTTGCAGCAAACATTTGTTCATCAGTTTGCAAGGTAGAAACCACATATGCATCACTAGATGCGGAAATCACGGCCCATGCCCACAAAAAAAGTAAAACATATTACATCAAACATCTAGCTCAATAACGATAGGATCATAAGCCAAATTTTGAAGATCTAGTATGATTTCACATACTCGCCTAATGTGGTGACCCTGCATACCACCGCATGTTGTAGTATGCCAGTCGTTGATATAACATTCGTGAAGTACCAATCCGCAAATATTACATCCCTCAGAGTAGTACAACGGAAAATAGCTGGTCCATAACTCATTCATACATTATTGCAAATCAAATATATACATCATCTTGGAGCTCCTCCTGGGTCCAGAGAGGAATACTCCTGGGTTCGAGGTGAACCTGACATAGCTTACAATATAAGAGTTCAAGCAGGTTATACATTTATTTCCTTCCGAGCAGCTAAATACTAAGAAGTTCGTATTGCTCGGTTACCACTAGTACTAAGGTAGTTTAAACTTTGTTTCCTTCGGGTGTCTCCTCGTTTTCGTAGACAATAAGATAGTCTACTCCTTCTATTCCGCCTGAGAGGTCGGGCTCTTCATAGCAGATCTCATCGGCTCCACCTTGTCCATCAGATGCCTCCTCGAGGTGGTTCAGACATTCTAAGCAAGGGATTATAAGAGGTATTAGTACGAGCATACTCAACAAGTTCATATTAGGAAAGAGGTGTTTAATGCACTAGCTATGATACTAGACCAGAAAGTCTAATACCAATGCATGTTTTAATAACCATTTCTTCAAAAGGTTGCTTTTATTCAGAAGAACTATGTCTGTCAGCCTTCACCGGTTTACTAGAACTTCATGGAATTCCTTTCCGGCAGCGTTCGCAGTTCCAAATCCTGGAACAGGGAGTGACAGGTCACGATTCATTACACTCTGCAGAGGTGTGTTGCTTTACCCATAAGAGATCTTAACCTTGGTGCCAACCGGGCAGCTTTCCCGTCCACACTGCCTTTGGTGTGAGGCCCGGTATAAGGTCTTAGCCAATTATACTCCTCTGCTACCTCGAACACCCACCCTTTTTTGCAATCCCCGACCCTGGGTCCTCGCCGGTGCATACCTCTATGGATATCCCCCGACCACGACGTCAATTCAGGGCTCTACCATAAATTTTGCCGGTAGATGCAACCCATCATAGACCGCATTACCGTGGGGACTTGGGGCTCCCCAACCACTCCGCTTGTCCTTCTATGGATCAAGTGACTACGATAAGCGCATCCGTTGATGAACGAGAGGTGGAAGTACAATTGACTACTCTGTCCCACTCCAGATCTTATGGTTAACACGAGTTTTACGGCACAAGAATCACTGGACGACATTTGTTGTTCAATCCTAGATGGATATAAAACCATTGCAATGGAACCTCCACCATTTCAACACATACCATGGTTCCATTGCCAACCACATAGTCATATTCATAGTTATGAAAATAGTACTTTTGCTTTTCATGCAAGAGTGATAAGTATAGTACTTTGCAAGTAATTTGGTAAAAATACTCAAATGACATGAGCAAGCGATGAACTTGCCTGAAGACTGCAAAGTGTTGCAGTTGGAAGGTGTGGACTCACCCTTGTCCTCTGTTTCTGAAATATAGCATCATTGTCCGATAAGGGCAATGGTTAAAGAAGCAAATATGCATGCTTTTCAGTTTTAGGGTTTAGTTTCCCCCCTTCCCGGTGTTTTATCATTTCATGTCAGAGGTGATTACAACGAACAATTTCAAGATGACTCCTTAGGAGTAAATTACTACCTTGGAATATTGCCAAGGTGTTTTTAAGTCCAAATGAATTTATGGACTTATTTTATCATCAAAAATATAAAGGTTGATTTTTAATGATAAAGATATTCATTTATTGTATTTAATTATGACTTAATTTTTAATTGTCTCAAAATTTCCATTTCATATTTTATTATGATAGATAATTTTATGCTTACTGGTTTACATATTTTTATTTATTTTTTTAGAGCTATATTTATTTTCTAAAAATCCTGGAAAGATTTACTTAAATGGCCAATTTTGAAATGACCATAATGCCCCTATGGGCCTCACCCGTCAGGTGGCCGAGCTGGTTAGGTTGGACCAGCCCTTTGGGCTCGGTCCAACCGACTTAGTCGCCCCCGTAGACGCCTCCCCTGCCTAACCCTAATCTCCTCGACGCTCTGGCGACTCGCGTCGCCGTCGTCGAATTACTCCGGCCATCTCCGGCCATCCCCAGCGACGTGGTTGGTCGCTGGCAAACCTCCCCTCGACGGCGCACCCATTGATCCGCATCGATTTGGTCTTCGTCACCTCCTCCGTTCGCCCCCTTCTCGTCTGCACGCCTGCACGGTTCCGCAGCGATCTGGTGGTCGTCGGCGTTCCGAGGCTGTGGCGCTGCCGCGAGCCTTGCCACGGTGGTGCGGTGATGCGGCGAGGTTGTGCCTGGCCTGGCTTGGCCTGGCGCCGCCGTGCCCCCGGCGTGTGTGCCGACATGGCCGCCATGGCCGTGTCCTTCGATCTGCTTCACTTGTAAGTGCTCCACCGCCTCCTTCTCTCTTTCTCTGCTCTTCTCCTCCATCTACTAGCTTGAGCCGCGGCTGTTTATCCTCATGGAGAGACCTGCTGTGCTGCTGCTATGGCTCTGTTGTTGCTGTGCGTATGCTGCTGGGCTCTCTACTGCTGACATGGCTTGCTGTCTTTGTTCATCCTTGTGGTTGTGCATGTTACTGTCTATCTAGATGCTCTCCTGGTCGATCCTAGCCATTACTGTTGCTTCATCCTTGTGCTAGATTCTGGTTCTGGCCCTCCTGGCTCACTACTGTGAGTAGTTCTTGCTTTTAGCAAGTGCCAGTGCCCTTGGTGTGTGATTCATTGTGTTATGCTTCATAGAAATGCCCTGTTGAGCATGACTGTTGCTAGATAGCTCCATCCGTGGATGGTTTGCTTCTGGATATGCTTTATCTGATTATCTATGATGCAATTGTTGCTTAACTGTGGCCATTTCATATAATTGGTTCATGTATTGTTGCTAGGCTTGAATCTAGCATGCCTCAGCATGCTCTAGCAGGCCCTGATGATCATGTGGTCATCAGCTCCTTGCTATGTGCTTGCTATTTCCCTGCATGTGCCTGACTGTTGCTCGTGAAAGCAATTCTGTTGGCTATTTCATTAATTTGATGCACCTAGATGTCTCTGTGTGAGCTATATCAATTACTTGTGCTTGTCAGTGAAGCTTTGCTTCCTATTTCTGACAGACAAACTTGATCTACTGATGTAATGGTGATTCCTGTTTATTCTGTGCAATATCTGGATGGAAACCAACATGTGTTGGCACCTCCTGTGATGCTTGAACTCCTTGGAGTGATGATAGGCTCCTCTGGTTGTCTTTTATGTGTGGCTGGGTAGTTGTTGTGACCCTAGCAGAGCTTCGCCTGCTAGTGATGGTTCCTCCTGCCATTTCTGTATGCTTCTGTGCAATACTACTGGTAGTTATTCAAGTGCTTCCAGTATATTCGATGTTGAAATAAAAATAGACATGTAAATGTCTATATTCTGATGGTATAGCTAGCTATAGGGTGCTAGGTGAGTCTAGGTGGCTAGATAGGGATTAAATCCATGCTGGATTTCCTTGGTTATGTCACTTATAATTCGGTTGACTTAATCAGTGTTCCCTTGGATGATTTCCTAATGGCTTTTCCCTTATTTTGCTTGCACCATATGGCTGGGTGCCAAATGATGATACAAACAGGGTATCTCAACCCTCTGGCTTGGTGGCTTATGCATATGCTTGATTTGTATGAGCAAAACAGTGCTTGCTCATGATTCTTGGGTATACCTCACTCCAGCTCCTAGAATATGTGTTGATGTAGAGGTTTTGCTTCTGATTGTTGGCTTCAGCTTGCCCTGCTCCTCCAGCTAGCTTGTGCTTGATCAATTCCTTGTGGTTTGCTCAACATCACAGTTCCTGATGGAACTGTTCTGGATGATTTGGTGGTTTTGGATAGGTTGAACAGCTCTGGATGTTCTTCCTGTTCTTGCTGTTCTTACCCTTTGGAGATTCTATCGATGAGTTGCTAGGGTTTTGGCTTGGTGAAAAGGTTTTATAAGAGCTTCTCCTTGCTCCTATGGTCGACAGCAAACCTGGTCACTTGGTGACTCTCCCCTGGTCTATGTGTGCTATTGGGCATGCAGCAAGCCCTGTGAGCTGCCTGTGTGCTTCACAGGTTGGGACTTGTGCTTTGGTGTGGATCAGCTCGGCTGATCCATGATCATATCCTCTCAATTCCACTTATTTGCTAACCTGCCAAGTGGTTTTGCCACTTGGCCTAATTCTTGTTTTTGTCTTTGCTGTTTCTTTATGCAGGGTTTAAGAAGATGATCAAGAAGTTCTTTATCAAGTGTTGATCAAGAAGTTCTTGAAGAATTTAGCTAGTTTAGCCATTTGCAATACTTTGTAATTTTCCATTTCTTTTTCATTTCTTCAATTTCTATAATGTGTTGTAATTATTATTATTCATGTGAATATTGTAAATGACAATGTATCTTGTGTGATAATCAATAAAGCTCAAGTTTCCCTAATGAGATTTTAATATATGTTCTATTATTCTATATTTCATACTTTTCCAATTTCTATAATTGTTTGTTGAATTTCCCAAATTTGAATTATAAATACTTAATTAATGTTTGAATTTGGAATTCAATCATGCAACTTAAGTTGAGAAAGAAGTTGTCCCTCTCTCTTCTCGAAAACCCTAAATATGACTAAATAGGTTCAAGTTTATCGCACTCTCGAAACCCTAATTCTGTGTGGTGTCGAGAGAGAAACTTGTCGCACTTTTATGCAGTTTTTCAATAAAAGCGCGAAATTTCCTCAGATTTTACGATGCAATGCACATCCCTTTCTAAACTCTACCCCTCGATCGTCTCTAAACCTGGGATATTACACCTACTCCCTCCGTCCACAAATAAGTGGACGCGTGCGGATTCCAAGAGACCTTAAATTTTTTGTTAAAAAATTATCATTCCTTAATCAATCTGCTCATTAATCAAAAAGATGCTTTGATTTAGGCGCTAATAAATGGTGTGCATGCCTAGTAACCAATAAAACAACATTGAGAAACCGAAAATGATTAATGGGGGTTGAAATCAAGGCATGCACTAGAGATCTAAACGTAAAAAATATACCAAGAAGTCTAGATGTACACTTATTTGTGGATTTCTTAGAAGGCTAGATGTACACTTATTTGTGGACGGAGGGAGTAAGTAACAAATGGAACCATAGCTTGACGGGAAAGAAGGGAAACTGCCCTCTTGCCCTACTGTAGTGTGCGCCTCTCGTCATCGTTGGATGAGGAGAACCGTCCCACAGCCAGATCCTCTTCCATCGTGTCCGTGCTCCCACCATGCGCCCAACGTCGCATCCAATGCATCCACTACCGAGCTTGGGTACCGCTATCGAGGTGCATTAGAGGTGCGAGGGACCTGGAGGAGGTGCGACTCGGTGGGGAATCAATGGAGGAGTTCGATACGGTGTTGTGCCAGTGAGAGGGGGCGGAGGAAGAGGCCGGAGCCGGCCAGAAGCGGCGGCGCGTGGCATCCAGACTTCGCTTGTGAAGCAGGAATAGGGAACGGAGTGAAGGCGTGCGATGGGGAGGCGCGGGGGAGAGCTGTGGTGCTGGGTGTGGTGGATGGCGGCGCCGACGAGGTGGGGGCCCGGATCAAAGCAACAGGGAGAGAGGTTTTTGGGGGAGAAAACAAATGGGTGATACGCTCTCTCTCCGTGGGCGGAGGCACCGAGAAATGTCGTTGACTTGTGGCTAATGGTGGGAGATGGCGCGTTACCCTGCCCGATGAATATCGTGCGGTACGCAGAGTGAGTACAGGATAAGCGAAGTTTGTGGTCAGCCAGTAGTTAGAAATTGGGTTCATTGAGTAGAGTCTATATCTCTCCAGCAATCCATTGTCGGGTCTTCTGCTACAACTGATGTCGTCGAGCAGCACAATGGAGATCAGCACAGGGTGGTGCTCCTTGTAAACAAATGAGCGCGCGTGGCTTTTCACCACCAGGAAGTTTAGATCTAAATCTATTATTATGCGACGTCCCTTCTTTTTAGAACTACAGGCTCCCGCCTCATTCCATTTTCCATAGAAAAACAAAATGTAAAGTTTGTTTTATTGCATTACAGCACATTCCAGATCACCTCTAAGGTTCAGAAACTCTAGGCTAAAGCCTCGAAACATCTCACCACTAACTCAAAGAGCAAAGGAACATGAAAAGAAACTACAACGAACATAGTTTTTCCTGATTCCCAGGTCTCCTTGTCTTCTACTCATAGATCATCGGACACCTCAAAATCTCCTCTGATATTTTTTTTTTTTTTGAGGAAAGGATCTGACACATATATTCAGAAGCAGAGTACAAATTACAAGGAGATCCAAACGGAAAAGAAAAAAACAAAGGAACCCTGCAATTAGCACAAAGCACCCCGAGCCTCCTGGAAAGATCACGATCAGATCCACCACCACGCTCCCGAGAAACCTAGTTGACGCCAGCGTCGCTGTACCACCAGCCACCGGAGAAGAGGCACCACCATGCTTTGTAGACGGCCGCAGGATCCATCCGCCGCCGAGAGACGGAATCTGAGCTCTCTGAACGAACACGGCCACAGCACCAACTCCTCAGCTCCACCCAACTCCCAGCCGACCCGACGCCTTCAAGGTCCACCAGCCGCACCGCCCAAGCTCCGGCAGAAGCTGCTCCCCTCGCCACCGCGGCCGGCCAGAGCAGAGACGCCGAAGAAGAAGACCACCAGCAACGGAACCACCAAAAACGGACCACAGAACACCGCTGGCTCCTCCCCTCGCTGCCACAGCCGGCCAGAGAAGCACAAACGGCGAACTGCGCCCGACGGAAACCTCCACAACCTCCCCGACCACACGGCCGGAACGGGGGAGGGAGGGGGAGGACCACGCCCAGAAACGCCGACAGCACCGCCACCGTCCTCGACGCCGCCAGCAGGGCACTCACACCTAATCTACATCTAACTAGCCGGAGACGCAGGACCGGGGTTCCCCCACTCTCCCGCCGCCGAAGCGGCCGGCGGAGAGGGAAGGAACCACCGGCCTGGCCGGCGGCACGGTGGGGAACACAAACTCGCCTCCTTATCGCCTGCTACAGTGACGAGCGAGAGGATAAGGAGGAGAGACGGATATTCTGAAGAGGTTGTTGTGGTCCTTTTAAAAATCTCCTCTGATATGCTCGGCCCATGCATCAGTTTTCTTTTCTTCAGTTTCGCAGCCCTCTTGCTTTCTGCTCGAGGTGACGTACACATTGATTCAAAGATTCTGTATGTCTTTGGGCCACAATGGACTCCATCTCCTCAGCATTTTCGTGAGGCGAAACCAAATAACCAGACCCAAAGCATCGCCCAAAATGAATATCATTTCTATTTTTCCATACCGTCCACATAAGAGCGGAATTCACCATAGTAATGACAACATTCACCTTGTTACTTATCCACAATCAAGCTACTTCAACATCTACCACCATTGTATTGTTTAGGATTCCAGAAAGCTCGGACCAAAACAACTTCACTATGTCACATGAAAAGAACCAATGATGTACACTTTCTAGTTCAGAACATAACAGACATGTTTTGTCACTAATTTGGCGTTTGCTTAAGTTATCTCTAGTGAGTAATTTACTATGAGAAACTAACCACAGAAAAACATGAACTCTAGGAGGAATGTTAAAATTCCAGAGAGCCAGGAGAAAAACTGGGGTAATCCCCCTGAAATTGATGACTGCATTATTTATCCATGTTTTCTTACGAAAAACCCTTTTATTTTGAATATAATTCTACTTACTTTTTTCCAATCTAAAAAAAAAGATTCCTGCTTTTTTTGCTCCAGTTTCTATTACTCTCTCCAATAGATTCTATCTTAAAACATACATTGTTAACGCAATAAAACTTTCTGTTTCTTTCTATTGAGATTAGAAAAGGAGAAAAAGTGGATTTATAGTCACAGGCTGAAAAATTTAGAACAAATTGGAACCATTAACTAGAATTCTATCTTTTTTAATTGCAGTAGTGAATGACTCTTAAACTTAAGGCGCGCGCTGGCCGTCGGTCGGCCGATCCGCGCGCGGGGATCGGTAGTACCAGCGCCGTTCGATCGTAATCCGGCGTGCAGAATTAGCAGCATTTTGATTTTTGCATTTTGCCCCCTGGTTTTTGGAAAATCAACCCGCGATCCTAAGCCTATCAGTTTAAACCGAACACGTGTTTCCCTTTGCCCCCAAACTTTCAGATATTTACAACAAAACCTGCTGTTTAGTATAGCAACAAAAACCCGCCGCTTTGTGTACAAAAAATAAAAAGTATTACAACAAAATTTTCACAGTAAATCTTCACATATATGTACAACAAATTATCAATATATTTACAATAATAATTAACAACAAAAACAATATTTTTTATTTGGGTGTTTACAATAATAGTCTGTTTCCATGCAATAATATCTTTACAACAAATCGGAAACATACTTACAACAATAATTAATAACAAAAACCAACATTATTTTATTTGGATGTTTACAATAAAAGTATGCTTTCATTCCAGAAATATCTTTAGAACAAACCAGTAAAATATTTACAGCAATAATTAGCAACACAGGCCACAAATAATTTGGGTGTTTACAACAAAAGTCGCAAACATCATCCACAAAAACCACAGACTATTTACAACTAAAAAAAAATATTTTTGCAAATAATTCAAATGTTGTTAAGAAATAATTTAATTTGCTACAACTTGAATTACAAAAAAAAATCATCGTCTATTTTTACAAAAGTTAGAAACAAATACAACAAATATTCATATGTTTGCAAACAATCAAAAGTGGTCAATCAATAATTAATTTGCTATAGATTGAATTACAATAAAAGTTGGCATCTATTTTTTACAAAAGTCACAAATAATTACAACAAAAAAAATGGTGCACAAATAGACACACAGCCAGAAGAGAAAGGTCCAATAAATTTTATACGCAATTGTTACAAAACTAACGAACGTATACAACATCTCTACATGCGGCATGACGAAGCTAGAATGGCGTTGGCTGCTTTGCTTGCATGGGCTGCGCTGACTGCTTTGCTTGCATGGGCTAAAATCGCAGCAGGGAGTGTTTATGGGCTAATGGGCCTATGCGGAAAAGCTACTGGCAGACCGCCGGACGAGCGAGCGAGTAAGGGACCGATCGCGTGCCAACGATCGGTCTCCCGAAAGCAAGCGTTTTCCTAAACTTAAATAGGTATTATCTCCCCCGTCCTTTTAATGGCATAAAAAAATTATTATGGCTTTATGCCTAATCCGTGTATAGATAAACTCTAGGCCTGAACAGCATTATTATCCAAAGATCCCCCTTATATACATATCTCTATGGGGAATCGTGCTTTCATTTTTCAAAGCATTAAATATCTTGAATAAAAAAAGGAAATTTGCTCCGATATAGAGTATAACCTGACTATCTTGGTCTGTCCAAGTGAAAAAAATTACGATAAAAGAAAAGCATAGCTATGTGGAGAGGTAGATAACTAGATTGGCATGTACTTAAAAAAGGACTTACTTTATTTTATAATTCTACAAGGAAATCCTAAATTTTATAGCAATTCTACTACTCCAAAATAAAAAAAGAACCCGCAAATTCTTTTTTGAAATTTAAAGTAAGCGCGCTATTCTAAATCGAAGTAAAGCCAAACTTTCTCAAACTTTCTAGTCTATTTATTATATTAAATTATAGCTTTATTACATTAATAGAAAGGAAATAAAATGAGAAATATTTGCCATCCAATCTGATTAGAATATCATGAAAGTCTAATTGGCATAATTTTTTTCTAGGAATGTTTTATCAAATCTCCGGATCTATGCTTATTTTCAACTCCCTGAAGCATTTCGTCGCTTGCTACGCCCTTCCTCGTCTCTGGGTGCCTAGGTATCCACCGCAAGCCTTTCCTCGACAAAAGATATGGAGTGCAATCCAAAAAAAAATGGAATTATTCCTTCCTCTAATACATATTCATACAGAATTCCTTATAAACTAATGCCTAAATCTTTTCATTTATTAATTTAATTACTATAACAAGTGTTTTATTCCAAGATTAAGTTATTACTGAACAAAGAAAAAATTCTTATATTATAAAGGATGAGATCAATTCGGAAGCGCTTTTTTTATTCTAGCAGACAGAATTCCTTTGGTCTAATTTAGGAATTTTCAATATATTTTATTTTCCCTAATTCTATCTACGCTCCGGAGGCTAATAACGAAACGAAACAGTCTTTTTTTTCTGATCATAGATCATCGACTATGATTATCTAACAGTTCAAGTACAGTTGATATAGTTGAAGCACAGTCTAAATATGGCGCCAGCCTATAGGTTTTCTGGTTTTTCTAATTTCTTCTTTGGCGGAATGTGAAAGATTACCCTTTGATTTACCAGAAGCGGAGGAAAAATTATTAGCAGGTTATCAAACCGAATATTCCGGTATAAAATATGCTTTATTTTATCTTGTTTCTTACCTAAATTTATTAGTTTCCTCTTTATTTGTAACAGTTCTCTACTTAGGTGGGTGGGATTTATCTATTCCCTATATATCCTTTTTGATTTTTTCAAAATGAATAACGCAGTTGGAATTTTGGAAATAACAATGGGTATCTTTATTACATTAACTAAAGCTTATTTATTTCTCTTCATTTCTATCACAATAAGATGGACTTTACCCAGGATGAGAATGGATCAGTTATTAAATCTTGGATGGAAATTTCTTTTACCTATTTCCTTGGGCAATCTCTTATTAACAACTTCTTTCCAACTTGTTTCACTATAAAGAAAATAATACAATAACAGTAAGAATATTTTCAACACAAAGGCTCTGTCGAATAAGAGAAAGAAACATATCTTTTTCATAGATATAGAACGTATTCGATTAAAGTCGTATGTACGGCTTGGAGGGAGATCTTTCCTATCTTTCGAGATCCACCCTACAATATGGGGTCAAAAAGCCAAAAAAAAAGTGATTTTAGCCCTTATAAAAAGGAAACGGATTCTTGAACCTCTTTCACGCTCATGTCACGTCGAGGTACTGCAGAAAAAAGAACTGCAAAATCCGATCCTATTTTTCGTAATCGATTAGTTAACATGGTGGTTAACCGTATTATGAAAGACGGAAAAAAATCATTGGCTTATCAAATTTTCTATCGAGCCGTGAAAAAGATTCAACAAAAGACAGAACAAATCCACTATTGGTTTTACGTCAAGCAATACATAGAGTAACTCCCAATATAGGAGTAAAAACAAGACGTAATAAAAAAGGATCGACGCAGAAAGTTCCGATTGAAATAGGATCTAAACAAGGAAGAGCACTTGCCATTCGTTGGTTATTAGAAGCATCCCAAAAGCGTCCGGGTCGAAATATGGCTTTCAAATTAAGTTCCGAGTTAGTAGATGCTGCCAAAGGGAGTGGGGGTGCCATACGCAAAAAGGAAGCGACTCATAGAATGGCAGAGGCAAATAGAGCTCTTGCACATAACTACTATACTATTTGGGAACAAACATCTTTTTTCTCAAAATTTTGGGGTATGCTGAGAATTAATGTGAAGCTGACACGTTTGCACTATTTTTGATGGGTTTAAAACGTGTGCACTTTCGGTGCTTCCTACAAATTTTAAGAGGTGCTTGGATTCTGTGTAGTACCCTTCATGTGCGTTTGATCTTTTTCTGTGTGCGTGTAGCGCGTAGAGCTGGACCCGCAAGTTACAGTGCGGTCAAAGCGGCGCCCACCGGCCACCGCTTAACTGCATCTGGTTTATTCTTTGACCGGACCCCATCTCTCCTACGCCATGTCTCTTTCTTCTTTCTATAGATGCATCCAGATCAAGCGGCCGGTGGCGGCCGGCGGCGGCCCGTGGAGGCAGGGGATAAAGTCCGGGCAGCGGCTTCGACGGGGAGACCCTCCACCACACCATCTCTCCGATCCTTTCTCTCTCTTTTTCTCCCCATGGCCGCCAGCCACATCGCGGTGGGGAATCAGTGGAGGAACCGCCTTCACAATAACGGCGTGGTCTTCCACGGGAGGTGAAGGCTACGCTCGCTCCTTCCACGGGTCTTGGCGGCGAGGGCGCCGTGCGGCCGTCGATTTCGAGGATGGCGCTACAAGAGACACCTGCAGAGGTCGCCGCCTCGTGGGGCCTCGAGGCCGTGGGCGCCCCGCAGTAGTTAGGGATACAACCCCTGCCTCTAGAGGTCGGGGGCGGCGAGGACGTCGTGCGTCCGTCTCCTGTGGCCACTCCTCCGCAGTCGCGTGGCCCGGTGGCGCACGCGGCATGGACCATGTTTCGGGTCCGTTCGTTCATGTTCATGAACATCTTCTCTTTCCTCTTTTATTTCCATTTTTCCAATAAGAGGCTCCGCTCTGGCTCCAATAGCTTTGATAATCCCAGGTTGCTAAGATGTGTTTCTTCATTGTGTGCCCTCTGATTTCCCGCGCTTCCTGCTTTTTTTCTTTTTTTTCAGAATTGGCCGATCAAGTCCCGTGGTAGTTTTAATGAAATTGATATCCTTTTGTGCAGGCTTCTTGTGCTAAAAAATATGGGGCTATGCAGTTAGCGGCGGCAATGCAGATCATTTGGTGAAGAACGTCTCCATAGGTAGTTTCAGGTACAACCTTTTGCTGAATGGCCTGTGGTTTTCATTTTCTCTGCGGATGTATTACTGTTTCTAATTTTCTAATTTAGCTTTACATATGGATTTCACTGCAGTTCTGCAAATATGCACCATAGTGTTGTCCACCGCAGGCCTTGCGTCCGGCATGACCAGCTGACGGGCCGGGTTGTTACCTTTCTCCGGTGTGTTCTTTCCTGCGGGATGGCCTGCAAGGTCCGCACCTGTGCGCTGAGGTTTGCACTCGGACTACAGCGGTTACTTCGTGGGGTTGTCCTTCATTATGTTCGGTTGTGTTGTTAGTATTTCATATTGCCGAGGTTGTGCGTCTTTCTTCAGTTTCTGGTCGCGGCATCGATGTGTCATCCTTGTGAGGAGATAAGTCATGCTAACTGACCTATTGCTTATTTTGGAGGTTTGCTGCACTAATTTGTCTGTTCTTATATGTGGTCTTTTTGGGTTTTAGCTCATGTTCCTCAAGGTCAACAGCAACAGATTCGTCTCTTTTGGTGATCACGTCTAACTGGTTTGGATCATGCTGTTCTACATTATTGGGGATGGTCTTCCTCTAACGTGTTTAAACCGGAGGCATGGCCGTGTGGTTCTCTGATTATTTTATTTGCTGTAGGCATTATTTTCTCATATGTTTCATTAAGAGGTAACCAAGTTTCTTCTAGAGTACTTTCTGTCTCATGATGTCACATTATGACATATTGTTTAGAACTTCTAAGATTGCAGGTAACTAACTTTCTTCTAGAGTACTTTCTTTCTCACGATGTCACATAATGGCATATTTTTTTTAGAACTTCCGAGATTGCAGTATGAATACTATTGTTTTTCGTGTCCATCGCCTCTCATCTCATGGATTAATATAATGATTGGTAGATAACATGTCTTTAATTAGTTCTTCACGTAGCAATATTTGATATTTTTTTACCCAATAATAAATAAAGACATTGCCAACAGATACCTGTAACAAAAATGGTACATAGCATTATCCATATGCTATATATGTGTTTTTCTACAATTAGATAACAATGTATTCAGTCCACACTGCACTATACGAAAAGGAAAAACTCATCTACCATCAAGTAGCTTTTAGGAGTTCGTTCACCAATTTTCAACTTACTTTCTCCGCATATTATGTGCCCATATGAACCGGCTAGAAAAAAATGTAATGTTCTAATGACCATAATCTTTTGTTAAGAACTAAAAAAAGTCCAGGTTCACACTTTGCTCCATGCTTTTAATTAATTTGTATGTGGCTTATAACTTTTCAGATATCTCTTTTGACTTCTACCAGCCTCTTTTCACATATTATTGCTCTATACCCTCTCATGGATTTAAGGTTTTTCTCCAAATTCACATGCAGTGTGATAAAACACCTGAAATTGCATCTGATCATGTACTGTTTTGTTGAAATATATGTCAGGTAATCCTTGGACTGCTGATGCACTGCGGTACACATCTATTGCCTCTGGTACCTCATGCATCCACAGGCCATTTGTTCTTACGTAATATGGAGCTCATTAGCCACACTACTACAATCTCTCTTCACTTTCTGAAAACTATAAAACTGAAAAGCTTTTCTACCCTCTTTACTAGAGTTGTAGATACTTCAGTGTCTAGAGAACTGTTTTGACTTGAGGAGTTCACACCTTGGCACTTTTAATGATTACCGGTTTTTTAACCCAGGTAGCAACAAATTTGATGGCATCAATGCCACCATGATCATGAGCCACCGGGGCATTGCCCGCCTCCCCATCAACATTGATTTTTGGGCAGCCTGTAATCGGACGAGGTCAACCGTTAGCAGATTAGGAAATAGTGTCTGAGTTCATAGGAGCCTGATCTAAAAGAGCAGCGCTAAACAGAGGCCGACTTTTCTCTATTCACTTGAAATAGATTTGACACTTGCTTTTGAATATATCCACACGCTACACGTCGCCACATGCCCACTCTATCTTGCAACAGAAATACTTTTTGTTCTTCAGCTAATGTCTACAAGAAAGGCACGGCGTGCTGCCGCGCCAGTCCCTAAGTTAAGTAGGATAAGCAGATAGAAGAAGCAGAAGCTGGGGTCTCTACTCTAATCCATTCGATTCCTTTTTGTTTTACCACATTGATTCTCTCGCAACTGATAGTTCTTTGCTGATTTACATGTGCATATCTCAAACAACTGAGTCAGAACCCACATGTATGGAACTTTGTGTGTGTGTGATGCTGATTGTATTCATTTGACTGTAAAGTTCAAGTTTCTATTCTTAGCTCAATATACAAATTGAAGCTGAAGCCTTTATAGGTAACATGAATTTTTCCAGTTTTAGCTAATGCAGTAAACAACTCTTATGGATAGGGCGGGGTTTGATACTTAAATGCTGCATCTTATGTTGACAAGGCGCTGAGCCGCTGATGCTATTTAGAAAGTGTCATACTTATGGTATAATTTTACTTTGAACTAGGAGAAGTTTTCATATGATATCTAACATGGGTGCAACAAAGAAATCTTCAATGTAGTATTGATGCACCCTATATATTTGTTATATTTTATCATCTCTCTTCTAATATGGGACCAGCAATAAAGGTAGCTGCAGTTCTCAAATCATTAACTTCAGGTCTCCCCTCAAAAAAAAATCATTAACTTCGGGTCTGCCTACTTCCAATATGCTCAATAGTGTCTTCTCGAAGTTTACTTCTGAATTAAGAAATGTGAACCATTGATCATGGATTTATTAAGGGTATCTCCATGATTGGCATCGACTTAGAAATTACACAAGATAAATATGTATGATTAGTCCATTGGATATTCTCCGACGATTTAATCATTAGTCAATTGGATATTCTCCGAGGATTTAATCAATTTCAGCTATGGATGCTGACTCAATTTTCAAACCAAGGTAAATAAATCCCCTCCCTTAGATATTTTCTACTCAACCTTTCGCTTCAGAAATTAGTATATGCACAAGCATGAACCTCTGGTTGCTTAATTTATTTTGTACAAATAGTTGGTTTTCATTTGTTGCCCTGTTTTTCCTGTGAATAAGGGATTCGATGAGACATTATCATTGTCTCGCTCCTCTGAATTGAGTTCACAAAGAAATGATAGTGTTTTGGACTTGTAGTCAGTTTTTGAAACCAAGTTATTCTTATTTCAGAGTAATGAATGTCTTTACCGTTGTTAAATGCAACAATGGCTATGATAAGTACAAATAAGTATGTGATAAGTTCATTTATTTTTTTTGGCTCTCTGTTTGCTTAACCTTTCCATCTCTTTTTAGTTTTGTGTCCTAAGATTGTTGCTCCAGACCAGAATCATGTCATTATTCTGTTCATTTGTTTGTGAGTTCTGATAATAATATTCTTTTTTTTCTGCGATACATGTATCTTTATGGATGACGAATTTCCCCATAAATTGGTTCTATGTGAAGGCAATCATGAGCGTATGATCTCTTTGGTTCTTCCTGCAAGGCAATGATTCCTTTAGTTGCTCATGTGGTATCCTACTGTTTATTTCTTTAGTGATGACAGGTCAAGCAATCAATCCCGCTGTTGGGAAACTAAGTGAACTGTCGTTGTCGATGGGATATTATTGTTGGGTTCATTGCTATAATGAGAATGCTTTGGCATATAGTATTTTCATAAGTATTCTGCACAAGTACTGAAGAATGATTCAAACAAGATGGTGAAGTACAAGCCCAAAGTTCTCGACAAAGATAGGTCAAGGTGACCTTACTATCCCTTCCGAGGTAATCTGGCGACCTTCTCTACATTTGGAGGGTAATGGTTTATTTGTCTGCTTCTGTTCTTTACCAGTTACCAATCCATAGTCACTTAGTTAATTTTGCAATCACCATTAGAAATAGCTTTCCTGTTCATTGAAGATCATGGTTTATGCTGTGATTATTTCGAATTGCTGATAAAGTTAGGTGTGGGTTTAAGGCGAGTACGGTGACTATATAGTAGTACTCTTACAGGTTGTATTGAAAATTGTCACATTGAGGGATTTGGTCAAGAGATTTGTTGGATCAATGTTTTAGGTTTGCAAACATTAAATTTATATTTTCATTGCCAATTCCAAACCTTGCTGTCCTCGAACGTTACGGTCTCTAGCTGACATTAAATTGTATGTATAGATCTTAAACAGAGGAAGTAATATTCATATTTAGCAGTACCTATTGTCTTAGTAGCCATCTTAAGAGGGATTAGTTAAATTGTTGGTCACCGGTCTGAGCTATTTTGTTGTCTGCCTACTTCAAGCCTATCTTTTTTTGTTTTTGTTTTCAAGAACAGTTCAAACTTATCTTCAAATCCTAAATTTTGCTACACTGATGTTGTTCTACAGGTGAAATACATTTATGTAGTGAAATTTTTGGAAGACTTCAAGGTTCTCTATGATTTTTTTGATTGCACATCAGCGGTACATTGAGACTTTCATATCTTTGATGTATCTTCTTCTAATTCTTGGTTGGTAACTAATTCATATACATAGACACTGCAAGTGGTAAACATGCATGAGAAAGAATTATAGCACATCCATGCTCTCTTCGACGCCGAACCAGGGACTTTGGTTCCATGTGACAACGGACCATACTCTGCTCCAACCATCGATTTCTTCAACAAATACAAGAACTCATCACTCTTTTCTCCAATGAAAAGAACAATAAGCTGAGCTCTGAGTGCTTAGAGACCAGGGAACAGTCGCACTACCTGTTTTACTATTCTACTTTACTATTTCCTTAAGCTTGATCAATAAAAATATGTTAGTATGTAGGTCAAGTAGAACCTCCTGTCTTCCATGTACCGGATATGTAAAAGCCTCCATGAGCTATCTAATCAGATTTCTCAATCTCACGGTCTACTTATATATGTATTATTGTTGTTGTCTAATCACTGCTCTTATGTATAAATGCATCTTTTGAGCCCTATTGCTCATAACACTGCCATGAATCTTATAGATGGTCTATGTCATAACAATGGGCGCGGCGTGCCGCCGTGCCATACCTTGCTAGTTTTCGTTAATCCATGAACAGAATCTAGGCATGTAGGCACATGGGTTCGTACATCTCGATCGAAAAAATATCAATAGAAGGAGAATCGGACAATATCTTTCTCGAAACAAACAAAAAGCAAAAGAAAGAGAAAACATAAATCATGATCAACTAAGCCTCTCGAGGGCTTGCTTAAGAATAAAAAAGAAGAATCATATGGAAATAGCATGGAATAAGGTTGAAAAAAATATTTATTTTGTTTTTGGGTGTTACATGCAAAAAAAATTACCCATAAATTTAATCCATTAAGCTAAACTGTAGGTTCCACTTCATAATTTGATAACTTAAATCCTGACCATTAAGCTAAGCTGTGGGTTTTCTGCTTTTTACCTTGATGATGGCCGTGCCTGTCGTCCGGCACCCATGCGCGCACCGGGCGTTAATTAAGCGTCATGTTGCTCGCCAGTGGCAACGACCGATCAATCTATGAATGTCCGATCACCGGGCGTTAATGATGCTGCTTGCCGCCGAATCGATCAATCTAGAGAATATCATGCTGAGGGTCGATCGATGGTACATTGTTCATCATCCTTGAAGATGTTGGGGCGCATGATGAGACAACGATTGCCCCATGGAGCTGGCCTAGCAAGATCTTGTCCATGACCTTGCTGAACATGTATGTTAGACCAATTGAAGTGCGTTGTATGATCAAATCAAGAGTAACATCACAAAATATTATGAACCTATACGATCCGATGCTTCCTAAGATATGCATTGTGTGGATGCTAGTAGAGTATTAATTTCCTATGGAGATCTCGTTATGAATCTGTGTACCAGGGAGGTGCATTCTTGCTATAAAACATCAACAGAAAAATGATTAAACAATTATATCCCATTAAAACGGGTGTATTTTCTTCTAATAATCAGTCTAGAAGGATCTACCGGATCTAAACCTGCAGTTTGAAATACTCACTAAGACCACTAAGTGTACATAAAGTCCATCCGAGTATTCCATTGGAAACCTAACTAATATCCAATGATAACGTCAACTAAATTATTTTCACATATATTTAACTACAATGATCTCTACAATTGAACTATTTTTTTTCTAAGCGACCCAACTACAATTGAACTACTAGAATTTATTTTTACAATAGCACCGCAGATTAACCTACCACTAAATTAGAATACGCTTGCCCAAATCCAGGACTTTTTGAATGAATGTCTGGCTGAGTATATTCATTTGGGGAGTAAAGGGGGTAAATTTGTATATGTTTTATTGGCACAACTAGCCAGGCAGACATAATTTATATGCCTCGTTATATTGAAAGAGGGGGTACTCAATTGGTACACATGAGCTCGAATATTTTCATGGTGAGTATCAATACCATTGTTGATTTTGTGTCCTACCTACAAAAAATTATATAGTCTAAATATTTCTTTAAGATGTACTTTTTATTTAACTTTTAATATAAATAATATGCCATGACAATGTCATTATAAATTTTATTAAATATTAAATAATCCGGAGTCAACAATATAGTAATCTAGATGCGCAATACCGCGGTATAGTGATGGATATAAGCGCAATTAAAATTCCTGGGGAGTTATACATTTGTGTATTGATAAGACCGTTCACAATTTTTTGAAGCTCGATCCTCCCCATATAGCCAAGAGAAACCATGAACCAGAATAGAAGAGCTTGCCTCACCCATGAGTAAATATTAACTCTAGATCTCTCTTGATATATCCAGACAATAGGTAGGAATATAAACTGAAACATTCTGGCACAAAATCTATGTAAATCCCACACTAAAGCATCTTCCACCTCCGAAAACTCTCCTCAATTTGGAGCCATTGTTCCATCAGCACCATCAACTCTCCTGAAATTGTTCTATCGTTAAACACTCCTAAAGGTGAGTTTGACATCAACACCATCCCAAACTTCTTTAATTGTTATATTCCTTGCTGATGACAGATAAAATACAATCATATGAATATTCCCTCTCGGATAGATATACTCGTTTTTCAGTAAGGGTAGAAAACAAATTCAAGACGACAGAGCAAATAACCAGCAGATTATCAGTGCATCCCAATATCAACTTAAATAAGTACATTGTCTGCCCGCGTCTTCCATACAGAGCATGACATAACAAGTGTATGAAGGAAAGGAAATCGTCGGTAAGTTAATGGTACAGCAACAGGATCTAGCTATATAAATCATCATCCTCCGCCGCAGCGGCTGATGACGCAAAAGGATCTGCAGCAGCGGCTGCGCCTGAAGCAGGAGCGTCAGGGAACCGGAACTCGCTGCCGAATCCACGAGATTGCTGCAGAGTCTGGGCAAAGGCCTGGTACTTCCGGATGTCAGCATCACTCACACTACGGCGCGCATACTTCATCGACTCCTCAAAGTGAGCAGCCCTGATCTCAGCAATCTCATCAGTCTCGTCTTCCTCCATGGCTTCAGGGTTGTCCTTCTTCCGCCTCTCCCTTTCGATGTCCTGCAAAGATGAGTTCCATTCATTAGATCACAGGTACAAAGTAGATTTTGTTCACCAGAACACACAGTACTGCCAGATCAATTCAAGTAAATTGCTGGTACCTTTTCAATGTTCTCCCTGATGGCATATTTGCAAGAACGCTGGCAAATTTCAGTGATATCAGCACCACTGAACCCTTGGGTGTACTTGGCGAGAGCATCCAGATCAACATCCTTGGCCACAGGGGACTTCCTGAGGCAAGCCTTGAAGATCTGGAGCCTGGACTCAACATCAGGGAGAGGGATGTAGATAAGCTGATCAAGACGCCCTGGCCTAAGCAACGCAGGGTCAATGATGTCAGGCCTGTTGGTGGCACCGATGATGAACACAGTTTTCTTGGCGTTCATGCCATCCATCTCAGTCAGGAGCTGGTTGAGCACTCTATCAGCAGCACCTCCAGCATCCCCAACGCTGCTTCCTCTCTGCATAATGGTTCAGAGTTATCAGCAAATAAGAAATACAATGAAGTAACTCTCACTCAGTGGCCACAGCAACACACACAGAAGAACAGCTATAAGAGAGGAAAAGAGAGACTGACCTGGGTAGCAATTGAGTCAAGCTCATCAAAGAAGAGGACACATGGCGCTGACCCCCTAGCCTTGTCGAAGATCTCACGCACATTAGCCTCACTCTCTCCAAACCACATGGTAAGCAGCTCAGGTCCCTTGATACTGATGAAGTTAGCCTGGCACTCATTAGCAATTGCCTTTGCCAACAGAGTTTTACCACAGCCAGGAGGGCCGTAGAACAAAACACCTTTGGAAGGAGACATGCCAAACTTCTCGAATTTCTCTGGATGCTCCACAGGGTATTGGACAGTCTGCAAGAATTTCATTTATGTTATACACCAAGCTACAGCTATAACAAAATAGCTTCAAAGTAGAGATAAACGGAAGGACAATAAATACCTCCTGCAACTCCCTCTTGACATTCTCCAGACCACCAATATCTTCCCAAGAGACATTGGGAACTTCAACGACCTGATTTTCAAAAGATAGAAGGTAAGACCTACAGAACATGTGCAAAATAGCCATATATATGTAAAAAAAACTAAGACAAGAGATAGACCCAAAGAGATACTCACAGTTTCACGGAGAGCAGATGGGTTGCTTGTTGTTAATGCAGTCTTGAAATGGTCGTTTGTCACAGCCATTGAGTTCAGAATCTCAGCATCAATGGTCTCATCATCGAGATCTATAATATCCATTTTCTCACGAATGCATTGGAGAGCAGCCTCAGTGCAAAGGGCAGCGAGATCAGCACCAACATACCCATGGGTGTCTCTTGAAATGTGTTCCAGTTCAACCTGCAATACAATTAGAGAGGTCAATCATGGAAATGTTCCATCAAATGAGGAATTATCTAGAAAATCATCAAATTCAAAAATTATTATCAAAGATTGCTCACATCTTCAGCCAACTTCATGTTTTTGGTGTGAATCCGGAGAACTTCCAGGCGCCCAACTTCATCAGGGACACCAATGTCAATCTCCCGATCAAATCTACCAAATCTTCTGAGGGCAGGATCGATACTGTTTGGGCGGTTTGTAGCGCCCATAACAATAACATGTGCACGGGACTTGAGCCCATCCATAAGAGTCAACAGCTGTGAAACAATACGCCTCTCAACCTCTCCATTGGTCTTCTCTCTCTTTGGTGCAATCGAATCGATCTCATCAATGAAAATGATTGATGGTGCATTCTTCTCAGCTTCTTCAAATGCCTTCCTGAGATTGCTCTCACTTTCTCCTGCTAGCTTGGACATAATTTCTGGGCCATTAATCAGAAAGAAGAATGCACCAGTTTCATTAGCAACAGCTCTAGCGATAAGGGTCTTGCCAGAGCCAGGTGGTCCAAACAGCAATATGCCCTTAGGAGGCTTCACGCCAATAGACTTGAAGAGCTGAGGATGACGCAGTGGGAGTTCAACCAGTTCTCTGATCTGGGCCATTTGCTTCCTAACTCCACCAACATCATCATAGCCAACCTCATCAAGCCTTTCCTCGTCTTCCCTCTTAATAGGCTCACCATCACAGAATATCTCAGTGTCAGGTGCGACGATGCAATACTCTGCAGGGTCAGTCTCTATAACTTTGAATTCCACACTCCTCATTCCACCCCTCACAAGGAAAAGGTCTCCCTTTCTCAAAGGGCGGTAAGCTTCAAGGAAGTATGCTGAAAAGAACCAGATGAATACAAGATTAGTTGAAGAGACTGGATGCAATCAAAGAGACAGAAAATTGCAAAAAATGTAGCATAAAGTATATCAAAAATTTCTAATATATATATATAGTTTGGCAGCAATCTCACTACAAACTTGATTGTTGTGGTGATAGATGCCACATTATGGGAAAATTTAGCAGTATTATACTACACAAGTTGAGAAATAAGTAAAGTTATCTCTACACTCCTTAACAGACTTGAAAACAGCTTCAATTGAATAACCCAGATAGTATGATAATGTTACGCAAAAGTACTGGAGGTTAACTAACTTAGGACCTGACAAAAGAAAAGCAGAAATCTATGTCAGACATCTTTACAATTGTACATGTTGGTGATAAAGAAAACTCACGCTTCAAGAAGGCATCAAACAAGTTCCCAGTAATGCCTTCAACCGTGTCATCAATAGGAAGAATGTGCACACGCTTGCCGTATTTGACATCTGGGCACTGATGGACAGACACCACGTCGCCAAGTCTCACTCTCAAGTTCTTCCTGACGGTTTTGTTCATTCTGACCTTTGGCTCCTCGCATGTGTCATCTGCAAGCACAATGCAGATTGTGTCCTTCCTCTTCTTACCCTGCAAGACAGTGATGAGAAAAGTTAGCAGGCATTAATTAAGAACTACATAGCATGCAGACAGAGGATTTATGACATAGGGGCCAGTACAGAGGAGCATCCATAAATCAACAAATATGTCCCACTACACATCTGGCACAATGGAACCATCAGGACAGAATAATTATGTCACTACCCACTGCAGTAAGAACTGCAGAGCACGATGAACACTGAAACACCTAAATTGCGAACTAAAACCCATGTCTACAGTGACAACACAAATCAAGCATATTTGCAGACGCTATAAGGAGAAACAAGAAAGCTTTAGTTTTTAACTCCTATCTCGGTAATCTAGTTGCACAAGTCTGCTTGCATAGTTACTTGTACCCTACATGGTGAATAAAACAAGTACCTAGAAAAAGATATCCAGTTAACCAGAGCACAGTTTGAAACTGAGTAGATCGATTACTTGGTCTGACCAGGGCTAATAAGCTAGGTTATGCGCTAAGATGACATGACATAGTTCAGCTAAGATGACATAGTTGCAGACTGGAGTCCCCACCGTAAAATCCCTACAGAAACTTTGTAACCCAGGAACAAAGTGCAATCTTGAGACCGTTCTCCGAATCTAAGACCTTTTCGCCACAACAAGGCAGTAATCTGAATATCAAGCCAGCAGCCAGTAGATCCCTAACAATCCGTCCGCAAAGACTAAATTTTTCCACAGTCAAAGCAAACAGGGGCGCCTAAACCGAGAAAAGCTACGGTTTTTCCTACAGATTCGCGGCCTAGACTCTTAACCAGCCCCGTCAGCTGCCTGCATCAGACCAAACGACACCGGAATCCCTAGATCGGCGGCGTAATCAACAACCGAGGCCGTCGGATTCGGACCTAGGGGGAGGAACCGGTGCGCGCGCGTACCTTGAGGAGGACGGTGTCGCCGCGGAAGAGCTGGAGGCGCTCCATGGTGTCGGGGTGGAGCGCGACGACGGAGTTGTCGTCATTGGTGGCCTCGTCGACGACGAGGCGGTTGGGCGACTTCTTCCTCTCGAGGATCGCCGTCGAGTAGTCCTTCTTCGCGCCCTTCCTGCAGAGCAAACCCCCGACCCAGGTCAGAAAAAATCAAGAAAGAGAGATCCGTCGGCCAGATCGGGACCGGCGGGGGTAGATCGGGGCGCGGGGACTTACGGATCGGAGGAGGAGGCCTCGCCCTGCGGGGTCGGGGTGGCCATGGTCGCGGGCTCGCCGGCGGCTGGCGGCGGGGCTAGGTCTCGGCGGCTCCGGGTGGTTGTTGCGGGGAGAGGTGGAGATATTGTTCCGCCGTGCGAAAAACAAGTGAGGAGCAGGCCGGGGATTAGTTTACCTATATAGCTTCTTTCTTGGAAGAGGGGTTTGGGATTCACTCCGGCTCGGGGACCGAGTTGTACACGAAGTCCATGACGTGCGGGGCCGGGTCTCTAATGGCCCACCGGGCAGTGACTCGGGGCTCTGCGCGGGTTCGGAGTCCCGGTCGGGGGAGCGTTCGGGTGGGGTACACGTGGAAGGCTCTAGAAGGTGTGCTAGACTCAACTCGCGTGTGTAAAGAAGGAAATAGTTGTTGGATCGGAGTCGGATGGAAGATGATCTCCCTTCACAAGTTTGGTATCTTGACGACTCGACCCGTGCTGTTCGTGGAATCGAATTGTCTTTCCGTTTTTAATCCATCATCATCAGTGTTTAGATCCATGTATGTTTAGACAAAACTGAGTCAATTATTTGGAAGTTTTTTTTTTTTTTTTGAGATGAATTATTTGGAAGTTGATACAATAAAAACTGAGATTCGTAGAAGAATCCAAGAAATTTGGTGTAACATAGTACTACGAACAAGTGAGCTAAGTTGCTTGGAAATAATGCTCGAACGCCTACGGAATGGCTTTTTCTGTTGGACTCCTTTGGATACACTCTATTCTGAGTCATAGTGCCGTCAGAAAAAAAAAAAGTACTCCTATGAGACTGTACTCGAAATATCGAATAAACCTGTCATATGGTGCAAACAGATGCAATCCGGTCGTATGCTTCTTGTGTTTCACCGGACTCTTCCTCTCTTCCTCTGAAATTCATGGTGCTCCATAAGCGCTGCTGCCTACAGAGCGCGCACAATTTCCCCTACTCTTTCAGGATAGTTTCGATGAAATCACTCGTTCAAGCGTAAACAGTACAGGCCATTGACGCGCCACGCTGCCTGCGGATAGCATGGCCAGCAACTTCGCCTTTAGCCTATGTATGATTCGTCTCCAAAAAAACTAAACAAAAGATTCTTTCTGCAGTTAACACGGTTTATAATACAGTTGACACGAAAGCTTTACATTATCCTCTGTTTTCAAGCAATGCCCAGACTCTCGTATGGATTCGCAGCAAACTTTACATGGGCGCAGACTTCTGTGTGTGTCACTCGCTCGCTCACTCTGCAGTATACACCAGCGCTGTTCATCACGACGTTGTTGGCTTGGGTAACCTCTTTGCAATTTCCTGTCCCAGGAACATGAATTCGTTAGGATGACGTTGACAAAGTGTTCTCCATGGCAGTAGTAATACAGATGCAAAGTTTAAGCGGGGAATTTAACATAACAGAAGCATTTAAAAATTGTGACAAACCCCTAGAATTGTTTTCCGTAACTGGCCTCTCGAGAAAAAAAAGTTACTAAGATTATAATAAACAAAATGAGATGGTATGAGTTGATATTGCTTGTTCGATGCAGTTCTGGTCCATGAGATGACTCATCCATAATGACTTGATGAAAATTCAAAATTTCTGAAGTCTAAGGCTTTCAGACATTAGATTTGATTACTTCGTCAAAAAAAACACTGCAATTATCACTACAATTGTTAACCAGCTAGTAATAACTTATTAACTGATCATCTTCCACATTATGCCTAATAAAGTTGCCAGATGTACTCGGAGGCATACCTCGAATACTTGATTTATATTATCAGCTGTTTTTGCTGACGTCTCCATGAAAAGCATGCTATTCTTCTCCGCATACTCTTGTGCATCCTTCAGAAAGTGCACAATATCATCAAAACAAAAGTAATCATTGCGACTTCACAATGAAGTATACGCTCATACCTGAGAAGCTACACTTCTACTTTCATGTAGATCAGCTTTGTTACCAACCAGAACCATGATAATACCAGAATTACCATGTTTTTGAAGTTCCTGCAGTATAGGAAATATAAAAGGGAATTTGAATATACGGCAGCCAAAATGAATATAAACAGTGGGATACATAACGGACTTCACAACTCTAATCTGTAAGGTACACTTTATGTTCACAACCAATTCTGTTATGCAGGAATTATCCAGATAGAACATGGTCATCTCCAACATATTTTAAATATATCAGCACTTCAGCAGTCTTAGAGTATTGAGCATAAGAAAATCTAGTACTAAAGGAATGGACAGCAAAGAACTGAATAAAAGAGAGTTAGCATAGTTCACCTTCACCCAATATTGTGCTTTCTTAAATGATTCTGGATTAGTTATATCATAGGCAATAATAGCAGCAGCAGCTCCCCTGTAATAAAGAGGTGCCAAGGCAGCATACCTGAAATTGACAGGTTATCTTATCAGTCATGACTTCTCACCAACTTGTTAAATACCTATCATTATAAGATGGTTAGAGCAAAAATAAATGTACCTCTCTTGTCCAGCGGTATCCCAGATTTCAAACTTCACTATTGTCGAATCCTCCAATGCCAATGTTTGCGATAAAAACGATGCACCAACAGTTACCTAAAATTATTTAAAAATAAACAAATAAATAATGGAACTTCTGAAGCAAGAGAAACGCATCCAAGTCAAGTAACATTTCAGTTACCTTGGAAGTCGGATCGAACTGGCCACGAACAAATCGAAGGACAATGCAGCTTTTTCCAACACCTGAGTCCCCGAGCAATACCAGCTGCAACGTGAAGATAATGAGAACATCAAACAGAGCCACTAACCATCATTAGACACAACACATGTGTTCAACAGGGCCAACCATGAAATAAATTACTGGACAGAAGGAAAACAGAGTTTCAAATCTTTCATGTGCATAAATATATCTCCGCTTCTGTTTTTGTCACGCTATCAAAAAGAGTCACATTCCCAGGATGAAAAAAACAGGAGTCTGTTCAAACAACAACAATGTAATTTTGTGTAAAATGATAAAATGTTTCAAACAATGTGATTCTTTGGAGGTTGTCAAAACATGTACAAGCAACAAATGTCAAATGGTATGGTTTACATATCATGTTTATTGGCAATTGTACAGAACGTGCAACCAAAGCTTAATGTGGCACCTTGGTCATGGAACATACCTAATTTAAAAAAACATCCACACATAAACACGCTATGTGTATGCACATATAGGTATATATCCTTCCCCATGGGGATCAATGCTACCCAGAAAGGTGTTGCACTAATATGAATGTTAGATCAAATTAATTGTCGAATAGTTAAAGAACGGACGCATGAAGCAGCTGACAGATTCTATTTCATTCGCCGCAGAAATATCGAAAATCATTCAGTACGACACCAGATATCCTAGATTAAAAATGTTGAGCTGAGCAACAGCATGATTCCCACCTTGTACAACAGAGCTTGTCCATACTAAAATGATTTCCAGTTTCACTAATAACTATAAGACAGAACATATAAATATTACGGTAGGCAACAAGTAGACGATACAAAGATCGATGCAATGTATTTCGCTGTATTCTACTGAAGGGGTATATTATATAGTACACATAGAAATAGGTGGACAAAGTTCAGTTGACCTGATAAGCTGACGCAGAATACTACCAATCCACATACACTAGACCCTAGAGGAATTCTTATCCAGATGAAGAGTGCAGAAGAAAAAGTTAGTACGTTTTGAACGTTGTTCCAAGCTATCATATATTTGAATCTGGCCAGTGGTCTGTCTTCTGTACACTACCGGACGGTGTGGCTTCAACTAATTGTTGACTCTAATGTCATGCAAGGGGAGACTATGGTTGCAAATACTTGCAATTGCTTGTCCTGATACCGCCAGCAATGACAATATAAGAAGGCGCAGACAGGAGGGGGGGAAGGTACCTTGCTCATGAATTATGCCAAATTTTAAAAACATCCACACATAAACAAGCTAGGACATGTAGGCATATATCCTGCCCCATGGGGATCAATGCCTACCCAGAAAGGTGTTACACTAATATGTATGTCAGATCAAATTAATAGTGGAATAGTTAAAGAATGGACGCATGAAGCAGCTGACAGATTCTATTTTTTTGGCCACAGAAATATCCAAAATCATCCAGTACAACACCAGATATTCACGCTAAAAAAAACACCATATATCCTAGACTAAAAATGTTGAGCTGAGCAACAGCATGATTCCCACCTTGTACAACAGAGCTTGTCCATACTAAAATGGTTTCCAGTTTCACTTATAACCGTAAAACAGAACATATAAATATTAAGGTAGGCAACAAGTAGACGATACAAACATCGATGCAATGTATTTCGCTGTATTCTACTGAAGGGGCATATTATATAGTACACATAGAAATAGGTGGACGAAGGCTCTGTTTGTTTGGGCTTCTGCTTCTGCTTTTGGGGTCCAAAAGCAGAAGCCCAAACAAACACCACGAAATAGGAAAGCGCTGTCCAGAAGCGCGGGCCGTGAAATGAACTAGAAGGGCGAAAAGCAATGAAAGCACCAGGCGAGGCGCTTCCCGAGCTTTTGCCTGCTTCCCGATATGCACTGGACAAAAGTGCCCCTTAGACTTCGAAATAATTGCGAAAGAAATGCCATACCTATATATCCTTGTCTGCCCTTGCACTCCCCACCCATCCCGACACCCCCGACCCCATTTCCCCTCCTCCCTGTCCCCTATCCATGGCCAGCTAGGGTTAGGGTTAAATCGAACCGGCCGCCGCCGCCGTTCCCTGGCCTCATCGACAGCAATCCCGGCCACCGACGTCAAAGGACTCCTCCTCCTCTCTGTTCCGGGCCTCGTCGAGCTCGCCCCGTCCGTGAATCAGCCCGGCGCACCACGGGCACCTGCCGGCCGCCAGCCGCCAGCGACAGGACGTGTTCGTGCCGGTGCCACCTCGGTTTTTCTCCTCCGCCGCTCATCACACGGGGTGGAGCTCGTCCCCGTTGGCCGCCGTCCTCTCCTCTCTACAGAGGACGAGTCCAACGCCGGTGCTGCCGCTCCCCACCCTGTTCGTCGACCTCCAGAAGTGCCGCGCGCCACCGGAGTTTCAGGAGCCCAGCATGCCACCTGATCTCAATCTCCAATCTATTCCCCCAGCAGTTACTCCTAGACCAGATCTCCTAGATTGGATGCATATTTTGAGGAGGATTTGATGCATTTTGTGTAGTTTATTTGTGCAAGTTGTGCCTGTTTGTGATGTATATTCGAGGACATCTAGTTCATACACGTACAGAGAATATGCCTGAGAAACTTCTAACTTTTTTCGGTTCATATGGACAAGTCTTGTACTAATATTGTTTACACATTTTCTGATACACTTCAAGAATTATTTGGCAAAGAAGGTTAATTGAGTTAATTCAGTCATTAAACATATTAATTATGTAATAAAACAGTTAGAAATAGCCATTTCGTTTCAAATTAACATTTACACAACATCTTCAACACTCTGGGGTATTATAGACATTTTACTCCTAAAACCAACAGCAGTAGCCATAAAAAGCGCTCCTGCCAAACATCAAATTTCAACTTCTAACAGCTGATTTCCACAGCTGCTTTTTCACAGCTCACCAGCTACAGCTGCCTTTTAAAAGCTACAGCCCAAACAAACAGACCCGAAGTTCAGTTGACCTGATAAGCTGACGCAGAATACTACCAATCCACATACACTAGACCCTAGAGGAATTCTTATCCAGATGAAGAGTGCAGAAGAAAAACTTAGTACGTTTTGAACGTTGTTCCAAGCTATCATATATCTGAATCTGGCCAATGGTCTGTCTTCTGTACACTACCGGACGGTGTGGCTTAAATTAATTGTTGGCTCTAATGTCATGCAAGGGGAAACTATGGTTGCAAATACTTGCAATTGCTTGTCCTGATACCGCAAGCAACGACAATATAAGCAGGCGCAGACAGAATGGGGGGAAGGTACCTTGCTCATGAATTATGCCAAATTTTAAAAGCATCCACACATAAACAAGCTAGGACATATAGACATATCCTGCCCCATGGGGATCAATGCCTACCCAGAAAGGTGTAACACTAATATGTATGTCAGATCAAATTAATAATAGAATAGTTAAAGAATGGACGCATGAAGCAGCTGACAGATTCTATTTTATTGGCCACAGAAATGTCCAAAATCATCCAGTACAACACCAGATATCCTAAAGTAAAAATGTTGAGCAGAGCAACTGCATGATTCCCACCTTGTACAACAGAGCTTGTCCATACTAAAATGATTTCCAGTTTCACTTATAAATATTAAGTGTAGGCACAAGTAAACGATACAAACATCAATGCAGTGTATCTCGCTGTATTTTGCTGGAGGGGTATATAGTAGTAGTACACATGGAAATAGGTGGACGAGGTTCTGTTGATCTGTTAGGCCGATGCAGAATACTACCAATTCATATACACTAGAGCCTATAGGAATTATTATCCAGATCACGGTGCAGAAGGAGAATAGTATGTTCTGAATGTTGTTTCCAAGCCATCATATTTCTGAATCTTGCCAATGGTCCGCCTTCTCCAAATCAATTGTTGGCTCTAACGTCATGCAAAGCGAAACTATGGTTGCAAATACTTGCAATTGCTTGTCCTGGTACCGCAAGCAACGACAACATAAGCAGGCGCAGACAGAAGGGGGGGAAAGGTACCTTTGCACGCAACTCGTTTGAGTCCGTAGCAGAAGAGCTGCCGTCGATGTTTCTCAGCCCTCCAGTACTTCCAGCAGCTGCACGCATGACAAAACAGAGCATGACAAAACAGTAAGTAGTTGACTAATTCCTCTGCTCCAGCTGCAAACCCTCGCACTCCATTTGCGGAGACGGCGCGGACACGCCGTTCTAACGAATCCTAGAGATTTATTACCGGCAGTTGAAGAGTGGTCTCAACCCTATTAAATTGAGGAAACTATGTGGCCTGGCCAATATTAGGAGGCATCAACCCCGGCCGGGAAAACATAAATACCGATCGAGGCTCGAATTAAAGCTACGGACAGCATCGGGCATCTATCCTAACGCTCGAGGCACGGCGCCGGTAGCAGGCCACTATCAGACGGAGAATGAATCGCATCGAAAAGAGGAACGCCAACCTACCTGGCACGGAGGAGGAGCAGCCCATGGCCGGCGCTTCCCGGCGGCGTCGGCGGCGTGGAACGGCGCCCGGGGTCGGATTCGGAAGGCGGCGATCGGCTGCAGCCGGCGGGGATGGGGACGGGGACGGGGAGGGGCCGGATCCGGCGGTTGCGGTGTCCTCCTCGGTTGGCTCGCAGTCGCAGCTTGTTGGTCCAAGACTCTGCAGGACGTGTTGGTGTCGCGAGAGATGCTTTGCTGCACGGGGAAAGCAAGGCCAAGTCGTTACCTGCGTGGGCTCCGTCTGTCAGTCTCACCCTGTGAAAACTCTTATTTTAGACGTGTCACGCTTTTTTTAAACTCGATGGCTATTATAAAAGAACGGAGTAATTTACAGACGCTCGCAAATACGTAAATATACTCACTTTTATTATCGACACCTATATAAGCACCTCCGAGAGACGGGTCCAAAAAGTTTATCCGGTGGGTCTTCAGATTAACGAAGTCACTACTAGATCTCTCCATACGTGGTTTTAGATGGTTTTGGCGCGAACTCAACACTACCGTATTCGACTAGTTTTGTCTAGTACGGTTTCGCGGTTTACACCGGCTTACGAAGACACACGTTTCAATGGGCAATAGCAACGACGTGGTGGTGTTGGTTAGCAAGCTCCTCCTCACAACCTCACGTCACACGACTCGTCGAGATTGCCCACGCCGCGACGGCCAACATACTCGACCTTGTTGTTGCATCGGCAACGATGTGGCAATCGATCTCACCCAACTTGCCGTCGTGATGAACTTGTTGCGTTGCGCCGCTCACCATCGGCATGCCGTTGCTCCGATTGCCACATACGCCACTTATCGCCACATCCGGCCGGGTCCCTGGTGGCGTCCATGATCATCACCTCATTCAAAGTTGTCCTCCTCGTATTCTCCGTCGTGGCGAGTTCTAAGCATAAGTTCATGTTTCGACCATTGCCGTGCGCGGTGCACCTCACCGCGGCGGTGATCGTGGCCAACAAGAGGCATTTGCATGCGTTGCAGTGCTACTTCTCTTCTCATCACCGGGTCAATACTCATTGAGGCCACCATCGCCCATGCCTCGCCTCCGATGCCACAGCGTCTGGGCTCATCGTAGTCACCATGGTCGCTCGCCACGCTGATGTCTACGGGTGCTTCTATTCTTGTAGACAGTGTTGGGCCTCCAAGAGCAGAGGTTTGTAGAACAACAGCAAGTTTCCCTTAAGTGGATCACCCAAGGTTTATCGAACTCAGGAAGGAAGAGGTCAAAGATATCCCTCTCATGCAACCCTGCAACCACAAAGCAAGAAGTCTCTTGTGTCCCCAACACACCTAATACACTTGTCAAATGTATAGGTGCACTAGTTCGACGAAGAGATAGTGAAATACAGGTGCTATGAATATATATGAGCAGTAGTAACGACACCAGAAAATAGCTTGATGCTACAACTGGCGTGTGGTTGATGGTGGTAATATTTCAGGTAGTACAGATGCGGTAGAACAATAAACAAGCGATGATTGCAGTATTTGGGAACAAGGCCTAGGGATTATACTTTCACTAGTGGACACTCTCAACATTGATCACATAACAGAATAAATAGATATATGCTATACTCTACACTCTCTTGTTGGATGATGAACACCACTAATTGTGTAGGATTACACGAACCCTCAATGCCGGAGTTAACAAACTCCACAATATTCGATATTCATGTTTAAATAACCTTAGAGTGCATGATAGATCATTGCAATTACACCAAGTACTAACATAGCATGCACACTGTCACCATCACACTATGAAGGAGGCATAGATCACATCAATACTATCATAGAAATAATTAACTTCATAATCTACAAGAGATTACAATCATAACCTACGCCAAGTACTACACGATGCACACACTGTCACCATTACACCGTGCAGGAGGAATAGAGTACTTTAATAACATCACTAGAGTAGCACATAGATGAATAGTGATACAAAATACATTGCAATCATAAAGGGATATAAATAAGCACTTCACTATGCTATCCATAACAGTGAATAAGTATTCAGTGAAATATAGCCTAAGAGACCCACACGGTGCACACACTATCACATTTACACACGTGGGACAAGGAGTCTCCGGAGATCACATAAGTAAAATCCACTTGACTACCATAATGGCATCTAGATTACAAGCATCATCATATGAATCTCAATCATGTAAGGCAGCTCATGAGATTATTGTATTGAAGTACATAGGGAGAGAGATAAACCACATAGCTACCGGTACAACCCTTAGCCTCGATGGAGAACTACTCCCTCCTCATGGGAGACAACAGCGGTGATGAAGATGGCGGTGGAGATGGCAGCGGTGTCGATGGAGAAGCCTTCCGGGGGCACTTCCCCGTCCCGGCGGCGTGCCGGAACAGAGACTCCTGTCCCCCAGATCTTGGCTTTGCGATGGCAGCGACTCTGGAAGGTTTCTCGTACCGTGGCTTTTCCGTATCGATGTTTTAGGTCAGGGACCTTTATATAGGCGAAGAGGCGGAGTCGGAAGGTCGACGAGGCGGTGACACAATAGGGGGGCGCGGCCCCCCCTCTGGCCGCGCCAGGGTGGCGTGTGGGGCCCCCAGGGCTCCCCTCTGGTGGCTCTCGGGTGTTCTGGAAGCTTCGTGAGATTTTAAGATCTTGGGCTTTGATTTCGTCCAATTCCGAGAATATTTCCTTACTAGGATTTCTGAAACCAAAAACAGCAGAAAACAGGAACTGGCACTTCAGCATCTCGTCAATAGGTTAGTTCCAGAAAACGCATAAAAACGATATAAAGTGTGAACAAAACATGTAGGTATTGTCATAAAACAAGCATGGAACATAAGAAATTATCGATACGTCGGAGACGTATCAGCATCCCCAAGCTTAGTTCCTACTCTTCCCCGAGTAGGTAAACGATAACAAAGATAATTTCTGAAGTGACATGCTACCAACATGATCTTAATCATACTATTGTAAAGCATATGAGATGAATGCAGCGATTCAAAGCAATGGTAAAGACAATGATTAAACAACTGAATCATATAGCAAAGACTTTTCATGAATAGTACTTTCAAGACAAGCATCAATAAATCTTGCATAAGAGTTAACTCATAAAACAATAAATTCATAGTAAAGGCATTGAAGCAACACAAAGGAAGATTAAGTTTCAGCGGTTGCTTTCAACTTGTAACATGTATATCTCATGGATAGTTGTCAATGCAAAGCAATATAACAAGTGCAATAATCAAGCATGTAAGAATCAATGCATAGTTAACACAAGTGTTTGCTTCTAAGATAGAGAGAAATGGGTAAACCGACTCAACATAAAAGTAGAAGAAAGGCCCTTCGCAGAGGGAAGCATTGATTGCTATATTTGTGCTAGAGCTTTTATTTTGAAAACAAGAAACAATTTTGTCAACGGTAGTAATAAAGCATATGTATTATGTAAATTATATCCTACAAGTTGCAAGCCTCATGCATAGATTACCTGTCAACACCCAGATTTTTAAGTCCGAATGCCTATTATGTCATACATCGCAATCCCAGGAATATTGTTGTTGCGAGGCATAATAGTTAAGTATCACAGTCATCATTCATTACAAACCATAAGTCTTACAAATTGGAATCACATGATCCATATTACACAAATAGTTGATCTATTGATCAACGAACACACACAAGTTCATAGTTCAATATAGCGGAAGCGTAAGATACAAGGACTCTCTAGTCCACAGGCCAACGCTTGACGTCGGAAGGCGCTTAGTTGTCGTAGGCGTCCGGCTGGTCGTCTCCTTGTTCATCTTCATACTCTGGCCATTTGAATAGCCAGGGACAAAGCCGTGAGTACATTGAGTACTCGCAAACTAATACTAATGTAAGTGCTAGATATTCTAGTATGGTTTGCTAAGCTCTAGTTTATTTGCATAAAGCTAGTTTTAGTTCACAAAGTCTGAGAAAAGCTTAAACAAATGCGAACTAACTCAAGTGGGAACATTAGTGTCATTCCCACCATTTAAGTGGTGATTTCAATTCAATTCACCACAAGTCATTTCACCATCATCCCTTTTCAACATCATTTTCAAAGATATGACATCGGAAACTGTATGGCCTTTCCAACCGTCCGTAACCGTGGACGCGGCTATTCGAATAGGTTTACACTCTGCAGAGGTTGCACACTTGTGCCACAACATTTGATTTCATCCGTCGGGATTTCCCCGAATCATCGTAACACGATGACGCGGATCATCAACCATAACCTTTCACTTACGAATCCTAGTATGAGCACCTCTCCCCATGAGCTTGGCCTCCCGGTGAAGACAGATACCACTGGAACTGCACAGGGCTTGGGCCGGACATTCACCTCATTTCGCATCATATCATATCGTTTCTTGTGTGGTAGAGGCAGCTTTCGGCATAACCCCGATGACGCTTGTTTAGAGGGAACCCATACTAAGACGCATAAACTTCCAGTTAAGCCCTACCCATAATCAGGTATTGTGGGGGTACTTAATAATTGGAAAGGTATCGCATTCCAACCAACATCATTGTTTTATCAAAAATCACCATCTTCTCTTGTTCATATTCACCTTCAAAAATCATTCAATGGAATGCATCTTCATTCCAAGGTTTCAAAAATCCTCCAAAATCACATTGTTCCCATCTAGAGTAGTCAAGTTTTAATTCATTAGCACTAGCTCTAATTCATGAGGGGTGCTAACTTGCTTTGCTTGGAGAAAACTAACTCACTACTCTAGTAATCAACTTGTACTTTGACCAAAGTTAACTATAAAAGTAACTCATTTAGAAAACAAGTAAAAACTTGTAAAGTAAAAACTTGGGATGGGTTCATATAAGAAAAGGTAAGAAACATGGTGCCTTGCCCCAAGGGGCTTTGCACTTTGCAAGAATATTAGCTTGCATTGGTAGTAGCTTGCCTTGGTAGTTCTCAAACTGTTCCTCCTCTTCCTCTTGGTAGCAACCTTCTTCTTCGGCGTACTCTCCGGTGCTACCGTCTAAATTGGAATACGAGTATAATTACTCACTAATTCAATGGCTATTCCATACATCACATAGAACACACAAACTACTCTATGCACACAAGTAAATAAACTAGGGTGCATGGGTTGTGGGGTTTAAATAGGATTCACTTCTTTGTATTCCATATGTAAATGATAGTTTCCATAGGGTTCTTGAGAAATAATTTCCTCTCATTGAAATCTTCTTAAAATTTAATTTCTCCAACAATCATGCATGAACTCATATTGATCTAAGTCAAATGTTCATCATCATCATCATTTGGGAAAATGATTTAAATGAGGTGGGTCACCTCATACCATTTAAATAACACTACCTTTGATTTAAATCTCAAGTAATTCATATAAGAGAGTTTGGGACCAGGGGTCCAAACATCCCATGAATCCATGTGAGACAAGTTTAAATAAAGTGTAAGACTTCACACAATTTAACTTTAATAGTTTTGGACAATATCAACTAGTTAAACTAGTCAAAATATCCATTCATTAAACCATGGCATGATCATGCAAAGTGACCACACCATTTTATTGCATAAACAATTGGTGTAAGTCAAATGTGAGCTATTAGAGTTGGAATTAACTTAATATCTATTTTGGTTGATTTTTAAGAATTATTTGAATAGGGAAAAGTCCCTGTCTTGTTATTTTTATCATATTTATTCTACAAATAATCTGACCATGGGGCCAGTGGCATGTTATAGAGAATTTCAGTGGCTTTCTAACAATATAAAATTCACTAAATTTGGTTTAGCCAATTTGAAAATATTGAATTTCAAAGTTTGGGCAGTATTGAAATGGATTTGTAATAATTAAACTGGATTTGAATTTAACAGGCCGGCGGGAAAACTAGTTGGGCTAAACAATTCGAAAACGGCCCAAACCAACCCAGTCCAGCCCAGCCACGGTCCACAGACGCGCGGGCTGCCTGACAGGGTGGGGGCCAGGCGTCAGTGGCTCATAACGCCCGAAGCGGTATGTTTCAACGTGGGACGTAGGATTAGACTGAGATCGGACGGCGCAGGTGCGTCGTCTTCTCCGGCGAGAGGCAGAGAGGTTGGCGGCGAGGGTAGGGGGTCGGAGAGCTCACCGCGGCTCCAGCAAGGGATGGCAGTGTGCGCGAGGTAGATGTGGACGACGGCGAAGCAGCTGGTAGCAGTGGCGGAGCTCGAGGTGGCCTGGATCAATGGCGATTTCTCCAGGGCTTCCGCGGCTCCGATCTTGCAATTGGCCTTGCTCCGGCGACAATCGAGGTGGCTAACGGTGCTAGGCGAAGTGGTGAAGGGTGGGGAGTGAGGTGTTGTGCTCGGTTGCTTCCAGGGAACGCTCTATTTATAGGATTGAGCAAGGGTTGCGGGGCAGTGGCAAGGTCGACCATGGCGCGGCTTCTCCGGCGGCTGGTCGAGCTAGGCGTGGTCATGGCGATGCTCTACGTGTCCAGGCGAGGCGAACGGTGGCGACGGCTTGGTCGGGGAGGGCCTGGTTGGGTCGCATTGCTTCCACGACGGCCGCGGCGTTCACGGGATATGGTCGTCGTCTCCGGCACCGGCGGTCACGGGTCTGGCTGGGCGCGTGTCTGGTGGCGTCGCGGTGTCACTGCGGTGCTCAACGCGTTCACAGGGGGTCCAGGGAGGGCTCGAGGTGGTGGCGCGGCGCGTGGCCAGTGGCGTCCATGCGCGACGCGAGCGGCATCCAGGGCATGCTTGGGCGCGCATCGTCCGGGCGTTGTCGAGCTCCTCCTCGACCAGGGCGGTGCTAGGCGGCACTAGGGAGGTGCGGTGGCGCTCAATGGCATGGTGGCCAGGGCGGAGAGCGAAGGAGGAGAGGGGGAGGTTGTCGGGTTGGGCGACATGGCCGGCATGGCCATGTCTAGCCTTGCTCCTCCTCTCCCTAGGGTTTCTATGTGGCCATTAAGGGTGAAAGGGGGCAGGGGAACCATTTGGAGTAGTGTAGTGTAGGTTAGGTGTGTATAGAACACTATTTCAAATAGTGTCAAATAGTGCCATATTTTGCAAATTGCAAAATTCTCCAAATTTGAATTAATTCAAAAGGTGAAAGTTTTTGAAATGTGAGTGTTGGTATTAGTTGTAAATGACCAGAGGTGATTTGAGGTGGTGGTGGAAAAAGTAGAATTCAAGAATTGCAAAAATTGACAAGTGTGAGATTGTTCCACTTGTTAAAATGTTGCAACTTTGGATGAGCATAGCTATTGATCAAAGATGAATTTGGCAGGGTGATCTTCATCCAAGTTGTTCACCTTGATGTTGACTTTGAAATGGTGCAAAGAGTTAGCAAGAATTGGTTTGGGAAAATTGAATTGCAGGGGCTCAAAGTGGTGATCAGACTATAAATTTCAGTTTTGACCATTATCATATGTGAGTGGGAATTGTGTTTGAAATTCCTTTGAATTGTGAAACTTTGGTTCCAAAAGTTGTAATAAGTGTTTAATAACATTATTCAACTAATGGTGAAGACCAAATAGGTCTAGGGTCAAAATTTATAAAAATGCCATAGGGCATATGTTAGGTTTTTTAGGGTTTTGCATTTTATGGATTTTCATCCTCTTTGTTTTATTTGGTTGGTGATCTTCATATGATCACACTAGGGTTTTAGAGCATAGCAAAAACAAGTAAAAGCAATCATCATGGCATATCACTCAAATGCACAAGTCCTATGCATGGTACTATATGCAAATAGAAAAGTTTTTGTTGGTTTGAAAATTTGCTTTCTGGAATTCTCTAACTTTCTTTTTATTGAAATTTGGGGTGTTACATTACCAATAGTGCCCGCACCTTGTCCTAATTAGCTCGGATTACCTGGATTATCATCGTAATACATATGTTTTAACCAAGTACCACAAAGGGGTACCTCTATGCCACCTGTACAAAGGTCTAAGGAGAAAGCTCGCATTGAATTTCTCGCTTTTGATTATTCTCAACTTAGACATCCATACCGGGACAACATAGACAACAGATAATGGACTCCTCTTTAATGCATAAGCATTTAACAACAAATAATATTCTCATAAGAGATTGAGGATTGTTGTCCAAAACTGAAACTTCCACCATGGATCATGGCTTTAGTTAGCGGCCCAATGTTCTTCTCTAACAATATGCATGCTCAAACCATTCAACTCATGGTAAATCGCCCTTACTTCAGACAAGACGAACATGCATAGCAACTGATGTCTACGCCCCCTCCTTTTCCTGTAGACAGTGTTGGGCCTCCAAGAGCAGAGGTTTGTAGAACAGCAGCAAGTTTCCCTTAAGTGGATCACCCAAGGTTTATCGAACTCAGGGAGGAAGAGGTCAAAGATATCCCTCTCATGCAACCCTGCAACCACAAAGCAAGAAGTCTCTTGTGTCCCCAACACACCTAATACAATAGGTGCACTAGTTCGGCGAAGAGATAGTGAAATACAGGTGGTATAAATAAGTAGTAGCAACGACACCAGAAAAGTGCTTTGCCCAGGACAGTAAACAAGCAGTAGTAACGCAGCAGTAGTAACGCAGTAAAACAGTAAACAAGCGATAGCAGTATTTAGGAACAAGGCCTAGGGATCATACTTTCACTAGTGGACACTCTCAACTTTGATCACATAACAGATTAGATAAATGCATACTCTACACTCTCTTGTTGGATGATGAACACCACTAATTGCGTAGGATTACACGAACCCTCAATGCCGGAGTTAACAAGCTCCACAATATTCGATGTTCATATTTAAATAACCTTAGAGTGCATGACAGATCAACACAACTAAACCAAGTACTAACATAGCATGCACACTGTCACCTTCACACTATGTAGGAGGAATAGATCACATCAATACCATCATAGCAATAGTTAACTTCATAATCTACAAGAGATCACAATCATAGCCTACGCCAAGTACTAACACGGATGCACACACTGTCACCATTACACCGTGCAGGAGGAATAAAACTACTTTAATAACATTACTAGAGTAGCACACAGATATATTGTGATACTAAACACATTGCAATCATAAAGAGATATAAATAAGCACTTCACTATGCCATTCATAATAGTGAATAAGTATTCTGTGAAATATAGCCTAAGAGACCCACACGGTGCACACACTGTCACCTTTACACACGTGGGACAAGGAGTCTCCGGAGATCACATAAGTAAAATTCACTTAACTAGCATAACGACATCTAGATTACAGGCATCATCATATGAATCTCAATCATGTAAGGCAGCTCATGAGATTATTGTATTGAAGTACATAGGAGAGAGATTAACCACATAGCTACCGGTACAGCCCCGAGCCTCGATGGAGAACTACTCCCTCCTCATGGGAGACAGCAGCGTTGATGGAGATGACGGTGGTGTCGATGGAGGAGCCTTCCGGGGGCACTTCCCCATCCTGGCGGCGTGCCGGAACAGAGACTCCTGTCCCCCAGATCTTGGCTTCGCGATGGCGGCGGCTCTGGAAGGTTTCTCGTACCGTGGCTTTTCCGTCTCGAGGTTTTAGGTCGAGGGGCTTCTTATAGGCGAAGAGGCGGCGTCAGAAGGTCAACGAGGCGACGACACCATAGGGGGGCGCGGGCCACCCCCAGGCCGCGCCGGCCTATGGTCTGGTGGGCATGTGGCCCCCCTCTGGCGACTCTCGGGTGTTCTGGATGCTTCCGGGGATTCTAAGATCTTCGGCGTTGATTTCGTCCGATTCCGAGAATATTTCCTTACTAGGATTTCTGAAACCAAAAACAGCAGAAAACAGGAACTGGCCCTTCGGCATCTCGTCAATAGGTTAGTTCCGGAAAACGCATAAAATCATCATAAAGTATGTATAAAACATGTAGATATCATCAATAATGTGGCATGGAACATAAGAAATTATCGATACGTCGGAGACGTATCAGCATCCCCAAGCTTAGTTTCTGCTCGTCCCGAGCAGGTAAACGATAAACAAAGATAATTTCTGGAGTGACATGCCATCATAACCTTGATCATACTATTGTAAGCATATGTAATGAATGCAGCGATCAAAACAATGTAAATGACATGAGTAAACAAATGAATCATATAGCAAAGACTTTTCATGAATAGTACTTCAAGACAAGCATCAATAAGTCTTGCATAAAAGTTAACTCATAAAGCAATAAATTCATAGTAAAGGTATCGAAGCAACATAAAGGAAGATTAAGTTTCAGCGGTTGCTTTCAACTTGTAACATGTATATCTCATGGATATTGTCAATGTAGAGTAATATAACAAGTGCAATATGCAAGTATGTAGGAATCAATGCACAGTTCACACAAGTGTTTGCTTCTTGAGATGGAGAGAAATAGGTGAACTGACTCAACATAAAAGTAAAAGACAGGCCCTTCAAAGAGGAAAGCATCGATTGCTATATTTGTGCTAGAGCTTTGATTTTTGAAAACATATAGAGAGCATAAAAGTAAAGTTTTGAGAGGTGTTTGTTGTTGTCAACGAATGGTAGTGGGCACTCTAACCCCCTTGCCAGACAAACCTTCAAAGAGCGGCTCCCATTTTATTTTATTTTTGTGTGGCACTCCTTCCAACCTTTCTTTCACAAACCATGGCTAACCGAATCCTCGGGTGCCTGCCAACAATCTCATACCATGAAGGAGTGCCTTTTTATTTTAGTTTTATTTAGATGACACTCCTCCCCACCTTTGCTTTCTCAAGCCATGGCTAACCGAATCCTTCGGGTGCCGTCCAACAATCACATACCATGGAGGAGTGTCTATTTTTTGTTAATTAATTTGGGACTGGGAATCCCATTGCCAGCTCTTTTTGCAAAATTATTGGATAAGCGGATGAAGCCACTAGTCCATTGGTGAAAGTTGCCCAACAAGATTGAAAGATAAACACCACATACTTCCTCATGAGCTATAAAACATTGACACAAATCAGAGGTGATAAATTTTGAATTGTTTAAAGGTAGCACTCAAGCAATTTACTTTGGAATGGCGGAGAAATACCATGTAGTAGGTAGGTATGGTGGACACAAATGGCATAGTGTTTGGCTCAAGGATTTGGATGCATGAGAAGTATTCCCTCTCGATACAAGGCTTAGGCTAGCAAGGTTTATTTGAAACAAACACAAGGATGAAACGGTGCAGCAAAACTCACATAAAAGACATATTGTAAACATTATAAGACTCTACACCGTCTTCCTTGTTGTTCAAACTCAATACTAGAAATTATCTAGACCTTAGAGAGACCAATTATGCAAATCAAATTTTAGCAAGCTCTATGTATTTCTTCATTAATAGGTGCAAAGTATATGATGCAAGAGCTTAAACATGAGCACAACAATTGCCAAGTATCACATTATCCAAGACATTATAGCAATTTACTACATGTATCATTTTCCAATTCCAACCATATAACAATTTAACGAAGAAGAAACTTCGCCATGAACATTAAAAGCTAAGAACACATGTGTTCATATGAACCATCGGAGCGTGTCTCTCTCCCACACAATGATTTATTCAAACAAAAACAAAAACAAGAAACATACAAACAGACGCTCCAAGTAAAGTACATAAGATGTGACCGAATAAAATTATAGTTTCAAGGCATCCCCAAGCTTAGATGCTTGAGTCCTCTTGAAATATGCAGGGATGAACCACCGGGGCATCCCCAAGCTTAGAGCTTTCACTCTTCTTGATCATATTGTATCATCCTCCTCTCTTGACCCTTGAAAACTTCCTCCACACCAAACTCGAAACAAACTCATTAGAGGGTTAGTGCATAATAAAAATTCACATGTTCAGAGGTGACACAATCATTCTTAACACTTCTGGACATTGCTCAAAGCTACTGGAAGTTAATGGAACAAAGAAATCCATCCCACATAGCAAAAGAAGCAATGCGAAATAAAAGGCAGAATCTATCAAAACAGAACAGTCCGTAAATACGAATTTTATTGAGGCACCAGACTTGCTCAAATGAAAATGCTCAAATTGAATGAAAGTTGCGTACATATCTGAGGATCACTCACGTAAATTGGCATAATTTTCTGAGTTACCTACAGAGAATTTTGCCCAGATTCGTGACAGCATAGAAATCTGTTTCTGCGCAGTAATCCAAATCTAGTATGAACTTTACTATCAATGACTTTACTTGGTACAACAAAACACAAAACTAAGATAAGGAGAGGTTGCTACAGTAGTAAACAACTTCCAAGACACAAATATAAAACAAAGTACTGTAGCAAAATAACACATGGGTTATCTCCCAAGAAGTTCTTTCTTTATAGCCATTAAGATGGGCTCAGCAGTTTTAATGATGCACTCGCAAGAAATAGTATTTGAAGCAAAAGAGAGCATCAAGAGGCAAATTCAAAACACATTTAAGTCTAACATGCTTCCTATGAAAAGGAATCTTGTAAATAAACAAGTTCATGAAGCATAATGCAACAAGCATAGAAAGATATAACAAGTGTAGCTTCAAAAATTTCAGCACATAGAGAGGCATTTTAGTAACATGAAAATTTCTACAACCATATTTTCCTCTCTCATAATAACTTTCAGTAGCATCATGAGCAAACTCAACAATATAACTATCACATAAAGCATTCTTATCATGAGTCTCATGCATAAAATTATTACTACTCCCAACATAAGCATAATCAATTTTATTAGTTGTAGTGGGAGCAAATTCAACAAAGTAGCTATCATCAAATATAGGAGGCATATTGTAATCATAATCAAATTTATCCTCCATAACAGGTGGCACCAAAAGACTACTATCATTATAATCATCATAAATAGGAGGCAAAGTATCATCAAAGTAATTTTTCTCCTCAATGCCCGGGGGACTAAAAAGATCATGCTCATCAAAACCAGCTTCCCCAAGCTTAGAATTTTCCATAGCATTAGCAACAATAGTGTTCAAAGCATTCATATTAATAACATTCCCATTAGCATGCATATAAAGTTCCATGGGTTTTTTAATTCTCTCTTCAAACACATCATGTCCTAATTCAAGATAAAGTTCATAAAGATCTCTCATATTTTTGTTGTTTTCCATTATGCCTAACTAGTGTAAACAAGAAACAAAAGATGCAATTGCAGGATCTAAAGGAAATAGCTTCGAGCACAAACACAATGGCGCCAGAAAAGCATCATTACACCGGAACCGAAGTATGAGTGCCTTTTACCTTTCCTCCCCGGCAACGGCGCCGGAAAATAGCTTGATGTCTACGCCCTCCTTTTCCTCAGACGATGTTGGGCCTCCAAGAGCAGAGGTTTGTAAAACAGCAGCAAGTTTCCCTTAAGTGGATCACCCAAGGTTTATCGAACTCAGGGAGGAAGAGGTCAAAGATATCCCTCTCATGCAACCCTGCAACCACAAAGCAAGAAGTCTCTTGTGTCCCCAACACACCTAATACAATAGGTGCACTAGTTCGGCGAAGAGATAGTGAAATACAGGTGGTATAAATAAGTAGTAGCAACGACACCAGAAAAGTGCTTTGCCCAGGACAGTAAACAAGCAGTAGTAACGCAGCAGTAGTAACGCAAAGAAACAAGAAACAAGCGATAGCAGTATTTAGGAACAAGGCCTAGGGATCATACTTTCACTAGTGGACACTCTCAACTTTGATCACATAACAGAGTAGATAAATGCATACTCTACACTCTCTTGTTGGATGATGAACACCACTAATTGCGTAGGATTACACGAACCCTCAATGCCGGAGTTAACAAGCTCCACAATATTCGATGTTCATATTTAAATAACCTTAGAGTGCATGACAGATCAACACAACTAAACCAAGTACTAACATAGCATGCACACTGTCACCTTCACACTATGTAGGAGGAATAGATCACATCAATACCATCATAGCAATAGTTAACTTCATAATCTACAAGAGATCACAATCATAGCCTACGCCAAGTACTAACACGGATGCACACACTATCACCATTACACCGTGCAGGAGGAATAAAACTACTTTAATAACATTACTAGAGTAGCACACAGATATATTGTGATACTAAACACATTGCAATCATAAAGAGATATAAATAAGCACTTCACTATGCCATTCATAACAGTGAATAAGTATTCTGTGAAATATAGCCTAAGAGACCCACACGGTGCACACACTATCACCTTTACACACGTGGGACAAGGAGTCTCCGGAGATCACATAAGTAAAATTCACTTGACTAGCATAACGACATCTAGATTACAAGCATCATCATATGAATCTCAATCATGTAAGGCAGCTCATGAGATTATTGTATTGAAGTACATAGGAGAGAGATTAACCACATAGCTACCGGTACAGCCCCGAGCCTCGATGGAGAACTACTCCCTCCTCATGGGAGACAGCAGCGTTGATGGAGATGACGGTGGTGTCGATGGAGGAGCCTTCCGGGGGCACTTCCCCGTCCCGGCGGCGTGCCGGAACAGAGACTCCTGTCCCCCAGATCTTGGCTTCGCGGTGGCGGCGGCTCTGGAAGGTTTCTCGTACCGTGGCTTTTCCGTCTCGAGGTTTTAGGTCGAGGGGCTTCTTATAGGCGAAGAGGCGGCGTCAGAAGGTCAACGAGGCGACGACACCATAGGGGGGCGCGGGCCACCCCCAGGCCGCGCCGGCCTATGGTCTGGTGGGCCTGTGGCCCCCCTTTGGCGACTCTCGGGTGTTCTGGATGCTTCCGGGGATTCTAAGATCTTCGGCGTTGATTTAGTCCGATTCCGAGAATATTTCCTTACTAGGATTTCTGAAACCAAAAACAGCAGAAAATAGGAACTGGCCCTTCGGCATCTCGTCAATAGGTTAGTTCCGGAAAACGCATAAAATCATCATAAAGTATGTATAAAACATGTAGATATCATCAATAATGTGGCATGGAACATAAGAAATTATCGATACGTCGGAGACGTATCAGCAACTCACATGATATTCAACAAAGTGTTGATGGCGTCCCCAGGAACATGGTTATCGCACAACAAGCAACTTAATAAGAGATAAAATGCATAAGTACATATTCAATACCACAATAGTTTTTAGGCTATTTGTCCCATGAGCTATATATTGCGAAGGTAAAGAGTGGAAATTTTAAAGGTAGCACTCAAGCAATTTACTTTGGAATGGCGGAGAAATACCATGTAGTAGGTAGGTATGGTGGACACAAGTGGCATAGTGTTTGGCTCAAGGATTTTGGATGCATGAGAAGTATTCCCTTTCAATACAAGGCTTAGGCTAGCAAGGCTGTTTGAAGCAAACACAAGTATGAACTACTACAGCAAAACTTATATAAGAACATGTTGCAAGCATTATAAGACTATACATTGTCTTCCTTGTTGTTCAAACACCTTTACTAGAAAATATCTAGACTCTAGAGAGACCAATCATGCAAACCAAATTTTAGCAAGCTCTATGTATTTCTTCACTAATAGGTGCAAAGTATATGATGCAAGAGCTTAATCATGAGCACAACAATTGCCAAGTATCACATTATTCAAGACATCATACCAATTACTACATGTAGCATTTTCTGTTTCCAACCATATAACAATTAACGAAGCAGTTTCAACCTTCGCCATGAAAACTAAAAACTAAGAACACATGTGTTCATATGAACCAGCGGAGCGTGTCTCTCTCCCACTCAAGCATGCATTTATTCAAACAAAAACAAAAACGAAAGCAAACAGACGCTCCAAGTAAAGTACATAAGATGTGACCGAATAAAAATATAGTTTCAAGAGAAGGAACCTGATAATTTTGTCGATGAAGAAGGGGATGCCTTCCGCATCCCCAAGCTTAGATGCTTGAGTCTTCTTGAAATATGCAGGGATGAACCACCGGGGCATCCCCAAGCTTAGACTTTTCACTCTTCTTGATCGTAGTATATCATCCTCCTCTCTTGACCCTTGAAAACTTCCTCCATACCAAACTCGAAACAAACTCATTAGAGGGTTAGTGCATAATCAAAAATTCACATGTTCAGAGGTGACACAATCATTCTTAACACTTCTGGACATTGCTCAAAGCTACTGGAAGTTAATGGAACAAAGAAATCCATCCCACATAGCAAAAGAGGCAATGCGAAATAAAAGGTAGAATCTGTCAAAACAGAACAGTCCGTAAAGACGAATTTTATTGAGGCACCAGACTTGCTCAAATGAAAATGCTCAAATTGAATGAAAGTTGCTTACATATCTGAGGATCACTCACAAAAATTGGCAGATTTTTCTGAGTTGCGTACAGAGAACCCTGCCCAAATTCGTGACAGACAGAAATCTGTTTCTGCGCAGTAATCCAAATCTAGTATCAACCTTGCTATCAAAGACTTTACTTGGCACAACAATGCAATAAAATAAAGATAAGGAGAGGTTGCTACAGTAGTAACAACTTCCAAGACTCAAATATAAAACAAAGTGCTGTAGTAAAATAAACACATGGGTTATCTCCCAAGAAGTGCTTTCTTTATAGCTATTAAGATGGGCTCAGCAATTTAAATGATGCACCCATAAAGATGAGAGTTGAAGCAAAAGAGAGCATCAAGAAGCAAATTCAAAACACATTTAAGTCTAACATGCTTCCTATGCATAGGAATCTTGTAAATAAACAAGTTCATGAATAGCAAAGTAACAAGCATAGGAAGATAAAACAAGTGTAGTTTCAAAAATTTCAGCACATAGAGAGGTGTTTTAGTAACATGAAAATTTCTACAACCATATTTTCCTCTCTCATAATAATATCCAGTGGCATCATGAGCAAATTCAACAATATAACTATCAAATAAAACATTCTTATCATGAGTGTCATGCATAAAATTATTACTACTCCCAACATAAGCATAGTCATTCTTATTAATTGTAGTGGGAGCAAATTCAACAAAGTAGCTATCATTATTATTCTCATCATCAAATATAGGAGGCATATTGTAATCATAATCAAATTTATCCTCCATAACAGGCGATACCAAAAGGCTAGTATCATTATAATCATCATAAATGGGAGGCAAAGTATCATCAAAGAAAATTTTCTCCTCAATGCTTGGGGGACTAAAAAGATCATGCTCATCAAAACCAGCTTCCCCAAGTTTAGAATTTTCTATATCATTAGCAACAATGGTGTTCAAAGTATTCATACTAATATGTTCCATGGGTTTTTTAATTTCCGCATCAAACCATCCATGTCTTAACTTAGGAAAAAGAATAAAAAGCTCCATGTTGCTTTCCATTATGCCAAACTAGTGTAAAACAAGAAACAAAAAGATGCAATTGCAGGATTTAGAGGAAATAGCTTCGCGTACTTACAACGGCGCAAAATAGCTTAGTAGCCAAGATCGGGAGTGTGAGTACCTTTTACCTTTCCTCCCCGGCAACGGCGCCAGAAAAGTGCTTGATGTCTACGGGTGCTTCTATTCTTGTAGACAGTGTTGGGCCTCCAAGAGCAGAGGTTTGTAGAACAGCAACAAGTTTCCCTTAAGTGGATCACCCAAGGTTTATCGAACTCAGGGAGGAAGAGGTCAAAGATATCCCTCTCATGCAACCCTGCAACCACAAAGCAAGAAGTCTCTTGTGTCCCCAACACACCTAATACACTTGTCAGATGTATAGGTGCACTAGTTCGGCGAAGAGATAGTGAAATACAGGTGGTATGAATATATATGAGAAGTATAAAAGTCACAAGAAAATAGCTTGATGCTACAACTGGCGTGTGGTTGATGGTGATAATATTTCAGGCAGTACAGATGCAGTAGAACAGTAAACAAGCGATGATTGCAGTATTTGGGAACAAGGCCTAGGGATTATACTTTCACTAGTGGACACTCTCAACATTGATCACATAACAGAATAAATAGATATATGCTATACTCTACACTCTCTTGTTGGATGATGAACACCACTAATTGTGTAGGATTACACGAACCCTCAATGCCGGAGTTAACAAGCTCCACAATATTCGATATTCATGTTTAAATAACCTTAGAGTGCATGATAGATCATTGCAATTACACCAAGTACTAACATAGCGTGCACACTATCACCATCACACTATGAAGGAGGCATAGATACATCAATACTATCATAGCAATAATTAACTTCATAATCTACAAGAGATTACAATCATAACCTACGCCAAGTACTACACGATGCACACACTGTCACCATTACACCGTGCAGGAGGAATAGAGTACTTTAATAACATCACTAGAGTAGCACATAGATGAATAGTGATACAAAATACATTGCAATCATAAAGGGATATAAATAAGCACTTCACTATGCTATCCATAACAGTGAATAAGTATTCTGTGAAATATAGCCTAAGAGACCCACACGGTGCACACACTGTCACCTTTACACACGTGGGACAAGGAGTCTCCGGAGATCACATAAGTAAAATCCACTTGACTACCATAATGACATCTATATTACAAGCATCATCATATGAATCTCAATCATGTAAGGCAGCTCATGAGATTATTGTATTGAAGTACATAGGGAGAGAGATGAACCACATAGCTACCGGTACAGCCCTTGGCCTCGATGGAGAACTACTCCCTCCTCATGGGAGACAGCAGCGGTGATGAAGATGGCGGTGGAGATGGCAGCGGTGTCGATGGAGAAGCCTTCCGGGGGCACTTCCCCGTCCCGGCGGCGTGCCGGAACAGAGACTCCTGTCCCCCAGATCTTGGCTTTGCGATGGCGGCGACTCTGGAAGGTTTCTCGTACCGTGGCTTTTCCGTATTGATGTTTTAGGTCAGGGACCTTTATATAGGCGAAGAGGCGGAGTCGGAAGGTCGACGAGGCGGTGACACAATAGGGGGGTGCGGCCCCCCTCTGGCCGCGCCAGGGTGGCGTGTGGGGTCCCCCAGGGCTCCCCTCTGGTGGCTCTCGGGTGTTCTGGAAGCTTCGTGGGATTTTAAGATCTTGGGCGTTGATTTCGTCCAATTCCGAGAATATTTCCTTACTAGGATTTCTGAAACCAAAAACAGCAGAAAACAGGAACTGGCACTTCGGCATATCGTCAATAGGTTAGTTCCAGAAAACGCATAAAAACGATATAAAGTGTGAACAAAACATGTAGGTATTGTCATAAAACAAGCATGGAACATAAGAAATTATCGATACGTCGGAGATGTATCAACATCCCCAAGCTTAGTTCCTACTCTTCCCCGAGTAGGTAAACGATAACAAAGATAATTTCTGAAGTGACATGCTACCAACATGATCTTAATCATACTATTGTAAAGCATATGCGATGAATGCAGCGATTCAAAGCAATGGTAAAGACAATGATTAAACAACTGAATCATATAGCAAAGACTTTTCATGAATAGTACTTTCAAGACAAGCATCAATAAGTCTTGCATAAGAGTTAACTCATAAAGCAATAAATTCATAGTAAAGGCATTGAAGCAACACAAAGGAAGATTAAGTTTCAGCGGTTGCTTTCAACTTGTAACATGTATATCTCATGGATAGTTGTCAATGCAAAGCAATATAACAAGTGCAATAAGCAAGCATGTAAGAATCAATGCACAGTTAACACAAGTGTTTGCTTCTAAGATAGAGAGAAATGGGTAAACTGACTCAACATAAAAGTAGAAGAAAGGCCCTTCGCAGAGGGAAGCATTGATTGCTATATTTGTGCTAGAGCTTTTATTTTGAAAACAAGAAACAATTTTGTCAACGGTAGTAATAAAGCATATGTATTATGTAAATTATATCCTACAAGTTGCAAGCCTCATGCATAGATTACCAATAGTGCCCGCACCTTGTCCTAATTAGCTCGGATTACCTGGATTATCATCGCAATACATATGTTTTAACCAAGTACCACAAAGGGGTACCTCTATGCCGCCTGTACAAAGGTCTAAGGAGAAAGCTCGCATTGGATTTCTCGCTTTTGATTATTCTCAACTTAGACATCCATACCGGGACAACATAGACAACAGATAATGGACTCCTCTTTAATGCATAAGCATTTAACAACAAATAATATTCTCATAAGAGTTTGAGGATTGTTGTCCAAAACTGAAACTTCCACCATGGATCATGGCTTTAGTTAGCGGCCCAATGTTCTTCTCTAACAATATGCATGCTCAAACCATTCAACTCATGGTAAATCGCCCTTACTTCAGACAAGACGAACATGCATAGCAACTCACATGATATTCAACAAAGTGTTGATGGCGTCCCCAGGAACATGGTTATCGCACAACAAGCAACTTAACAAGAGATAAAATGCATAAGTACATATTCAATACCACAATAGTTTTTAGGCTATTTGTCCCATGAGCTATATATTGCGAAGGTAAAGAGTGGAAATTTTAAAGGTAGCACTCAAGAAATTTACTTTGGAATGGCGGAGAAATACCATGTAGTAGGTAGGTATGGTGGACACAAGTGGCATAGTGTTTGGCTCAAGGATTTTGGATGCATGAGAAGTATTCCCTCTCAATACAAGGCTTAGGCTAGCAAGGCTGTTTGAAGCAAACACAAGTATGAACTACTACAGCAAAACTTATATAAGAACATATTGCAAGCATTATAAGACTATACATTGTCTTCCTTGTTGTTCAAACACCTTTACTAGAAAATATCTAGACTCTAGAGAGACCAATCATGCAAACCAAATTTTAGCAAGCTCTATGTATTTCTTCACTAATAGGTGCAAAGTATATGATGCAAGAGCTTAATCATGAGCACAACAATTGCCAAGTATCACATTATTCAAGACATCATACCAATTACTACATGTAGCATTTTCTGTTTCCAACCATATAACAATTAACGAAGCAGTTTCAACCTTCGCCATGAAAATTAAAAGCTAATAACACATGTGTTCATATGAACCAGCGGAGCGTGTCTCTCTCCCACTCAAGCATGCATTTATTCAAACAAAAACAAAAACGAAAGCAAACAGACGCTCCAAGTAAAGTACATAAGATGTGACCGAATAAAAATATAGTTTCAAGAGAAGGAACCTGATAATTTTGTCGATGAAGAAGGGGATGCCTTCCGCATCCCCAAGCTTAGATGCTTGAGTCTTCTTGAAATATGCAGGGATGAACCACCGGGGCATCCCCAAGCTTATACTTTTCACTCTTCTTGATCGTAGTATATCATCCTCCTCTCTTGACCCTTGAAAACTTCCTCCACACCAAACTCGAAATAAACTCATTAGAGGGTTAGTGCATAATCAAAAATTCACATGTTCAGAGGTGACACAATCATTCTTAACACTTCTGGACATTGCTCAAAGCTACTGGAAGTTAATGGAACAAAGAAATCCATCCCACATAGCAAAAGAGGCAATGCGAAATAAAAGGTAGAATCTGTCAAAACAGAACAGTCCGTAAAGACGAATTTTATTGAGGCACCAGACTTGCTCAAATGAAAATGCTCAAATTGAATGAAAGTTGCGTATATATCTGAGGATCACTCACAAAAATTTGCAGGTTTTTCTGAGTTACCTACAGAGAACCCTGCCCAAATTCGTGACAGACAGAAATCTGTTTCTGCGCAGTAATCCAAATCTAGTATCAACCTTGCTATCAAAGACTTTACTTGGCACAACAATGCAATAAAATAAAGATAAGGAGAGGTTGCTACAGTAGTAACAACTTCCAAGACTCAAATATAAAACAAAGTGCTGTAGTAAAATAAACACATGGGTTATCTCCCAAGAAGTGCTTTCTTTATAGCCATTAAGATGGGCTCAGCAATTTAAATGATGCACCCATAAAGATGAGAGTTGAAGCAAAAGAGAGCATCAAGAATCAAATTCAAAACACATTTAAGTCTAACATGCTTCCTATGCATAGGAATCTTGTAAATAAACAAGTTCATGAATAGCAAAGTAACAAGCATAGGAAGATAAAACAAGTGTAGCTTCAAAAATTTCAGCACATAGAGAGGTGTTTTAGTAACATGAAAATTTCTACAACCATATTTTCCTCTCTCATAATAATATCCAGTGGCATCATGAGCAAATTCAATAATATAACTATCAAATGAAACATTCTTATCATGAGTCTCATGCATAAAATTATTACTACTCCCAACATAAGCATAGTCATTCTTACTAATTGTAGTGGGAGCAAATTCAACAAAGTAGCTATCATTATTATTCTCATCATCAAATATAGGAGGCATATTGTAATCATAATCAAATTTATCCTCCATAACAAGCGGTACCAAAAGGCTAGTATCATTATAATCATCATAAATGGGAGGCAAAATATCATCAAAGAAAATTTTCTCCTCAATGCTTGGGGGACTAAAAAGATCATGCTCATCAAAACCAGCTTCCCCAAGCTTAGAATTTTCCATATCATTAGCAATAGTGGTGTTCAAAGTATTCATACTAATATGTTTCATGGGTTTTTTAATTTCCGCATCAAACCATCCATGTCTTAACTTAGGAAAAAGAATAAAAAGCTCCATGTTGCTTTCCATTATGCCAAACTAGTGTAAAACAAGAAACAAAAAGATGCAATTGCAGGATCTAAAGGAAATAGCTTCGAGTACTTACAACGGCGCAAAATAGCTTAGTAGCCGAGATCCGGAGTGTGAGTACCTTTTACCTTTCCTCCCCGGCAACGGCGCCAGAAAAGTGCTTGATGTCTACGGGTGCTTCTATTCTTGTAGACAGTGTTGGGCCTCCAAGAGCAGAGGTTTGTAGAACAGCAGCAAGTTTCCCTTAAGTGGATCACCCAAGGTTTATCGAACTCAGGGAGGAAGAGGTCAAAGATATCCCTCTCATGCAACCCTGCAACCACAAAGCAAGAAGTCTCTTGTGTCCCCAACACACCTAATACACTTGTCAGATGTATAGGTGCACTAGTTCGGCGAAGAGATAGTGAAATACAGGTGGTATGAATATATATGAGCAGTAGTAACGGCACCAGAAAATAGCTTGATGCTACAACTGGCGTGTGGTTGATGGTGATAATATTTCAGGCAGTACAGATGCAGTAGAACAGTAAACAAGCGATGATTGCAGTATTTGGGAACAAGGCCTAGGGATTATACTTTCACTAGTGGACACTCAACATTGATCACATAACAGAATAAATAGATATATGCTATACTCTACACTCTCTTGTTGGATGATGAACACCACTAATTGTGTAGGATTACACGAACCCTCAATGTCGGAGTTAACAAGCTCCACAATATTCGATATTCATGTTTAAATAACCTTAGAGTGCATGATAGATCATTGCAATTACACCAAGTACTAACATAGCATGCACACTGTCACCATCACACTATGAAGGAGGCATAGATCACATCAATACTATCATAGCAATAATTAACTTCATAATCTACAAGAGATTACAATCATAACCTATGCCAAGTACTACACGATGCACACACTGTCACCATTACACCGTGCAGGAGGAATAGAGTACTTTAATAACATCACTAGAGTAGCACATAGATGAATAGTGATACAAAACACATTGCAATCATAAAGGGATATAAATAAGCACTTCACTATGCTATCCATATCAGTGAATAAGTATTCTGTGAAATATAGCCTAAGAGACCCACACGGTGCACACACTGTCACCTTTACACACGTGGGATAAGGAGTCTCCGGAGATCACATAAGTAAAATCCACTGACTACCATAATGACATCTAGATTACAAGCATCATCATATGAATCTCAATCATGTAAGGCAGCTCATGAGATTATTGTATTGAAGTACATAGGGAGAGAGATGAACCACATAGCTACCGGTACAGCCCTTAGCCTCGATGGAGAACTACTCCCTCCTCATGGGAGACAACAGCGGTGATGAAGATGGCGGTGGAGATGGCAGCGGTGTCGATGGAGAAGCCTTCCGGGGGAACTTCCCCGTCCCGGCGGCGTGCCGGAACAGAGACTCATGTCCCCCAGATCTTGGCTTCGCGATGGCGGCGGCTCTGGAAGGTTTCTCGTACCGTGGCTTTTCCGTATCGATGTTTTAGGTCAGGGACATTTATATAGGCGAAGAGGCGGAGTCGGAAGGTCGACGAGACAGTGACACAATAGGGGGGCGTGGCCCCCCCTCTGGCTGCGCCAGGGTGGCGTGTGGGGCCCCCAGGGCTCCCCTCTGGTGGCTCTCGGGTGTTCTGGAAGCTTCGTGGGATTTTAAGATCTTGGGCGTTGATTTCGTCCAATTCCGAGAATATTTTCTTACTAGGATTTCTGAAACCAAAAACAGCAGAAAATAGGAACTGACACTTCGGCATCTCGTCAATATGTTAGTTCCAGAAAACGCATAAAAACGATATAAAGTGTGAACAAAACATGTAGGTATTGTCATAAAACAAGCATGGAATATAAGAAATTATCGATACGTCGGAGACGTATCACACGCCGCCGAGGCCACCGAGCTCCCTAACTGTCAGCGAACTCAACGACTGACGTTCACATTTACGAAGTGAGAAAATGGCATGGTATTATCGTGCATCGCATGTAATTAAAAGGTAGCTAACACTATTGCTATTCACGAGCTTGGATCCAATAGACAAGTTAGTTTGTGACACAGTTGCCCTTGGTTTGGTTCGACAGCTTGGGCGAGTTGGTACCAAACCATGCATAGTCTTGTTCACCACATGCGAGATTGACAGAGTCATACCACAAGCGCCTCGCCTCGTTGTCGACCGGAACTTCATCTCGCGCGGAAGAATATTTCATCTTTACGAAACACTAAACTGTTAAACCTGAGGTTTAAACTCTTCTGAGTGACTTAGTGTCACTGCCTCCCAAACCATCCAACTACACCCTTTTTTAGGGAAGGCCACACATTGGTTCTCAGACTCTTGTTAAACTTCAAAAGTTATATAGGAAAACTATTTTCATTTGGAGAGAATAATAAGCTCCCAGACTGGACCACTGGGGTGGGCCTTCCATTGTGCTCTGGAAACAAAAGCTGAACAGGAAGCGGCCGTGTTACCGAGGAGTGGCCCATCTAAAAAAAGGCCTACCGCTGTTCACTAAGGAGGCCATGCACAGGCTGGGCCTTGGCATTTGAGATGGAGCTCGACTGCTCGACATGTCTTTAGCTCGCCATGAAGCACACTCGCTTGCACTTGATCTTCAGCTGACTGAAACCAGTGTCGTTTCCGTTTACAGGTAATAAAGTGATACACAATCTGAAGAACAAGGTGCCCTGTCGATATGTTTTCTTGTTGAAGGAAATAGAGTACCGGACTACCGGAGTTCTTTGTTTCAGGTGGCTTCTTTTAGCCATGAGTATAGAGAGTCTACTGTGGATGCTCATTCTCTTGTAAATGATGTAGTAAGAGCATTTCTAACAGAGCCCGAATTCGCGAAACTAAAAAAGTCCGGCGAAAATAGGGGTTTGGTTCGGAGATGGGCCAGAACGGAGCCCGAACTCGCGGCCTGGCCCGTAAAACGAGTTTGGGCCCCCGAGAAATCGAGCGCACGCCCCGTATTAAAAGGGGTCGCGGAGGGGAGTTCGGTTTGTAAACCCTACTCCCCTACGCTGCTTTCACTCCCGTCGTCACCGCCTGCCTCCTCTGCGGCGGGCGATTCCGCCTCCTTTGACGCCGCTCCGCCGCTTTGGCCACCACTCCTCCGTCCGAAATGGGGCGTTTAAGACGCGTGGGTAGGGGAGGTGGCCGAATCGGCGGAGGAAAAGCACCTCGCCGTCCACCGGGTGTACGGGCGAAGGCGGCGCGCCAGGCGGTCGCGCTCCGACGGCGCATGGAAGCGGGCCGGCCGGAAGTGGCCGGAACTTATGGCGCGTCGTCAAGCACGCGAGGAGGCGGCTGAGAAGGAGAAGCGGAGGCGCCCCCCGCTGCTGGCTCGTGTAGCCCGCCGCAGCCGACGCTGCCCCCGCGCGGCAACGACAACGATGATGCCGACGGGCCGCCTCTAGCTTGCGGGAGCACCTCCGAGGTGGCGGCCTTCGAGGTGGCGGCGCTCATCGTCGCCTAGGAATAGCCGGCGACCAAAAACCCTCTGCCGGCAACCTGAAGCACCCCGTTGACAGTATAGTCCATCCGGTGACTAAATCTAGTCTAAATTAGGCCCATAGTACCGAATGTAGGTTGAAGATGGATGTATTTTGCCTGCCTTATTGTATTATCAACGAATTCAGCTTGATCGGAGCAAATCGAGTTCAATCGCGAGTTTCAATTTCCCTCGACGTTTGATTCGGTTCACGAGTTCGTTTTCTGTTATGCGCCGTGACTAAATCCAACAATTTCCTACAGTTCGGGAGACCGAACTCGTAGTTTTTGGTTCCGTGATATACGGGCTCTACTAGATGCTCTAACTCTGCCTGCATGCCGTCCTATCTGGCTTCTAGGACGACTGACATTACCTGCATCCCTGTGAACTTGGTTGATCAATGAAAACTCCCTTCCTCCTACAAAATTAAGGCCATTTTTCGTCGTGGAATATCTAGCAAGCTCACCTTTCAGCGTAAACTTTGATTTGGTCCAAAGAAACTTTAAACTCTTGGAAAAGTTCATATCACATCATGCTTAGGTGGACAACAAGTGGCACGAAAAAATTAAATATCAGATTGAACCGTCCAAATATATACCTGCCTCTTCTAGCCAAGCAACTCCACGCTACCCTCGTCAAACTCCCCGCATGAGCAGTACGTGGACATCTGGCTAGTCCATGTTGATCCTCGAACTTGATTGGCTCGTTCGTCGTCCTACTCGCTCGCGCCCCTACCGCGTTTTCGCATTCCCAGTCGTCAGTGCGATGTTAAAATCATCGTACCGACCATGCTCATTAGCGACACTTCGTCGCTCTTGTCTGATGAATTCATCACCAATTAATGCCTCCATGCTCCTTCCTTCCTACTCCCTCGCGCCCCTAGCGCGTTTTCGCTTTCCCATTCGTTAGTGCGATGTTAAAATCATCGTACCTACCATGCTCATTGGCGACACTTTGTCGCTCTTGTCGGATGAATTCATCACCGGTTAATGCCTCCATGCTCCTTCCTTCAAGTTGAAGGCACAACTTCAAGAAGACAACATATATAGTGCTTTCACAAAAAAGGAAGAAAACATAGTGGGCTATTGCAGTATTGCTAAGGCCATATGGATGACATAGTGCTAATTAAGGCTAAGAGGTGGGACCATGAGGTTGCACGCGAGTGCTAGGGGGTGGGGACACCTCTACTAGGGCTTTGTGGCCAACATGGTGCTAGAGAGGTCGGTTGGGTAGAGGGCTCATTTTTTTCCTTGTTTTGGGCTTGCCACAATTTTTCTCTTTCTTTTTGCGGTGTAGTTACCTTTGTCCATGTCAATGTATTTCTGGGTCACGCAGGATGTAAGTCTTCTCAAGAGTTGAGGGAGGGCTTGTTTTAAACTAAACAACAGTTTTACGATATGAAACCAGTAGAGTTGATGGACGAACAGTGGAATTTCTGACAAGACTATATATGACTCCACTTCTTATTTCTTGTTTCAACTATCAAGTTGGGCTCTGCGGAATTTGTTACAAACTGGACGAAACTTGGCTGCCTCGTAGGCTTGTACCTGTACAAGAAACCGATGGACTCGTCCGTATGACTGTATCTCTTGGTGGTTATCCTCGTGGAATGGAGCTAACAACAAAGTGTGCAGCCATGCGTGCATGTGGCTAAAGCGTCGGAGTGGGATCTTTTGCAAAGTTGACCTGAAATTTGTAGTTGGGATGTGAAATGTCAATGCGGTCCGTTACAGCACACTTTATCTTTCCTCAAAAGGACTTGCCTTTGTACTTTCATCATGGTAGAAAAAGGAGGATAAAGAGACGAGGAACTGTTGGAGACTCCCGCAAAGTTAGCAGCTGCACAAACCTAGGCAATGATGCAATCGTACTGAACTATCAAATGAGCCAAAACAAAACAAAAAAAATCAGACTGAACGGTACATGGCAACCGACAAGGAAGCTGCTCTTGTTGGTGCTTGCTGCAGGTAACTAATTCACCGCCTTGCAAGTTACTACTACCAGACACCAGGTCTCACTCACCTAGTGTCAGTTGGGATACTTGAACCAAAAGTAAATGAATCACCAGATCCTGCTGGCGCACCAAGAACGGAACGGAGCGGTTCCTGAGCAGATCGAGGTGGCACGCTGGCAGTGGCAGATAGCGTAAGAGTGGGGGGGGGGGGGGGGGGGATTTTGATTTTTGAGAAAGATGACAATGGGGTGTGTGCAAAGGCAGGGTTTCAAAGAGGCCCAAACATGTGATTAAAGGGCGCCCATGAGCAAAGAGAGGCCCACTACCCTCCGCGTGGCCGGAAACTGTCGTGTCTGCTTCCTTTTGTCTTTGATGATCTTGTTTCCCTAGATACGCCCCGTTCCGTTCCTGTGTGTACCCTGGTAGCCAAAACAAAATGTGTTCAAAATCAAAGTGCTACTTTGAAAGCAAAAGCAAACTTGCAGTGGAGTAACAAAGGTTAAAAGGGCAGTGTGAAGAAAGATTGGCTTTCCGTTTAGCCGGGAGTTTACATGGATCAGGCCCTGAAGAGGCAATCTTTATTTTTTTTAATCCATTTCCATGTGAGCAATGTGGTCGACGGATTCGATCTTATCATGAGTCCGCGATATGAAAACAAGATCGGCCGGTCGGTTGCTGGCTACTACAGTACATTGATCTGATTCAAATAATAGCACGCGCGCGTGCCAGCTCGAGGTACGTCAGCTGAGATTTGAAAAAAAAAAGATTCGACCCTGATAGTCTGAGTATCGTGACATTCGTGCGTCTCATCATCCATGAGGCTGGGGAGGAACACACGACGGTCGAACCGATAGGACAGTTCCTGCTGTATCCTCACGACATGCCACGATGCCCAGCAATAGATTATAGGTACCCAAAACACGCTAGCAATTCGATATTCGCTTCGTATAAATAATCGATCGAGATGATGCCGTCCGTCGCCGTCGTGATTATGCAATGCGCCGGCATTTCATACGCAGAAACTGGAGTTCAGATCAGGTCAAATCGTAGTTCGTCCAACGGATACTTTTTAGACACCGACTAATTTTGTTTGTTGGGGCTTACTTAGGACGCCGGCTTGATTAAAGAAGGACAGATTAAATTAGCACGCCGACGGCCTGCCATTGCTCGTACCTGTTACTTCCAGAAGAGAAGGACTCTGTCCTGCAGCAGCACATGGATCCTGATCAGATTCAGATGCTGCTGAACTGAATATTGTTTCTGAGTTTTGAAGTCCATTTTTCGCTGACACGCTGCTTGCGTGGCGGCCGTGGAGAATATTCCTGGTCAAACCAATGCGTGTTGCTCCGATCGATCTGTTCCACCGATGCGTCATGCGTGTTGCTTTCCTCCATTCGGCACCGTCAATGATTCACAATCGTCGTTAGAGATGACGACGAGTAAAGAGAAGCACGGCACATGGAAACGGATAGGATGGTTTACGTTTCTGCTGGACTATAAAATGTTGCCGGATTCTGGGGTAAAACACGATGACCTCGTTGCTTATGCACGAGTAGTACTAAGTTCAATGGCATTTATAAGGGACCTAGCTTAGCGATCAAAAATCCAGACTATAGAGATCCAGTCTATGCTAATGCATGTGTTACTTTACAACAAGTGCATGTATGTGTGCCCCGGTTCTTTATGTCTGGGCAGTTGCTATGCTTCAAACACCGGCATACTAATACTTCTGTGGTGACTGACTTGCAGTTGTTGCAATGGTACGGATGTAGATTCGGTAGGTGGCATGACCAAACCTGCAAAATGTGTGTGAAAAGGGCATACTTGATATTCAAAATTTCTGGATAACGTCTTCCACTGAATTCGGTCGTCCCATTGGTTTTGCCTGTCCACTCTAGACCCGTGTGGATTAGCAGAAAAAATAGCAGCATTGGTGTTAATCGCGTACCTAACCTGCCATTGCTCGGAAATGGTCTCGAAACCAGCCCCAGATTTTCTCAGAAGATAACAAAGTAAATCTTATTAGACTAAGAGTGTATCCTTTCGATTCACCGGTGCATCCCATGGTGCCGATAAAAATGTTACAAAAGATAAGAATAAGAGATAGCTAGCGGCGGCTGAGTTGGAAGAGAGAAACAAAAAAAAAAAAGATATTTCTTCTCTTCTCTAAGGGATAATCTTCTAGACATTCTTGTCGTTGTGTGAGATGTTTCCTTTACTCGCATGTTTTCTTGATTAGTATTAACAATTCCATAATTTTAGTAGCATGCAAACGGTAATGACTAGATATACCTTTAAGGATCCATTGTATCCTATCTTTTTTCGTTTTATTTAAGTGACGTGAAACTGATAAAAAGAAACAGTCTTATCGACCATTGTATATGCTCGGACATGACCCAATAAGATCAATGTAGATGCAATAACGACTATTAAAATCCTTCTTCAAATCAATGACTCTGTCGTACTTAGAGGATCTCTAAGAGATACTCAAAAGGGAAAACCTATAAAACTCTCACATTTTAACCAATGTGTATGATACATATGAATATGAGGCGGAAAAAATGATCTATCATATCCACAAAATGTACCGTACACAAAAAAAAAGAAGTTAAGTTTGTGCCAAAATGATGTGCAGTAGGTGGCCTAGTTTTTAGTTCATATGCAAAACGGAGGTAGGATGGGCGGGAGGGAACTTTCATTCCCGCTCGTGCGCCGCCATCCCCTTCCTCGGCCTAATGTCTACACCATACCAACACAAGGGAGAGAATAAGAGGCATGCAGCTATCTATCCTTTTCGTCAATTTAACTAACATGATTTAAATTATACTATACAAAAATTGTATTATTAGAAAGTAAAACATCTATTTCTTAACAATCTATATTTTGTAATGTATAACGTTAGTTAAATTATAACCTAGGGGTACACATAAGTAGGTCCCCGTGCATAAGAAAAGAGAGGCAAAACAATACATACTCCTCTGTCCATTTATTAAAGGAGAGGGTAATAAATAAGACAGCCTTTATTTCCATTCCTTTCATCATTAATTATGGAGAAGCCTTAATTTTTTCAGTTCCCCTGTCCATTTTGCTGACACGGATCTTGCGTGGAGGATATTCCTAGCCAAACTCAAACACATGACATGCGTGGGGACAACAAAACATAGCAGGTTCTGTTCCACACATGCGTACGTGTTTCTCTCCACTCCATCTGGCACCGTCTCAATGATTCAGGGGTGTCGTTAGCGACGATGATTTTTGAAGATTAAAGAAAGAGCATCGCACTTGGAAGTGGATAGGATGGTTTGGTATCCTGCTCGATTATAAACTGTTGCCACTTTCGCGGGACAGAGGACAATGAGCTGGTTGCTTACGTACTAAACGTGCACAAAAACAGTAGGATCATGTTTGGCTCAAAAGGGTAGAAACGACGAAAAATATGGCGTTTTAAGCGGACAGAGATTTGGTGCACAGGAGCTCCAGTGATCCCTTTTCAGAAAAATAATTAAAAATCACATTTTTATGTTTTAGAAAAATTTGAAAATAAATCATGATGTAGTCAGTATTGTATCCCACAAACGTGTAAATTTTCAACTCAAAATAATATGTATTTCGGGCTGCAAAAAAATAACAAATATGTGGTTCTGAGTATAGTGATTCAAATCTCAAAAACAATTCAGAATTTGTTATTTTTGTGCAGCTCAGAAAACAAAACATTTGCAATTGAGATTTTATACGTTAGTGGAATACATCATTGGCTACTTTTAGAATTTTACTACATAATTTTTTGAAATATATAAATATAATTTTCGAATTTTTTAATACACTGAGATCACTAGTGCCCATGATCCAAAAGAGCTTTTCGGTTTTAAGCTTGTTTGTTAGCTCGGAGCGGAGCCAGGAATTGAACTAGGGGGTCGAAACCAAGCTCTATTTTTTTTTTTTACAGAAAAGAGCAAATGTATTCAACAAAAGAGGTCCAAACAAATTCAATTTGCATATTTCATCAAGTACAACAACAAAATAACTATAAAAAACAAGAACACCAAAATAGAACTATATTTTGATAAGATAGTATCATATCATTAAATTGCATCTAAGCTTGGAAGACGAAAGGCCCGAGGAAGATGACCTCTAAGATTGTTATAGGAATGGAAACGTAGCATAATCTTCTTATCTTTATCAATATAGCAAATCATTGAGCCACTGAGCTACTAATTAAACACTAGTAATTATACTAGACAGATATATATCAAAACTCAAGGAGGGGGGGGAGGGGAAATTAACCTCTACGCGTGTCCTCTTGCGTGCTTCCTGTTCTTCAACCTCTGATGCCTCCTCTTCGATCCAGCGAGCCTCCTCGTCGGCGTCCATCGAAGGCAGCCGGGAACGAACCGAGCTGGGGGCAGCCGGGCAGGGCCGACCGGACGAGCATAGGCCAGGCGATTGGAGTTGGAGATCGGGACGAGCTGAGGCGCTGAGCAGGGGGAGGCGACTGGAGACGAAGGCGGCGGCGGGCCGGCGGGGAAAGGCGGCGGGCCGCCGGAACGGGGCGTGGCGACGGCGGGGCTAGGTCGCGTACTCGCATCGTGCGGGATGGGGGTCTCGCCGTCTCGGCCTGGCGCGGGGTTAGGGTCTGGGCGTTGACGAGTCTGCTCTCCTGTACCGATTCGGTGCCGATTATTTTTTCCCCAATTTCTGAGCCAGGTCGACCGACCCTCCTCGACACGGTGGTGGCTCCGCCCATGACCGTATCATGTGAGAGGCTCATGCAGCCTGGCACAAGAAATAAGGAAATTTTCCTTAGTTTCCACCTAGACGAACCTTGCTTCGGACAAAATGCCGATTTGAACATGCTGATTTTTTTGGATAAATTTGTTTGGTAGGATATGAAAAAATATATCTTTCTCGTCTTGCTATTACCATGGTCTACCTATCACCGTGAGAGGTAGAAAGCGCGTCCTACGTGTTCAAAGTCTATGTACCCTCTGTATTTTTGCTTTTTTTTCACAAATGCATGTACGCTGGCGAGTATTCTTCATGCCGGCACAATTTCCGCAATCTTCAAACACGGGCATACCTGCGTCTGACTCGTAGTTGCAGCTTGCTGCAATGGCACGTACAGATCGGTAGGTGGCTTTGCAAACCTGCAAAATGTGTGCGAAAAGGACGTGTGTGCGTGTAAAATATTCGAACCATTTCTCCCTTCCGGATAACGTCTTCCACTCAATCCGGTCGTCCCATTGGTCAATACCAGCCCGATGCACAGGTTTTGACACTTTGACAGTCCACTCCAGCTAGTCCTGGGAAGAGATTGTAGGAGAAAGATAGATGCAGAATTGGCGTTAGTGGGCACCTAACCAGCGATTGCTTGGAAATTGGAATTGGTCTCGAAACCAGCCCAAGATTTCCCAGCAAGATAACGTAGGAAATTAATTACCGTACTAGATGACGATGAATCTGTCTTTTGGATTCACCGGCTCATTCTGTCGCCCCGAAAATGTCAAAAAGGTTGTGCATATGAGATAGGGACTGCCTATTAACCAGCCTTGACAAACTCAATAAATCCATGTGAATGCCATAACTAATAAAATCTTCTAATACAAAAATAGTTGAGCCTAGCAGGTTGCAGCCGCAATTCGGCTTAATAGTTATCTATGGCACACAGAATATATCAAAACAACAGCCGTCACAGACAAACATAACAATTATTCAAAAGAAGGGAAAACATGAAGGTTCTAGAGCTGCCTACCCGGCTGGTTTACATTTTACAAAAACAACATTACAAGAAAATAAAAAATATAACCAATCTGTTGGTTTTACAAAAGGACCTTGAACAAGATAGGTTGGAAGGCGCAACCAGGTGCCTCTCCACCGATGAAGATGACATCGTCGGGGAAGGAACCACTTGGGGCTCGACCGAAGATGAGTGCCATGACGAGTGGCTGAAGGGACTCCTATTTGGCTAGCCGTCCAAGCACGGAGTTGTCCCATTGACCACGTATTATAGCAGTGCATCTTTGCTGCGGTTGGTGAACTCCGCAAGTTGCAGCAGCCAGAGATCCCAACTATGTCGATCGATGCAGATCGGCTCTCCACCACTCCCCTCCATCTCCTCGTTGACGAAGATATGAAGAACCACAACTTCCATCGCACCCGCACAACAACAAGTCCCCCAAATCTGGATCGGGCTTATTGGGGTGATGCGCCATGGAAGGTCCAACCTGCAAGAACAAGCACCACATTGCCGCCAACAAGATCTCCACCACTAACCATCCATCGTTCGTTGCTCGATCACATCGATAGCATGCACTCCATCGGCATGACACCAGATACTAGCAGGACACCATACTCCCTAATGAAGGAATAAACCCTACTGCTACTACACCTAGCATGTACTACAATGCAAGCTCCGGTGTCTCGCCTTCGCCTTTCCTAGTCATCGCCGGCGAGGATGGCATCAGGTCGGCCCGGTTTAAAGAGTTTGACTCTCACCTACTCCTATTGTTGAGGAGAGAGGTCTTTGAACCTTGATTGATGATCAGCGAGTGTCATCACTGATGGTGGTTACATCCTGGTGTGTTGGTTGTCTGGAGTTTAACACGATAACTTCTCGTCTATCTACTACATTACAACAAATCCCATAACAAGCTTTATCAAACTTCATGGTCCAAACACCTAGTTAAAAAATCATTACTTTTAGTACAATACTATTATTGATAGTTATCAATAAATCGGTGGAATTTGCGGGAACAAATAGCATCAAGTAGTGGTCGACAAATATGAATTCGAAGGGGAGAATATCCGCTGGCTGGAGCGGCGTTGCTATCGATCCCGCTAGGCGCCGCGTCGGACGGACGCAGCAAGGATGGGGAGAGCAAGATCGAATTTGCCGCCACGACGGTATCGGCGGTGCCGCCACCACGGCCGTCGGCCGGATTCCAAAATTGAAATTGCTCCACGTCCGGAGATCTTGTTTCCCGTCCGTCACCAACACCAGAGGTCAATCAATAGTACGTCTCGATCACATCTCTCTGATCAGACTAGAAATGACGGGATCAAACGAAAGAAAAAGAGACTAAAAGTGACGGCGACTAAGACAAGATTATATGGTAAAACCAGTCCACGATTCAACGCCCAGTTCGCGACGAACGAGCCGGCGAGCACTCGCGCACACACTTGGCGACCGGTTCATCTCCTCTTGCTAATCGAATCGAATTAAGAAATTATGATGGTGTAAAGAACAAGGCCCGATCATCATCAGGGGACAGGCAACGGAAATGGGATGAGCAAAATTTGATCGGGCCCGCGCATCAATGAATTTGATGGCGCTGCCGATCCGAGTAAAGGCTAAATTAAGCTAGCAGCAGCTACTCCTCGGTTAACTACGTCAGAGATTTCTTCTTCTTCCTTCTTCCCGGTGAAGTGAATTCCTTCCGATGCGAGGGGCGGCCGACGGAGTCACATGACGGAGCAGGAGTTGGGGTTCTCGTCGCTGAACATCTGCGGAGGCGGCGCCGTGTCGAACGGGTACGGCTGGTACGGCGGCGGGTTGGGGTGCTGGTCGTAGCCGCCGGGGTGCTGGTAGTAGCTGCCGCCGTCGGCGCTGGGTGGCTGGTTGTAGTAGCTGTCGCCTCTTGGTTGGTGCTGGTAGTAGCCGCCGGCGTCGCCTCTTGGTTGCTGTTGGTAGTATCCGCCGGCGTCGGGTCTTGGTTGCTCGTAGTAGGGGGTGGCGTACCCCGCGCCGTCGGCTCTTGGTTGCGGGTAGTACGGCGTGGCGTACCCCGCGCCGTCGGCATTGCCACCACCGTAGTAGCCGGGCGGAGGTCCCTGCTGCGGCGGCGGCGGGTACGCGACGTTGCCGTACCCGTACGGCGAGACGTGGTGCGTGCTCGCGCCCATGGGCGCGGGCGCCAGCGACGCCGCCGCCGACGCCACGGACGGGCCGGCCACCTCGATCCCTTTCCCCTTGTACTCGTGCGCGTCCTGTCCCGCGGCGGCGGCAAACGCCTTGTCTTTCTTGATGTGTCCGTCGCCGTCGCCGCCCTTGTTGGTAGTGTTGGCGTCTTTGCTGCTGGTTCCGGGCGCGACGGCCTCGACGGCGCGGTTGAGCTTGTCGTTGAGGTAGGCCACCATGGCGGGCACGTCCATGGTGCCCACGACCTTCACCTCGTCCTTGGCATTGCCTTCCAGGATCACATCCTTAACCCCTGGAGACATTAAAAAACCCGTTCAATTTCGAATTAATTGACAGCAGAGCATCAGACCACAAATTGGAAGAGGAAAAGGTTGGAATTTGATGGTGCGAACAAAACGGCACCTTTGATTTTGTAGATTCTTCTCCTGATGCGGTCGGCGCAGCTGTCGCAGTGGAGGCGGATCCTGAGCAGCGCCGTCGCGTCCTGGCGAAAACAAAACCAGAGCAGAGAGACAATGTTAGTTGGAGAGAGATGGTCGGTGGGAGTGGTTGGGAGCAGAGCAGAGGAGGAGGAGAGCGTTGCGTGGGGGCAGGATTTGCCGCTTGTGTACCGACCTGGACGGGTTTCTTCTCCTCGGGCGGTTGCGGTTGCTTCTTCTCCTCTTTGGGCGGCGACGACTCGGCGCCGGCCTTATCCCCCTTGCTGTCGGCGTTCTTCTGCTCGCCGCCTCCGGCGCCCTTGTCGGGGCTCTTCTTGGGCTCGGCGTCGGGAGGGGGCTTGCTTGGGGCGCCGGCGGAGACGATCTCGACGGGCTTCTTGGTCCTGGACTCGATCCGCGCCTTGAGCGCGGCCGCGTCCGCCGTCCCCGCCACGATGACCGTGTTCGCCGCCGCGTCCGCCACCACGGACACCACGCCTGCAGAGCAGAAGAAGCGGATTCATCATCAGACCACCAAATCGAGAACGAAACGGAGTGTGTTGGAGGAATTGGGTTGGGCGGGTGCGTACCAGGCATGCGGTGGATGGACTTCTTGACCTTCTTGGCGCAGCCGTCGCAATGCAAGATCATCCGGAGCACGACCGGCTGCGGCGGCGGCGGCGGCGCGGCGGCCGCCCCGTCGGTCGCCGGCGGAGGAGCGTCCTTCCCCGCCCCCATGGAGCAACGACCAAGCTGTGGGTGTGTGTGGTTTCTGGACTCTTCTTCCTCTTCCCTTGTATCCGCTCGCACGTGTTGGGGACTTGTGAGAGTCTCTCAGGCAGGCGTGTGGCTCTCGCTGCGTGTTTGACGAGGCTCGGAGAAAACAAAACGAAACGGCGATGTGGTGTTGCGGGCGGAGATAAATAGGCGGAGGAGGAAGGAAGGAGAAAGGAAAGGCATGACGCGTGCTGTGGTGGTGGTGGGGCCGGGGTGTCAGGCGGTGGTGATCCGTACCCGCGTCGGAGGCAGCGGGACCGACCGCCGTGCGCGTCGTCGAGTGCCGGTTACGGTCACCTGCGACGTCAGCGCGGCGTCTGCGTCTGCCGCGTATATTTTCCTTTTTTGCGTATCGCCGGCGGTAGCGTAAGGTAATTTCGCTGGCCCTTTTTTCCTTTTCGCACGCGCAAATACCTTTTGCTGCATGCCTTTTTTCCTTCTCCGGCCGTGTCTATAATGTGTACCCTTCTTCTGTCAAAAAATAAAAAATGTGTAGCCCTCTTCTCATCCTTGCCTTGCTTGATTTGGAGCGACAACACAAGAGCTCACGCATTTCTTTTTCTCTAGTACCTGGCCTCGCATCGTCGCCTTTCCTAACGTTCGAAAATGGTTTTGTTACCAAGGTTCGAGAGTCTTCCTCCAAAATCACATTTATAGGGATCAAGTGCACCAGGAGATGGGCGATAAGACCCCTAGAGAACGTTTCGGCGCGGCGTCTTGTTACACTTCAAATACATCATCTTCAGCTATCATCTTATTGCTTTATCGTTGCCCTCTTCGGATTCGGTGACCCCGACATCTCTATGGGCGGCCTCAACAACAAAGCTGGCGCAGTGACCCTCCGGGTACTTATGTGTGTCAGTGCTCATCCTATCTTACCTTGCACTAGTTATTGCTTCACGTACGTGCGCATCTCGTATATGTACTCGGTTCTATGCATGTGGTTAAATCGCCTAATGCTTGTGCAATGTTGTTTTCGGTAATTACAATAACTTGGAAATTGCCTAATAACTTCATAATCTAAAACCCTCATATGTCTGGACAACAACATTCGCCACCCGGTTTCTCTGGTTGCTGTATTGTGATCCAAATTCATATACTAAAGGGAGGCTAACTTCTGACGAGCGGAGCGAGCCCCGTCGCCGGAGGCTTGGGCCGAATTGCTGATATATGTTGTTAATGGATCACCTATTTATTTGCTGCTATATATTGATGATATGTTGATTGCTGCCCAGAGCATGAAAGAGATCACTATTTTAAAGAATCAATTAAGTAGTGAGTTTGAGATGAAGGATCTTGGTCCTGCTAAGAAAATATTAGGCATGGAAATTAAAAGGGACAGAAAGTCTAGTTTGTTGTTTCTTAGTCAGGAAAAGTACATTGAGAAAGTTCTTCATCGTTTTAATATGCATGATGCAAAGTCAGTTACTACTCCTATTGCTTCTCATTTCAAGTTGTCAGCTTTGCAATGTCCTAGCTCTGAAGATGATATTGAGTACATGTCTCAAGTTCCCTATTCTAGTGCTGTTGGTTCCTTGATGTATGCCATGGTTTGTTCACGTCCTGATCTGTCATATGCTATGAGTTTGGTCAGTCGATACATGGCTAATCCTGGTAAAGAACATTGGAAAGATGTTCAGTGGATTTTCAGGTACCTTCGCGGCACATCAAAAGCTTGCTTGAGGTTTGGCAGGATTGGTGAGGGGCTCGCCGGATATGTGGATTCAGATTATGCTGGCGATTTGGATAAGAGAAGGTCCCTCACAGGTTATGTGTTTACTGTTGGTGGATGTGCTGTTAGCTCGAAGGCTACTTTGCAGGATGCTGTTGCACAATCTACTACTGAGGCTGAGTACATGGCTATTGCTGAGGCATGTAAAGAGGCTGTTTGGCTGAAAGGTTTATATGCTGAGCTTTGTAGAGATAATTCTTGCATTAAGTTGTTCAGTGACAGTCAAAGTGCTATTTATCTTACTAAAGATCAGATGTTCCATGAGAGGACAAAGCACATTGATATTAAGTACCACGCAATCAGACATGTGGTTGCAAAAGGTAAAGTGAAGGTATGCAAGATTAGTACTCATGATAATCCTGCTGATATGATGACTAAGCATGTCCCTGTGTCCAAGTTTGAGCTTTGCTCAAGCTTGGTTGGTATAACTGTTTAGCCCAAGTGGTTGTTGGCGCCAGCAAGTGTTTTTCCTTTGATGTTCAGAAGATTGTTGAAGTTCATGCTACAAGATGGAATTTGTCTCAAGGTGGAGTTTATTGTATTGTGATCCAAATTCATATACTAAAGGGAGGCTAACTTCTGACGAGCGGAGCGAGGCCCGTCGTCGGAGGCTTGGGCCGATCGTTGGCACCGCCTATATATACATCTTGTAAGCCGCCGGCTAGGATTCATCAGATTATAAAATAACCCACGACGTTTGTAAACACTCCTCGATATAGTGAAGTTTTGCTGGCTGGCGCCCGTGGTTTTTCCCTTGTGTGTTGCAAGGGTTTTCCACGTTAAAATCTCGTATCTCCTGCGGTGTTTTACTTTTCGTTCTTCGTTTATTGTGCATCTCGATTATAACAGTGGTGCCATCATCCGAACCTGTTTAGGTGTTCTCATTTCAAAAGATAGAAGACTAAGGTCTACGCACGGCTTGCGACTGCACCCAATTGCAGATGATACCTTCAGATATCCGCTTGGATAAAACATCTAGGTAGGCCAGGCCACAATACTCGTTGTCCGTGCCATCTTAAGTTAGTGTATTCTACCCATCGATATGGGGAAAAATTATGGGATGCACTGAACGCTGGTGCCAGTGGCAAATTTTATGTTGTTACTACGATGTAGTATTAGTTAAGCAAAGCTTATGAGATACTACAAATTATGGGAAATTAGGAACTTGAATAGGCAAGTATGTGCTGAACGACGCAGTTGGATCATGATACAGGTTTCTACTACGCCACCGTGCGCGGTCCAGGCAGACCGCGGTAGGTTCATTTGTGCGGACGGCCGGTCGGCTGTTTGCGGCTGATCGAGTGCCGATTACGGTCACCTGGGACGTCAAGACGTCGTCAGCGAGGCTGCGCGTTCATATCCGTGTCACGGGCCGTAGCTTATGCTGTAAGCCCCGTAAGCCCGTAAGGTAATTTCTTCATGACTCTTTCTTTTCCTTTTAGACGGTCGAAATTGCCTTGCTGAGCTCACGCGCAATAGCTTTAAGTAGGAGTATACATGACTTTGCTACCGTGTCTACAATGTGTAGCTCTCTTTTATCCTTGCCTTTTCTCGATGGAATCATGGAACCTCGACAGATTTGCGTGTCATGGTACAAGAGGTACTCGAGTCATCGAGTGAGGTTCTCATGAATTTTTTTCCTCAACTTGCCAAGTTAATTTTCACCCAAAAAAAAAAAAGCTAGTTTCACAAAAACAAAACAAAAAAGACTTGGCAAACTAGTCTGCTGGAATTTTTGGGCCTATGGCCCATGGCCCATTATCAAATTCTGAAACTCACATGGTCCATTTCCAAAAATCAGTGACAGTACTAGTTGGGGCTAAAGTTTAGTCCCATATTGCTAGTTGGAAGAGAGTTGGAGTGATATATAAGGTGAGCTGTTCTAGTACTAGTAAGTGAGTGAGAAGAGAGAGAGCCCTCGCGCACTCCTCCTCCTCCGTCGCCCGCCTCGCCACGACGTGCCGTGGGAATCTCGCGGGAATCTTTTTGCTGTTTGGGAAGCCGCAAAGACGAGACGCAGACGCGACTACCTGTTTCCTTGGGGAGCGCTCCGGCGCGACTACTGGCGTGTCTCCCCAACGACTCGGCTGCATTTGTTCGTAAGACCCACTTGATTCTTTGGCAGACTTTAAACTAGGTATTCAATTTCAGCAATAAATCCTTGATTGCTCTATCGTACTTTGCACCCCTTTCGTCCGTACATGACAATGGTTTTATCATTCTTCATGTCTTCTCTCTCCTCTCACCCCGTGGCTCTCCAGTAGATTCGTCGATGCCCAGTGACACCTCCTCGTCTAAGCATTGATTGACACGCCTGGCTACTCCAGTAGATTCGTTAAGTTGATGCCCAGTGACATCCCCTCATCTCATCATCGGTTTCCACGCCTTAATATTGCCATGTGTTGCCCGTTGGTAGTCCTTGCCGCTTCCAACACGATAAAAGCCGACAATCTGGCCCTTTGATCATCCATGTATGCAATATGCATTGACCCTTGTACTCCGTAGAAGCCGTATATGACGTCTCGACCCGTCCTCCGTAGACGCACTTGTCAGCATGTCATCGTTGTGGTCGACGTCGACAACGCTAAAAAGAAAAACAAAGGTGGGGAGGAACAAGAGAAAGCCAACCTTTACAACCGTATACAATAGAAAGAGGCATAGAAAAATTGGCATCCTCATATCTGCTTGCCAATTATTTAGGGAGAAAAGGAAGTATAGACAAGGAAACCTCTCGTTCTCTCCGGTTGTCCTAGCCGTTGAGCTTCTCCTGTACAGCACAATAAATAGTGAACGTTTTGCTTCTCGCATGAAGTAATCAAAAGTGCTGCGCCTATAAACGGGAGTACACTGCCGTTGTCACGACGAAATGTGAACGGCTCGAGATTGGGCAAATATATACGTCAGCGGGCGTCCTCGCAGAAGACGATGTGCGTGCGCGCCGTCGCTGTCGTGTGAGCTCAGTGCGTCGATAACTTGAGCACGTCCAGGCGGTACAACTAGTCCCGTTCGGATCGATCTTGCGATGCGAAAAGCGAGACGGAGGTTTTGGCAATACGCGCGGTGTTCTTCCCCGTTCCGGCTTCTTCATCGTAAGTCTGTCCACGGAGCATTTCGTGGAGAAGGGAACCATAGGAGCCATACACGGTCCCAGAGACAAGGGGAAAACTACAAGGAGTTGAGTCTCATTTCCTCCCATCTTCTTGTCATTTTATACTCCTACTAGGACTTCTATTTTATTTTCGTGGAGTATGGGAGTACTTTTCATTATACCGTTCCTGCAACTTTGTCTGTCATGATGGGAACGATTTTAGCTTCCTTACTTGTTCTGATTGTATTTATTACACACGAAGAACTGAAGAAGATTTATCCGATTAATTGCATTTGTTTTCGTAAAAGTCAAAGTTCACTAACTTTGATCAAATTTATAAAGAAAATTATGGATATCTCACTAGTGGAGAAGAGGCCTTTCGTCCCAACTCCCTGGGAGCAAATGTCCCGTTTTAAACCAAACCGGAACAAATGGAGGGCATTGGTCCCGATTCTTTCCACGCTGGGCCACCCCAGCCTCTGGTCCAGGTCCGTTTGTGGCCAATACAAACCGGGACTAAAGAGCGTGCGGCAGGGCGTGGCAGGCCGCGTCAGGCCTCCGACACCTTTAGTCCCGAATATAAACCGGGATCAAAGGCCCCCAATCTGCCTATATAACTTTGCCCTGTCCAAGTGTGAGCCACACTTAGCCATTTTTTCACTTCTTATCACAAGAGGGGTGTATGTTGCTTTACTCTCTTCACATGCACAAGAGGTGTTCGATGAAACGCTCAAGAGGTTTTGCCACTTGAGTTCACACAAAACAAGCCACACTTAACTTGTTTTTTTCTTCTTTCAATACGATGCTTGATTATTAATTAGCTTGGTCGAACTATTTTTTCGTAAAGTGTTTGAAGCACGAAACCCGGGAATAACTTATGTGGATACTACGTCTGCGAGTTCATTCGTCAGATGGCCTGTCACAGGGATGCAGAGGAGGCTATACACGCCACTTGTGTACGTGAACAATTTTCACAATTAATCTTATTTTATTACCATCAATTGTATTGAGTTCCATTCATATATATTGATCTTCTTATTTTTATATAGATGAGACGCCTGCGGGACACTCTCATAACGGAAGATCGCATACGAACAATTCAAGAGGAACTCGCGGGATTCTTTCTTAACGAGACCCTTGCCCCAACTGGAGAACACTATCGGAAGTTCATAGATCTTGATCGACATCGTCGTTAGGCATATATGAGACGGATATAGTAAAGCGGTCCGACTTTATATTGTAAACATGCATTACGTGTACTATATTTCATGATGATGTCCATATATTCATGACGATGTTTGTGGTTTCTTGAATGATGTATGCATTGCAAAATTGAATGAATAATATAAAACCCTGGAACTCTGCCGCGGCAGAGAAACGACCAGTCCCGGTTTGTATACCGAACCGGGACTAAAAGTCCTCGACCACGAGCCTCCTGGCCGCACCACGTGGCAGCCCCTTTGGACCCGGTGCAAATTTCAACCGGGACTAAAGGGGGGGCCTTTAGTCCCGCCTGATTGGTCCCGGTTTGGGAACCGGGACTGAAGGCCCAAACGAACCGGGTCTCAATCCCCTTTTTCCACTAGTGTCTACAACACCTAATAGGATAGAGTTCACCCTGCGCCTTATGATTTGATCAAAAATCGAATTTATTTTTACGCCTTAAACTACTATATTAAAATACACTTCGTGATGAATCAAATGGCATCCATTTCATATTCTACATCTCTATATAGTTTTGTACAAACTTAGCCAAAGTTCACACGTTTTGACTTTAAAAAAATACTAGGACAATGCCCGCGCGTTGCGGCGGAAGAGAAAAATATATTAATTTTAAAATAGAAAAATGAAAAAATTCTCTATCAAATGGCAGAATAAACTAAATTGTAACAGTTGTGCGTAAATTAAGAAATTTTATAAGATGATGGCAGAAAAAGGAGGAATGCATAGATATAGCAAAAGATATAAGACAAACCCGTGAGATGGATCAGGATTACCTTAGGGCATCTCCAACCAACGGCTACCTTAGGGCATCTCCAACCAACGGCTTGACGCAAACAGACCCGGAACAACCGTTTGCGACCGTGCGGTCAGAAAGTACGACTGCACCCAGGCCAACTGCCCGACGCATAGTGATCGGGCTGTCTACGGAGACGTAAGCTCGGCCCAAGTATGCGCTTCAGATGCGTCTCGGTGGCGTGACCGCTCGCTTCTCCCACGGGCCCGCCTGGTGGCAACCAATGTCGATGAGTCTTCTCAAGCGCGCTAGTACTGGCGACGAGACATCGCCTCATCCCCTCCTCAACCCTAGCCGCCTTCGATTGGAGCAGCAACACCACTGGGAGGCTGGCGAGCGCGGCCGACGAGTTCGAGGCCATCAACCGCCCCGAGGGGCGACAAGTATGCTAGGGGCATAGTCATTTTTATCAGCATATCTTTGTGCACACCTTGCCATATATGATCCAACCGTCGTGCCATCTTTTTCTCTCAAATTCACGTGGTCCAACGTCAAGGCAACATGCAATTCCTCCTTTGTATCCTTACTTTATGTGGCAATTAGCCCGTTCACTTTCTTCAGATTATGCACCACCATCCGCATCAGGCAACGATCGATCCATCCCATTTATGTTAATTAGCATACACCACATATGGGCACCGTTTTTTTTTTCAAACGATGTGACTGCTCGTGATTCCCTAATCAGCTTGCTGATACTTCAGGCAACTTGGCAAGGAATATAAACCGGTAGACCTAGGTATAAGGAAGCAGTATGGGACTAAACGGTGAGTTTAGGCTGAGAGGTCGATCGTGCTCTCAATGAAGCTAGCCTAGAACGTGGAGGTTTGGCCGGTGAGAGAGAACAAAAATGAAGATCAGGCCAACTTTTGATTACATCGCGCTAGCGGCCCAGGAGCCCAGGCGAATATCAACGACTGGGGATGCAGCGAGATATATCGAAGGCCCACACGAAGGAAGCGATCAGTCTTTCGGTCGCGTACGGTTCTCAGCCATCACCCAGCGAGAAAAGCGCGATCGATCGGTCGACCCAGCGACGAGCGATTTTATTTTCCGAAACGGTACTTAGCGTAGAGGAAGTATAACCTATTACTTAGCGTAGAGGAAGTATAACCTATGTAGATGGGTCCACCCGAACCATCTGGATATGTAGAGAGCCAAAGGAAAGCGGTGCACGTGAGAATTTTTCTCTAGAATACAGTCCATAGGAGATTTTAATGGAAAGAAAATAGGAGACGTGTGTTGTCAATCAGAGGTATTGGAAGGAAAAGAGAATTAAAGAAGGTGGGCTTTCATACTGGGAAGACTTACTACGGACAATGTGCTCATGATATATGAATGCATAAAGAACCTCATAAAGAGAAAAGTCTGGAGCTTTGTGCCATTAAACTGGATATGGCCAAGGCGTATAACTAAGTGGAAGAGAGCATTATCATGAAATTAATATTACTCGCATTATCATCAAATGCATTTTCATACTATATGTATTTGGTATCATAGATGTTCGTATATTTTATATATTCTTGATCAAAGTTTTACTGCACGGGAAATTTTGTGCAACATAACATGGGATGGAGGGAGTATCTACTGTCATAGTTGAGTCAGACAAGAGACTTAAAATCTTTGAGCATTAGAAACGGGTTTATGACATATGATGAAGTCACGGACATGATAGAACTGCTTGCAAGCAACGTGAACAGCAAACATCATAGCCAAAGCTTAATGCTCCAGTTTGGTGTCAATGGAGCCCTACCTTGCGAAAGAAGAAGGCAAAAGCATGATCTTGGTCTTGGTGTTGGACCGATGTGCTCAGAATCCCAAGGTGACCCCTGCCCCTCCACTTGGCTCCAACGATGTTGTGCCATTTGCTGATGGAGCCAGCTAGGGTTCCATCACCGCATAATTCACCCTGAACGAGCAACGTGGGACACCGATAAAACGCATCTCTCTCCCCATGGCTACTCCACTAGATCGTCGACTCTCATCGCCATCTCCTCGTCTTAGCACCGTTTGGCATGCGTAAATCTTGCAATATGTCGCCCTTTGGTGCTCCTCGTCGCTTCAACACGGTTAAAGCCGCCACCGTTGCTTGTCAACACGGCCCTTTGATCATCCACGTATGTACTGACCCATGTTGGCACTAATTAACCATAAATCGAAATTATCGAAGACATGCTCTCTTGACACATGTGCTCCGTAGATGCACTTGTCAACATGTCATCGTTGTGGTCGACGTCGAGTGGGCTGGCTAAAAGAATAAAACCAAGGTCAAGAGGGCGATAGAAATACGACCTTTACAACCGTATACAGTAGAAAGAGTAAGGGAAAAAAAATGAGCATCCTAGCATCTTGTTTCTTGTCAATAGAAAAGTAGACAAGGAGATTTTTGGTGGAAAAATAAAGTAGACAAGGAGACTTCTCTTCTTCGATCTTCTTTTTCTCATACGTTGAGCTTCTTCTGTACACAGCACAATAAATGCTGAACGTTTCTTCTCGCATGAATGAATGAAGTAATCAAGAGGACTAAATAAACGCTGATAATACTACTACTACCGTTGTCTCAAAGGAAATGTGAACGGCTCGATCGGCTGGGCAGGCACCTACCTACGCCAGCGGCCGTCCTGGCTGACGGCGACGCCGTGCGCGGTGTCGCCGTCGTGTGAGCTACGCACGCTTGCCGGTTGCGCCAGAGCGACCTGGTCGTAGATGAAGTTCACCACATCTAACATTTAGTCCCGATTGGATCGACCTTGCAGTAAGACGGAGGTGCGCGGTGATTTTTCCCATTCAGGTTGGCTTCTTTCTGTATCGTCCGTCTGTTGTGTCCACGGAGCGTTTCGTGGAGAGCAAGGCAGCTAGGAGCCATACACCGTCGCAGAGACGAAGAGGGGAAAACTACAAGGAGCTGCGTCCCGTTTCCTCCCATCTCCTTCGTTATTTTATAATACGACTTCCAATTTTTTTTATCACGTACGGTACTTATTTTCTTTGTCCGTTTCTGTGACTTAACTGTCAAACCGGAAATGGGAAACAGCTGTGTGGATGCATGTCTCCATTCTTGTCCCATTCTTTGGTTTCCAGTGAACCTCGAGTACGGACGGCACAGTAAAATTTTGTTTGTTTGTTTGTTTCTGAGTGGGTACGCTACGGCAGTAGATGGAAGTGTCCTCGACGTGGGCTTCGCATTTCCGAGCGGGTTCCGTTGTCGAACCGGCGCGTAGGACGTGACCGCGTGCTCTCAGCCCAGGCCCACTAAGGACGACACGCTGCGACTGCGAGGCCCCTCTTGCATCATCCGCGTGCCAAGCTCTGCTAATTCCAAACCACCATGGGCCCGACCTACCATGAGATGAGGTTAGAAACAATCTGGCTCTACTTACTCCTGAGGAGCCCTCACTTTCTCAATTTCTGGTAGGTGTGTAGGTGGATGTAAATGGCTACTTTTTCGCTTCCGAACACTTCCAAAAAAAATCCATATCTTGCTTTACATATCTTGTTTTAAGGAATCGGACAGGTAAGTATGCTCATGTTGTTGTTTAGCAGATGAGCTCGGCAACGTACTACTATCAACTAATTGTGTTGCATCATCTTCACATAACGGCTAGAAATCAGCTTGTTCGGTTAAAAAACCCGTATAATCCTAAATTATTGTCAGATACGGATATTCAGGAAAAATATCCATACGGACCTATTATGTTCCGTGTGGCTCGTTCTATTGTGTGACAATCACTTATTTTACGAGTGCCTTTTCAAACTCATTTTATCAACTATTATTAGTTGTATGGTTTGCCAATCTACTACCTATCAACAACTATTGCATGTATTTGAATCTATAACCACTCGTTATCCGATCTGCTCCAAACCCGCGACAAAACCGTGGTATAGGATTTGGTAATAAATGTTGTAAGTAATCGGGAGAGAATCGAGCGAGAGAGAGATTGAATCGAACTGTGTTCTTTATTCCATTGGCAATCGACTATTTATACAAGGTGAACCGTCGCCTCAACAAACCGACATAAGGAGGCGGCGTTTCGGGAGAAACCGTCGGGGACGGTTATACAATCGTGGGAGGGTCGTGAATGTTGCCAAAGCAACCGCACACAACATTAGATAGGATGGATTACATATTTAATTAAGTAAACTAATTAAATCCTAACACTCCCCCTAAAATCCTTCCTTGTACTTGCGATTGAACATCCTTGGAATAATCTTCTCCAAAAACCCTGTGGGAAAAATGTGAGAAGTAGTGTAGGATATGCTGGTAAAACTCCTTCAAACCATGTGGGAAAATAAGGAGAAAATGATCCAACATATAATGATTATTGCCTCCGTTAACTCGATATGAAGTATATCCATAGAATTTAGAGAGCAATAAATATGTCGTGTATACTTTCCTAAAAACCCCGGTGGGCCGAAAAATAGAAAATATGACATATAATCTTATGTTGATATTACCTCATTAAAAACCTTTATGAGAACCTGTAAAGTAAACTCACTAAGGGAAAAAGAGTATAATATGATGCTTTGAACAGGAGTAGTTCAGGAAGACACTCCCCCTGAATCTTGCAAATCTCGGAGTCGTCGCATACCAATTTCATGAATATATTTCTGGAACGTTGAAGTTGGTAGAGACTTTGTGAATAGATCAGCGAGGTTATCGCATGATTTGACTTGCAAGATGTTTATTTCCCCACTCTTTTGGAGTTCATGGGGATAAAACAACTTAGGGGCAATATGCTTAGTGATATTGCTCTTGACGTATCCTGTTTGCATCTGTGCAACACAAGCTGCATTATCTTCGTAGATAATGGTAGGTGATTCGATAGAACCAATTCCACATGATTGTTGTATGTGGTTTATCATCCTGCGAAGCCACACACATTCGCGTGATGCCTCATATAATGCGATTATTTCAGAATGATTGGTGGATGTTGCAACTAGAGTCTGTTTCGAAGACTTCCATGATATTGCAGTTCCACCATGTAGGAACACAAAGCCGGTTTGTGATCTGGAATTATGGGGATCAGATAAATAGCCAGCATCTGTGTATCCAATCATATTGGTGTCCAGATTTCTCTGAAACTGAAAGAATAGGCTAAGATCCTTTGTGCCTTGGAGATATCTAAAGACATTCTTTACTCCCGACCAATGGCGTTTGGTAGGAGCTGCGCTGTGTCTAGCAAGTAGATTCACTGCAAATGCGAGGTTAGGTCTCGTACAATTTGCAAGATACATAAGCGCTCCAATGGCACTGAGATATGGAACCTCGGGTCCCAACATCTCTTCTCCATCATCCCTCGGTCTGAATGGATCTTTCTCTACGTCTAGAGATCGAACCACCATGGGAGTTTTAGACGGATAGGATTTGTCCATATTGAATTTCTCCAATATTTTCTGGATATAGGCAGCTTGGTGTACCATTATTCCTGAGGGAAGGTGCTCGAGTTGGAGACCCAAGCAAAATTTGGTTTGACCCAAATCCTTCATCTCAAATTCTGTCTTTAGATGATTGCGTGCTTCATCAATATCTTGTGTGTTGCCAATGATATTGAGATCATCGACGTACACTGAAATGATGCAAAATCTTGAAGAGGACTTCTTGATGAAGACACATGGGCAGTCATCACTGTTGGAGTAACCCTTGCGAAGAAGGAACTCACTAAGTCGGTTGTACCACATCCGTCCCGACTGTTTCAAGCCGTATAAAGACTTGTTCAGTTTTACACAGTACATGTTGCGTTTTGCGCTTGCATCCGGGAAAGAAATTCCGTCTGGAACCTTCATGTAAATGTCCGAATCTAGTGAACCGTAAAGATATGCGGTCACGACGTCCATCAACTGCTTAGATAGACGATTTTGCACTGCCAAAGATATTAGATATCGGAAAGTGATACCACTCATAACTGGAGAATATGTCTCATTGAAATCAATGCCGGGTCTCTGCGTGAAACCCTGTGCTACGAGCCTTGCCTTGTATCTCACCACCTCATTGTTCTCATTCCGTTTCCGGAGGAAAACCCATTTGAATCCCACAGGGAAAACATTGGGAGGTGTTGGTATTGCTTCTGTGAATACCTCCCTTTTATTAAGCGAGGCAAGTTCTGCTTGTATTGCATCCTTCCATTGAGGCCAGTCGGAGCGTTTTTCACACTCAACGATAGTCCTTAGATCATGATCATTAAGAAGGGAATTTGCAATTGTAGCAGAAAAATAAGTGTCGACAATCGTAGACTTACGGTTAAATGATTCTCCAGAATCGATATAGTTGATGGATATCTCATGCACCGTTGATAACTCTTCGTGATTTCCCAATACGCGTAAGTCTAGGTGTTCCGATGTCCCAGCCAGTGTGTGCAAGCTGGAGCTGGGTTGTGGAGGTTGCCCTTCCACTGGGTGTATACTATCCATAAGGTGTTTGTCAACGTTGAGTTGACTTGCATCTACTGACTTTGAGGAGTTTCTCCTCACTCTCCTTTGCTGCTTGCGAGAAGCAGGATCCTGGTCAGAGGCCGCACTACTCCCCCTCTTTTTGGGAATGGGTAGTTGAGTGGTTTTTGTTGGTACCTCCACTCTTTCGGGCGCATTTCTGGCCGGATTCAAGGATTTTGTGACACCTTTTAAATCAGTAAATGAATCTGGCAGATTATTTGCAAGATGTTGCAAATTTATGATTTTCCGAACTTGGAGTTCGGTCTCTTGGGTACGTGGATCGGAGGCTGAAATGGCAAGAGCATTCCAATCAATTTCCGGGCATTCTTTCTGGTACTTGAAATCTCCCCCTAATGCCGGGAAATGTTCCTCATCAAATATGCAATCAGCGTGACGGGCTGTGAATAGGTCCCCAGTAAGAGGTTCCAGGTACTTAATAATCGACGACGATTTGTACCCCACATAGATCCCCAGTTTTCTGTGTGGGCCCATGGATGTCCGCTGAGGTGGTGAGATCGGGATGTATGTAGCACATCCGAACTTACGCGGATGGGAAATACTAGGTGGATTTCCACGTACTAATTGCAGAGGGGAAGTACTGTGGTATGCAGTAGGTCGCAATTGGATTAAGTCAGCAGCGTGTAAAACTGCGTGACCCCAACACGAGGTTGGCAAGCTGCAATTCATTAACAAAGGTCTTGCAATGAGTTTGATCCTCTTAATAAGGGACTCGGCCAAACCATTTTGAGTATGGACATATGGAACAGAGTGCTGAACTTCAATCCCCAGGGCCATGCAATAGTCATTCAAGGCACGTGAAGAGAATTCTGCAGCGTTGTCCATGCGAATTGATTTAATTCGATTTTCCGGATAATGGGCCTGTAACTTAATTACTTCCCTCATTATCTTGGCAAATGCATGGTTTCGCGTGGACAGAAGGCACACATGTGACCATCGTGTAGATGCGTCAATCAAAACCATGAAATACCGAAATGGTCCAGATAATGGTTGGATGGGACCACAAATGTCTCCTTGAATACGTTCAAGAAATTGAAGTGGTTCAGCTTGTATCTTGAGATGCGAAGGCCTCAAAATTAGCTTCCCTGTGGCGCATGATGTGCACACAAAGTCGGATGACTGAGGGAATTTTGACTCATGCAAATTATGACCAATGGAATTACTAGTAATCTTCCTCATCATCCCGATGCCGGGATGGCCTAGGCGATCATGCCAGGTTTGGAATGCGTCAACATTCTGGAAAATTACCTTGTAAGCAACATGTTCTACGGGCTTGATGTACGTATAGTACAATCCGGACGACAGAGAAGGAATTTTTTCAAGTACTTGCTTGCCATATCCGTAATCTTTTGTGAAGAGTAGATACTCCTCTTTGTTGTCTTCATGGGTTTCGATGTGAAATCCATTCTTACGAATATCTCGATAACTGATTAAGGTACGTGAAGAATCGGAATACAACAAGGCATCCTCAAGTATCACTTGTGTACCGTTTGGGAGGGTAAATATGGCACGTCCAGTGCCAACAATTACCGTATCGCGTCAAGCGATAGTTAAAATATCTCCATTCATCTTTTTCAGAGTCTGAAAATATTTTAACTCCCTCAGTATGAAGTTTGTGGTAGCACTGTCCACAAGGCATAATTCCTCTTCCATCGGATTGTCCCCGTAGAGAACTATATATAAAAATAAAGAATTTTCAATAAGAATCCTTTATTTAAATACATAGATCACAATCTTACTATATCAAAGTGCTGATACAATATAAATGACAACAATACTTATGTTCTATTACAACATCACAAATGGACATGAATATATTAGTCACTAAGGAGGTAGCGGGACTAGTCGAAGTCTCCAAACACGTCGGTTGAGGCGTACTCAACCATCATGTCCTCCGTTCCTGTAGGGTCCTCTGATGGAAGGAGAGTAACGGCGTTGCTCGGTTCCGAGGGAACGTCTTGCGAACACCCAGCTCCATCGGTGCCATCTGGATGAAGGTTGAAGTTGGCTTCAAACCTTTTCCCTCGAGGTGCGTTGCGTCCATGGGATTGCTGGTACAGAATGGCCAGATGCCTTGGGGTCTTGCACTTGTCAGTGGGGTGCGTGTAGCATCCACACTTGTCGCAAATCTTAGATTTGTCAAACCTGGACTTTGCGGTGCCTTTCCCACGGTCTGAGTTTTTGGGCTTCCTGTTCCGGTTGCGCTTTCGCTTACCATTGAAGTTCAAGGGCTTTCCTTTGAAGCCACCTTCAAACTTTCGTCCGTTCGCGACATTCATATGAACTTCAGGTAGAGGTTGGGAACCAACCGGGCGCTGAGAGCCATTCTTAGCTAGTAGCCTGAAGTAAGATATGAATAAGATCGGAATAGACTTGGTAGTCGCGAGCACGGTACTGCTACTGGAGGATTCTGTCAGAAGGGAGCATAGTCGACAAAGTTTTCTCTATTTTCTCCGCATCAGTAGGTTCCTTCCCGCAAAAGCGCAGCTTGGAACTGATCTTATGAACCTCGTGATTGTACTCTCCGATGGACTTGAAGTCCTGAAGACGGAGGTGAGTCCAATCATGGAGTGCTTCTGGCAGGACAACTGCCTTCTGCTGTTCATACCTTGTTTTGAGGGCCTGAAACAGGGTACTAGGGGATTCCTCCTCCAAGTACTCAGACTTGAGATCTGGGTGAATATGGTGCCTTATAATGTATAAGGCGGTATACTTCTGTTCATCTGTTAGTGGCGTGACTCCAGCGGGCAGTGGATCCTGCTCAGCCTGGATTGCACGCACTATCCCACGAGATGCAAGAGCGATCTTCGTGTCCATGGCCCAAGTAGGGTAGTTGTGGCCATTGAGGGCGAGTGCCTCAAATTCTCGAGCCATCGGTTACCTTTTCTTCTTGTTCTTGTTTCTTCCGATCTCGAAATCGCTCAGGATTGAGAGCGTGCTGATAACGTGTTGTAAGTAATCGGGATAGAATCGAGCGAGAGAGAGATTGAATCGAACTGTGTTCTTTATTCCATTGGCAATCGACTATTTATACAAGGTGAACCGTCGCCTCAACAAACCGACATAAGGAGGCGGCGTTTCGGGAGAAACCGTCGGGGACGGTTATACAATCGTGGGAGGGTCGTGAATGTTGCCAAAGCAACCGCACACAACATTAGATAGGATGGATTACATATTTAATTAAGTAAACTAATTAAATCCTAACAATAAAAATCTAATCCGATTGAAACCCTAGTTTCTGGAATGTGTTCTAGCACCTAGACACCACAGGAAACCATAGGCCGACTTTTTCATAAGCTTAAGCCAAAAAAACCGATCCTTAAGCTTATGCTTTTCGTTACGAGTGTTAAGGCTCGTAGCCGAATGGACTCAAAAGCTGATTAGTTTGGAGTCAGATTTGTGCTAAATGTAATAGACTTGCCCTTGTGACTTATTTGCAATCCAACTTGTAAAATGTACAAGCATAGCAGACTTCACAATGGAGTCATGGTAATCAAGAGACATGGCAATCATTCTTTGCAACTTACATTCATGACCATCCAACCCTCCTCCTCCTTTCGAGTTTAGGTCACTCTCACACTACAACCGTCGAATCCCATAAAACCAAACAAATTAACAAAAATAAACAAAATAAACAAAAGCAATCTCTCGCCCTTGTGACAAGTTCCTTCTCTCCATAAAGAAAGAAAATAATTGATTTTGAGAGTGTTAAGTTCGCCGTGAATGGATTTAGATGCCAGTTAAATATGATAATCAGATCGTCCCAATGCAAATAGTATCTTGACAATTGTATCAATTGTTGTTAAGTTATCTTAGGCCTTCTCTAATACATTGCTTTCAGTGTTTTCTTCGGGATGGTGAGGCGGCGGCTATATCTGATGGCAGAATAAGGTCCTCCCCGTCCTATCCTCGCTCCGGTGGTACGTCTAGCGTTACCGGAGAGCGCGTGGAGTTTTTTTTTGTCCAGCGGATCTTCTGAGATCCGGTCCATCTTCGTGTTCCTCTCTGTTGTTACATGTTTGGCTCTTGTGAATTATGGGTCTCATCATTGGCGAAGGTTGCTGCTCTGTTGCGTTAGTTATTCGAGACCTTAGCACGATAGACTTTCCACTTGTGTACTATAATAAGTTCTTCTCCGACAAAATTTTTCCAGCTCCAGTAATGGGGGGCGATGATGGCGGCGCATTTGGCTCGCTCTAGTGCTCATAGTCTTCACTACTCGTGGTTCAAAGATCTTTTTATAGTAATTTTTAGTGTTTTTTATACTACTGTTGCTGTTGATGATATAGGTAACCTGTTCGCAAGGATTACGGGCGTATCAGATTCCATGATAGACTCATGCTAAGTCACGACTCTGACCTTTGTTTTTTTGGAGGGCACAACTGACTCTTTGCTTCCGAGTTCAACCGCATCTCCAAAAAAAAAAAAAAAAAAAAAAAAAAATCAGGTCACCGCCGCACCGCAACCGCCAAATCTGATAAACTTGAAAGAAAAAGAGAAAGTCTCAAAAGGAAAAACAAAGGCCGTCTCTCCCCGCCCTCGCGTCGTCGAGTTCCTTCCGTATCTCCCTCCATTCTGTCTCGCTAGGGTTTCAGCGCGCCATCTCCCCGCCCCAATTCCGATCCGCGCGATCTCCCGCTCCATGGTCTCCGGCATGTCCCACCGCCCCGACGACGACGCCTCCGGCGTCCCGCACCAGCCGTCCGGCGCGGGGACGCCCCTCGCCACGCCGCCGCCCTCGCACTCCGCCTCCACCAGCGGCGGGAGCGCCGGCTCGCCGTCCCGCAGCGACCACAACGGCCCCTCCTCCACCGCCGCCGCCGGCACGGGCCCGGCCCCCGCCGCCGTGACGGCATCCACCCCCGCCAGCGACGGCACCACCTCCCTCCTCCTCAACAACCTCGACATCAACGGCGACGACGCGCCCTCCTCGCAGCCTCCCGTCAGGTTCGTCAACCCCGCTTCGCTTGCCTTGCCAGATCGGGTTACCCCACCATATCTGTCGTATTCTAACTGCCCGCCTTGCTCCAAATTGTTTTCGCCATCTGCTTAAGCTTTTGCAGGCTGGAGTTAGTACTGGTCACCAGTTGGCTGATCCGTAGAATTTACTGTGCTTGTTGTTCGAATTACGCATTGCAAGTCTGCCTTGCCCTTGCTTGCTTAAAGTGTCAGTCCTAGATCTAATCCTCTTTTCTAGGCTTCCTCATACATGCGTGTACACTTGTCATGTTGATCAGCAAAAATAACAGACATATGGTTCCTGTTCTGCCATAGAGTCCTAGACTGTATGTAACGCTGCACCTAAGTTGACGGTCTATTCATTTATGATCATAAAATATCCTTATATTCACTACTTGGAATCGTCAAATAGTGGAAACTGCCGCCTGCCGCCTGCTGCTTAATGTTTAATAGCATATACTTAGACAAGTAGCTTAAACTTCTAAGTATCCTTTCCATAGTTGCTATTCTATTGGTTCACTGCACTAAGTAGCTTCGAAAACAGCATCATCAAGAAGAAGAAGAGAAGAGCGGCATCGATTGGTCCTGATAAAGGTGGCAGGGGGTTGCGACAGTTCAGCATGAAAGGTCAGTCCAATAGTTTTCTTTCCATATTACTACTTTCAGCTGCAGGTCGTGTTCACATTTATAAATTATCCATAAGCAGCGCAATTGCAGCCAATGAGCAGAGATTGTATTTTTTTTCTTCTTCTTCCATTTGATACCAATTCAAGAGAGCTCATGTTTAGCGACTAGAGGCTCACCTACTGCCAACATCGATTGTATCATGATGTGTTATCTTTGTTGCTTTTGCAGTTTGCGAGAAAGTTGAAAGCAAAGTCAGAACAACATATAATGAGGTTAGTGCTCTGTTAGTTACTAACTCAAAATTCCTGTTGTTCTGTCAGTCATCATCTACTTGGGTGGCATGAGCTTTAATGTATCTTAACCAGAAATATGAAATGGTCATCGTTGCATACCGGACCCTGTTACTCTACATATGTTTTCTCTTTGCTCCGTATTTGAAGGTCCAGCCAGCTATTCGAAATGGACTAATGCTTGAGTTGTAGTGCAAAGCCTAATAGCATTTTTCATGCAAGTATAGATGGCTTTTTTCATGTAGTCCACCTGATTTAGTTGATGCAGCCCCTAGATCAATTTGTTTTGTTACTGTGAAGGCGTTTCGTTATTCTACTAAGTTCAATCAAGCTGGCATGACTAGTTTGCATTATAAATTGAGATAATGGAACTAGAACCGTACATGCACTTCATATGCAATACCACCATTTGATCGCTAAGATCTTACTGTGATGAAAGTCATGAAACCGAGGACGGGGCAGCGGCCCAGTTGTTGGGGTTGCAGTGGTACACCCAACAACCAGAGCTCGACTCCCGTTGGGAGCGAATTTCTGGAATTCTTATAAAAATATGCCACCAAGGGCTAGTCCTGCTTGGTCTTTTTTTACTTGAAAGTTATGAAACCATACATGTGATGTGATACCGGTCACTGTTAGCCACTGATCTTATTAATCCTTACTGTTACACTTTAAAAGGTATGATGCCTTTGAATATATTCAAGTTGATCTTTGGAGTTTCCCTGAAACTGAAACATTTATTACTGTGCCAATAAAAATATTTACGTTTTTGTTGTCTGAACTAAAATGATAGAGCTCGTGCACTTTGCCAATTTTTTCAGGTGGCAGATGAACTTGTTGCTGAGTTCTCAGATCCCAATAACAACATTGAAGCTCCAGATCCTGATAATCCCAATGCAGTTAAGAAATAGGAATGCCCTTTGCATCAGTTACTTGTTTTATGGGGTATGTGCTCACTCTATGTTAAAATGCAGCAACAATATGATGAGAAAAATATACGAAGAAGGGTTTATGACGCACTGAATGTTCTGATGGCTATGGAGATTATATCTAAAGATAAGAAGGAAATACAATGGAAAGGCTTGCCTCGGACTAGTGTAAATGATATTGAAGAATTACAGGTTGCCTCTTTTTCCAGTGATTTTCAACATTTGGTACACCTATGTACAGTCTTGCTCATCAGTTGTGCCTGTTTACAGACGGAGCTTGTTGGACTGAAAGGTAGGATTGAGAAGAAAAGTGCTTATTTGCAGGAGCTACAAGACCAAGTAAGGATATGATTCACCTGTTTTTAAGTTATGCCTAGTGAAATATATGGTATATTATGTGTTAGATAATAGAATACTGTAGTTTTCAGATCACGTGGCTCTGACATAACAGAGCATCACTTTGTTGGTGTACTGTGTACTATTGTCTCTCAGTATTGCATAGTTCGTCTTTACGGGTCAATGTTGTCCATGCCAACAAAGCAGAGTTCAATACTTGCATCCAGCTCACTGACTCAGTTCCCTGTTTACAATCTTGAGTATGCTGCCAAATAAATAATCATAAGTACTTGATCGGTTTATAATAGGTGGAGGAAGGTCTCAATTTCTAGTTATTGTTAGCGTGCCTGCTTTCTGAAAAATATTATTACTTGTGGCAGACTTGCAGATCAGTGTACTCTATATCTGTTACCTTTCTTTGTGATGTTTTGTGCGACTTAAAAACCAAAAGTACCTTTGCTGTGATCTTTGCTGCTTGAAATTTAGAAAGAAGGATCCAACTCACATGTAGTTCCAACCAGAGTGTTCAGTAAACCAAAAGTTGCTTGATTCTTGGCCTGGAGCCCCTGACCTCTAAACGTTAATTGTTCCTAGGGGAAACTTTTCAGCAGCTCACTATTAAAACTACAGTAAATCCATCCCTTGGCTATTTAGAGCGGGCGGGAAGCATGTTTTATGGTAAACGATGTTGTTACAGTAAAGTATGAGGAGTACCTGGCTAAATTTAGGTTTAATGCTTGAATATAAAATGTTCCCAAGAATTGTTGGAGTCAATCATTCTTATTTTAAACATTTATTATCCCCTGGTAATTTTTTAATTGATGTATTTACGGATGTTCTTGGTATATCAAGTATCTAGGTATGCAAAACTTAGTACTCCGAAATGAGGAGCTGTATGGTTCAGGAACCACTCCTTCGGGTGGAGTGGCCTTGCCATTCATACTTATCCAGGTAAATGACTTTAAATTCTTTATCCTTCAATCTCATTCTACAGTTCTGCCTTCTGTACATAATGTCAGGCCAAATGACAGTTTTTGTTATCCTGCAGACCCGGCCCCATGCAATGGTGGAAGTTGAGATATCAGAAGATATGCAACTGGTGCATTTTGACTTCAATAGGTAAGCCAATAATTCTGTTATTTCTTTCTCTCTGGGCAGTTTCCACTTTATTTCCTTCATCTCACAAAAAAGTGATATTCTGGTGTACTTTCAGTCAGAATTGGAAAACTTTGGGTACCAATTTTGTTTTGAGTGTTAAGTTTAGAAGCTTGAAAATCATATACATATATATAGATAGATAGATCTGTCTTGAAATTTATCTTGAAAACACTATTATAGTATTAGATATTTTCTACTACAACAGAAACTAGTGGCCAAAGCTACATATTGAATAATCTGTAAGTGTCTAAAGCCATTTTTCGTGAACTGGAGTGAGGAATATGTAGATAGAAAATATGGAAACTACTAGGAACCAAGTTAAAATAGGATAATGAGAACTAAATCTCACCTGTTATATCATAGCTACGCATGTTTGGTCTCACATATAAAATGTGCATTTCTTTATCGAAAAAACATATAAAATGTGCATTTGCCTTTGTCACTCATCCATGATGGGGCACATTGGCATCATAAACTAAAGTAGACAGATGAGATGAGCCAAGTGTTATTGTGAATCTTGTCTAAGAAGTAAAGAATACAATTCATGTAAACCATCATGTAAAATAATTTTGTTGAAAGAAATAATTCAGTATGAACATATTCTGCTTCTTAGATCAACTGAAGGTCTCCTGATTACTTATTTATGTGTATTTCTGAAACTGCAGCACTCCATTTGAGTTGCATGACGACTCATATGTGATAAAAGCACTGAACTCCAGCGGGAAAGAACAGAATCATGTTACTCCAGAGCCAAGATCAAATGGTTGCGAGGGCTCAAGCATGCCAGATATTTATCGAAATCATGTACAACAATCTGCAATGGCAAATAACGGTACAACCAGATTACCAAGCTCTCCCCCTGTTCCAGGCATACTGAAAGGTCGAGTTAAGCATGAGCATCAGTTCTAGAGTGTTTGTTCGTTGCTGCTATTGTTTGGTTCATCATTAATCTTATTTTCCTTTTTGATGTAAAGAGTGTAAATTATTGGGCACAGGGGAAAAGTAGCTTGTTCTGATTTATCTCTGCATTAGATTGATAGGATGACGGGTACCCTTATCTGTAATACTTCCATGTGTAACCCCTAACTGGCTTTGAATCTGTTCCTGTTTTTGGTTGAGGCAAGCGTGTTTATGTCATGTAATTGTGCACAGTGGCTAACATATTTATATTCCTTGTGAAATTTCATTAGTTGGCACGTGTTGTTTCAGGAAAAAGCATTCGTTTGGACTACTTAACTTTGGTTCTGTGACTTACTTTTCCTTCTGGTTCCTACGTAAGACATAAAGTTAAACCTTTTAAACTTTGATATTTAGATTAAGAACTCAGAATTCATGAACATAGATTTGTCGAGAGATAATAGCAGAATATTTCTACCTACTTTTCGTAATTCTTGTCCTGGTTTTAGTTTATACTAAATTCATGACACAAATTATGAAACGGAGGGAGCATGTTTTAGTCTGCTGTTGTTCATAGGGTAGCTGAAGCTGAATGTTTGGGGTAGTTTTACAGAAGTTTCCTTCGAGCATGCTCAACCACAATATAATGAAGCGGCACATGTTTTATCTATTTAATGTTTTGTTTATTCTATTTATAGAGATGTTGCCCCGGATTGTATCCTAAAGACTTTATATAATGATTTGTTATAATCAGTAAAGTGCAATATTCTCTCCTAGAAAAGAGAAAACAATCAAACTTCACGTTTATGGATAAATCTTTTCTTCAGTGGAGATGGTTTTTAGTAAAAAGGCAAAGCAATATCACAGAGAGAGCACTATCAGAAGAAAAGATTAGAGACGGACATAGCTATGGAAGGGGAAAAAGGATAGTGAAGGGCCTGTCTGTAAGACGTAGGAGCAATCAGGGAGAAAAGAGCAAGACCCGGGGCATATCTGTTAAACAGCAGGGACTAGCGCGCGAAATCTCAAAAAAATTTGGACCATTTCTCGATTTGTGCGTGTCATCCTTGCGCAGGGGCCATGCTAATCTTCTCTGTATCGTTCCAATTTTATCGGATGTCTCCGAAGGGACAACTCAGCTACAAACGCTCGGCTTATAAACAGGTCGAAACTTCCTTGGCTTGCCGAGGTGGAACTAAACGAGGGTTTCCTGCTGCGCCCCGCAGCCGCAAGCGGCACCAGGAGCCAAGGCTAGTGGGCCGAATACGCGTGCGGGCTGGCTCTTCCCTCAGACTCGGCCCAGCTTAAGGAAGCAGGCTGGAAACGTACACACGGCCTGCTCCCATCCTTGGTATGGAGCTTGATTTTTCCAAACGGTGGATCCTTTGAGTCCGCCTTGGGATGAACATGTCCTATGCCTGCCAGTGTGCGTCACCTCGACACGTTCTTAAAATCACGAAGAAGAAGAGCTGTATTTCTCACCGATGCAAGTAGTAATGGTCTGTTCTCCGAACTCCGAAGGATAAGCACATATTGTCTTGAAATTTCGTCTCGGTTATTTCTTTTCGCGAGATTTTTTTGGCTGTGACGGTGATCATCCAACTGACCATGTTCGTGCTCCTTTGCTTTTGACAAGCCAACTGACTTGGACTAACAAACGAGTTTACAAAACGTGGACTAATATTTATTATATATATAAAATGTACATTTACCCTAATTTAGATTAGTAAATGCCTAATGGCTACTACTTTGTTTTTCGGGACAAAATTTTTACTCCCTCCCCCAAGAATTATTATGGACACTCGGGATTCTTTGAGTACTTCGTAGGGTTGCAAAGAGTTGTTCATTAATGGTACCACTTTGTTTTTTAGGACAAATTTTTTACTCCCTCCCCAAGAATTATTATGGATTGGAGGGGGTACATTTTTTTTTTTGAAGTTTCGCAAAAACACTACACGCGAACTAAGCATGAATTGACACTGTTTATGACTGGTGGGACCCACCTATAAGGCCGAGGTGGAAGAAAACCTAGTGGACTCGGTGATGTGGACCGATGGCCCACTTGTAAGCTAATTGAAAAAACTAATTGCGTGTAAAAAATTAATCCTCCTCTTCCCCCGTCTCTACCACGCCGGAGAGCACCATTACCGCACCGCCACCACACTCTAGCAAGGCACATCACCTACTGCCTTACCCTCCCCTCTCTTCCCGGTCCATCGCCCGCCCTTGTTTGTCGTCTCTTTCTATCCTAATTTTGCAGGTCTGATACAGGCCGCCACCATGGCGTCGTAGCGGCAAACGGCATGGGAGAGAAAGTTGATGCGGATGCGACTCCATGCTGCAGATCCTTGTGGCGCTCCTACCGGTGCTGCTAGGATACTAATGTCTAGGCCATCGCGATGGCCATCGAGGATGAGAACCAAGCGATGGCCTCTTCGTGTTCGTGTGTGGCAATACAGACACACCATTAGATGTATCAGTGTTGATTACAATAACATACACTGGGGATTCTCTTTAGAGTGCGTGTATGCCCACAAATATCTCTATGGAGAATCAAATTTGCTATTTCTTAGCCTCTAAAGATTTTCCGCATGCCTTCGAGTTTATAGTCGTACAAAAATTACGTGCATCTTTTTTTATTTAAAGAAGCACCTTAAAATTGTACATACATAATTTCTTAAAGTGTTAATAACACTAAACATCCATAAGCTTGTCCACAACGTGCAAACTTACAAACAAACTTGCAAACCGTGATAAATTGGTTCCCTAACTTGTAAATCGTCCTCGTAATGATATGTGGTGTTGTTTATGTTGCAACCCCTTTACATTTTCTTTTGCAGCCACTTCCTTCAAGCATTTTTTTCTCCAAAATCCATATCCTAAAGGCGGTGGCCTACACACAAGGGTGGTTCCCACTGGAATCGCCCTAATGGATGGTGCAACACGCTACGTCAAGCACATCTACGATCACGATTGGGTGATTTGGACTAGATTGCTCATGTTAGTGCCTATAGATGTCGATAGGTAGTTGAAGTAATTATTTAGAATTATTATTACTTTTGGGTTTTTTTTTTACAATCAATACCACATATATTCATAGCAATAAATAGTACATGGTAAAGATACATGAACTGACTTCAACGATAACAAAATAAAGTCTAAAAGATAATAACAGATCTTCGAGGTCTTCAATTTCTTTCTTTTTCCAGAACACAATCTTGTACTCTTCTGAAGATAGCCAAAAATAGATAGCGAACCATAGACCTGTAGATACCGACGAAAGTTCTCCCATAATTTTTTGAGCCGCAATGCCAAGGCTGCGTGCACGCACGCAACCATTAAAGCAGTCATACAACATCGGCAAGAGTACCAACACCAGTATTACTTTTTAGGTTATTTGTACTACTGTTAATGATTATATTGATAGATCCAGGAATTTTCGCAAAAAACCCCCTGTTCCAAGTTAGTAGACCAGTTTACCATAATTTACAAGTTTGCGTATGAGTTTGAGCTGGTAAACAAGTTTATGTATACGTGCAATGCTATTAACTCTTTCTAAAAAAAAGGCAACTGATGTTCCCTGTTCCAAGTCAAAGATAGGGGAAACAAATGTACTCGAGTAAGTTACGTGGATCGGCGTTAGATGGATTACATCTTTGCCACCATATATATTATGTTGACCTACCAACAAACAATACTACAAGTGTATAGTGCATCTATGAAAACAAGTACACTGTACAATGGATAACTCTGTATGCATACAAAACAGAAGCACAAAACTGGCAGAATTTTATTGGGCACCCAATTTGAGCTGCCAAAAGAAGAATAGAACAAAATCAAGAGAAACAATGGCTGTGGTCGCTGTTAAAAACTCGAGACCTTCGGTATTACTTAGCTTCGAATCAATTGATAATAAGCCTATTAATCAACTAGCCGTGTATATGTAGGTACACGTCGCTCGTTCCTTCTACAAACAAGAGCAAGAGTACGTATATATTGTGAGAAGAAGAATGAACAAAAACCAGAAGAGCAATAATTTGAAGGAGAACGCTGGAGGTGGTCTGGCCTACGCGCGTTGCAGGCACGGCGGCGCGCCGGAGCGGAGAGGGATGGCAGGGCGTAGGTGGTAGTAACAACGGGCGCGGCTTCTAGGAGCTGTCTCCGCGGAGCTTGTGGTGCCTGCCGGCCACCTTCTTGCGGTGCCCGTCGACGACCTTGGCGGGCTCCGGCAGGGGGTCCTTGGAGCCCTGCGAGACGATGCCGGACACCTGCTTCCCTCCGGAGGACAACCCCTCGAGGTCCTCGGGGTTGGCGGAGCTGATCCGTATGACCGAGCCCCCGGTGGCGGGCATGGGGTTGTTGAACTCGGAGCATGTCTTTCTGATCTCCCCGTCCTTGCCGGTGATGACCTTGAGCTCGCTGAGCTTCTCCATGGCCTTGGCGAAGGAGGGCAGGAAGTCGTCGGGCTTGTTGAGCATGTCCTTTATGATGGGCGTGGTCTTGGCGTCGATCCCCAGGAGACGGTCGATGGTGAGCGGCATCTTCTTGGCGATGACGTTGGCGAAGTAGGTGCCGTCGATGGAGTCGGGGTTGTGCTCGTCCATGTTGACGAATCCCGTGTCCCGGTTGGGCCCGTCGCAGAGCTTGCTGATGCTGGCCTGGTAGCCCGAGTCCATGGGCGTGGCGTCGGGCTCGATGAAGATGCACCTGACCTTGCCGATGCTGTGGCCTCCGGCGAGGAGCACCACCATCTCCTCGGCACTGAAGCCCCTGGAGAGGAACTCGGACACGAGCTTGGGGACGGGGATGTCCGGGCCGGGCAGGTTGTTGTCGGCCTCCTCGCGGTTGGAGACGAGCGAGTCGCGGCGGCCCATTTGCACCTTGTAGGCGGGGCCGCCGGCGAGGTGGATGGAGTCGCGGGCGCTGAGGACGACGATGTCAGCGCAGGAGACGGTGTTGGGGCACTTGGCCTCCAGCTCCTTCTTGGCCTCGTCGATGACCTCGAAGCCGCGCACCGAGATGTTGGGCCCGGCCTCCTTCTCCGCGCTTTGGTTGGAGAGAGGGTCGATCAGGATGGACGCGTCGCAGCCCTACGCCATGCATGGACACCACCAGTTCACGTTGCCATCTCCAATGAATATACTATCATTTTCGTAATGAAAGCAAATGCAATGAAAATGGGTAGGTACATTGGCGAAGCAGTCGTGGAAGATGAGACGGAGGAGGCCGGCGGCGGTGCCGGGGTCTTCCTTGAGCTTCTTCTCGATGACGGCGGCGACGATCTTCTCGGCGTCCGGGCAGGAGTCCTTGTAGAACTCGGGGGAGAGCTGGGCGGAGGCCAGGGGCGCGACGGCGGCGAGGAAGCCGAGGAGGAGGAGGAGGAGGAGGCGACAGGCGTCCATGGTGCGCGGGTGGGAGCAAGGGAAGCCTTGCGATGCCGGGACACGCCCAGGGTCGCGCTTAATACCGAGGCGGTCAACAGGGGAGCCCCCGCGCGGCGCGGACAGGGCGCGCATCACTGGGTGGCTGTCTCTTCTCTGCCTTGTTCGAGGTGTGTGTAATAATAGGATGAGCCCATGGCTTCCTTCCATCTCCATTCACATCTCTAGCTTTTCTCCATCGATCGGCATGCATATGCATGTCCACCTGCCTATGCCTGTACTATGACACCCGACACTTGTGTGTCCTCAAGCAATCAACATGAAAATCGATCACAGTCTGTGCTAACATGCATTGCATTTTTTACGAAGTATTCCAATCAATTCTTTTTTTTAGATAAAAGGAATTTCGTCCCTGGTTTCATTAAGGAAACCATTTTGTTACTACAAAGTCACAGACCATACCACCAAACACTACATAGACACTCTTACTTAAGGTTTTACATACCAAACAGAACTGAGAAGACCCTAGTTCTTGTTCAACAGCAAAGAAAAGGGACCCGCAAAAAAAATAGCAAAGAAAAGGGAGGGAGGGAGGAGAGACGGCACAAACTTTTCCAACCAGGTGGAAATGCATTGTTCAGCAGTTTCAAATTGGAAGTTCATACCAAAAGTGCAACTGACCACATTCCAAATGTATCTAGCTGGAGGACATTTGAAGAAAAGATGACTGATAGTTTCATTGCATCCACAGAAGAGACATTTTTTTCACATCCTGCGGTGACCCAGCATACCACTGCATGTTGTAGTATACAAGTCGTTGATATGATCTTTGTGAAGGGACTTCTTCACAAATTGCCATATCCCTCCGAGTGGTACAACAGAAACATTGCAGGTCATAACACTCCATACATTAGTACAAACATTGTCTTACAAGTTGGTATTCTCACAGGTCCTATGAGAACACCCTAAGATACTACTTAAGTACGATTACAACTTATAACTAAATATTAAGAGAGCTCAACAACTTATTTAGGTAAGTTCTACGTTGCTCGGCTCTATGATGCCTCCACCTCCGTGTCATCTGGTCCGTAGACTATCCCATAGTCTACGCCTTCCACTCCGCCGGTAAGATCAGGTTCTTCGTAGACCAGCTCGTAACTTCCTTCTGGTGCTCCATCGTTGATGGCCTCCACTTCCGGATCACAGTCTAGCAAGGGTGTCGAAAGAAAGTGAGTACAGGGGTACTCAGCAAGTTCTAAAAGAGTAAAAAGGTGTTTGATGCACTAGCTACGACCATTGATCAGGAAATCGCAGGTCAATGCATGTTTTGCAATCATTTCTTCAAAAGGTTGCGTTTATTATGAAAACTATGCCCGTCAGTCTTCACAGGTTGACTAGAACTTCGTGGAGTTCCTTTCCTGCCGCGTTCGCAGTTCCCTTCCCGGAACAAGGAGTGACAACCACAATTTGATACACTCTGCAGAGGTGCGTTACTTTTCCCACAAGAGATCTCACCCTTTTTGCCATCCGCAGGGACTTGCCCCCGTTCACACTTCCTTTGGTGTGAGGCCAGGTATAAAGATCCAAGCCCACACCGCCTTCTCCGCGACTGCAAACCCACCCTTTTGTCCAACCGTACACCTCCAGTAGACTTCCCCCGATAATACGGCTTTACTCATGGTGTACTCCGGACAATCCTTCATAGATCGTAGAGCCATCATCACTAATGGATGGGGATTTAAAAGGTTATCCCAACCTACGGCAGTGCCTCCAACACCCCGCCGGCTCTACCAATCCGTTGGCGTGCAGAAGGGAAAAGATACGACTGGCTTCCCCAGAGCCATTATAGATCTCATGGTCAACGCGATTTGTACGGCGCTAGAATCACTGGACGGCATTGGTAATTTAATCCTAGGGTGATATAACCCATTGCAATGGAACCTCCACCATATCAACACATACCATGGTTCCATTGCCAGCCACATAGTCATATTCATAGTTGGAAAGTAACATTTCATTTGCGATGGTGAATGATAAGTATATTGCTTTGCTTTAAAGTAGTAGATAATACTCAAGTTGTCATGAGCAAGGGTGAACTTGCACGTGGACTGCGAGATAGTGCAGTTCAATGCAGTTGATGGAACCTGGACCTCGGGTTCTGTAAGAAGCATCATTGTCCGGTAAGGACAATGTTATAAAATCCAAATAATGCAATCATGGATGTATTATTTTATGTTGAATCCCTATACCCCGCTGAGTTATAGCAATTTAGGGTTAAGTTTAAGATTTTATGTCTTTGACGGTAACTTGCAATTGATTTAAAAGTATAAACCATTTTAATTCACACAGAGTACAACAATTCAAAGTAAAACTATTTTTACTTGGTGATTTCCTTAATCATTCCAAAAATAATTTGAAATCATAGAGTTACCTCTATAGTTTTTGGAATAAAAAGGAATATAGTATTTTTCTTGGAAAAATACTCTTTTCCAATAGAAATGACTTGGAATAGTAGAATTTCATTTTGAAATGTTTGAAAATAAGTATTTGAACTTATTTGAGATTTTTCCTTGAATTTTATTTACAAGGAAATAATAGTTTAAAATTCCAAGTTATTATTTACATTCTTAAAATTCATAATTTTGAATTTGTCTCATAAATTCATTTCATATTTTATTCTTGTTAAGATTTATTTTTCATTCATTAATCCAATTTTTAATGGATTTTTAGAGTTGTATTTGATTTATTAAAATTTGGTAAAGTTCTGGCCTTTTATTAAATGTTAAAAGACCAAAATACCCCCCTGGACCCATATTGGGCCCAGCCCATTTACCTAAACCCAGGGACGGCCCAATAAGGCTAATCCCTTTTGGGTTCGGTGGCGCCGAACGGCCCACCACGCTCTCACTCACTCGGCCCTCTCTCGCTTTTCGTCTCTAACCCTAGCCTCTCTCGCGACGCCCTGGCGATGGCGTCGCCGCCATGGCCGCCGCCTCGCTCCGGCCATCGCCGAGCTTCCCCGCCGTAGCCACCTACCGATTCGGAACCGCCGCGTGCAGATCTATCGATCTGTCCGCGTGGTTTTCCTTCTTGCTTCCTCTATTGGCGAATCGCCTCCGTTCTGGATCTCGTGGAGATTCGCCTCGACGAACTCCGGCGAGCTCTCGTCCTCGCCGACGATGGATACGCGCCTGGGGTTGACCTGGCGCGGGTGCTGCTCGCAGTACTCGTGCCGTCGCCTCAGGTGCTTGCTACGGTGGTGCTGGTTCGTGTCTGGGTTCGCCGGCGTAACGTCGACGCCTTCCCTGGACTTGCAGCTGTTAGGGCCGCGCGAGCACTGCCTCGCCATGCCCTAGCTTCTGCTTCCAGGCGCAAGTAAGTGTTGCATCTCTTCCTTCTCTTCTGTGCGCCTCCCTTGCCACTGTTCTTCTTCCTCCTTATGCTCTGTTACTCTCTGGTGATCCTGTGATCACGCAGAGACATGCTATTGCTGCGCAATCTTCCTGTGCTTATGTCTACTGCAAGCTCATGGCCCAATTACCATTTACTGGTACTGGCACATGCTGCTTTGCTTGCTATTCATGCTGTGCTTGCTCCTCTGCTGCTCCTAGCATGTTCTATACTTGCCATGCTCTGTTGTGCTTGCTCAGAAGCTAGCTATGCCATGCTATGCTTGATTGTGGCCTGTTTATTCTTACTGGGATATCATACTTGCTTGTCTAGGTGTATTTGTGATGCATCAGTGACACTTGTGTGTGTGCCAGTGGTGTCTGTGATCTGCTTCAGTGCTATCTATGCAAGCCAATGATCCATTGGATCATTCCTTGCTTGTTGGCTAACTTCCCTGTGTAGCTTGGCTTGCTATAATTGATCCATTTGATCAATTCAATGTCAGTGATGGCTTACTGATTAATACTGTGGCTAAGTGATTCAATTTCCTTTGTGATACTGATGCTCAAGCATCACTATGCTGTTGCTTACTTAAGCTACTGGACTTGCTCTAGTGGTTATGGTGCAGTGATTAAATTGTGTTGCTTATTAGTATGCTACTGTCAGTGCTTAGCATGGATCTGTGATAAATTCATGCTTGTATTAATTAAATTATGATGAACTGCTTATGCAGTAATGATTTAAATGACTTGCTTGCAAATGATTTGGCTGTTCATGATTATCTGGCAAGCAATTGAATCTGAATCCATTCCTGGATAATGATGTGCTATGTTTGGCTTCATTTTAATTGATGCTAAGTGTGATGTGACCTCAGTAGCCTTGCTACTGATTGGTTGCTCACTTAGTTAGTTGGATTTTTTGGCTACTCAACCTTTGCTTGCATATTTGGGAATCATCCTTGAGATGAATGCCAATATGCTTGCCTGATGAAAATCTAGGGTTACTGATGGTTCATAGCTTAGGATTTACTGTGTAGTCTTAGCTGCTAATCCTTGCAATTCATCTACTGGTGCTATCTGTGCATGTGATCTGGCTAGTGTGTGCATCTGTGCATGTGTGCTAGTTTCAGTGTACAAGATCTGTACCTAGATGCTTTCTATTTTTAGTAGCTTTTGACTGGCAGTAATCCTTGGTGAAAACCAAGTGATGATCTACCCATATGAGCATCTGCTCATCCCATGCTTATTTCATGCATATGTGATGGATCAGATCCATTGGATCTGTCCAGGTATTTGTATACCTTGTTCCAGCTCCTAGTGTGAAATATTTGGTTGATGCAGACTTGGGGTTTCTGTTGTGCACAGCCCTTCACCTCCAGGGTCTGGTTGATCTTCTCAGGTCACCATGATTCCTGGTGGCTAAGTTGGTTGTGTTGGTTTCTGTTCTTGGTTATGAACTGGATGAACTGTGCTTGTTCTTGCTTCACCCTTACCTGGTGATTTGCAATTCTGGTCGACTGTCAAGGTTCTAGGGTTTGTGTGCTATTTATATGGCCTCTACTTCTTCCCTGGCCATGACACACAGGCTAATTTACTTTATGACTCATCCTTTGCCTTGCCTTGCTGTTGCTTGCCTAGCAACAGCCTTCATATGGTGAAACTTGAGCCCCTGTGGCTTGCTCAGTCTTTGATGCCTATGTCTATCTTGTGCTGTCCATGATTTTTGGACAAGCACAAGTGTACTGTGACAGTTTGCACTGTCCAAACTGAATTCTGTGTTATTTCTGCTAACTGTCTAAACTGAATCTTGTGTTAACACTTATATTCTGGCTAGTTCTTGTTCTCTGTTTTATTATGCAGGTTTGAATTATGCTTTGGCAAGAAGATCATCCTCAAGACACTTAGTTTAGGTTTAGTTTAGAATTAAACTTGTAATTTTCCTTTTCTTTTATTACTGATCATTATATCTCAATTCTTGTATCAAGAATATTGTAAAGACTTTGTAATTGTGTTGTATATCAATAAAGCTCAAGTTTTGGTTTATGAGCTTTGTATTATGTGATGTTTATATTCTTGATTAAATATTGTGTGTGATATTCACTTTGAATTTCAAGGTGATTTGAATTTATATCTTATGTTTGAATTTTAAATTCATTGTTTATATGGTGTGATGTTTATATTTAAATGTTTAACACTTGTCAAATGCAAACATTCCCCAAAGTAACAAGTTACAAAAGAGATCATGTCGAAATTTCCCTAACTCACATTGCCTAACCCTAAGTGCAAAATGAGAGAGAACCTCGATCCCTCTTAGGTTTAGTTGCAATAAGGCGCGAAAATTTCCCCCGTTTTGCGATGAAATGCACATCCCATTTCTAAATCTACCCTTCGTTGTTCCTATGTTCTGGGTTATTACAGCCTCTCCCCCTTAACAGAAACTTCGTCCCGAAGTTAAGATTGGTACCTGAACATCTCGGGGTAAGACTTCCTTAATTCTTCTTCCGTCTCCCAAGTTGCTTCTCGCTCAGGATGATGTTGCCATTGAACTTTGCAGTATTTGATTGCTCTGTTTCTTAACTTCTTCCACTGTACTTCTAAGATCTTTTCCGGTCTTTCCACATAAGTTAGGTCAGATTGCAATTCTATTTCTTCATATGTGATGGGATCATCCGGTGCCTTCAAACACTTCCTGAGTTGTGAAACATGAAACACATTATGAACTTGACTTAATTGTGCCGGTAACTCCAACTCAAAAGCTGTTCCTCGATTCTGACTGAGTATCTTAAATGGTCCAATATATCGAGGACTTAACTTTCCTTTCACTCCGAACCTCTTAAGTCCTTTCATTGGGCTAACCTTTAAATAAACCATGTCTCCCACTTTCGGTTCCCAATCTCTTCTCTTTAAGTCGGCGTAACTCTTCTGACGACTCTGAGCTATTTTGAGTCTATCCCGGATCACCTCGATGACTTCTTGTCTCTCCTTGATGTAGTCCGGTGTAAACTCCTTGTTTTCTCCGGTTTCAAACCAACAAATTGGTGATCGACACTTTCTTCCGTACAATGCTTCGTACGGTGCCATCTGGATGCTACTCTGATAACTATTGTTATATGAGAATTCCGCTAAAGGTAAATGGTCCTCCCATGAGCCTCCAAAGTTCAGAGCACAAGCTCTAAGCATGTCCTCAAGTATCTGATTGGTTCTTTCGGTTTGTCCTCCGGTTTGTGGATGATATGCTGTACTGAAATCCAACTTGGATCCCAAAGCTTCTTGGAGTTGTTTCCAAAACGCTGATGTGAAAATTGAACCTCTATCTGAGACTATCTTCTTTGGTACTCCATGCTTACTCACAATCTCCTTCACATATATATCCACAAGCTTTTCTGCAGTGTCTTTTGTGTTTACGGCTATGAAATGAGCACTCTTGGTAAGTCTGTCCACTATTACCCATATCATATCCTTCTTCTTACTAGTCATTGGTAGACCAGTAACAAAATCCATTCCGATTTCATCCCATTTCCATTCCGGTATCTCTAGTGGTTTGAGTAATCCCGCAGGACTCTGATGTTCTGCCTTCACTCGTTGACATGTATGACATTCCGAGACATATTGTGCTATTTCTCTTTTCATGTTGTTCCACCAGAACATCTCCTTCAAATCCATATACATCTTAGTACTTCCCGGATGTATTGAATAAGGGGTTTCATGTGCTTCCTTTAATATGATTGACTTCACTTCTGGATCATCTGGTACACAGATTCTTTTCTGGAAGTATAATGAATCAAAATCCCCTAGATGAAATTCCGATGTTCTTCCTTCTCCAATCCTCTTGATTTCCTCTTGGATGAACAAATCATCCGCTTGCTTTCGGATAATCTCATACTTCAAATCTGAATACATCTCATCCATAATCCTCATGGTTGCTATACTTCCCTTATCATCACCTTGAATAAACAAAATCTGAGCATCCTCTAACTCTTTCCGAAGTTCCTTTGGAATCTCCCATTCCGTAGGTTGATTCTCCGTACTCTTCCTACTTAGGGCATCTGCTACTACATTAGCTTTGCCTGGTGTATAGTTGATCTTAAGGTCGTAAACCTTAATCAACTCTAACCATCTCTTCTGCATCATGTTTAAGTCTTTCTGGGTGAAGAAATATTTCAAACTTTTGTGATCGGTGTATAACTCACACTTGGATCCATATAGAAATTGTCTCCAACTCTTCAGAGCATACACAACTGCCGCTAACTCTAGATCATGTACTGGGTAGTTGTGTTCATGGGGTTTCAACTGTCTTGATCCATAAGCTATTACCTTCCGATCTTGCATAAGAACACATCCAAGTCCATTCTTGGAAGCATCACAATACACCGTGTAATCCTTTCCAGGTTCAGGAACTGCTAACACCGGTGCTGTGGTTAACTTATCTTTGAGTGTTTGGAAGCTGGCTTCACACTCATCTGTCCACACAAATGGAGTATTTTTGTTGAGTAACTTGGTCATTGGTCCTGCAATCTTCGAAAATCCCTCAATGAATCTCCGATAATAGCCTGCCATACCAAGAAATCCTCGTATCTCCTTAGCATTTTTAGGTGATTTCCATTTCAATACGGACTGAACCTTGCTTGGATTCACCGCAATGCCTTCTTTAGTTATGACATGTCCAAGAAATTCAACACTATCTAACCAAAATTTGCACTTGCTAAACTTCGCATATAGCTGATGTTCCCTCAAAGTTTGCAGAACTATCTTCAAATGCTTGGCATGTTCTTCTTTATCTTTAGAATAGATTAGAATATCATCTATGAACACTATCACAAACTTGTCCAAGTACTTCATGAATATCTTGTTCATCAAATTCATGAAAATTGCTGGTGCATTTGTTAGTCCAAATGGTACAACCAAGTATTCATGGTGTCCATACCTTGATACGAACGCTGTTTTTGGTACATCCTCCTTCTTGATCTTGATTTGATGGTATCCTGACCTTAAATCTATCTTCGAGAAGACTCCCGCTCCTTGAACTTGATCAAAAAGGTCTTGGATTCTAGGTAAAGGATACTTGTTCTTGATAGTTACATTGTTCAAATTTCTGTAATCTCCACACATTCTCTTTCCTCCATCTCTTTTATCCACAAAAATAACTGGTGTACCCCATGGTGACACACTTTCTTGAATGAATCCCTTTTGTTCTTAACTCATCAACCTGAGCTTTCAGTTCCACTAATTCCTTCAGCCCCATCTTATATGGTGGTTGTGCTATTGGTGCTGTGCCTGGAATCAGATCGATTGTGAATTCTATCTCTCTATCGGGTGGCATACCCGGTAGTTCCTTAGGAAATACATCCTTAAACTCATTCACTACAGGAATATCTTCAATTCTCACCTCCTTCAGACTATTGAGTTCCAATCCAATCTCCAACTCACTGTACTTATCTCCTTGGAACACTATTCGACCTCCGATGGAGTTGCGAAGTGATACTGTTTTGTCTCCACAGTTAATCACCGCTCCATTTTCTGTCAACCAATCCATCCCTAGGATGACTGATATGTCCTTCATGGGTATGATGAATAGGTCCGCGAAATACACACAGTCACATATGGTTAGGACTTGTGCTTCTTTCACGTGGGTTACTAAGATCGTTCCCCCCGCGGATAGAACAGTTATAGGGGTTTCTAACTTAGAACATCTAAGCCCGAATCTTTCCACAAACTCCAATGCAAAAAATGATGTGGTTGCTCCAGTATCAAATAATACTTTGCCAGGATGAGTAAGAATGCTTAGCGTACCTAAGACTGTTTGATCCGACTCTTCCGCTTGTTCCAAAGATGTGCAATTCAGCTTTCCATAAGGCTTTCCCCTCTTGTTGTTGTAGTTGTAGTTGCGGTTGTTGTTGTTGTTGTTGTTGTTGCGGTTGTTGTTGTTGTTGTTGTTGTTGTTGTTTCCACCTCGTCCTACAGAGCTCTGTCCGCTCCAAGACGCCTTGTTTGGACACTCCAGCTTGATGTGTCCCTCCTTCCCACAACCATAACAAATGATTCTGGGTTTCTGACAATCCTTCTGCAAATGACCCTTTAGGCCACAATTGTTGCAGATGATTTGGCTGATTGGATTCTGATTCTGACCTCCCCGGTTGTATTTATTACCAGTAGTAGGTCGGTATCGGGGTTTGAAACTCCGATCAGGTGTTGGTTTACTGATTGGGTACTTCCTTGGCTCTATACGAGCCCTCTTCCTTCTGTCCTCCTGGACTTGCCTATAATCATCCTCGAAAGTGATTGCCGAGTCAATCAGTTCCTGGAATTCGGCAGTCCGTGCCAACCTCAGTTGCATCTTCATGTATGGATTCATGCCTTTCATGAACCGCTTCTTCCGCTTCTCCTCTGTATCTACATCCTCAGGTGCATACCTGGATAACCTGTTGAAATCCCGAACATACTGCATGATGGGTGCGATGATTCTGTCTTAGTTCTTCAAACTCCCTCTTCTTCAGCTCCACCACGCTGTCCGGAACATGAGCATCCCGAAACTTCTTCTTGAACTCCTCCCAGGTGAATACCTTATCTGGAGGGTGTACTGCTACAAGATTCTCCCACCATGACGCTGCTGGTCCTGACAACAGATAAGTGGTATATCTGATCTTCTCCTCATCGTTGCAACCAACGGTTTTCAGCTTCCTTTCCGTATCCATAAGCCAATCTTCAGCGTCCATTGGTTCTGGAGCTGATGTGAATGGTAGTGGTCTTGCATTTTGGAAGTCCAATAGAGTTACTCCCTTGCCTTCATTACCCCTATCATTGATGACGTGGGTAAAGAAATCTTGCATGTTCTTGCTCTGGCTTTCCTGGTAACGCCTCCTATCTTCCTCCATTGACCTCATATACTTTTGGAAGTCTGGGTGCATCATTGGGTGTGGTGGTGGTGGTGCGTTCTCTGCTCTAGCTGCTGCATTTGCCTCCTCTTTCTCTCTTGCTTCCCGCTCTCTGCGAGCCTCTTCGGTTTCTACTAACGCCATTTCCCCCTAGTCCTGTAACAAAGAGCGATTACTCATAATTACACCATGCAAATGCTTTCTGAGCTCAACTCAATGCCCAGAACTAGTCACACAATGAAATCAAGAAGCAAATACAAAACAAACATTTATTATGCATATACTTTGTATAATACATAACACACTCACAAACTTATATTACATGTGGTACATATAAACCACTTATTTGGCTCAAAGCCCAAGCCAACGGGAATTTAAAATACGCTCTATTACAATACCACCTAGATTACTTTATTTTTCCTCGGAGCTCTACTCCTCGTCATCATAGCTCGCCTCCGCGTACATCCCTGGGGTCCATCCGGTACAGCGGTTTGTCCTCCGAACACCGTCCGGAATGAAGGTCCTTCCCGTAGGTATGTAGTCTGAATCGGACGAAGTGCCGAGACAGAGATCTGTCATGCCAAAGTAGCTCGATAAAGACTCATATATATCCCCAGTGGGATACAACTCATCTTCTTCTGTCATCCATGTAGGATTCCTATTCACTTGACCCCTCATCATCTTCTTCTTCTTTTTCTTGGTTCCAGAACTCTCACCTACGACGTACTGGGATGTTTTGGGTAATCCCATCTCCAAATCTAAAGAAATGGAGTTGGTATCTTTCTCTTCCTGCCCAAAGCTTTGGTTAACATTCTGGTTAACCGTGCCTCCTTCATCCTCTGACTCACAAGTGATGGGTTCTCCTTCATCTCCAAATGGTTCCCCGAAACGCCAACCAGTCGAATTCTCGATTGGTGACTCCGAGCAGTTTAGGTTCCTGGAATCATCTCTCCCATATCCAGACTCATATGATGCTGACACATGTGGATAATGTGGAACAAAGTTGGGTGTGAGTGGATCTTTATGGGACAACTGGTCACTCAAATCTACATAGCTGTCTAGGCTAAAGAAAGGTGTAGTATGTTGTGGTTGTGCCCTCAAATCACGCATCCGAGTTTGGACTTTATCAGGGTCCGTGAACTCAGCTAGCATGTGGTCAATCTCACCTCTCATCTTCATGTGTAAAAGGTACATCGTGGTCAATAAAGACTTACAGCTATCCATGTGCTGTGCTGCAGCTTCAGGACTTCTGTGTGCTAACACCAAATGATTCAGAGTGGGATCCTCATCTTCCTCGGCATGAGGTATATGAGAAAACTCTGAACATAGCAGTTCTACTGACTTGTGCTGCCTTATCTCAAGGATTGCCTTGAATAGGCCCATGTGGTAGGCTGTGGTGATAGTTTTGGCTTCTCCGTATGGCATTATACGACTCATCAGCAGTTTTTCCGGTAGTTGGACCGATACTCTGCACTTGGCTAGGATTTCCCCATCATAGTAGGTATACTTGATAACAGGTATCCGTGGATCACAATGAAGTTCCTTCAGCATCCCACACAGGAGAGCTGTTATTGGTCCATCATAATCACCAAGCCATCCCTCAACCTTCCTCAAAGTCCTCTTAGGAAAAGTGTTCGCCATTATGGCTGTATACAAAAGCAGAATATTAGTAGTGATAATGCATCATAATAGCTATAATAAAGAATTATCGCACTAAAATATATGGTTTTGCTATTCTCAAGTGAATAATCACCATATTTCTAGAGAATCCTTTACTATTTCTACTAGACTCCTACAGGTTTCTTCCCTATACTAGGTTTTTCCAACCTAAGGTCGCAACATTTGCTCTGATACCAGCTGCGGTGACCCAGCATACCACTGCATGTTGTAGTATACAAGTCGTTGATATGATCTTTGTGAAGGGACTTCTTCACAAATTGCCATATCCCTCAGAGTGGTACAACAGAAACATTGCAGATCATAACACTCCATACATTATTACAAACATTGTCTTACAAGTTGGTATTCTCACAGGTCCTATGAGAACACCCTAAGATACTACTTAAGTACGATTACAACTTATAACTAAATATTAAGAGAGCTCAACAACTTATTTAGGTAAGTTCTACGTTGCTCGGCTCTATGATGCTAGGGTATGTCACTACTCCTCCACCTCCGTGTCATCTGGTCCGTAGACTATCCCATAGTCTACGCCTTCCACTCCGCCGGTAAGATCAGGTTCTTCGTAGACCAGCTCGTAACTTCCTTCTGGTGCTCCATCGTTGATGGCCTCCACTTCCGGATCACAGTCTAGCAAGGGTGTCGAAAGAAAGTGAGTACAGGGGTACTCAGCAAGTTCTAAAAGAGTAAAAAGGTGTTTGATGCACTAGCTATGACCATTGATCAGGAAATCGCAGGTCAATGCATGTTTTGCAATCATTTCTTCAAAAGGTTGCTTTTATTATGAAAACTATGCCCGTCAGTCTTCACAGGTTGACTAGAACTTCGTGGAGTTCCTTTCCTGCCGCGTTCGCAGTTCCCTTCCCGGAACAAGGAGTGACAGCCACAATTTGATACACTCTGCAGAGGTGCGTTACTTTTCCCACAAGAGATCTCACCCTTTTTGCCATCCGCAGGGACTTGCCCCCGTTCACACTTCCTTTGGTGTGAGGCCAGGTATAAAGATCCAAGCCCACACCGCCTTCTCCGCGACTGCAAACCCACCCTTTTGTCCAACCGTACACCTCCAGTAGACTTCCCCCGATAATACGGTTTTACTCATGGTGTACTCCGGACAATCCTTCATAGATCGTAGAGCCATCATCACTAATGGATGGGGATTTAAAAGGCTATCCCAACCTACGGCAGTGCCTCCAACACCCCGCCGGCTCTACCAATCCGTTGGCGTGTAGAAGGGAAAAGATACGACTGGCTTCCCCAGAGCCATTATAGATCTCATGGTCAACGCGATTTGTACGGCACTAGAATCACTGGACGGCATTGGTAATTTAATCCTAGGGTGATACAACCCATTGCAGTGGAACCTCCACCATATCAACACATACCATGGTTCCATTGCCAGCCACATAGTCATATTCATAGTTGGAAAGTAACATTTCATTTGCGATGCAGGAATGATAAGTATATAGCTTTGCATTAAAGTAGTAGAAAATACTCAAGTTGACATGAGCAAGGGTGAACTTGCCTGTGGACTGTGAGATAGTGCAGTTCAATGCAGTTGATGGAACCTGGACCTCGGGTTCTGTAAGAAGCATCATTGTCCGGTAAGGACAATGTTATAAAATCCAAATAATGCAATCATGGATGTATTATTTTATGTTGAATCCCTATACCCCACTGAGTTATAGCAATTTAGGGTTAAGTTTAAGATTTTATGTCTTTGACGGTAACTTGCAATTGATTTAAAAGTATAAACCATTTTAATTCACACAGAGTACAACAATTCAAAGTAAAACTATTTTTACTTGGTGATTTCCTTAATCATTCCAAAAATAATTTGAAATCATAGAGTTACCTCTATAGTTTTTGGAATAAAAAGGAATATAGTATTTTTCTTGGAAAAATACCCTTTTCCAATAGAAATGACTTGGAATAGTAGAATTTCATTTTGAAATGTTTGAAAATAAGTATTTGAACTTATTTGAGATTTTTCCTTGAATTTTAATTACAAGGAAATAATAGTTTAAAATTCCAAGTTATTATTTACATTCTTAAAATTCATAATTTTGAATTTGTCTCATAAATTCATTTCATATTTTATTCTTGTTAAGATTTATTTTTCATTCATTAATCCAATTTTTAATGGATTTTTAGAGTTGTATTTGATTTATTAAAATTTGGTAAAGTTCTGGCCTTTTATTAAATGTTAAAAGACCAAAATACCCCCCTGGACCCATATTGGGCCCAGCCCATTTACCTAAACCCAGGGACGGCCCAATAAGGCTAATCCCTTTTGGGTTCGGTGGCGCCGAACGGCCCACCACGCTCTCACTCACTCGGCCCTCTCTCGCTTTTCGTCTCTAACCCTAGCCTCTCTCGCGACGCCCTGGCGATGGCGTCGCCGCCATGGCCGCCGCCTCGCTCCGGCCATCGCCGAGCTTCCCCGCCGTAGCCACCTACCGATTCGGAACCGCCGCGTGCAGATCTATCGATCTATCCGCGTGGTTTTCCTTCTTGCTTCCTCTATTGGCGAATCGCCTCCGTTCTGGATCTCGTGGAGATTCGCCTCGACGAACTCCGGCGAGCTCTCGTCCTCGCCGACGATGGATATGCGCCTGGGGTTGACCTGGCGCGGGTGCTGCTCGCAGTACTCGTGCCGTCGCCTCAGGTGCTTGCTACGGTGGTGCTGGTCCGTGTCTGGGTTCGCCGGCGTAACGTCGGCGCCTTCCCTGGACTTGCAGCTGTTAGGGCCGCGCGAGCACTGCCTCGCCATGCCCTAGCTTCTGCTTCCAGGCGCAAGTAAGTGTTGCATCTCTTCCTTCTCTTCTGTGCGCCTCCCTTGCCACTGTTCTTCTTCCTCCTCATGCTCTGTTGCTCTCTGGTGATCCTGTGATCACGCAGAGACATGCTATTGCTGCGCAATCTTCCTGTGCTTATGTCTACTGCAAGCTCATGGCCCAATTACCATTTACTGGTACTGGCACATGCTGCTTTGCTTGCTATTCATGTTGTGCTTGCTCCTCTGCTGCTCCTAGCATGTTCTATACTTGCCATGCTCTGTTGTGCTTGCTCAAAAGCTAGCTATGCCATGCTATGCTTGATTGTGGCCTGTTTATTCTTACTGGGATATCATACTTGCTTGTCTAGGTGTATTTGTGATGCATCAGTGACACTTGTGTGTGTGCCAATGGTGTCTGTGATCTGCTTCAGTGCTATCTATGCAAGCCAATGATCCATTGGATCATTCCTTGCTTGTTGGCTAACTTCCCTGTGTAGCTTGGCTTGCTATAATTGATCCATTTGATCAATTCAATGTCAGTGATGGCTTAATGATTAATACTGTGGCTAAGTGATTCAATTTCCTTTGTGATACTGATGCTCAAGCATCACTATGCTGTTGCTTACTTAAGCTACTGGACTTGCTCTAGTGGTTATGGTGCAGTGGTTAAATTGTGTTGCTTATTAGTATGCTACTGTCAGTGCTTAGCATGGATCTGTGATAAATTCATGCTTGTATTAATTAAATTATGATGAACTGCTTATGCAGTAATGATTTAAATGACTTGCTTGCAAATGATTTGGCTGTTCATGATTATCTGGCAAGCAATTGAATCTGAATCCATTCCTGGATAATGATGTGCTATGTTTGGCTTCATTTTAATTGATGCTAAGTGTGATGTGACCTCAGTAGCCTTGCTACTGATTGGTTGCTCACTTAGTTAGTTGGATTTTGTGGCTACTCAACCTTTGCTTGCATATTTGGGAATCATCCTTGAGATGAATGCCAATATGCTTGCCTGATGAAAATCTAGGGTTACTGATGGTTCATAGCTTAGGATTTACTGTGTAGTCTTAGCTGCTAATCCTTGCAATTCATCTACTGGTGCTATCTGTGCATGTGATCTGGCTAGTTTGTGCATCTGTGCATGTGTGCTAGTTTCAGTGTACAAGATCTGTACCTAGATGCTTTCTATTTTTAGTAGCTTTTGACTGGCAGTAATCCTTGGTGAAAACCAAGTGATGATCTACCCATATGAGCATCTGCTCATCCCATGCTTATTTCATGCATATGTGATGGATCAGATCCATTGGATCTGTCCAGGTATTTGGTATACCTTGTTCCAGCTCCTAGTGTGAAATATTTGGTTGATGCAGACTTGGGGTTTCTGTTGTGCACAGCCCTTCACCTCCAGGGTCTGGTTGATCTTCTCAGGTCACCATGATTCCTGGTGGCTAAGTTGGTTGTGTTGGTTTCTGTTCTTGGTTATGAACTGGATGAACTGTGCTTGTTCTTGCTTCACCCTTACCTGGTGATTTGCAATTCTGGTCGACTGTCAAGGTTCTAGGGTTTGTGTGCTATTTATATGGCCTCTACTTCTTCCCTGGCCATGACACACAGGCTAATTTACTTTATGACTCATCCTTTGCCTTGCCTTGCTGTTGCTTGCCTAGCAACAGCCTTCATATGGTGAAACTTGAGCCCCTGTGGCTTGCTCAGTGCTGGTCTGCCTATGTCTATCTTGTGCTGTCCATGATTTTTGGACAAGCACAAGTGTACTGTGACAGTTTGCACTGTCCAAACTGAATTCTGTGTTATTTCTGCTAACTGTCTAAACTGAATCTTGTGTTAACACTTATATTCTGGCTAGTTCTTGTTCTCTGTTTTATTATGCAGGTTTGAATTATGCTTTGGCAAGAAGATCATCCTCAAGACACTTAGTTTAGGTTTAGTTTAGAATTAAACTTGTAATTTTCCTTTTCTTTTATTACTGATCATTATATCTCAATTCTTGTATCAAGAATATTGTAAAGACTTTGTAATTGTGTTGTATATCAATAAAGCTCAAGTTTTGGTTTATGAGCTTTGTATTATGTGATGTTTATATTCTTGATTAAATATTGTGTGTGATATTCACTTTGAATTTCAAAGTGATTTGAATTTATATCTTATGTTTGAATTTTAAATTCATTGTTTATATGGTGTGATGTTTATATTTAAATGTTTAACACTTGTCAAATGCAAACATTCCCCAAAGTAACAAGTTACAAAAGAGATCATGTAAAAATTTCCCTAACTCACATTGCCTAACCCTAAGTGCAAAATGAGATAGAACCTCGATCCCTCTTAGGTTTAGTTGCAATAAGGCGCGAAAATTTCCCCCGTTTTGCGATGAAATGCACATCCCATTTCTAAATCTACCCTTCGTTGTTCCTATGTTCTGGGTTATTACACATCCCCCCCGGTAGCAAGACATCCCTTGTGAGAATGCTTCTTTTAAGCACTAACCATAAGAAAGTCTTTACTCTAAGGGGTATCTTAATTTTCCAAAAAAACTTGTAAGAGACCACATCATTACACTGCATTGCCAAATACAGAGATTTAACTGAAAATTTCCCTGTGTTAGTCAGTTTCTAGATCAACCTATCAGGTTTATTGTTCAGTGTGACTCTTTCTAGCAATTTTTTCAAATTAAGCCATTGTTTTCCTACCATTGCTCTTCTAAATCTAAGCATCTCTACACCTACATCAAAAACTTCCTTAACTTTGACATTCCTGTTCATAGATACCAAAAACAGTCTTGGGAAGACTTTGGATAGACAGGAAGATCCTATCCATTGGTCTTCCCAGAAAACTTGTTTTTATCCATCCCCAATTCTAATTTTGCAATGCTGCCAGAAGGTTTTTTTGATCTCCATCAAACCCCACCATAAATATGAATCCCCATTTTTGGTGACTGCCTGGCAGAGAGTTTGTTTCTGAATATATTTCCTCCTAAGAATTGTTTGACAGATATCATCTTCATTAAAAAGCTTCCATAACCACTTAGCTAATAAAGCAATATTCATTTTCTCCAAATCTAGAATCCCTAAACCACCTTGATCTTTTCGCAAACACACTGTCTGCCAGTTTACCAAGTGGTATTTCTTTTTATCCTCAATTTCATCCCATGGGAAACTATTCCTAATCTTATCCATTTTTTCTCTCACACCAACAGGTAACCTATAAAAGGAGAGCATATAAAGGGGGACACTTGTCAGAGATGAGTTGATCAGGGTAACTCTTCCTCCCATCACCAACATTTTCCCTTGCCAAGGCCCTAATTTATTTCTCATTTTCCCTTCAATAGGATCCCAATCAGAATTCTTTAACCTTTTTTGTTAATTGGAACTCCCATGTACTTCATTGGCAATAAACCAAACTTGCTAGTGAAAATTCTTTCAAAATATTTCTCTCTATCTGACCCCCTCCCAGACAATAAATATCACTTTTGTGAAAATTAGTTTTTAGTCCTGACATTTGTTCAAAAAGACAGAGGATCACTTTCATGTTTGTAGCTTGGTGAAGATTGTCTTCTAGAAGTAGGATTGTGTCATCTGCATATTGCAGAATAGACACCCCCCTTCCACAAGGTTTGAACCCAGTCCAGTCAGCAATCCCTCCTCTTGAGCTCTTTTAACAAGAACTGCAAGGATATCAACAACAAGATCAAAAAGAATGGGTGATAGTGGGCCCCCTTCCTCACCCCCTGGTATGTGGAAAAGTAGACCCCAATCTCACCATTAACATTAATCCCAACCTTACCACTGGTTATTGTTTTCATTATTAAATAAATCCATTTGGATGGAAAACCCTTAGCTTCCATTGATTGATGGAGGAAAGGCCATTTGACTTTATCAAAGGCCTTTTCAAAGTCAATCTTGAAAAGCACACCATATTTTTTTTCTTTTTGTGTGTGTCATTTAAAATTTCATGCAAAATATTAAACCCTTCCATAATATACCTCCCTTTGATGAAGGCAGTTTGATTCAAAAGTACAACCCTCCAAATTACTGAATGAGCCTATTAACTATAACTCGTGTGATAATTTTGAAGGACACATTTAAAAGGCATATAGGCATGTACTTTTGGATCCTATGTGCATCTTTTCCTTTTGGGACTAATGTGATTATACCATAGTTTAATCTTGCAATATCCAATTCTCCTTTTGGAAATCTTCAAGCAGACCAAAAAGGTCCTACTTTCACCAATTCCCAGTTTTTCTGGTAGAATTCTGCATTAAATCCATCTGGGCCAGCTGCTTTATTAGCTGCCATTTCAAAAACAGCTTTTTTGAGTTCTTCCATTGTAAATTCTTTCAGTAGTAGCTCACAATCTTCATCACTGAGTTTTTCCATTCCTACTTCATTAAATCGAATATTATTTAGATCAGGTTTTCCAAAGAGTTTTTTGTAGAAGTCAGTGATATATCTTTTAAGATTATCCTGACCTTCTATCAAACCCTCATCCTAATTTAAATTGATAATTAGAGTTCTCCTTCTCCTTCCATTTTTTTTGGAATGATAATACCTAGTGTTATTATCTCCTTCCAAAATTTATTTCTCTTTTGCTCTTTGGATCCATTTAATCCTCTCTTCTCTAATAAAGTTTTTTAATTGGTTATGTAGCATTTTTCTCCTCCATCTCTGATTGAGTAAGTCCATACATTCCCCCCTTCTTATCAATTTCATCTAACTGCATTGCAAAAGCACCTCTCTTCCTCTTGTATTCCCCCTCAATATTTAAATTCCATCCTTTCAAAGTCTTCCTAAGATAGTCAAACCTTTTTTGCCAGATATGAATATTCCCATCCCCTGAGTAAGCCATATCCCATACTTTTTTGATTATTTCTTGGAGATCGGGCCTTAAAAACCAGTAATTTTCAAATCTAAAAATAGGATTTGTTCTAGGTTTGTCTCCTGATTTAATCAAAATAGGAGTATGATCAGATAACTCACCAGGTAAAGTTATTGCACACACCAAAGGGAATTTTCCTTCCCATGATGGAGAAACAAGTACTTTGTCTAAAAGTTCACAAGTGGGATCTTCATGGTTATTACACCAAGTGAATTTCCTACCTGAAAGGTTTATCTCCATCAGACCACCCTGCTCAATTACAACATTAAACAGGGGGCTCCATCTATTATATCCTCCTGGTTTATTCTTTTCACTATCTTTTCTTGTCATATTGAAATCTCCAGTGATCAAAATGGGGTATGTAGAGCTTCTAATGACATTCACCAGTTCCACTAGGAAGTTAGCTTTGTCATCTTGCTAAGCATCTCCATACACCACCACTAAATTCCAAGTAAAATTATAAATTTTGCTAGCTATGAGGAATCTAACAAAATAAACTCCTTTTTTTCTTTTCTACCACATCATAAGTTTCTTTCCTAACTCCAAAAAGTATTCCACCAGATCTCCCCCTTGCAGGAATACCATCCCAATGAAATTCAACTCCCCCACTTATTTCCTTGAGAAATTTAGTGGGGTAGTCTTGCCTCATTGTTTCTTGTATTCCTACAAAGTCAATATTATGGTCTCTCATGTGTTGCCTAATATAGATTATTTTACTTTCTTCCCCAGTGCCTCTACTATTCCAAGTAAAACCACTAATCATTTTGATTCTTTCTTTTCCCCTTTCTACACATTATCTTAGTTTTGATGGGGGGTTTGCAGTGAAACTCCACAGGAGTCACTCCCCCCAATCTGTTTTCCTCCACTAAAATAAGTGGTGGTCAGATTATCTGGTAAAACCTCACAATCTTCTTTTCCCATTTTTAGAATATCCAGTAGAACTTGATCAACAACATCTGGCTGGTTGTCCATGTCTACTGAATGTTCCATTTCCCGAGGGCCTTCTTCCTTATTCAGAAAAATGTTAACACTGGCTTGTTCCTGCTCTCTTATTAAAGCTAAATTTGTGTCAATCATGTCTAGAGTAGTACCAAGGTCAATCCCTACCTTGCTAGCAATATCCAAAATACTATAATCAGAAGTGTTAGCAAGAGTAGGAAGAGTGTTACTACCTTGTGACGACTGGATATTTTTTGTCATAGCTATTTTCTTTGCCCTGTCCATGATGGGAACATCACTCTTATAAGCAAGTCGGTTGCTGAATCTGTTCCCATTGTCTTCAATTTCTTCTAAGATCCCCACATCTGTGCGCTTCTTCCTTCAATGACTTGGTGATTTTCCACCCACAACATTCTTGATTTTTGTTGTCATGCTCAAAGATGAGTCAGACTCCAAACGTTTGTCACCTTCATCTCCAGAAAGATCCACTCTCTCATTTGTTTCCAAATCTTCAGTTTGATCTTCCATTTCTTGCTCATTTTCCTTCACATTGTCACCAGTTTCTTCTATCAGATTTTCCCCTTCTATCTCCATGTTTTCCTTTACTTCCCCCACTAAATCTTCCTCAGCTTGTGGTTGATTTGGAGCTTGAACAGTAGCATACCCTTTCTTTTTTGTCAAAGCAATTGCATCCAAATAAATTTTTCTCTTAATTTCCTGCTTTCTCTCTTCCAAAGCTTTCTTTGTTTGTTCACTTGCTTGTATGTGTCAGTCTCTATCTGCCCCCTTATTTTCTTCAAGTCTCTATCTTTCTCTCTTCTATCCCCGAACTCTTGTGATAAAGTGTCTTCCATTTCATCAAATTCTTGTATGTATTCCTCCTCTGGCCTTAACCAACATTCCTCTACCACCTGCTCAACTTGGAAGTAAATGTAGTAGATCATCATCTTTTTTGTAGTAAGTTTTTCCATTGTAGGGATATTCTTGTAATTGACTACACCAACCAAGAATCTTATGCTTCCATCCTTCCCAAAAGCTTCCATGTCCACTTCAATAACTTGTCCAAGAGTTGAGTCAACTTCACAAATCCCTTGGTAATTTTTCAGAGTTTTTGGAACTCTCTTAGCCCTTACCCATATTGTATCCAGTTTTCCAGCTGCAAGGTTTTCATCTGACCACTGTTTGACATTCACTTTGATATGTGCACCTCTCAAAGTAACCCATTCATAGATAGAGATTTCATTTATCCTTGCAGCTGGTGGGAAATTGACTAAGAATCTGCCAGCTGAAACTTCTTTTGCTTGCCACTTCCACTTCCAAGGGTATGTTCTTCCTAGGCACATCACTAACAGCTCATCATCAACTTGAAAATCCACTTCCTTGACTTTTACTATTGTTATATCTTTTCCCTTCTCCTCAGCTCCAGCTCCTTCCTTTGCATGCTCAGCAACAAAGCAACATAGCCCAGGGCCTCCAAATCCAACCAGGTTTGCAGTTGGTTTCTTTTGCTTGAGCCAGACACATCTCATAGACTGATGTCCTTTACCCCAATTAACACACTCAATCTCTTCATTGCAGTCCTTTGAAATGTGTCCTTTTTCCCACATTTGTTGCAGAGGAGACTGTCACCTCCAGTGTCCTTCTTCCCTACCAATTCTGCTTCAGTGCTCGACCCTATCTGTACCTGTTGTGTTGCCCCATATGAAGCAGCTGCTGTTGTGGCTGAGACAGTTGTCCTTTCACCAGTAACTTTGTTTTGGCCAGTTGAAATCCCTTCAGAGTTTGCAGGTGTGGCTTTCTGCACATATGCACTGCTCTGCCCTTGGAATTGCCCCTGCCCCCAACTCTTCCTCCTTGACTCTGGTTGTTATTGAATTTCCCATTGCCTTGCCCATATGAACCTCTCCCTTGATTGCTGAATTGCCCCTGCCCACTCCCAAATCTCTGAGAATTTTGGTACTGGTTCCGCCAAACTGCCCAGGATAAGAGAAAGGTGGGCGCTGAAAGTTATTACCTCTGTAACCTCCATAAGATTGCTGCCTGTTTGGTCATCCATCGTCTCTACCATAATTTCCTCCTCCTCCCAGATTATCGTATCTATCTCCCATCTCTCTAGAGTCTTCCGCCACCGCCTTAGCCTGAGGAACCCTAGCTCCACGCTTCCACCAACCCTCCAGCAAGCTGTCCAAGTAATCTTGTGAGAATATCCCTTCAGACAGAGAGGTCATTGTCCTTGCTTTATACAAGCACATGGTCTGCATTGCCTGTGTTTTTGTTGGTCCAAAGTTGGGCTGGATAGCACTACTAACAAGCCCACGAGATGACATTGTCTTGATGGAAACTTTTATCCCAATAAAACAATCTATGTCATCCCCTGGCTTTCGAAAAGGTCTTTTATTAGATTTGGCAACAGAGTCCCCTGCTGGTGGCCTAGATAGCACATAAGCAGGTTCTTTCATCCCTAAAGCTTTTTTTGCCTCTAGAAAAGGATTTAAGTTTTGCCTAACAGCTTTACCTCGATTTTTTAAACCATCCAGGATCTAGGTTGTCAGAGAGAGTGTCATCAACATATGTTACTGAATCATGTTGAAAAGAAGTTGTACTTCTATGTGCTGATACAGTAAAGCTTGTTTCACTACCTACAACAGATCCCCTGCATTTTCTATCTATTGAACCCCTCTTTCCTCTACGGCTTCTCTTGTCATTTACTCCTCTCTTATCCACTGCATTGGCAAGATAATCACCAAAGAAGATGGGGAGAGTTTTATGAAAATCAGCATCAGAGCAATCAACATCTATGTCATGATCTCCTTCCGAGAGATCACTAAGAACAAAGAACCGATTACTAGTGTCACTATGATACATACCTTTTACTGAATTTCGCTGCATCCTTCCTTGAAAGGCTCCTCGAACTGAACTTTCTTCTTACCTCCTAACAGACGCCTTGTGATGCGCTTGAACCTTGCCATGATCGAGATTGCAGTCAGATCCTCCTTCCTCATTGGCGGTAGCTTCCTCTCTGGGTCGTACGAGCTGTTGACGTACAAAGAGTCTTTTGTTGGAGGTCGAGACCATCCTGCCGAAGTTGGTGGTCTGATAGGGTTGGAGCCTATCAGCTCTGAAACTCGTCGGTTTGGCGGCGCCGGCAACGCCATGACCCCCGCTGGTGTCTTCCTCAGCAGCTCCAACCCCTATGCAGCCTATCTCATCAACTTCTCGCTCTCCGTCCTTCGGTGAAAGACCTTGCGCGAGCCTTCTGCCTCCTCCATTTTTGGTGCAGTCCTTCTTCTCTATGTCTCCCCCAAATATAGCACTATCACAAGAACCAGACGACAAAGTAGATGCCAAACACGGGAGTGCTTCCAGATTCTTCGCAGCTTTTACAGGCCATGAGTCGACCTTACAAGCCCATCCATGGAGAATCTCTGTGATTCCACCCGCAACAGAGCCAGCATTGCTCAACGGTGACCATATTCCCCATCCTTGTTGGCTCATGGCATGTTATCCAACTCCTCTATCCCTTGTCGTACCATCTCTCTCATCGGATCGCCTGGATCCCTGAGATCCAACATCCCCTAGGCCGCCACGATCTGCTCCTCGATCCCATGCCCAGACAGCTGCGGGCGCCACCCCTTGGTCATGTGCGCGATTGCCCAGGGCGAGGCGAGGCAGATATGGAGCATGAGCAATTTCCACTTGAGCTTTAGTTGCCTCCGCTCCTCGGTGGCCTTCACTTCCTCTTCCCTCCTGGCGCGCGCCTCGGCGATCCTCCTGTCTTCCGCGAAAGACATCATCCCCAAGGACCACTTCCGCGTCGCCATCTCCGCTAAGATCTAGGGCTCCCGCCGGTGAGATTTGTGTGTGGAGGAAGGTAGTGGTGGTGGGGGATTTTTGAATCACCGTGGAGGAGAGAGAGAGGGACATGAGTGTGTCTCTTGAACCCTCCACGTTGGACCATTCCAATCAATTCATATATAGCAATAATTTTTGATTTAGTGTAATCACGATGGTCTTCCTTTTGATTGAAAAAAGAGATGCCTCGTTGCTTCATGCTATTGAGCTAGCATGTTGCATCCATGTGCTCATAGTTATTCTACAACAGAAGGAATCAACCCGAGAAATTAACTTTTTATTTTGAAAACAATCAGCACAAGAAGAGTTCCCTCTTGTTAGGGTTTTCTGTTTCTCTCGCGGCACCTCCGTGTTGATCCTTTGCCCCCGTTTTTCCTTCCCCGCCGGTGTATCGTTTCCTGCCCTTGGCTTTCACGTGCGGGTAGGGGTTGGATTAGTGTTGTGGGTATACTTCATGGGTGTACCATCGACAGTGCCTGGATCCGGCAAGCCCGGGTGGCCCACAGATGGTGGTGAGGCATGTGGCCCATTGGGCGGCCCAGTTGCTGTTGATCCAGACGGAAGATGTCCGGCCCAGGAGCAGGGAGCCGGATCCAACCGACATTGAGGAGGAACCCGGATCCTCGGAGGCCCATTAAGGGACCCGGATCCGGTACGACGTAGATGGAAGGGTGGATCCTTGGCGTGCACGGCAAGACATTGTACCGTAGTTAGGAAACCTGTATCCGGGTAGGACTCTCCATGTAAACCCTAGATCTGTGCGCCTTTATAAGCCGGATCCTGGGAGCCCTAGAGGCAGAACCTCAACTCATTGTAACATCGCGAAAGTGCCCAGATAATTCCAGACAAGCAGCAGTAGGCCCTGTCATCGTGCAGGTGTTCCGAAGCTGGGTAAATCGCGTACCACCGTCCCGTGTGCACTCCGCCCTATGGCCCCTACTTCTTCTCCCCCTCGTGAGGATCCCTCCTCCGAGGTACCGTCGATTAGGCAACGACAGTTGGCGCCCACTGTGGGGCCTGTGGCGTCTGGAGGCCGGAACCGGGAGGGTTCCGCCATGGGAAGCTACGACGACACCATCGCTGTGGGGCGCGTCCTCTACGCCGGAAATCTGCCGATCGTCCCTCCGGATGAGTGTTGGATTCCGGCTAGGACAAACCCTGTCAAGCTCTCCATCGTCCCAGTTGGCGGCATACACATCTTCATCGGGGAAACCGTCGATTCCGACGGAAACCCACTGGTAAGTAACGCAGACGCGACCGCCGCAGAGCTGGACGCTGTCGCGAAGATCCGATCTGAGATGCAGGAGCTTCCCAAGGAAGATTCCGCCTTGGATCTGGAAAAATCAAAGCCCACCCAATCCGCCCCTGAGCAGGAAATAAAGGTGGAAGACCAATGCAGATCCTCCTGGATCTCCCAGGTGTTAGAGAGGCAAAGGTGTCACTTCGTACACTTCTTGGCCCATACCGCCGGAACCGCCCCTCAAGAAGGCGATGCTGGTCCCGAGCAGGTCGAGGTACCGGAAAACAACGCTGCTCCGGATCAGCATGAGGCTGTCGGAGAAAGCGGAACCCCGGTTGAAGAGTCGATTCTGGGCAACCTAAGCCCAATTTCCGGGGATACGCCCTCCATGGATACTGAAGAGTTCGATCACAAGATAAGGGAATACGGATACGGTGATCAGCCTGAAGTTGAATCCGCCCAGCCTAAGCAGGTTCTCGCAACCGTAGCAGCGCTGGGACAACTTGGATCAGAAGAGGCAACCAACCAATCCGACCCTCAGCCATCCCGCCAAGGATCTCCAATGTCACGGGAGCAACCCCGCAGGGATTCTTCCTCGGAGGAACTCCTGTCACCTGAAGAGATGGTTGCACGAGCAGTTCTTAACAAACCTATAACCTCGGGCGACGCTGCAGATCCGGAGGCTCTAGAGGCCACGAGAAAGGAAATGCTGGCCACAGCCAAGAAGCTCGCCAATACCGCAGCCGCAATAAGGGATGAAAGGGCAGAAGCTGCAAACTTGATGGACCACTTCGAAAGACAGGATCGCGAAATTGCTGACACACTCGAGCATGTCAAGAGCATGAGGCAAGAGTGGGAAGTAAAAATGACCTATGCGCAGGCGGAGGCCGATCGAATCGTTAGAGAAGCAATTCCGCCCCGCAGAATCAATTTCGCCACGCCCGCAGAGCAGCAGCCGCTGGAAACCCCAAAGGATAACATGCTAAAAGGTTAGGGTTTTGGGTTGGGTTGGGGTTTTCCTGGGGTATAGAATACCATCCGTATCCAGAGTTCTTGTGATGGCGACGAATCCGGAATCATCCGAAGGCGAGAATAACATTGCTCACATGATGAAGCAATTGGGTCTGATGGAAGAGGATCTTGATGACATGATTTTCGAGGAAGAACCTGAGCAGCCGGTGGAAGCAACTAGATGGTTGGCCATTGCTAGGGTTTGCATAGAAGGCGAGTACTCTACTTTCTGGTTCTTGAAAAACATGCGTACAACTTGGGATCTAGCACACAATGTGAAAACTAGAACCCCAGAGCCAAATCTGCATATGTTTCAGTTTGCTTGTCTAGGAGGCTGGGAGAGGGTGATTGAAGGAGGACCATGGAGTTTTCGTGGAAACCCGGTTGTAATTGTTCCCTGGGATGGGTTCATGAAGCCATCAACAATTGAATTATTTCATATTGACATTTGGATACAAATTCATGACCTTCCCAATGCTCAAATCTTTAGCCTCCAAGGTGGGTAGGTTTATAACATTTGAAGGAGCCTCTAGTGTCTTAGAGGGGAACTTCTACAGGGTGAGAGTTAAACTGGATGTGATAAAAACCTCTGAAGATTGTGGTCTCCATGGCGAGGGCTAACAAATGTGAGCTATTCTTTGTAAAATATGAGAGGCTGCCTAATTGGTGCCAAGTATGCAGACATATGTGCCATGAATATAAGGATCATGGAGATGGCTTGCATCCGCCCAAGCTCTGGTTTTAAGGATATTTTTGTGCTGACTGGAGTATCCGACCAGGTGGCCAGTCGGAACGCGGTAGAGGGAATGGTCGTGGTACTGGTAGAGGTGGTTTCCAAGGCAGAGGCAGAGGAGACTATCGGTTTGCTAATGCTAATGCAACAACTGAAGAAGAGGTTGACGGTGAATGAAAGAATCATGATTAGGTTATGGACGATGTTGATCTAAATAGAAAGAGAGGTGCTTTACCTGAGGGTTCCGGAAGCGCTATAGCTTTGCTACCTCGTGGTAATGTGGCGACCATAGTGGCTCTTTCACAGGTGGTGCCATCCTACCGATGAACAATGTACCTCCAAGTCCACCTCCAAATTGGGACCAGAAACGCCCGAAGATGGGTAATGAAACTGAATAGAATCCTACAAAGAACAATCTGATATCGATGACTCTCAATAAGGGAGTCGACCGGACATAATGAAAATATTAGGCTATAACGGCCGCGGCCTCTTTGGGTTCGCGGCCGTCCGGGCTCTGCTAAATCTCCAGGAGCAGAGTGACCCGAATATAACGTTCTTGTCAGAAACTCATTTGGATGAGTGGTCGGCAGAGTGCCTTCATCGGAAATTGAAGATGTATTTCAACGAAGTAGTGCGAAGTGATGGACGTAGTGGTGGTCTGTTACTCTTGTGGAAGAAGTAGGTTAAAATTTCTCTAAGGTTTAAAATTAAGAATTTATCGATGTAAATGTTAACCACACTTCTGATTTTGTTTGGCGTTTTACTGATCTTTATGGTGAACCAAGGTGGCAACATAAGCACATTACATGGCAGCATCTGAGGGACTTGCATGCCCAAGCAAATTATCCATGGTTAGTTATGAGAGACATGAATGAAATATTATATCCTTTTGAGAAAGAGGGGGAAACCCAAGGCTAGAGTACCTCATGAGAAATTTCAGGGATGCTATCAATGACTGCAACTTGGATGATTTTGGATACACCGACAATAAATTTACTTGGCATAGAGGTCTCATCAGAGAAAGATTAGATCAAGCGTTAACTAATGATGATCGGAATGTGAAGTTTGGTGATGCGGTGCTTCAAAATTTGGAATATAACAGGTCTGATCATAGGCCAATTTTAATGACTTTTGACGGTGAGGGGGTTAATGAAAGAACTAGGCTGGCTATGCTCTGTTTTGAGGCCAAATGGCTGAAAGAGGCCCATTTTCAGCAAGTGGTCGAGGAGGCTTGGGAGCAGGCTGGTGTGCAAGTTCAAACAGGTTCTTTGCCGGGAAAACTTGCTATCGTACATGATCTTCTTCACAAGTGGGATAAATCAGTTTTACACAAAACAAAAAGGAATATAAAAATGATCAGAAAGAAATGGAAAGAGTGGTGAATGGCCCCCTCAATGATGAGATCCTTGAGCAACAAAGAGAACTAGCAAAGGAACTCGGTCACTATTGGAGAAAGAGGAGATACATTGGTCTGAAAGGAGTAGATTAAATTGGCTGCAAGCTGGAGACAAAAATACTTCTTACTTCCATAACTTTGCTAGTGAAAGAAAGAGAAAGAATAGAATCAACAAACTAAATGATGATGGGGGTAATTGGGTGGAAGGTCATTCTAATTTAAACACCATGATATCTCAATACTTCGCAGGTGTGTTTACTACTGAAATATATGAGCCTGACCAAGAAGTATTGTAGAAGGTAATACCAAAGGTCACCGATCCCATGAATGAGCATCGCATGAGACCTTATGGTGCAGATGAAGTCAAGAAGGCCATGTTCTCTATTGGAGATTTGAAGGCTCCAGGAGGGGATGTCCTTCATGCGGTTTTGTTTAAGAAATGTTGGGATTTTTTGGGTGCCACTTTAACAAAAGAAGTCCTATATGCAATAAATGAAAAAGTTATACCCGACTGGAATGATACGATGATTGTCCTTATTCCAACAGTGCTGAGCCCTGAGAAAATTTCCCAGTACCGACTAATTAGCCTATGTAATGTGCTATACAAGGTAATATCAAAGATGATTGCTTTTTGCCTCAAACATATTCTTGATGAGGTTATTTCTCCGGCACAACGTCTGTTTGTCCTTGATAGACTAAGGTTGTGTTTGGTTGAGCTTTTGGAACCAACTTTTGGATTCTCTTCCACACGTACAAATTAAGCAGTCGATCGCAGCGAGTCCGGGCCAGCTTCTGCCGCGGTGGCTTTTAAAAATTAGACGAAAATTACCCACTGTCACCCGTAAGTCATACCGTTTCGTTCCGAAACAGAGCGAAGCAAACAAGTCCACCCCTGTCGATAGTCCAAAATCGAGAGAAACAAGTTCTGGCGGGTAGCGCTAGGGTTGCGCCGCCCCTGCGCCGCCCATCTGCAGGCCCGCCGGCGGCGAGTCTCTGCTCCATCCGCACCCGTCGCCTTTCCCATTCGCGCCTCCCGTCTCCCGACCTCAAAGTACCCGAGCTGACCCCGATCCTGACCCGTCCGTCTCACTCCCGAGGCCAACACCGTCTGTGACCTCGACGTCCTGCCTGACACATCGCTGCCCGCCGCTGGAGGTACGTGGTCCTCTTTCTCATCTCCAGTCTCTCCCGCTCTCATGGTCTGATGCGTATAAATTAGTACAAGAATGTGTGCTCTAGTCAATGAAATCTGAAACTCACCGCAGAGACTTGAATAGATGCCCAATCAACTCACCGCAGTTCCATCTCATCCATGCCGCTTGCTAGGCACATCGTAGGATCCCGCAGATCTGAGTTCACCTAATTAAAATTGCATCAATCAGCAACGTGTGCTGAAACTGTATAAAATTTAGAACAAGCAAATATATGTTCAAACCTCCTTTCCTTTTGTCATGATTCTGTCTAATTTTCTACTGCTTGTGCTGATATTTATTTTTACAAGAACGTGTGCTATAAACATGTATACAATTATTAGAAGAACGTGTGATGTAAATATGTATAAAATTACTACAAGAACCGTATGTTTTACATTGTTGGCTTGTACTGATATTTATTTCAGCGAAAATATGTCCGAAAAGGCCGAGAAAGCAGTGTGGGATGATGCACATTTGGTACACTTTATTGGTATTTGCAAAGAAGAGATTAGTAATGGAAACAGGCCACTGGGCTTTCTCAATCCGATTGGTTGGAAAAATCTTGTAGAGAAGTTCGAAGCAAGAACCGGAAAGAAGCTAACAAGAACTCAACTGAAGAATAAATGGGACAATATGAAAAAAGAGTACACATGGTTCATGGAGTTGAAAATTGCTGCTACTGGACTTGGATGGGATGATGCAAAGCAAACTGTTGATGCTTCCAAAGAATGGTGGGATGAACATCTTCACGTAAGAGAGTACCATTTTATTTGTAGAACCTATGTATAACTATATTTGCATTAGCTAACTTATTTACATTAATTTTCAGAGATGCAATAGTCCCGAGAAAGGTATAAAATGCAACCATTTGAGGTACAGGAAACGTGGACCGAAGCATTTGGATGATATGGATATGTTGTTCCAGAAGGCACATGTAACAGGGGCTAGTGCAAGCTGTCCTGGAGATATATCTAGTGATGAATGTAGTGATGATGATGATGTGGCAGTGGTAGATACAACTGATGAGAGTGCTGAAATAAAATTGGCTTCCTTGAAGAAAGCAAAAGCAAACAAGAAGCGCAAGGAGTTAGCTAATGACAATGAAGAGAAAGCTAACAAGAATCGCAAGAAATCCTCTAATGCTAATAAAGAGAAAGATGAGAAGAGCTCCTACTTTCGAACATATGCAGGCACATGTGAAAAGATAGGAATTGCAGCTGAAAAGATCTCCTCAAGTTTTGTAGCATCATCAGCTCCTCCAACAAACCATGTACCTTCCATTGCAGATGTTATGCAGATGGCGGAAGATTGTGGGGTGCAAGAAGGAACCGCTTTGATGCATACAACCACTATGATGATCGTGAAGCCTGACTTTAGAGAGATCTCCAGCTTGCTTCAAACAAAAGAAGGACGATTTGATTTGCTACAGAGAGAGCATGAAAAAGAGATGAAGCGTGTGTAAAATATTTTAGTTATCGTGTCAGACATATATATCTATTTGCTTGTCTTGTGTTAACCATTTTTGTCTTGTTGTGTGAACCATTTGTGTCGTGTCTCGTGTGAACCATTTATGTCTTGTTATGTGAACCACTTGTGACTTATGTGAACCATTTGTTGCCATGTTCGTGCTGTTGGTACAATAACAAAGATCTGAGCATGATTTTTTCATTACCTTTGTTGCCATTGTCTTTTGTAACTATCTGAGGACATTAGTTTCTATTTGTATTATCTATAAGTATGGATCATTATGAAAAAAATGCAAATATTCTTCCAGAATGGCGATTTACATATCAATTAGTGCACATATCGTTGTTTGCCGACCAATTCGTATATAAACAGTCGCTCTGGCACTCCGGGGCATTACATATATTTCCAATCAAACCCACAGTTCACAGTTGCTACAACTAAACAACTTCCAGATAGTTCACAATTCACAGCAGCTTTTTCACAGTTCATAGTTCACATCAGCTTTTCAGAATCCACAGCTCAACCAAACACACTCTAATTACCAAGGAAAAAAATAGTGTGCTAAATAAAATAGCGTGGCCTTCCAAAATATGCTATGAAGATTATAACGTGCTAATAGCGGAGGTGGCTTTTTGGCTCATATGAGCAAATGCTTTCATTATATAAAATAATTAAAAATTAATTTTAAAAATGTTAAAAAAAATTGGCATAATTTTTTTGGTGTACATCATGACATTCTATGTTCGTACACAAGTTTTCGTAGAAAAACAACATTTTGTGTAGTGTGTACAAAAGACAAAAAAATGTGTTGTATGTAGTCGTGTTACAACATCAAAATTTGTCTTTTTTACAGGAGCCACAAGAATTTTTTTCTTTTTTTTGAAAATTTGTGTACCAACATAAAATGTTTAGATGTACATGTAAAAATTTAGTATAGAATTTTTTGATACTTCAAAATGTGGATTCACATAATGAGAGCAAATGCTCCTATGAACCAAAGTGCATTTCCCGCTAATAGCATGCTATTTTACAAAATATCGTTTCACAAAAAGTTAAAAAATAACAAATATAGTATGCATACTAAGGATTTCAGAAGCTCAAAAATTATCCACATCGCAACGATCAACAAATCAAATTGACAAAATCCTGATGGCACTGAAAGATGAAGATTTATCAGCCCAACAAGTAGATAACTAATGAACCTGCCAACATGCAAACAATTAAAGAGCCAACAAGATAGCAGGAGTGGTAATTAATAAAATGAGATGAAATAGATGGATAATGCATGCGGTCATCATCTAATTTAGAAGAAGAACCACATATTGTAGCTCATCACAATGAAAAACCATAAGCAACTTCTTCTTCTTAGGCAGATTGCATCAGCAGCTTTTATTCGTTGTGATGTTGATTCTTCTTCTTCTTCAACATGTACCCATTGTGTGAGGAGGAGTGAGAATTGTCGATGTGCTTCTGGGATTTCCAACGGGTTGAATGGCTACGGTTAGAATGTTGATTTCAGAATCTCGTGGGCCAAAAGATCTAAAATAGCTAGTCAGCTGCTCAATTTCCCTGTAAAAAATAGCACCACTACAATGCTATAAAAATAGCGCCGCTATAATGCTACGAAAAATAGCGTGCATAGCGCCACTAATAACGTGATTAGCGCCATAGCGAGCCAAATGTCGTTCACTCTCCAAATACACTAGAGCGCCTCTATAGCGCCGAAATAGCGCACTATTTTTTCCGTTGCTAATTACTGACAATGTTCTGTTGGCATATGAGAGTCTACACAGAATCAAGAATAAGAAGAAAGGTAAATGGGGTTACTGTGCAGTAAAACTTGACATGCATAAGGCTTATGACCATGTTGAATGGGTGTTTTTGGAGAAGATGATGATCAGTCTATCTCCATGAAGAGTTTGTTTCACTCCTTATGGCGTGTGTTCAGTCTATCACATATTCAGATTCAATAATCAAGAGACAGAGGAATTTGTGCCAAGCAGGGGTCTAAGACAGGGTGATCCCCTTTCACCCTACTTGTTCTTACTTTCTGCAGAAGGGCCTTCAAATCTTCTGGCTCATAGAGAGGAGGTTTGTGGCATAGAAGATGTCAGGGTTTGCATAAATGCTCCATCAGGGTAGCATTTACTCTTTGTTGATGGTTCCTTATCCTTATGAAATCTGACATGACTAATGCAACCTCATTGATACAGGTTCTTGACAAATATTGTGCAAGCCCGGGGAAATTAGTGAGTGAAGCCAAATGCATCATATTTTTCAATCCAAATGTGGACCCTAATATGAGAGCTGAAATCTGCTATGTGTTAAACATTATGACAGAGGCAATTTCTGATAAATATTTAGGACTTCCTGCTGAAAGTGCATGGAGCCCCCATATGTGGTTTTGGTAATTAATGAAAATCCCTATGGACTAATGTTTGCATTGAGTTATATTTGTAGGAGTTGTCCATAGGCAATGCTTGAACCATATGTTGGCTTCAAGGTTGCAATAAGAAGAAATTGGTGAATGATATCAAGTGTCAAATATGTCTTGAAGATGAAGATGAAGTGAGCCCTCAATTTACTTCAAGACATCAACATGATGAAGAATGAAGAAATGAAGTGCAAGTTCAAGAGGAGCCAACTCAAAGAGATCATATGCTTGAAGCTTGCTATCCATATGGTGATCATGGATATGTGAAGTTGCACCGAAGAAGAAGCTCTCCCATGGTGGATTATGGGGGAGCAATCCACAAGACTTCGTCAAGCAAGCACAATCAAGAAAGGCGTTCCATCTTGTTGCGTTCAAGATCATCATCATTGAGCTTAAGTGGAACATGCAAGGTTAAGGTTTGCTCTTGATAGGGTTTTTTCTCTCCGGTCTCATGGTGTAGTTGGAGATCGGTTTATAGTTTAGTTGCCGTACTATCAACAGGGCTTTCGAGTGAGTAACTCTATCGTATCGTTCAGAGGGAGCTCAAACCTTTTCATCCTTGCATCCTCTTTCTTGGTTGTTATTTGTATCTTATCCATGTGGTGTTTTAGAGCTTGCTCTTACTTCCATAGCAAGCTCTAGTTCATCGAAAACGGATTCCGCATGAATCACTTGTTGCGTTTTCGATATTGGAGTTTTTCTCGGTTTCTCGTATTGAGAGTTTTTACTCTAAAATACATAGAAAAACCTACCCACTTGTTCTTAAGCTTTTCACTCTTTGTGGGGTAGCTCTTGTCATCCCCTTTACAACAAAATTGGTTTCACCTAAATCCGAGTTTCCTAACTCAACTTGTTGCATTTTCGAGGTTGGAGGTTTTACCGGTATGCCTTTTTTAGATAGGTCAAACCTTTCATCATTTATTTCTATCGTACCTTACTGTACTATGATGGTTCCCTGCATTATCTTGTAGAGCTTGTTGCTAGCTTCGAAACGAGCCCAAGATCATCAAAATCGGAGTCCGGATGCAAAAATTCTTAAGGTTTTCGTATCGGGTGCTTGGGTAACAACAAGGGGGGCCGGAACTGCCGCCGGAACTGCCGCCGGGAGCACCCCGGCACTGCCGGTGGCACAAGGTCGGCACTGCCGGCCTGTCGCGATTTTGGCCCTAACGGGCAGAAATCTGAGACCCCTATTTAAGGCCTTCTTCCTCCTTTTTCTCCCCACTTCTTCTTCCTCCTTTGGCTCTCCACCATTATTGACCTTGAGAGCTTGCCACATCCCTCTACTCCCCAATGATTCTTGAATCCTTTTGAGGGAAAAGGAATAGGAGATCTAGATCTACAATTCTACCAATCAAATCCATCTCTTTGTGAGTGGAACTCTCTAGATCTTGATCTTGGTGTTCTTTGTGAATTCCTTTGTTCTTCCTCTCTTATTCCCCCAATAGCTTTTGTAGCTTAGTTGGAATTTGAGAGAGAAGGGTATGAGCATTTTTGTGGTGTTCTTTCCATTGCATTTGGTGCATCGGTTTGAGTTCTCCATCGTGATTCGTGGAGGTGAAAGCAAGAAAGTTGTTACTCTTGGGTTCTTGGAACCCTAGACGGATTCTAGGCCTTTGTGGCGATTTGTTGGGAGCCTCCAATTGAGTTGTGGATGTGTGCCCCAATCTTTGTGTAAGGCCCGGTTTCCGCCTCGAAGGAAATCCCTTAGTGGAACCGTGACCTAGGCCTTCGTGGTGAGGGTCACCAGATATTTAGGTGAGGCGCCTTCGTGGCGTTCGGTGTGTGGTGTGAGTACCGCATCTTGGGGTGAGGCCTTTGTGGCGTTGGTGTGCATCGAGCAACCACACCTCAAGGTAGTGAGCCTCTTGTGGCGTTCGGGAGCACTAAGCTACCACACCTCTCCACCGGAGATTAGCACTCACAAGAGTGTGAAATTCGGGATAAATCATTGTCTCCCGCGTGCCTCGGTTATCTCTATACCCGAGCGCTTTACTTATGCACTTTACTTTGTGATAGCCATCGTTCTTGAAGTTATATATCTTGCTATCACATAGTTGCTTGTATTGCTTAGAATAAGTTGTTTGTGCACATAGGTGAACCATAGTATATAGGCTTTGGACTTGACAAAGTAAACGCTAGTTTTATTCCGCACTTGTTAAGCCCATCTCGTAAAAGTTTTAAACCGCCTATTCACCCCCCCTCTAGGCGAGATCCGTGTCCTTTCAATTGGTATCAGAGCAAGGTCTCTCATTTGAGGCTTCACCGCCTTGAGAGTAAAGATGTTGGCTAGAGGATTAGTGCATGATAACACTCTTATATTAGATGACACAAATTATGATGTTTGGAAAATTTGCATGCTTAGTCATTTTCGGGACATTGACCCTCGTATGGAGAAAATTGTAGATATAGGTTTTTCTCCTCCTATGGATTCACAAAATATATATTTAGAGGATGAGAAAAAATTATATCTCAATTCTCAAGCTTCTAATGTTCTTATGAATGCTTTGCGAGATGTAGGTCTTTTTCCATACCTGCCTTTTTGGAGAGCTCATGAGTTATGGACAAAGATTCAAGATAAATATGATGTGTCCAATATTATTAAGGATGATTGCATTGCTTCCACTTCCGGCCGTGATGAGTTCTCATCTTCATCCACTTCTCCAATGTGTGCAATACACAAGGTAATGATATGGTGAGTGGTGATGAAAATTACAATGTTGATATTGAGATTACTATTGATGATTCTTCATATGTATCTCATTGCAATGCTTCATCTATGGACATAAACACATATAGCACTATAAATCATCTACATGCTTGTGTTGATAGTCCTTGCATACCATGTGTAAGTTGCTTGCATAAATCTCATGATGATATGCTTACTTTGTCTTGTGGCCATGATAAAAATTCTTCGATTTCCTCTAGTTGTTGTGTGACTAACAATGTAGAGTAAACCAAAGATTCTATTGGTAAAGACAAGATCTTGAAAGGTGCCTCAAGTAAATCCTCATCTTTATCTCACGGTTCTCATATATGCCTTATGGCCAAGGGTTCCACGGTATCTCCCACCATGGAACCTAATATTTCTCGTGGTGATAAGGATCAGGATGAGTATGAAGAAGAGGATTGGGTTGTCTCTCTACGCGATAAGGGTAAGAGTGTATTCAAGGTTCTTTGCAAAGATAAAATTGCTAGCTCTCACTTCTTTGAAATCTTGACTACCGCTATTGAGAACCAAAAACTTATTTGGATGCATGAGAACACCATTGATAAAATGGGTGCTCTTGAACGAGAGTATGCAAATGATGTAGCATCCCTAAAGAATGATCTTGAAGAAGAACAAGAGACCGTAGCCTCTCTTGAGGAGCAACTTGAAACTCTTGAGGTGTCTCAAAATGAAATATCTTCTAAACTCACTAAGGAAAGACGTCATGCTAAAGCTAAATTAAAAATGCTTAAAAATGAAAAGTACAAAGTTGATGTTGGTCATGATAAACTTGTTAAGGATCTAGATGATCTAGACAAAGCCCACAAGGCCTTGGAGAGCGAACACTCTATCCTCACCAAGTCACATGAGCAACTACAAGCTTCATATTTAAAATAGCATGCTATGTTACCCTCTCTTCTTGATATGTCTTGTGATGATGCTTGTGCTACTAACTCTACTTCTTGTGAAGCATCTATATTGAAGGAGAATGTTGAGCTAAGGGCTCAACTTGAATTGCTAACTAGCAATTATGGGAAATTGGAAGAAAATCATGGAAAGCTTTCTAGCTCCCATGAGGATCTTATAGCCTCCCATGATAGGCTAAAGTTAGTTCATGAGGCTATCATATCAAAGGCAACACCTTGTGAGCCTCATATGGATACTAGCACTACTACTCAAAATGCTATATTGTCATGTGCTAGTCCTAGTAATTCATCCAGTCATAGTATTGCTAAATATTGTGATGAATTATCTTACTTGCCTTGTTGCTCTAACAATGAAGGTTCTACTTCCTCTAGTACTTGTGTTGTTACTAACCATGTAGAGGAAATCAAAGAGCTCAAGGCCCAAGTCACTTGTTTGAAGAACAACTTGGTAAAGGGTCGTGAAGGGAAATGCAAACTTGACAAAGATGTTGAGTGTGCAACAATCCCCCAATGACAAGAGTGGACCGATACGTCTCCGACGTATCGATAATTTCTTATGTTCCATGCCACATTATTGATGATATCTACATGTTTTATGCATACTTTATGTCATATTTATGCATTTTCCGGCACTAACCTATTAACGAGATGCCGAAGAGCCAGTTGCTGTTTTCTGCTATTTTTGGTTTCAGAAATCCTAGTAAGGAAATATTCTCGGAATTGGACGAAATCAACGCCCAGGGGCCTATTTTCACACGAAGCTTCCAGAAGACCGAAGGAGTCACGAAGTGGGGCCACGGGGCGCCGCCACAGTAGGGCGGCGCGGCCTACAGGGGTCCCGCGCGGCCCTAGCGTGTGGGGCCCCCGTGACGCCTCCTGACCTGCCCTTCCGCCTACTTAAGGTCTTCGTCGCGAAACCCCCAGTACCGAGAGCCACGATATGGAAAACCTTCCAGAGACGCCGCCGCCGCCAATCCCATCTCGGGGGATTCAGGAGATCGCCTCCGGCACCCTGCCGGAGAGGGGAATCATCTTCCGGAGGACTCTTCACCGCCATGGTCGCCTCCGGAGTGATGAGTGAGTAGTTCACCCCTGGACTATGGGTCCATAGCAGTAGCTAGATGGTCGTCTTCTCCTAATTGTGCTTCATTGTTGGATCTTGTGAGCTGCCTAACATGATCAAGATCATCTATCTGTAATGCTACATGTTGTGTTTGTTGGGATCTGATGAATAGAGAATGCTATGTTATGTTGATTATCAAATTATTACCTATGTGTTGTTTATGATCTTGCATGCTCTCCGTTATTAGTAGAGGCTCTGGCCAAGTTTTTGCTAGTAACTCCAAGAGGGAGTATTTATGCTCGATAGTGGGTTCATGCCTCCATTAAATCTGGGACAGTGACAGAAAGTTCTAAGGTTGTGGATGTGCTGTTGCCACTAGGGATAAAACATCGATGCTATGTCTAAGGATGTAGTTGTTGATTACATTACGCACCATACTTAATGCAATTGTTTGTTGTTTGCAACTTAATACTGGAAGGGGTTCGGATGATAACCTGAAGGTGGACTTTTTAGGCATAGATGCATGCTGGATAGCGGTCTATGTACTTTGTCGTAATGCCCAATTAAATCTCACTATACTCATCATATCATGTATGTGCATGGTCATGCCCTCTTTATTTGTCAATTGCCCAACTGTAATTTGTTCACCCAACATGCTTATTCTTATCGCAGAGACGCCTCTAGTGAACTGTGGACCCCGGTCCATTCTTTTACATCGAATACAATCTACTGCAATACTTGTTCTACTGTTTTCTGCAAACAATCATCATCCACACTATACATCTAATCCTTTGTTACAGCAAGACCGGTGAGGTTGACAACCTCACTTTCACGTTGGGGCAAAGTAATTTGGTTGTGTTGTGCAGGTTCCACGTTGGCGCCGGAATCCCTGGTGTTGCGCCGCACTACACTTCGCCGCCATCAACCTTCAACGTGCTTCTTGAATCCTACTGGTTCGATAAACCTTGGTTTCTAACTGAGGGAAACTTACTGCTATACGCATCACACCTTCCACTTGGGGTTCCCAACGGTCGCGTGTTGTACGCGTGTCAAGCTAAATTTCTGGCGCCGTTGCCGGGGAGATCAAGACACGCTGCAAAGGGAGTCTCCACTTCCAATCTCTTTACTTTGTTTTTGTCTTGCTTTACTTTATTTACTATTTTGTTTGCTGCACTAAATCAAAACACAAAAAAATTAGTTGCTAGTTTTACTTTATTTGCTATCTTGTTTGCCATATGAAAAACACAAAAAAATTAGTTACTTGCATTTACTTTATCTAGTTTGTTTTATTTACTATTGCTAAAATGGGTACTCCTGAAAATACTAAGTTGTGTGACTTCACAACCACAAATAATAATGATTTCTTATGCACACCTATTGCTCCACCTGCTACTACAGCAGAATTCTTTGAAATTAAACCCGCTTTACTGAATCTTGTTATGCGAGAGCAATTTTCTGGTGTTAGTTCTGATGATGCTGCTGCCCATCTCAATAATTTTGTTGAACTTTGTGAAATGCAAAAGTATAAGGATGTAGATGGTGACATTATAAAATTAAAATTGTTCCCTTTCTCACTAAGAGGGAGAGCTAAAGATTGGTTGCTATCTCTGCCTAAGAATAGTATTGATTCATGGACTAAATGCAAGGATGCTTTTATTGGTAGATATTACCCCCTGCTAAAATTATATCTTTGAGAAGTAGCATAATGAATTTTAAACAATTGGATAATGAGCATGTTGCACAAGCTTGGGAAAGAATGAAATCTTTGGTTAAAAATTGCCCAACCCATGGACTGACTACTTGGATGATCATCCAAACCTTTTATGCAGGATTGGATTTTTCTTCGCGGAACCTATTGGATTCAGCTGCTGGAGGTACCTTTATGTCCATCACTCTAGGCGACGCAACAAAGCTTCTTGATAATATGATGATTAATTACTCTGAATGGCACACGGAAAGAGCTCCACAAGGTAAGAAGGTAAATTATGTCGAAGAAACCTCTTCCTTGAGTGATAAGATTGATGCTATTATGTCTATGCTTGTGAATGGTAGGACAAATGTTGATCCTAATAATGTTCCGTTAGCTTCATTGGTTTCTCAAGAAGAACATGTTGATGTGAACTTCATTAAAAATAATAATTTCAACAACAATGCTTACCGGAACAATTCTAGCAACAACTATAGGCCATATCCTTATAATAATGGTAACGGCTATGGTAATTCTTATGGGAATTCTTACAACAATAATAGGAACACACCCCCTGGACTTGAAGCCATGCTGAAAGAATTTATTAGTACACAAACTGCTTTTAACAAATCTGTTGAAGAAAAGCTTGGGAAAATTGATATACTTGCTTCTAAAGTCGATAGTCTTGCTGCTGATGTTGATCTTTTGAAATCGAAAGTTATGCCTAATGAAAATAATAATAATAAAATTGTTACTACAGCAAATGTCATCCAAGTTAGAATTAATGAGAATATAAGATTGATGGCCGAATTGCGTGCTAGGTGGGAAAAAGAAGAAAATGTTAAAGAAGATAATATAGCTAAAGTTTGGACTATTACCACCACTAGTAATGCAAATGCTCCACATGTTGCTGCACCTCCTACTATTAATGGTAAAATAATTGGTGTTGGCAATGTTTCCACTTCTAATGCAAAGCGTGAAAAACTGCCTGAAACTGCAAAAACTGTTGAAACTGCCTGTGATAAAACTGCTGAAATTTTTTCCAACATTGGGGACAATGATCCCATTGCTTTAGATTATAATGGTTTGGATTATGATGATTGCCACATCTCTGAAGTTATAAAGTTTTTACAAAAACTTGCTAAGAGTCCTAATGCTAGTGCTATAAATTTGGCTTTCACGAAACATATTACAAATGCTCTCATAAAAGCTAGAGAAGAGAAATTAGAACGCGAAGCTTCTATTCCTAGGAAGCTAGAGGATGGTTGGGAGCCCATTATTAATATGAAGGTCAATGACTTTGATTGTAATGCTTTATGTGATCTTGGTGCAAGTATTTCCGTTATGCCTAAGAAAATCTATAATATGCTTGACTTGCCACCATTGAAAAATTGTTATTTGGATGTTAATCTTGCTGATAATTCTACAAAGAAACCTTTGGGGAGAGTTGATAATGTTCGCATTACAATTAACAATAACCTTGTCCCCGTTGATTTTGTTGTCTTGGATATTGAATGCAATGCATCTTGTCCCATTATATTGGGAAGACCTTTTCTTCGAACTGTTGGTGCTATCATTGATATGAAGGAAGGTAATATTAGATATCAATTTCCTCTCGAGAAAGGTATGGAACACTTCCCTAGAAATAGAATGAAGTTACCTTTTGATTCTATCATTAGAACAAATTATGATGTTGATGCTTCGTCTCTTGATAATACTTGATACACACTTTCTGCGCCTAGCTGAAAGGCGTTAAAGAAAAGCGCTTATGGGAGACAACCCATGATTTTACTACTGCACTTTTGTTTTATATTTGAGTCTTGGAAGTTGTTACTACTGTAGAAACCTCTCCTTATGTTAGTTTTGTTGCATTGTTGTGCCAAGTAAAGTCGTTGATAGTAAGGTTCATACTAGATTTGGATTACTGCGCAGAAACAGATTTATTTGCTGTCACGAATTTGGGCCTAATTCTCGGTAGGTAACTCAGAAAATTATGCCAATTTACGTGAGTGATCCTAAGATATGTACGCAACTTTCATTCAATTTGAGCATTTTCATTTGAGCAAGTCTGGTGCCTCAATAAAATTCGTCTTTACGAACTGTTCTGTTTTGACAGATTCTGCCTTTTATTTCGCATTGCCTGTTTTGTTATGCTTGATGGATTTTTCGATTCCATTAACTTTCAGTAGCTTTGTGCAATGTCCAGAAGTGTTAAGAATGATTATGTCACCTCTGAACATGTGAATTTTAATTGTGCACTAACCCTCTAATGAGTTGTTTTGAGTTTGGTGTGGAGGAAGTTTTCAAGGATCAAGAGAGGGAGATGATACAATATGATCAAGGAGAGTGAAAGCTCTAAGCTTGGGGATGCCCCGGTGGTTCACCCCTGCATATTTCAAGAAGACTCAAGCATCTAAGCTTGGGGATGCCCAAGGCATCCCCTTCTTCATCGACAACATTATCAGGTTCCTCTAGTGAAACTATATTTTTATTCCATCACATCTTATGTACTTTGCTTGGAGCGTCTGTTTGTTTTTGTTTTTGTTTTATTTGAATAAAATGGATCCTAGCATTCTTTGTGTGGGAGAGAGACACGCTCCGCTGTTGCATATGGACAAATATGTCCTTAGGCTTTACTCATAATATTCATGGCGAAGGTTGAATCTTCTTCGTTAAATTGTTATATGGTTGGAAACGGGAAATGCTACATGTAGTAATTGGTAAAATGTCTTGGATAATTTGATACTTGGCAATTGTTGTGCTCATGTTTAAGCTCTTGCATCATATACTTTGCACCTATTAATGAAGAAATACATAGAGCTTGCTAAAATTTGGTTTGCATAATTGGTCTCTCTAAGGTCTAGATAATTTCTAGTAAGATTTTGAACAACAAGGAAGACGGTGTAGAGTCTTATAATGTTTACAATATGTCTTTTATGTGAGTTTTGCTGCACCGCTTCATACTTGTGTTTGTTTCAAATAACCTTGCTAGCCTAAGCCTTGTATCGAGAGGGAATACTTCTCATGCATCCAATATCCTTGAGCCAACCACTATGCCATTTGTGTCCACCATACCTACCTACTACATGGTATTTCTCCGCCATTCCAAAGTAAATTGCTTGAGTGCTACCTTTAAAATTCTATCCTCTACCTTTGCAATATATAGCTCATGGGACAAATAGCCTAAAAACTATTGTGGTATTGAATATGTACTTATGCACTTTATCTCTTATTAAGTTGCTTGTTGTGCGATAACCATGTTCCTGGGGACGCCATCAACTACTCTTTGTTGAATATCATGTGAGTTGCTATGCATGTCTGTCTTGCCTGAAATAAGGGAGATTTACCATGAGTTGAATGGTTTGAGCATGCATACTGTTAGAGAAGAACATTGGGCCGCTAACTAAAGCCATGATCCATGGTGGAAGTTTCAGTTTTGGACAAATATCCTCAATCTCATATGAGAAAATTAATTGTTGTTGAATGCTTAAGCATTAAAGAGGAGTCCATTATCTGTTGTCTATGTTGTCCCGGTATGGATGTCTAAGTTGAGAATAATCAAAAGCGAGAAATCCAATGCGAGCTTTCTCCTTAGACCTTTGTACAGGCGGCATAGAGGTACCCCTTTGTGACACTTGGTTAAAACATATGTATTGCGGTGATAATCCAGGTAATCCGAGCTAATTAGGACAAGGTGCGGGCACTATTAGTATACTATGCATGAGGCTTGCAACTTGTAGGATATAATTTACATGATGCATATGCTTTATTACTACCGTTGACAAAATTGTTTCTTGTTTTCAAAACCAAAGCTCTAGCACAAATATAGCAATCAATGCTTCCCTCTACGAAGGGCCTTTCTTCTACTTTTTATGTTGAGTCAGTTCACCTATTTCTCTCCACCTCAAGAAGCAAACACTTGTGTGAACTGTGCATTGATTCCTACATACTTGCATATTGCACTTGTTATATTACTTTACATTGACAATATCAATGAGATATACATGTTATAAGTTGAAAGCAACCGCTGAAACTTAATCTTCCTTTGTGTTGCTTCAATACCTTTACCTTGAATTATTGCTTTATGAGTTAACTCTTATGCAAGACTTATTGATGCTTGTCTTGAAAGTACTATTCATGAAAAGTCTTTGCTATATGATTCAGTTGTTTACTCATGTCATTTACCATTGCTTTGATCGTTGCATTCATTACATGTGCTTACAATAGTATGATCAAGATTATGATGGCATGTCACTCCAGAAATTATCTTTGTTATCGTTTACCTACTCGGGACGAGCAGGAACTAAGCTTGGGGATGCTGATACGTCTCCGACGTATCGATAATTTCTTATGTTCCATGCCACATTATTGATGATATCTACATGTTTTATGCATACTTTATGTCATATTTATGCATTTTCCGGCACTAACCTATTAACGAGATGCCGAAGAGCCGATTCTTTGTTTTCTGCTGTTTTTGGTTTCAGAAATCCTAGTAAGGAAATATTCTCGGAATTGGACGAAATCAACGCCCAGGGGCCTATTTTCACACGAAGCTTCCAGAAGACCGAAGGAGTCACGAAGTGGGGCCATGGGGCGCCGCCACAGTAGGGCGGCACGGCCGACAGGGGGCCCACGCGGCCCTAGCGTGTGGGGCCCCCGTGACGCCTCCTGACCTGCCCTTTCGCCTACTTAAGGTCTTCGTCGCGAAACCCCCAGTACCGAGAGCCACGATACGGAAAACCTTCCAGATACGCCGCCGCCGCCAATCCCATCTCGGGGGATTCAGGAGATCGCCTCCGGCACCCTACCGGAGAGGGGAATCATCTCCCGGAGGACTCTTCACCGCCATGGTCGCCTCCGGAGTGATGAGTGAGTAGTTCACCCCTGGACTATGGGTCCATAGCAGTAGCTAGATGGTCGTCTTCTCCTAATTGTGCTTCATTGTTTGTTGGGATCCGATGAATAGAGAATGCTATGTTATGTTGATTATCAAATTATTACCTATGTGTTGTTTATGATCTTGCATGCTCTCCGTTATTAGTAGAGGCTCTGGCCAAGTTTTTGCTAGTAACTCCAAGAGGGAGTATTTATGCTCGATAGTGGGTTCATGCCTCCATTAAATCTGGGACTGATGAAAGTTCTAAGGTTGTGGATGTGCTGTTGCCACTAGGGATAAAACATCGATGCTATGTCTAAGGATGTAGTTGTTGATTACATTACGCACCATACTTAATGCAATTGTCTGTTGTTTGCAACTTAATACTGGAAGGGGTTCGGATGATAACCTGAAGGTGGACTTTTTAGGCATAGATGCATGCTGGATAGCGGTCTATGTACTTTGTCATAACGCCCAATTAAATCTCACTATACTCATCATATCATGTATGTGCATGGTCATGCCCTCTTTATTTTTCAATTGCCCAACTGTAATTTGTTGACAAGGTATCAACTTGTCAATGCCTATGGATTGTAGGCTAGGGTTTAGTTGGAAGTAGAGGGTAAGTAGATCTCGAAGGTTTCAGCCGAAAAGTACTCGACGATTATGAAAACTAGGGTTTGTAGACAATGATTCGATGATCTCCTCGTCCCTCGACTCCCCCTTTATATAGGAGGTGGAGCCGAGGGATTCGTGTAGTACAAATTACAGAGTCCGGGACGGTTTCTAACTCATCCCGCCAGATTACAAAATAACACTTCCTATTACAACTCTATCTTTCCTTAAATACATCTTGGGCTCTCGAATCCTCTTATTCTTCGGGTAGTGGGCCTTCAGTAAACCCCGGGTACTATCTTCGGCAAGCCCATTTGGGATGCCTATGTCAGTAGCCCCCGAGATTTTGCTTGAATCGTAGAATCAGGGAAAATCTCCACTGTTTATTTTTATTCGAAAGCTTCAACTTTTTTATATTTCTTCACATAAAATTCTATATTGTACAGGGATAATGGTAGTTGGGGCTAGTTCATCTGACGGATCAGGTACTAGTTAACTGCTCTAGTGGCAATCCGCAAAAACCTACTTCAAAATCACGTCCCTGGACATGATCTCGGGATACTGGTGTAAACTTCGACAGGTGCCGCTTAAGGTCTTACCATTCTGTCGAGTCCCGCCAAATTTATCGGGTACCTAACGCGTCCGTTAGATTTTTCTTCGTATCGTTGATACGGATAAAGGTAGCAGAGCGCAGTCTTTGGCGATGCCACGCCCAAAGAGAACGGATCCGGGGTCTTACCTTCGCAAATTTGCGGCATTCGTAAATTGATCGCAACTTCGGCGTTTGAGAATATATTGTCGAGTGCTTTTCCGGCTGTTGGAATGGCACATTTTATCGAGTCAAATATGACTTATATTGCTCTCCCGATGGGAGTATATGTAGAGTTAATTATAACTCGAAATATACTCTCTTGCTTTTCTATTTTTCCTTTGTTAATTTCATCGGGCACGCGAACAGCGTTCCCGATGGGAGTAGCCCCCGAGGCTACAACCAAGAACTTGTGCTTGGTTGTAGGCTCAACATTTTAGTCCACCTTGTCGCTATATTGTCATTATTTCCCAATATGATCTCTTTCTTCTTCTTTTTTTATCTCTCGGGTGCGCGAACAGCGCTCCCGATGGGAGTAGCCCCCGAGGCTACAGCCAAGGACTTGTGCTTGGTTGTAGGCTCCCGCAATTTCTATATTGCCATACTCGAAATTTTACTTTTTGTCGAAGTAGCCCCCGAGCATTTGGGCAAAAACTTGTATTTGATCAAAGGCTCCCGAAGTATTTAATAATTCTCCCTGTCGCCAATCTTCTTTTATTTTCCTTGTCGACATGCTTCCCTTAATCAAATTTACTTCATCCCTGTTGAATAGTCGTGATTTTTCTGCCTGTGGGTCCATTGCTTCCACCACGTTGACACGTCGTGCAAGTGGGGACACACGTCCTCCGCTTTTTCCGGCGCACGTACGGTAACGCCTATCTCGCAAAAATACCTCTTTACCCTTGTATCTAGAAAATCTTTTCTCACCACAGGATTTCTTCATCCAACGGCACACTGCTTCACCCGATTCTTATATAAACCTTTCTTCAACCTCCGTTCATCCCCTCGCTTGCGCCGCTCATCTGTTCCTCTTCGCAAAAACTTCCCTTGCGCCCAACTCTCTCTTATCTTCCGCACTCACGAGCATTGCTCTGCCCATTGTCGTTGATGCCACCGCGCACGCGACTCACTCGCCACAGTACTCCGGAATCCAAGATGGCCGCCGAGGATCTTGAGTGGGAGAGATCCAAAATCTCCAACCAGGACACCAACATGCGAAGAGGCTTGGCCTCATGAAGAAGGAGGACGCCATCCGCTTTCCCGCCGAAGAAAGCTACCCCAAGCCTCCAATGGAGTACCGGGTTAGTTTTGTTGATCACCTCATCCGCGGCCTTTCGGCCCCAATTCACGATTTCCTCCGCGGTCTTCTTTTCGTTTATGGGATTCAACTGCACCAATTGACCCCCAATTCCATCCTTCACATTTCTATTTTCATCACACTTTGCGAATGCTTCCTCGGAATCCCTCCCAATTGGGCTCGTGGAAACGCATTTTCTGCCTCCGCCGTAATGGCTCTCACAACGCCACCTATAACATAGGCGGCGTTGTTATCCGTGTCCGAACCGATGTCGATTATTTCGACGTCAAGTTTCCTGATTCTGTCCAAGGATGGCGCAAAAGATGGCTCTACATTCACGAAGAAAGTGCCAACTCGTGGAGCACAACATAATTCCTTTCGACGGAAGTGCCAAGATCCGAGCGCCGCCGTTCTGGGACGCTCGAAGCTTCCGAAGAAGAGAAAAAGGCGACGTAAGCTCTTATGTCTCGTATTCATCAGCTCCAAAATACTCGAGGCAAAGAACTATCTCGGTGTTCAAATCATCGCCTACTTCCTTAGGATTAGAGTGCAGCCTCTTCGTGCTCGCAAAAATCCCCTTTGGACGTATTCTGGTGAAAACGACGCCAACAGAATCTCCAACGATCTTTCTGTAAAGGACTTGGAGAAATTGGTTCGAAGAGTTTCTCGACTAGCCAAGAAGGATCCTATTCCCTCCTCTTGTCGAGTAGAACCATACAGTGCTTCCAATCCTCTTCCCGAGGTATTTTGTCTTCTCGAGTTTATGTCTTGTTCTAAACTTTTCCTTGCATCTCATTGTATTGGTATCTCGCTAATTTTCTTTTGTCGCTATTTTCTTGCAGAACCATCCTACTATGGCTTCCCTTCCTCCTCTTCCTGAGGATGGAGAAGTCGAAGAAAGGACCATTGTCACGGATGATAATCAGGAAGCTCCATCTTTTGTGAACGAACCCGTGGATTCTCGAAAATCTGCGGGTCATTCTGAAGATACTTTATCGGCACAATCTCCTCCCCCCGCTGTCTCTCCAAGAGGCAAAAGGAAAAGGAACGATGTCGAAGATTCTGGCACCTCTAAGGCTGAAGAAGTTGTTCCTTCTCATCCGAAGGCAGCTTATGATCCTTATATTGAATCCTTCGTCAGCTCGTAAGTCGTCTTTAGTGCTCCCTATTTTTGTACTCGAAATATTTATCTTGTCTTGCTTTTTAAGCTGCCGATTGTTAATCAACAGTGATGACGAGGAAGAAGTACCAACTACTGATGTGGCTCCTCGGACAAGCACGTCACGTACTGTACTTGCCTCAGACACGCTAGTTGAAGGAGAAGAATCCTCGCCTCCTCAACAAAACGTCGTCACCACAACTCCGCCAGGAAGCCCCCTTGCTCCTTCACCAAAAAGGACAAGGGTTGAAAAGATTGTTGAGCCTACCCCTCAATTGGGCAGTTCGTCGACTCTGCTCTTGGATGATGTAAGTTTGTTGATATCTGTGTTTCCCCTATGTTGCTTTTTTTTTTTTACGTCTTCACTCTCTTTTTCATGTCGGTGCTTCTTTTCCTGCGTTCTTCTTTAATAGCCCATGATCAAAGAGCTTCTCCGCATTGGGTCCCAATTTATTGGGTACCGTGAGTATGCTAGCAGAGCCGAAGGTAACGACCTTTAAACTTTCCGTTTTTTCCTTGACTTTTTGCTCCTGTTGCTTGTCGCGATTTTTGATCTTTCTTCTCTCTTTTTTTTTTATATCTCGACAGAGAAACTTGCAGAGGCCAACGAACGTGCCGACGCACTTGCTCAAAAACTTGAGCAAAGTGAAGCGGCTCGTAAGAAAGCCGAGCTTGTTGCTAGTGAAGCCAAAGCCGAGGCTGATGACGCTAGAGCAAAGGCTGCTAGTGTCGAGGGATTGCAGAAAAAACTTGAGGATGTCAGAATCGCCTTAGACGAGCACAAAGCTGCACAAGCTTCTCGTGAACAAGGAATCCTCAAACGTCCGAAATCCCAAAGTCGACGCACTTTCGTAAGTTTTTTGATCCCTTCTATTTTTACGAGAGTCACTGTTTTTTGTTGTTTGACCCACATTTTATTTCCTTGGCAGACCAAACAAACCAGGAATTTGATCTGTCGAATCCTGTCGACGACCCTCTCATTGATGCACTTTCCTATCTGGAGCTGCATGGATCCGAAATTCGTGAAGGCGTGGCCAATGCTAATGCAGGATTGTCGGCGTTGTTCCCCTACTTCTTCCCGAAGAAAGAGGAGCCCTCTACTTTCCTTAATCTCGCCAAGATGTTCAATTCATCAGAAGACCTTGGACTGAAGATGCGCCAAGAAAATATGAAAATTGTCGTCGAAAGCACCGTCGCTTTGTTGCCGACAATCAACAAAGCCGTTGATTGGACGAAAGTTGGCGACACCGAAGCGAGATAGAGCAATCAAGATGGAGGTCGTTGATTAAGGCAGCCAAGCCCAACACGAAGAAGATCTTGGCCTATCTCGGGATCAAACCAGCGTCGACTCCTAGCTCATCAAGGCCGGAGGTCTAGTTGCATGCCTCTTTATTTTTCTTTCTATGTTTCTTTTGCTCTTGTCGCCAAAGTAGTCATTTGGCGACACGTACTTCCTTAGCTCCACTGTAATGCCTTTGTAATTATTCCGAGAGATCAATGAAAACTCTATCTTTGTTTGTTGTTTGATGTTGTCTTGTCTAAATTTCAGTTGATATTTGATAACTATACTCCGTCTGCCGCTCCTTCCAATATTTCGCCTTCTTCTTCTCGCGCGAGAACTTTTGCTGATACTGCACCTGTCGACGATACCTTGTCGCAAGAACTGGATGAGCTTCGACAGCAACTTCAGTATGCGAAGAAGCAAACGCTTGTGATGATGGAGCAATCTCGTAAGTCATCTGAAGCCGAAAAAGTTGCTCTTCAGCAAGCTCGCGAGGCTGTGGCTGCTAAGGAAATTGCTGCTTCCGAGGCTGAAAAGGCGACCACTCGAGAAAATTTCATGCTCGAATTAATGAATGAAGCCAGTGCAGATATGTCGGGTATGCTTGCTTCATCCTCCGATATCTTTCATCTTCATGCTATGTCTCTTAAAGGTTTCCCCTTCGTTGTTTTGATAGGTTCCTTTACTGATGCTGCTGCCGAGGAAGAGAGGGTAAATGCTAGGACGAACCTCCTTGTTAACCTTTCCCTGGACCATGGTTCTTTGTTTTGGGCTACCCAGAGAGGACCCGACAAATTGTCGTATTCCAAGATCGCACCTCTCAAACTCGCGATTTCCTTGACTTCTGTACCAAGACCTTGTCCATGGTTTACAACTCCATGTTTCCTGAACGTCCAACCAAAAACTCTCCCTGAATTGATGGAAAGATTCAAGGATGTCGGCAGTATCCATGATTTTGTCAAAGCTCAACCGGGTAGCTGGCGCGCATTTGCTCTTATCATGCTCCGCATCTGCCACTCAAATCTTGACCTTACCCAAGTTGTCGCGAAAGTTCATCAAAAGGTAAAACGTCGAAGAGTTGGTGTTGATAGGATTAACACGAAGGTTACGCCTGTAGCCGAAGAAATGATTGAGGACCTTCTTCGGATGGACGCCGACTTTTTTGCCGATGGCCATTATGCCGATTTTCTTGGCGCTGCTCCTGAAGAAAACAGAGTTACTCTTGATGACATATTGAATCAAGACTAGTTATTTTCCTCTTGTAGATATTTCTTTTTTGTAACCCATGACTATGATTATATTGTGAAGCAACCACTATATTTCTATGTTTGTCTAGCCCCCAAGTGTCTTGGTGACTCTTTACTATATTTGTATATTTGCGAGGTTTTGAACCAAGGCATTTATATATTTATGGCGAATATGAGCCCCCGAGCTTTTTTATTGAGTACTATTTTGTATTTTTATTGACTCACGAGGTATTTTAATACCAAGGCAAGGCTTTTCTTTTGTCGATGAATTATATTGAAATTCGTCGGAGCAGAGACTTTGATCATGTCGATAAGGAAGAAAGGTTATATTGATACTATCTTTATTATATTGCAGCACCGCGAGCCCGCCTCATTAAAAACCTTCTCCGGCCCCACTCGGTGCCCCGAAAAAGGAAAAGAGTGCGTCTGAAAACTCGCGGGCGTTTCAGTATATTGAAGTTTTACAAGGACTATATTTTGACTCTAGGCGTAGAACCGCCTGAGTTGCGCCACGTTCCAGGGGTTTGGCTCCTCCACCCCTGTCTTCTTGTCCTTTATCCTGTATGCTCCTCCTCCGATTACTTCCGTGACAATGTAAGGGCCAAGCCATGGTGACTCGAGTTTTTCATGACTTTTTTGCGTGAGCCGAAGAACTAGGTCTCCCACCTGAAAAGATCTTGGCCGCAAACGTCGACTGTGGTAATTCTTCAAGTCCTGTTGGTATTTGGTTACCCGAGACAATACTTCGTCTCGGGCTTCATCAAGTGCGTCCACGTCGTCTTCTAGTGCTTTTCTCGACACTTCTTCGTCATATTCGACGACACGTGGAGAGTTGTGCTCTATCTCGATTGGTAGTACGCTTCGCTCCATGAACCAAGAAAAACGGAGTTTCGTGTTGCCGTGTTTGGTGTTGTTCGGATGCTCCACAACACACTTGGTAGTTCTTCTGGCCAGGTATGCCGAGCTTTTTCCAGTGGTCCTAACAAGCGTTTCTTGATGCCATTGCAGATGATGCCATTGGCTTTCTCGACTTGCCCATTGGTTTGAGGATGTGCAACTGACGCAAAGTGCAACTTGATGCCCACCTCTTCGCAATAATCCTTGAATTCGTGGGATGTAAAGTTACTGCCGTTGTCTGTGACGATGCTGTGGGGCACTCCAAATCTGAAGACGAGGCCTTTTATAAATTTTACTGCGGATGCTCCGTCTGGTGAATTTATCGGCTTCGCTTCTATCCACTTTGTAAATTTGTCGACAGCTACTAGCATGTACTCCTTTCCTCCTGGCCAGGATTTGTGTAACTTGCCCACCATATCAAGTCCCCATTGAGCAAAAGGCCATGACAATGGTATTGGTGCTAGCTCTGCTGCTGGAGAGTGAGGTTTTGCGGCAAACCTTTGACACGCGTCGCAAGTTCTTACTATGTCCTTGGCGTCCTCGATTGCTGTCAACCAGTAGAATCCTGCCCGAAAGACCTTGGCTGCAATAGCTCGACTACTTGCGTGGTGGCCACATATTCCTTCGTGTACATCCTTCAGAATTATTCTTCCTTCTTCGGGTGTGACACACCTTTGCAAGACGCCTGAAATACTTCGCTTATACAATTCTCCTTTGACCACCGTGAAAGCTTTGGAGCGTCAAATTACTCGCCTTGCTTCAACTGGATCGTCGGGTATTTCTTTCCTGAGGATGTATGATATGTACGGCTGCATCCACGGTGTCTGTATCATCATGACCAGGTCTTGATCTTCTTCTTCTTCTTCTTCTTCTTCTTCTTCTTGCTTTTCCTTGGTAGCCCCCGAGGGTTTCTTCTCCTTCTTTTTTGATTTTGTTGATTTGGTGGACCTCTCTGTTATCTCTTCCCAGAATACACCTGGCGGGACTGCAAAGCATTGCGACCCGATGTTTGCAAGAACGTCGGCTTCGTCGTTGCTCAATCTGCTAATATGATTTACTTCGCATCCATCGAACAACTTCTCGAGCTCGTTGTACACCTCCTTGTATGCCATCATGCTATCATTGACTGCGTCACATTGGTTCATAACTTGCTGAGCCACCAACTGTGAGTCGCCAAAAAAATTTTAATCGAGTTGCGCCGCAGGCTTTCGCCATCTTCATCCCGTGTATGAGAGCCTCATATTCTGCTTCATTGTTAGATGCGTTAGGGAACGTCATCCGAAGGATGTACTTCAACTTGTCGCCTTCAGGTGATATGAGTACTACTCCTGCGCCAACTCCTTCTAGTCTTTTGGACCCGTCAAAGTTCATGGTCCAGGTTCTCGACAAATCTGGAGGTCCTGTATTTTGTAACTCCATCCACTCTGCGATGAAGTCCGGCAGTATTTGCGACTTTATTGCTTTTCTTTTTTCGTACGTGATGTCCCGAGGGGAAAGTTCTATTCCCCAAAGGGAGACACGACCCGTAGCTTCTGGATTGTTCAATATATTTGACAAGGGAGCTTCATTGACCACTATGATCGGGTGTGCCGAAAAATAGTGGCGCAATTTTCGTGCTGTTGTGAACACTCCATATGCTATCTTTTGGTACTGAGGGTACCTTTGTTTTGAGGGTGATAAAACTTCGCTGACGAAGTATACTGGCCTCTGCACGCCGTGGAGTTTTCCTTCTTCTTCCCTTTCAACAACTAGCACCGTGCTCACCACTTGGGGCGTGGCTGCGATATACAAGCAGAGGGGTTCCCATTCTTTTGGCGCCACCAAAATTGGTGGTGTCGAGATTGTGCGCTTCAAATCCTCGAAAGCTCTGTCGGCTTCTTCGTTCCACTGGAATTTATCTCCTTGCTTTATCAGAGCGTAGAATGGTAACGCTTTTTCTCCCAGCCTAGCGACGAATCTGCTCAAAGCTGCGACTTGCCCCGTTAGCTGTTGTATCTCCTTCAACTTTGTTGGCTTCCTCATTGTTACGATAGCTTGTATTTTGTCGGGATTTGCTTCAATTCCTCTTGCTGAGACTAGAAACCCCAGAAGTTCTCCTGCTGGGACGCCAAAGGAACACTTCGTCGGGTTCAGCTTCAGGCAGAATTTGTCGAGGTTATCAAAAGTTTCTTTGAGATCCTCGATCAGTGTTGTCCCCTTTTTTGACGTTATGACGACATCGTCGATGTATACTTGTACGTTTTTTCCGATCTGTGTCGCCAAACACTTCTGCATCATTCTCTGATATGTTGCTCCCGCATTTTTTAGACCGAAGGGCATTGTTCTGTAGCAAAACACGCCGTAAGGTGTAATAAACGCGGTCTTTACTTCATCTTCTTCTTTCAATCTGATCTGGTTATAACCAGAATATGCATCCAGGAAGGAAAGACGTTCACATCCAGCCGTGGAGTCGATAATTTGATCGATCCTCGGGAGGGGAAAGTGATCCTTTGGACAATGTTTATTGAGACACGTAAAGTCGACGCACATGCGAAGGACCTTAGTGTTTTTCTTCGGCACCAAAGACAGGATTTGCTACCCATGTGGCTTCGTGAATATCTCTTTGATAAAACCAGCTTCTTGTAGTCGATTGATTTCTCGACAGCATGGCTTTGCGGTTTGGTTCCGAAAACGCCGCAAAGGTTGTTTGATTGGTCTCGCTAGTGGATCCAAGTTTAGGTGGTGCTCGGCAAGTTCCCTGGTACTCCTGGCATGTCACCTGGACACCATGCGAAGATTTTCCGTTGCTCACGGAGGAACTCGACGAGCGCGCTTTCCTATGCGATATCCATGTCGTTTGCGATAGATGTCGTCTTTTTCGGGTCTGTCGGGTGAATCTGCACCTCTTTTGAATTTTTCTCGCATCTTGAAAGTTGATTCTTTGTTTGGCCTTCCAACGTCTGGCAGTACGTCGTAATCAGTCATGCTTTTTGACGCCAAGTACTCAGCTTGCATCCCGAAAGTTTCTGACAACCGGTGGAAATCCTTGTCGCACTTATCGGCTAAGGCAAAGCTTCCTTTTACTGTGATTGGTCCCTTTGGTCCAGGCATCCTCCACAACAGGTATGTATAGTGTGGCACCGCCATAAATCTAGCATATGCTGGTCGTCCCAACAGAGCGTGGTACTGCGACGGAAAATCCACGACTTCAAATTCGAGCCTCTCGATTCTATAATTTTCTCGGGTCCCAAACTGAACGTCGAGATTGATCTTTCCCAATGGATAACTTGGTTTCTCCTGTGATGCCGTGGAACCTTGTGTCTGTTGGTTTCAAGTTTGCTAAGGATATGTTCATCTTCCTCAATGTATCTGCATACATAAGGTTCAAGCTGCTGCCGCCGTCTATGAACACTCGAGAGACATCAAATCCCGCGATAACCGGCGAGAATAAGTGCTTGACTGCCCGGTCGAGGAACTTGCTGCGGATGATCCGCTATTGTGAAGCCGATATCTTGTCCCGACCAATTAAGGTACTCAACTGTTGGTGGAGGCATTTTCTCTGCCATAAACACCTGTCGTGAGATTACTTTACGAGCTCTATTGGACGGCCTTCCCTTCTGAATCATCGACACTGCTCCATTGAGTTAGGATCAACATAAGGTGGTGGTGCAGGTGCTGCCGCTATTCTGAGCTGATGCCGATTGTCGTCTGTAATCGCGGGAGGTGGTGGCAAGTGAATCTCGCTTCTAGGTTCTCGAGGATTTCTCTGTGCTGCCCGCGCGTTAGCGTTTCTGCATACCGCAACATTGCCTGAAAATTTCGACAGTCTTTCTGCAAGTGCCCTGATTGTCTTTTACCGTTGCTGTCGAGGAAAAAGTGCATCTGGCACGGTCCATTCATCATCTCTTCAGGGGACACGAAAGGTCTTGGGAACCTAGGCCCGCTATTTTGCCTGCTGCGTGAATCATCCCTGTTATCACCTCGCTGTTCATTGCTTCTCTGGTAATCATCTCTCGTTGCTTCCTCCCGTATTTGTCCGAAAACCTGCTGAAATTTGTCCCGGAGCGTCGTAGTTCGGGTACCGCCGAGGAAATCTTCGCCTCGGTTGATAGTTTCGACCACGGTCCTCCTCTCGCGACCTGTGCCGTTTGTTGTGGACAGCGTCTTCTCCATCTGCCCATTTATTTGCTATCTCCATTAACGCGGATACGGTCTTTGGATTGGTCCTTCCCAAATCCTCGACAAAATCTCCACGCCTGACTCCTGCGACAAACGCATCTATCGCTCTCTCGTCAGATATATTGTCTGCTGAATTTTTGATGATATTCCACCTTTGGATGTACTTTCTCATTGGCTCATCGGCTTTTGTCGACATGCTCTCAATTCCTCTAACGACGCGGGTTTTTTGCACGTGGATCCAAGTTCTTGACGAACACATCCTCGAAACTTTCCCACTGTCGATGGATCCCTGGAGCGAAGTTTCTTTATCCAAGATCGTGCGGCTCCACTCAAATGTACCTGGATGCTTTGCATAGCTGTTGCCCTGGTTCCTCTGTCGGCTTCACTGCCTCCAGATAGTCGACTAGCCAATCCTCTCGGATCTTGGAGGCCGTCGAACTTCTTGAAATTATCGGGTAACTTGAATCCCGAGGGACTCGAGTTTTTCGGACTCTCCTCGTGAAGCATGGTAAGCCGCACATATCCTCGTCGTTAAGTTCGGAGATTGCCGATGATCCCTTCGCTTTGCCGCGCTCGTCGACCCTTGCTTGTGCTTCTTGTATCTCTTGCTCCACTTGGTCCTTCAGGTGCCGCCGCCGTTGCCGCCGCAGTCGTGGACTATTTTGCCTTGCCGTTCCTTCGGGAGGCGTTGATACAAACGCTGTCCCCATAGCTCCAACTCCTGCTACCGCCATATTGTACGGTGTTTCCCTTGGATCACCCGGAGGTGGTTTAGATGCAAGGATAAAAGCATGTGTCGCCATATACCCAGCCTCTCGGTGTCTTAGGGATGATGTTTCCTCTTGTATCTATCGACATGAAGGACATGTCGAGGTTTTGGACCAAGTGTTCTCTTTCGCTTCGGGTATGTGTTGCAGCCTTGATCTTGCTCGTTCCGCGCCTCCCGGTGGCTATCACCCGTAGTTCTAGATTGTCGACTTAGATCTGCCCTTCTCCCGCTGGATGCGTAAGCTGCCTCCTTTCTCCTATTCAACTCAATTGTCTGCTTTTCCAATTCCCTGGCAGCTCGTGCGAGCCTATATTGATATGCTTGCAATTCTTCCGGTGTGGCTGTGGTAGCCATTGGTTACGTGCCGTTCATAGCTCTCGCGGCTCTGTCCCACGCTGCTTGTGAAAGTTGAACTCTATCTCGCGGCTCGGCCCGACGTATTTGTTGCCCAGGCCTTGTCGCAGATTGGAGGGATCGACGTATGGATTTCCCGTGACCGTCGAAAGCCTCGTATGTCTCCTCTTGATCTTCAATGGCGTAAATCTGATGATACTTTGTACTCAGATCTACGTTGGGTTTGGTGACATCATCGTTGAGATTGATGAAGACCTTGCCCACCGTGATAGATTTGTCGATGAAGTCGTAATCGTCGACATCGCTTGAGCCATCGCTATATATGAGTCCGCAGATGACTCAAACGACATGTCGTTGAAGATCTTGGCGAGTTTCTCTCTTGTTCGGTGCCGACGTAACGTGTCGCCGAGGTTTCTTCTTCTCCTGACTCGATTGACGATGCATAGCTTGAAAAATCGGAATCGACCACCGACGATCCCGACGAAATTGGAATCTCGACACGATACGATCCTTCCTTCTCGACGCGAAAGTGAAACCTTCCGAACGTCATCTCCATGGGCTCCGCCAGATACGCATATGCATCCAAACGGGAGGGTGGGTGAGGAACAAAATCGACAAGACCAGCAGCGATCTGTTTACCTCGATCCATTGTGTTGCTTGCGGTTGACGATGTCGAAGATCTTGAGCGTGCCATCGAGATCAGATCCTTACGCCTCTAGTTCCCACAGACGGCGCCAATTGACAAGGTATCAACTTGTCAATGCCTATGGATTGTAGGCTAGGGTTTAGTTGGAAGTAGAGGGTAAGTAGATCTCGAAGGTTTCAAATAAAAGTACTCGACGATTATGAAAACTAGGGTTTGTAGACAATGATTCGATGATCTCCTCGTCCCTCGACTCCCCCTTTATATAGGAGGTGGAGCCGAGGGATTCGTGTAGTACAAATTACAGAGTCCGGGACGGTTTCTAACTCATCCCGCCAGATTACAAAATAACACTTCCTATTACAACTCTATCTTTCCTTAAATACATCTTGGGCTCTCGAATCCTCTTATTCTTCGGGTAGTGGGCCTTCAGTAAACCCCGGGTACTATCTTCGGCAAGCCCATTTGGGATGCCTATGTCATTTGTTCACCCAACATGCTTATTCTTATCGGAGAGACGCCTCTAGTGAACTGTGGACCCCGGTCCATTCTTTTACATCGAATACAATCTACTGCAACACTTGTTCTACTGTTTTCTGCAAACAATCATCATCCACACTATACATCTAATCCTTTGTTACAGCAAGACCGGTGAGATTGACAACCTCACTGTCACGTTGGGGCAAAGTAATTTGGTTGTGTTGTGCAGGTTCCACGTTGGCGCCGGAATCCCTGGTGTTGCGCCGCACTACACTTCGCCGCCATCAACCTTCAACGTGCTTCTTGACTCCTACTGGTTTGATAAACCTTGGTTTCTAACTGAGGGAAACTTACTGTTGTATGCATCACACATTCCACTTGGGGTTCCCAACGGTCGCGTGCTGTACGCGTGTCAAGGACTTAGATTCAACTCCAACAACAAGAACAGGTCCAATAACAACAAGACTAAGAAGGGCCAATTACAAGTCAAAGACTCGGCCAAGATTGTTTGCTTCAAGTGCAAAACTGAAGGGCATCATGTTAGATCTTGCCCTTTGAAAAAGAAGCAAAAAGGGAAGCGGCCTCAAGCTCAAACTCATATTCAACCTCAAGTTGAAGAAATTACACTTCCCAAGAATTATCAAGCCAATGCTCCCATTGTGGAGAAATCTAGTGAGAAGAAGGAGAAGAAAAGAACTTGCTACATATGCCGTGAGAAGGGCCACATCTCCTCCTGTTGCACTATTGGTACCTCATCCAACTCTATCACCATTGATAATGTTTATTCTCTTCGTAAGGATGAGGGTGGCAATGTGTTTGCCAAATATGTTGGTGCTCAAAGTGGTGTCAAGAAGAGAACCATTTGGGTTGCTAAGCCTATTGTGACTAACCTCTTAGGACCCAACTTAGTTGGGGACCAACAATCCAAAACTTGATCAATAGGTGCTTGTTGGAGGGCATTGGAGACTTGACTATGATACGTCTCCGACGTATCGATAATTTCTTATGTTCCATGCCACATTATTGATGATATCTACATGTTTTGTGCATACTTTATGTCATATTTATGCATTTTCTGGAACTAACCTATTAACAAGATGCCGAAGAGCCAGTTGTTGTTTTCTGCTGTTTTTGGTTTCAGAAATCCTAGTAAGGAAATATTCTCGGAATTGGACGAAATCAACGCCCAGGGGCCTATTTTCACACGAAGCTTCCAGAAGACCCAAGAGTCAACGAAGTGGGGCCACGAGGTGGCCAGGAGGTAGGGCGGCGCGGCCCCACCCTTGGCCGCGCCGACCTGTCTCCTGGGCCCCTCGTGACGCCCCCTGACCTACCCTTCCGCCTACAAATAGCCTTCGTCGCGAAACCCCCAGTACCAAGAGCCACGATACGGAAAACCTTCCAGAGACGCCGCCGCCGCCAATCCCATCTCGGGGGATTCAGGAGATCGCCTCCGGCACCCTGCCGGAGAGGGGAATCATCTCCCGGAGGACTCTACGCTGCCATGGTCGCCTCCGGAGTGATGTGTGAGTAGTCTACCCCTGGACTATGGGTCCATAGCAGTAGCTAGATGGTTGTCTTCTCCTCATTGTGCTTAATTGTCGGGTCTTGTGAGCTGCCGAACATGATCAAGATCATCTATCTGTAATGCTATATGTTGTGTTTGTTGGGATCCGATGAATAGAGAATACTATGTTATGTTGATTATCAATTTATATCTATGTGTTGTTTATGATCTTGCATGCTCTCCGTTATTAGTAGAGGCTCTGGCCAAGTTTTTGCTAGTAACTCCAAGAGGGGGTATTTATGCTCGATAGTGGGTTCATGTCTCCGTGAATCTGGGGGAATGACAGAAACCTCTAAGGTTATGGATGTGCTGTTGCCACTAGGGATAAAACATTGATGCTATGTCCGAGGATGTAGTTATTGATTACATTACGCGCAATACTTAATGCAATTGTCTGTTGTTAGCAACTTAATACTGGAAGGGGTTCGGATGATAACCTGAAGGTGGACTTTTTAGGCATAGATGCATGCTGGATGGCGGTCTATGTACTTTGTCGTAATGCCCAATTAAATCTCACTATACTCATCATAATATGTATGTGCATGGTCATGCCCTCTCTATTTGTCAATTGCCCAACTGTAATTTGTTCACCCAACATGCTATTTATCTTATGGGAGAGACACCTCTAGTGAACTGTGGACCCCGGTCCAATTCTCTATACTGAAATACAATCTACTGCAATACTTGTTCTACTGTTTTCTGCAAACAATCATCTTCCACACTATACATCTAATCCTTTGTTACAGCAAGCCGGTGAGATTGACAACCTCGCTGTTTCGTTGGGGCAAAGTACTTGGTTTGTGTTGTGCAGGTTCCACGTTGGCGCCGGAATCCCTGGTGTTGCGCCGCACTACATCTCGCCGCCATCAACCTTCACGTGCTTCTTGACTCCTACTGGTTCGATAAACCTTGGTTTCTTACTGAGGGAAACTTGCCGCTGTACGCATCACACCTTCCTCTTGGGGTTCCCAACGGACGCGTGTCGAACAGAAAGACAATACGTCAACCACGCGCATCAGACTACATCATGAAGAATCAAGGGATCTTTGTCATTTATATTATCTCAAGCCAAGTCTTTTGGTTATCTTGCTTCTATCATATATTCAATGTTCCTCCTTGCGATAATATGTGCTCAACTCATTTATATTGAAAGTTACTCGTCCCTTTGCATGTGTTAGTTTTGTTCCTAACATGTGTCTGTATATGTTGTGCCTCCTACTTGTTTTGCTTGAGAAATCAAGTCTATGCATGTTGGGTTGCACACCATGTATTTGTGTTTGTGTTGGAGCCTCTTTGCATCTTGTTGTATCTTATATGGCTCTTATGAGTGATTAATGGACTATCCCATTTTGGGGGAGTGATATTACTTTGGGAATTTCATGATCCTAACAATGTGTGTACATGAGTAATATCACTTAGAATTGATATTGCAAGATTATCTAGTCTCTATGTGGTATGTCATCTTCATGAGAAATTCAAATTCTAAATGTCCATTGGTATCTCTAGTTGGATCTTATTTGCCTCTTGTGAAAATAAATTCCTTATCACATTATGGGGGAGTAATAAGCTTTGTGTATATTACAAGCCTAGAAAATGTGAACATTTGAGGTTATGTCACATAGAATTGATATTCTAAATTATCTCTCTCATATGTGGCATGTTTGCTCAAACAAGTTCCAATTTGCTTAAATGGCTTCATTGCTAATATATTTGTGGATCTTTTGTGAAAGTTTTTCCGGGCATGGTTTTTCACAACATGTCCCTCAATACATTTTTGGAAAACCATGTGCTTCAGGTCATTCTATTAATTGCTTTGCATGTTGGCATGAATGCTATGAATTGCTTTGCATGTTGGTATGACTAATTGAAGCTAAAGAAACTCTCTTTGCATGATGGTTAACTCTTATCTTTTACCATATGCTTTATTTGGTGTAAATATGATCTTACGTATACTTACAAACTACCAACGGAAAATATTTCCTAATACCTCTTGTCCTAGGACAATTGGCAATCTATTATGAGGTAGATTTTTATTGATCATATTTACATTGGCTCTTGCGTTTAAATTTCCTTATTCAATGCCATGAATTTGTTGTGTTTTGACTCCCATGTGTCTTCCTTGCAACTTAAGGATCTAATTTATCTATTCAAACTTTCTTAGCATTTTTAGTAGACATAGGTAGCGTGATGATCCTAGTTTTGTGCATTTTGTATTCATATGCAAAATCCTAGATAATGCACTAATCTTGGGGAGATCTCCTATATTTGTTAGAATGCTTAACATCTCTTGATCATTATCAATAATTTGGTTTTGGGAGACAAACCTTTGCTTGTTGGTACTTTGTGCCATCATAAAAAGTGTTGAGGGTTTGGTTTATTTGTGGGAACCTTGCTCTCTTGGGAGTTGTTTATCTCATTCCTTTGTCTTTGGGTTTAATTAGCCTCTTACAATGAGATAAGTCTTTGGAGTCAATCTTGTGTTGATTCGATTCTTTGATATAATTTGGACAACCATTGTTTCTTGATTTATTTGGAGTTATGTCCAAATTGTATCTTCATTTGGTTCTTGAAAGTATTGTGCGTGCATATTTAATATATGTATATCTTATGGCATGTGTTACTTTCTTTGATCCAATATATAGGGTACACTCCATCAAAGCCTAATTTGATTAAGATGTGCATGAAATTCAATTTCATATCTATATGCACATAGTTTTGTGGAGTTTGTCCTATATGTTGTAGTGCATCTAACTACTTTGGACCCAATTAGTTTGGGAACCATTTTGTACTTAATTTTTTGTTAGGTACAAGGAGATACATTGGATGCTTGTCTCACACTTAGGAAGATGTGGTGAGTCAATTGTAATCTGAGGCAAGTTAGGATGATCAACAAACTCATATATACTACATCCACAACAATGCTATCTCGGTAACAAGTATCTTCTCATGCATATTTTTCTAACATCCAACCGTGCGATTGCATCTTGGCATGAATCTCTTGATTTGAAAATATTATGCTTCTTGCAAAGATTTTAATGAAACATCTTTATTGCAAATGTGAGTAAATTGAGATGAGCACATATGTTGGGAAGTATATAAAATCATGCTCATGATTCATCCATCCCAACTATGTCTATCTAGCAATTTTATTGCATATCAATTCCTCAAGACTCTCACATGTGCAATATCGATGAAAGTGCAAATTGAGTTATTTCTTTTGTTACCTTTGTTTGTGATACTTGTTGCCTTTATCAATGCATCCCAACTACCTTCTATCCCTTTGTGGTGACCCGGCATACCACTGCATGGTGTAGTATGCAAGTCTGATATAACACCAATGAAACACCATTCCACTAGTATTATATCGCTCAGAGTGGTACAACAGAAACATATGCGGGTCCAAGGCATGTCTATAGAATTACAACATCGACTCTATTACATAAGATCATCACAGCCTCCTACTTTATAATGAGGTAAAACTGCAAATAAACTCCAGAAGAACGACTCGTAGTCTAGTCTTATCACGAACTCTATTTGTAGAGTATTTCACTAACTACAGAGGCTAAGAATAGACTCTAGGCTAAATAGGAGCTAGGTTTAGGAAGCTAGTTCCCTTCTATGGCTAAACTAGGTTTTCTCCTTGTTGGATGTGGTATCTGACTCCTCTGACAAGGTCCTGTCTCGTGAAGTAGTTGTTGACTCCTCGGCCTTCGAGTTGCACTGTAGATCCTCCTTCGATGCCTCCATATCTAAGCAGGGGATTTAAGAGTGGGATGAGTACGAGCGTACTCAACAAGTTCATTATAGGAAAGAGGTGTTTAATGCACTAGCTACAGCATTAGACCAGAAAGTCTAATACCAATGCAGGTTTTCATAACCATTTCTTCAAAAGGTTGCTTTTATTCAGAAGAACTATGTCCGTCAGCCTTCACCGGTTTACTAGAACTTCATGGAGCTCCTTTCCGGCCGCGTTCGCAGTTCCATATCCCGGAACAGGGAGTGACAGGTCACGATTCGTTACACTCTGCAGAGGTGTGTTGCTTTACCCATAAGAGATCTTAACCTTGGTGCCAACCAAGCTGCAGGCTTGTCCACACTTCCTATGGTGTGAGGCCCGGTATAAGGTCATAGCCAATCATATTCCTCCGCTACCTCATACACCCACCCGTTGATGCAAACTCCGACCCTGGGTCCTCGCCGGTGCTCTTATACCAATTAAGGACGGCCCCCGACCACGACAACAGTTCAGGTCTCTACCATGAACTCCTCCGCCGGGAGATGCAACCCATCATAGACCGCAATAACCGTGGGGACTTAAGGCTTCCCCAGCCCACCGCTTGCTCCTCGGGCGACAAGTGTCTACGGTCTCTACCGTGGGGACTTAAGGCTTCCCCAGCCCACCGCTTGCCCCCTTGGAATACAAGTGTCTACGGTAAAGCGCGTCCGTTGATGTACAAGAGGTGGAAATGCAATTGACTATTCCGTCCCACTCCAGATCTTATGGTTAACACGGGTATTACGGCACAAGAATCACTGGACGACATTTGTTGTTTAATCCTAGATGGATATAAACCCTTGCAATGGAACCTCCACCATATCAACACAATCCATGGTTCCATTGCCCACCACATAGTCATATTCATAGTTATGAAAGTAGTGGTTTTGGTTTTTATGCAATAGTGATAATCATAGTACTTTGCAAGTAATTTGATAGAAATACTCAAATGACATGAGCAAGTGATGAACTTGCCTTTCTTGGCTGCAAGATTATGCAGTCAAGGTCTTCGATGCGTAATAACTCCAAATTCTGAAATAGCATCATCGTCCGGTAAGGACGATGTTTAAAAGATTGGCAAGTATGCAATAATGCATAAGAATGAGATGCAATCGCTCTAAGCGTGACCTAACCCCGATGATTTAGGATCAGTGAATTGTAATGATTGGTTTAGGGTGTGTTGCACTTTTAGAGTGATTCACATACAAGGTTCTTATTCAGGTGTGATTTACTTGGTATTATAAACAGGTAGATAATAAAGCATAATAATCAATTGAGCATACAAAGAATGATAATTAGCATAATGTTAACAAGTAAAGAACAGTGGTCAGTTTTAGTACTATATGGCATGGTTAATGATTAATTATCATATACTTTAAAAGAATAACTTTTGAAGAACATGTTCTTTAATAAAGAACAAGTATGATAATTAGGTTGATGGGGTTCTATGGTTGACTATGGTTTCATTTAGTTTCTGGAGTAAGTATTAGATGTATCCCAACAATGTTGGATTCATCAACACCTAGGGTTGGTAAGGTTGAGTTAAGCCTAGGCATCCTAAGCAATTATTCATACAAGGTTGCTATCAGGACTATTTCATCTTATTGGTGATGGCTATCTAGGTTTTATATTTCCTATAAGGCAGGGTTGATGATGATTCCTTATTTTCTTTAAAAGAATAACTTTTGAAGAACATACTTCTTAATTAATAAGAAGTATTACAATTAAGGTTGAGGTTGTCTTGTATTAGCCATTGGATCTCTAAGTAGAGAATGGTTGGTTCCTAAATAGGATGGTTCATAAGTATCTCACACTAGTAGGGTTTAGTGGAATATGGTATGTAATACAAAATAGCAGGTATAGTTGCTATTATGGTTCATCACAAGGGTGTGATGGTATATAGGTATAAGTAAGGTTGAACATTTTGATGATAGGAATTAAGGTTTAGACTTAGGTGTTCCTATTTGATCATCTAGGTCTGATAAGATGAGCACATGGGATACTAATTAGCAGTGTTAGGGTTCCCATATTTTATGTGGATTTGAACTAGTATTTAGTTGCTAGATATGAATCTATGATAACTAATGAAGTAACATGATCACATGGTACTTGGGTTTAGGTTTGGAAACAATTTAGGGTTCACACATAAAATAGTGGAGCTAAGGTTTCTAGTGAATTAGGGTTTTGGGTTTACACCTGAAATGATGAGTTCCTAGTTTTCTTCTTTATGGAACTAGGGTTGCATAATTACTATTTAGTTTATAACCTAATAACTTCATTAATAGATTAGAAGTTATTAATAACTTTGAAATAATAATATTGGATTTGGTATTTTATTAATTTTCAATAATTAATAATTAGGGTAATTATTAATCAGGGTTTAATTCCCTCTGATAATGCTTTAACAAAATAATAAAAATAATAAAGAAAATTAGTTTTAATGTTTTCTTTATTTATTTACTGGTTTTATTTACTTTTGGAATTTTTTTACTAATTATTGAATTTTAATTGAATTTAGAATTAGAATTAAAGGCTTAAATAACAAGTATTAAATAATTGAATTTTTATTAAAAATAAAAATTTCATTTCATATTTTTATTGGATAGAGTTTAGTTTTCTAAGAATTTTGATATATTATTTTCATTTTTTTGAGTTAATATGGATTTTATATAAATTTGCAAAGTTGCAGTAATTTTTGAATTGAAATTTAAAAGGAAATAACTAAACACACCCGGCTAATGTACCCACAGAGGCACTGACCAGTGGGCCAGAGGTCCACGTGGACTGCCACGTGAGCGTGGACTGGTCAAAATTGAGACCATGTCCAGGAGCTCACGGTGGCCGGCGGGAATCGGCGATCGCCGCCGATTTTGGGCTTGCGTGGGTGGGCTATTCACTCCAATCGACTCAGCATGCCAGGGCAAAGCTACTGGTGCCAGCGCCGCCCGCTAATGACCACCGGAGCAAGCTCGACGGCAAGGTGCGGCGGCGGCGGACACAGGTGACTGGTGCGGCGATTCTACGAGGCGCTACTGAGCAAAGCGAGCCTGCGGTGCGGTAGAGATGCTCACCAGGAGCACGACGAGTTAGGCGGCAAGGTTAATGGAGCTCTGTATCGCCGGAATTTGTCGGTACCGGCGTTGAGGGAGACGAGCTCGTCGACGGTGATTCCGAGCACGGCGGTTCGATTCCTCTTGCAGGAATAGCAAGTCGACCACGGCGGTGCTGATGGTGGTCGCGTCGAGGCCTGAGGAGGCTCCGAACGGTGACGATGAAGGTGACCTGGGCGGGCTAGGGTTTCCTTCCGAGAAGAAATTGAGCAAGAGAGGAAGAAATCGAGGCTAGGGTTCGTCGTTTTGGGTTTTATACGGCTCGGGAGTGTGCCTCGTCACGCACTCAGACGAGGAGATGCTGCCAGCGATGAGGGGAAGGGAAGCACGTCGTCGTGCTGTCCTCCTCGAGCGCAGGAGAGGATGAGGATGACCCTCTCCTCTGTTTTTTAAACGAAGGGGTGCGTGGTGGTATGATGGGCTGTGGCTTGGGCCGAAGTGCTGGGCTTCTGCCAGGCCGCTTGCTGGGCTGCGACGGCCAGGTAAGTATTTCCCTTATTTTTTCCTCTGTTTTTATTTCTCCTATTGTATATTTTCTATTTTAATCTCATAATTGAATTTAATTCTATTTGCAGATCTTTGTAATTATGCTAATTCATTCAAGATTTAGTATACTAACTATTGTTTCCCTATTCTATTTTGAATTCATATTTTATATTGAATTACTTGCATATTTGTGAATTCAATTAAAATAGCATTTGGACATAATCTTCTATTTTTACTTTAATTCTCTTTTTATTATGCAATCAATTCTGTTTAGAATTATGAGAGTTGATATTTTCATCTCAAAGTATTTCAGAGATTGTTACTATGTCTTGGTTTCCATTTGAGGAATTAATCACTGGCATTTCATGTGAGCAACATTTTCTTAGGATTTTGTAGGTTTGATAATAACCCAAAATAAAGGTTAGTATTAGTACTATATTTTAAATATAACTTAAAATCCTAGAGTATGCATTACTCTCCTCAAGGTTGGGCTTTATTTACAGAGATAAGGGGTTGATCACCACCCATGGATTTAATTATGAGTTTAAGCACTAGATGTTTCTTAGGGTTAATTAGTGAAGCATAAAATTTATCTAATGAGCAATTGGTTTGAATCTCAATTATGGTCTGGTTTTATAATTGTAATCACCCAAGTTATTCACAACTAGGTTTGAGATATAATTCTGGGTTGTAGAGTTGAGATGACACCATATTGCATGTACTAGGGTTTAATCTCCCCTAACCATGATAGGGTGGTTGTTTACTTAACATTTTATGTTCTCCTCTAGTTACTATGATATTGAGAATTAGTTTTATCTTCTACCAATTGGATTCTATTGTTAACCTTAATTTATCATTTAAGTAACTACATTGGTTATAGTTCTTTTTATAGTTAACTTGGGTCATATGGATATATGGTTTCTCACCATATAAAGTATAGAGTTTAACTCTAAGGTTTTCTTAGGTTGTTTAACTTCTGAAGTATGGATATGGTAGGATTCTACTTATGATCACCAAGTGGTTCACAAGTTAAGGTTGGGATATAAGCCTAGATTTGATTACTAGTGATCTCCCTATGATTTCATGTGGTGAATTAATATGTACTAATCATATAAGTGTTAGCATTTGGATTATTCTCCTATTTCTCCAAAGCATGGTCATGGATTAGGCATGATCCACTTGTTCTTAATATCCTTACCTCAAGTTCTTTGGTTTTATGATCATCACTCAATCTATAATGATCAAGGTTTGGCTTCTAAGTTATCTCTCAAGAATTAAGGTTTCTCACTCCCAGGTTTAAGTATTGTCTTGATGAACTAAGGTATAGCTCTTCTAATTTGCCTTCTTGAATGAGACTACTATGGTTGCCTCTAAAGTTTATATCCCAGGAGAATGCCTGAGATATTATGTTAGGGTTCTACTAAAGGAATGATGATTTAATCATCAGGACATATGGATAGTTCTCTCCCTTAGATTTGAGTGTTGCCTCAACTATCTTGAGTGTAGCACCAAAGCTTGAGCTCTCTTTCCTAGGAGTAGTTATTCTAGGGTTTATGGTGTACTTCTAATATCTCAATAGGCATTTAGTCTAAAACTCCACTTGGCTATCTTGGTTAAATTAATCTCCTCCTTATTTTATCAATTCATGGATATGGTATTATTCCATGTGATATTAGGTTGTCTCACCACTCCAAGATGAAATGGTTAATCTCCTAATACTTTAGTTCAAAGATTGTCCTTTATTCTTAAATAGGTAAAGCTAAGATTGGTATGAGTGGTCTCTCTCTCATGGGGAAGGACTTTAATACTAACTTAAGGTTAGGCTCCATAGAGAATGATGTGGTCACCAATATCTATGGTTAACATAAATGGATTATCTCTCTAGGAAATATCTTGAATAAGATCCTAGGGTTTCTATGCAAGATGATGATTTGATTACATGGATGTATATCCAAGGTTTTAGCTTAAGGTTTTCCATTGCTTCTTTAGTAATATAGAACTCTCTCCTCTATGGGTTTGATGTGATATAATTTGGAATAGAGAATAATATATATTTCTAGAGTTGATCTCCTTATCATGTTTCCAATGTTGAAGTAACATGAATACCATGGGTTCATGGTAGGATCAAGGATTAGTTTACGACATGGAGAAGATAAGTGAAGAATAGTTTCTCCAATTATTGTTACTTGATTTGCAATTGAATTGGTGTTCATAAGTGATGACAAGGATTTCCATATTATAATCTTTTATAAGATCAAGCAATTGATCATTGAGTAAAGTGTTGTTGTGTTGAATATTAATTCCATTTGATCTAACCCCTTAGATCAAATCAAAACAAGGTTTTAACAAAGTCACATTGAGGTTTATAGCGCTTGACTTGATGAGCTACTTCAATTCCACCAAGGTCAAGTGAAACTTCGCCATCGTGGACTGTTTTACTTTAAAGCGCGAAAATTCCCCAGATTTTCTATGCATGAATGCAATGCACACATCTGTTTCCTTTATTTTTGTAACCCCATTACCTGGGATATTACAGTCTCTACCCCATAAACTAAACTTCGTCCTCGAAGTTTGATCTCTCTCACGTTTCCGGAGTGTGAATCTGACTTATGCAGACTACGACTTCTCTCGAACTCCGTAGTGATCTCACTAGATATAATTGAATATATCCCTTGTCCAGATTCTTCCTGGAATCCATTAGGTTTTTTCTTACTTGAGCTTTCATACTTTTGAGTAAATATTACTCACTTTCTCAAGTTACAGTCCACTTCTTACTTCCTCGAGATATAAATCTCGGCTTCTGGTCTGACATCCTTCTGAAAGTAGTGTTCGATAATCTTATGAAAATAAGATTGAACCTTCTCTCAGTTCAGACCTTCATCAACTATCTTGCTCAAAGTATTGATTCATTTTGGATCCAACTGATCCCTCGCTCTCCCCCTTAGGGATGTCCTAATGGTTGCTAAGCTTATCTTCCCCAACCAACTAGCTCCTAGGTTAGGCTATATGTCTTTTCCTGGGCTTTCTATTGTACTTTTCTAGGGTATCCTATTTGGATTGATTGTGTACCCACATGGCTGTGAATACCAGTACGATATGTTAGTTGGTTATGCAACTAAGGTTATTCCAACTTTACACAGGACAAGTGTGTTGCCCATGAAAGCTTGAGCAATTTAAAGATATTATTCTGCAACTAATATTGTGCTACATGAAGAAGTTGTGTTCAACAAACTAATTGGGTCAGAATAAGTATGGTCAAAGTCCTATGCATCCGTCCTTGTGCTCCATCCACTTCCTTGTTCGAACTTCTTAGATGATGAGCTCCCCCTATGATTTGAAAATTGGTTCAGTGCTTCATTTGATCTTCGTACCAGCTATGGATCCGGGCATTCTGATTTCATATGACCTAGTTGTCCACATCCAAAACAGGTAATATCCTGTTGCGTGCAATCCTTGGCATAGTGACCTTTTCTTGCACAGTTATGGCATCGAACTCGACTATAAGACGGAGTGATTGTCTCATTTCTAGTTTGAAAAATCATCTCTGACTGAGTTTGTTGTATCTGAATTGGTTGTGGTTCCAACCTTGCCTTCCGTTTTCTTTCCTTCTGCACTTCTTCATAATCATTCTCCAAAGTAATTGCAGTATCCACTAGCTCGTGGAACCTTGTGCATTTGGTTAGATTCAACTGCATTTTCAGGAATGGATTCATCCCTTTTAAGAACCTTTTTATCCTTTTCCCCTCTGTGTTCACATCCTCTGCTGCATAACGTGATAAACGATCAAACTCTCCTAGATATTTCCATACCGACAAGTCATTCTGCTTCAAGGTCTCGAACTCTCTTCTCTTTAGCTCCATGATACTTCAGGAACCTGGGCTTCTCGGAACTTCTTCTTAAACTCGTCCCACGTGAAAACATGTCCCGAAGGTTGAATTAGAATCACGTTATCCCACCATGACGCTGCTAGTCCTGATAGTAGATATGTGGCATATCTAACCTTCTCTTCATCATTACACTGAACTGTCTTTAATTTCCGCTTAGTGTCCCTTAACCAATCATCCGCATCCATAGGTTCTGGTGCGGTAGCAAAAGTCAGTGGATTGGTTTGTAGGAATTCCGTAAGACTCACTCCTTTTGGCCCTCCATTTCTGATACCTCCATTATTCTCACGTATCAAACGACTGAAAAACTCATTTTTTTGTGCTAAGTTTGCTGCTCTATCCTCAGCCATCCTTTCCATGTGCTCAAAGAATTCTTGCTCAAGCAGGACAGGGGTTGATGTTAACGATCTAGTGGCGGAGAATGCCTCTTCCATCCGCTTAGCTTCTCTTTCCTGACCTTCTTTTGCCTCCCTCTCTTCATGAGTCGCTACTATTTCCTCAGTTGGTTGGTAACTCGTCTCTCCCTCACGCGATCCCATTTACCCTCTAGACCTGTAACATCAAGAAAGAACTCAATGATGCAACATGCATTTGCACACCAAGGTCAAACTTCATGCACAGATCTAGTCAATCAATGAAAATCCAATAAAAATCCAAAAAGATTCAGCTTTGTGCTTATAATACACACCATCATAAGCCTGAATAATGATAGTTGAGTAAGACATCTCTAAACATCAGGCTGAGATGTGTAGTATATAACACCACATAATACATGTTTATATCGTGATACTTAGCACGAATATATAGGATTCTACTATTTGTCTCAACCTTTACCTTAATTGCACATTTTCAATGAGATAAACTTGAAACAAAGTGGTTTGGGATAGTTAAGGTTAACCTAATTTTCTATTGAGGTACTAATTTAACTTCCATTTTGTTGAGGACTACTTCACATGCTATCTCTAGATTCTAATATAGCTACTCTAAACTCCTAACTATTAGAGCATAGTTTCTATACTTCCAAGTGTTTCTATCCTAAGACTATGGTCATGATGTGCTTGACACACTTCCCATTGTTTTGAAACACAAATCTTGCACTATTGTTTTGTACTTGGCTTCTTATTGTACTCCTCTTAATTAATTATGAGGTTCTAGTCCATCACATAATGATTCTCAGGTGAATCATATATGATTTCTATCTCTACCATGTAAGTAGGCATATTTTATTCCTATCTCTCTTCCTTACCTCCCATGATTGACTCATCATGGTCTATACTACCTCACATAACTCAGAGTTATCACTTACTATCAATTGTTTCACACTTCTAGATAATTTTACTTACTCATTACCTATCTTGGTCTACATCTTCGATTAGGAAATCTTAATTATCTTTATCACTTGATATTACTCCTATTATAGGTCTGGATAATTCTTACTTAACCATAACATGTGTTGGTACACATCTTCCAATAGGATAGCTTCCTTATGGTTGTATCCTCTCTTTGGGCTACCATGTATTGTATACCAACTGTGATCTACTCATCTATTGTTTTAAGGACTTAATGGTGTGCTCTATGTTTAGCTAACTAACTTAAGGAAGAAACATTGACTTAAGTGTGTCAGGATTATTCTCAAGTGAATATCCATCTCAAGTCATAAGAAGTATTTGGTTTACCTAGGACAATTTCCTATAGACACTACCAATCCTATAGGTCTCCTTTAAAGAGTTTTAATCCTAGGGTCAAAGCATTTGCTCTGATACCAACTGTGGTGACCCGGCATACCACTGCATGGTGTAGTATGCAAGTCTGATATAACACCAATGAAACACCGTTCCACTAGTATTATATCGCTCAGAGTGGTACAACAGAAACATATGCGGGTCCAAGGCATGTCTATAGAATTACAACATCGACTCTGTTACATAAGATCATCACAGCCTCCTACTTTACAATGAGGTAAAACTGCAAATAAACTCCAGAAGAATGACTCGTAGTCTAGTCTTATCACGAACTCTATTTGTAGAGTATTTCACTAACTACAGAGGCTAAGAATAGACTCTAGGCTAAATAGGAGCTAGGTTTAGGAAGCTAGTTCCCTTCTATGGCTAAACTAGGTTTTCTCCTTGTTGGATGTGGTATCTGACTCCTCTGACAAGGTCCTGTCTCGTGAAGTAGTTGTTGACTCCTCGGCCTTCGAGTTGCACTGTAAATCCTCCTTCGATGCCTCCATATCTAAGCAGGGGATTTAAGAGTGGGATGAGTACGATCGTACTCAACAAGTTCATTATAGGAAAGAGGTGTTTAATGCACTAGCTACAACATTAGACCAGAAAGTCTAATACCAATGCAGGTTTTCATAACCATTTCTTCAAAAGGTTGCTTTTATTCAGAAGAACTATGTCCGTCAGCCTTCACCGGTTTACTAGAACTTCATGGAGCTCCTTTCTGGCCGCGTCAGCGTCCATATCCCTAACGAGGAGTGACAGGTCACGATTCGTTACACTCTGCAGAGGTGTGTTGCTTTACCCATAAGAGATCTTAACCTTGGTGCCAACCAAGCTGCAGGCTTGTCCACACTTCCTATGGTGTGAGGCCCGGTATAAGGTCATAGCCAATCATATTCCTCCGCTACCTCATACACCCACCCGTTGATGCAAACTCCGACCCTGGGTCCTCGCCGGTGCTCTTATACCAATTAAGGACGGCCCCCGACCACGACAACAGTTCAGGTCTCTACCATGAACTCCTCCGCCGGGAGATGCAACCCATCATAGACCGCAATAACCGTGGGGACTTAAGGCTTCCCCAGCCCACCGCTTGCTCCTCGGGCAACAAGTGTCTACGGTCTCTACCGTGGGGACTTAAGGCTTCCCCAGCCCACCGCTTGCCCCCTTGGAATACAAGTGTCTACGGTAAAGCGCGTCCGTTGATGTACAAGAGGTGGAAATACAATTGACTATTCCGTCCCACTCCAGATCTTATGGTTAACACGGGTATTACGGCACAAGAATCACTGGACGACATTTGTTGTTTAATCCTAGATGGATATAAACCCTTGCAATGGAACCTCCACCATATCAACACAATCCATGGTTCCATTGCCCACCACATAGTCATATTCATAGTTATGAAAGTAGTGGTTTTGGTTTTTATGCAATAGTGATAATCATAGTACTTTGCAAGTAATTTGATAGAAATACTCAAATGACATGAGCAAGTGATGAACTTGCCTTTCTTGGCTGCAAGATTATGCAGTCAAGGTGTTCGATGCGTAATAACTCCAAATTCTGAAATAGCATCATCGTCCGGTAAGGGCGATGTTTAAAAGATTGGCAAGTATGCAATAATGCATATGAATGAGATGCAATCGCTCTAAGCGTGACCTAACCCCGATGATTTAGGATCAGTGAGTTGTAATGATTGGTTTAGGGTGTGTTGCACTTTTAGAGTGATTCACATACAAGGTTCTTATTCAGGTGTGATTTACTTGGTATTATAAACAGGTAGATAATAAAGCATAATAATCAATTGAGCATACAAAGAATGATAATTGGCATAATGTTAACAAGTAAAGAACAGTGGTCAGTTTTAGTACTATATGGCATGGTTAATGATTAATTATCATATACTTTAAAAGAATAACTTTTGAAGAACAAGTTCTTTAATAAAGAACAAGTATGATAATTAGGTTGATGGGGTTCTGATACGTCTCCGACGTATCGATAATTTCTTATGTTCCATGCCACATTATTGATGATATCTACATGTTTTATGCACACTTTATGTCATATTTATGCATTTTCTGGAACTAACCTATTAACAAGATGCCGAAGTGCCAGTTGCTGTTTTCTGTTGTTTTTGGTTTCAGAAATCCTAGTAAGGAAATATTCTCGGAATTGGACGAAATCAACGCCCAGGGTCCTATTTTGCCACGAAGCTCCCAGAAGACCGAAGAGTCAACAAAGTGGGGCCACGAGGTGGCCAGGAGGGTAGGCAGTGCGGCCCCACCCTTGGCCGCGCCGACCTGTCTCCTGGGCCCCTCGTGACGTCCCCTGACCTACCCTTCCGCCTACAAATAGCCTTTGTCGTGAAACCCCCAGTACCGAGAGCCACGATACGGAAAACCTTCCAGAGACGCCGCCGCCGCCAATCCCATCTCGGGGGATTCAGGAGATCGCCTCCGGCACCCTGCCGGAGAGGGGAATCATCTCCCGGAGGACTCTACGCCGCCATGGTCGCCTCCGGAGTGATGTGTGAGTAGGCTACCCCTGGACTATGGGTCCATAGCAGTAGCTAGATGGTTGTCTTCTCCTCATTGTGCTTAATTGTCGGGTCTTGTGAGCTGCCGAACATGATCAAGATCATCTATCTGTAATTCTATATGTTGTGTTTGTTGGGATCCGATGAATAGAGAATACTATGTTATGTTGATTATCAATTTATATCTATGTGTTGTTTATGATCTTGCATGCTCTCCGTTATTAGTAGATGCTCTGGCCAAGTTGATGCTAGTAACTCCAAGAGGGAGTATTAATGCTCGATAGTGGGTTCATGTCTCCGTGAATCTGGGAGAGTGAGAGAAACCTCTAAGATTATGGATGTGCTGTTGCCACTAGGGATAAAACATTGATGCTATGTCCGAGGATGTAGTTATTGATTACATTACGCGCAATACTTAATGCAATTTTCTGTTGTTAGCAACTTAATACTGGAAGGGGTTCGGATGATAACCTGAAGGTGGACTTTTTAGGCATAGATGCATGCTGGATAGCGGTCTATGTACTTTGTCGTAATGCCCAATTAAATCTCACAATACTCATCATAATATGTATGTGCATGGTCATGCCCTCTCTATTTGTCAATTGCCCAACTGTAATTTGTTCACCCAACATGCTGTTTATCTTATGGGAGAGACACCTCTAGTGAACTGTGGACCCCGGTCCAATTCTCTATACTGAAATACAATCTACTGCAATACTTGTTCTACTGTTCTCTGCAAACAATCATCATCCACACTATACATCTAATCCTTTGTTACAGCAAGCCGGTGAGATTGACAACCTCACTGTTTCGTTGGGGCAAAGTACTTGGTTTGTGTTGTGCAGGTTCCACGTTGGCGCTGGAATCCCTGGTGTTGCGCCGCACTACATCTCGCCGCCATCAACCTTCAACGTGCTTCTTGGCTCCTACTGGTTCGATAAACCTTGGTTTCATACTGAGGGAAAATTTGCCGCTGTACGCATCACACCTTCCTCTTGGGGTTCCCAACGGACGCGTGTTGTACGCGTATCAAGCTCTTTTTCTATCGCCGTTGCCGGGGAACTGAAGAAAAGTTACACCACAAAGATTTCTAACTCCCACATCAACTACACGCCAGCAAATCTTTTTCTGGCGCCGTTGCCGGGGAGATCAAGACACGCTGCAAGGGGAGTCTCCACATCCCAATCTCTTTACTTTGTTTTTGTCTTGCTTAGTTTTATTTACTACTTTTTTTGCTGCACTAAATCAAAATACCCAAAAAAATTAGTTGCTAGTTTTACTTTATTTGCTATCTTGTTTGCCATATCAAAAACACACAAAAAATTAGTTACTTGCATTTACTTTATCTAGTTTGCTTTATTTACTATTGCTAAAATGAGTAATCCTGAAGTTGAAGTTCGTTCGTTTAAGCAACAAGGGGGAGAATGTTTAAGAGATGCTTGGTATAGAATTAGTAATGTCCATAATAGGTGCACTCAGAAACACTCCACCACTATTTTACTCAGGAATTTTTATGTTGGTATCTCTAGCTGGAATAGGTATGTTCTTGATTGTCTCGCAGGAGGTAACTTCCTAAGTACTCCTGCATTAGAAGCTAGCTGCATTATTGAGAGTTTATTTGGAATACCCCCTGTTGACGAAGTTAAAATTGAAATCTCTCTTGAAGATGTTATGAAAAAATTGGAAACCATAGAGAAAATTTTTCCAAGTGTTGAAACTAAATTGGAAATGTTACTTGATAAAACTGATGAACTTGATAAATTCTTAGGAGGAATTGATGAAAGAATTAGTGTCCTAGGAACTTGTGTTGTCCATGTTAATCAAACCGATAGGATCGGCGAACTTGAAAAGGCTATGGGAACCTTGGGATCAACCTTTTCTTCTCTTAAATATAAGGAGAAAGCTTATGTGGGTAAGGAGCAAAAGTTTATGTATGTCTCTAAAGTGCCTAAACCAAAAAAATATTATTATAGGCCTAAAATTGACAAAGCCCTTAGTACCACTACAGACGGGGGAGCTTATGATAACGATGCTTCATCTCTTGATAATACTTGATACACACTTTCTGCGCCTAGCTGAAAGGCGTTAAAGAAAAGCGTTTATGGGAGACAACCCATGTTTTTACTACAGTACTTTCTTTTTATTTTGTGTCTTGGAAGTTGTTTACTACTGTAGCAACCTCTCCTTATCTTAGTTTTGTGCATTGTTGTGCCAAGTAAAGTCGTTGATAGTAAGGTTCATACTAGATTTGGATTACTGCGCAGAAACAGATTTCTTTGCTGTCACGAATCTGGGCAAAATTCTCTGTAGGTAACTCAGAAAATTATGCCAATTTACGTGAGTGATCCTCAGATATGTACGCAACTTTCATTCAATTTGAGCATTTTCATTTGAGCAAGTCTGGTGCCTCAATAAAATTCGTCATTACGAACTATTCTGTTTTGACAGATTCTGCCTTTTATTTCGCATTGCCTGTTTTGTTATGTTCGATGGATATTTCGATTCCATTGAGTTTCAGTAGCTTTGTGCAATGTCCAGAAGTGTTAAGAATGATTATGTCACCTCTGAACAAGTATATTTTGATTGTGCACTGATGACCCACAAGTATAGGGGGTGTATCGTAGTATCTTCGATAAGTAAGAATGTCGATCCCAACGAGGAGCAGAAGGTGTTGACAAGCAGTTTCGATGAAGGATTCACTGTAAATGCTCACAGACAAGTATTCAGGGGGTTTTGATGTAACAGATGAATAAAGTACGAGTAAGTAAAGTGCGAGAATAATAATTGCAGCGAGTGGCCCAATTCTTTTTAGCACAAAGGACAAGCCGGTTTGTTTACTTATAATGACCAAACGTTCTCGAGGACACACGGGATTTTAGTCTAGTGCTTTCGCTACATACGGCTAAATAATCTTCATTGTTATGATAAGTGTTGTGTGGGTGAACCTATGCTAATGTACCGCCCTTCCTAGGACTAATACATACTTGTGATTATACCCCTTGCAAGCATCCGCAACTACAAGAAAGTAATTAAGAATAAATCTAACCACAGCCTTAAACTCTGAGATCCTGCTATCCCTCCTGCATCGATATACCAACGGGGGTTTAGGTTTCTGTCACTCCGGCAACCCCGCAATTGGCAAACGAATACAAGATGCATTCCCCTAGGCCCATAAAGGTGAAGTGTCATGTAGTCGACGTTCACATGACACCACTAGAAGAATAACACCACAACTTAAATATCATAACATTGAATATTACTCAACCATAGTTCACTACTAACATTTAGACTTCACCCATGTCCTCAAGAACTAAACGAACTACTCACGAGACATCATATGGAACATGATCAGAGGTGATATGATGATGAATAACAATCTGAACATAAACCTTGGTTCAATGGTTTCACTCAATAGCATCAACAACAAGTAGAAATCGATACCGGGAGAGTTTCCCCTATCAAACAATCAAGATCAAACCCAAATTGCTACGGCGGTGACGATGTCCAGCGGTGGAGACGGCGGTGATGATGGTGGAGATGATGATGATGGTGATGGAGATGATGTCCAGCTCGATGACGGTGACGATGGCGTCGATTTTCCCCTCCTGGAGGGAATTTCCCCGGCGGATCTCAGCCCGCCGGAGAGCTCTTTTCTCTCTGGTGTTCTCCGCCCCGCAGAGGCGGCTGTAACTCTTCGCGAGGTACCCTCTGTGGCTTAGGTTTTCGGGACGAAGGGTTTCGCGAAGAAAAGGAGGCGAAAGAGGCTGTGGGGCCCCCACACCACAAGGTGGCATGGCCAGGCCATGGGCCGCGCCGGCCTGTGGTCTGGCCCCACCTTGGGTCTTCTCAGCTCCCCCTTCTGGCTTCCTTCGTCATCTGGAAAAATAGGATTTTTGGTATAATTTCCTTCCACAGTTGATCTTCCGAAATATTGCATTCTGGCGGTGCTTTTTCCAGCAGAATCCTGGCTCCGGTGCTCGATCCTCCAATAATGATGAAACATGCAAAATAGATGAAATAACATAAGTATTGTGTCCAAATATGAAATATATCAATGAATAACAGCAAATTATGATACAAAATAGTGATGCAAATTGGACGTATCAACTCCCCCCAAGCTTAGACTTCACTTGTCCCCAAGCGAAACTGAACTCAGTAAACAGGACCACATGTTTGTGGAGTGAAGAGTCGATAAATAAAATACGGACAAGAAGCATCATATTCATTCACACAAGACATTCTAGTAAACAACTTCCTCATATAACTCAACTTGAAACAAGTATAAGGTAATCACAAATAAGGGTGCATAAGAAATCATAGTTGGTAATGGCAAACTTCGTTCTTGGTCAGAGAACAATTAACAGGTTATACTTATCTATCGAGCAATGCTCTCATGTTAAAGTTTATATTGCACAACTTGCATACTCAATCATAATAGTCTCCTCATAATCATTGATAACTTGCAAAGCTATATTCATTCAGATAAAACTTGTACTAAACAAGGAAGAATAAAAGACATGATGAAGCAGATCACAGTATAATGGTTTGATCACAACTACTCAAATGCTTGCTTGAGATGGAGGGAAATAGGTTTACTGACCCAACATAAAGTAAAATACAGGCCCTTCGCAGAGGGAAGCAGTGATTAAATCATGTGCTAGAGCTTTTCAGTTTTGAAATAATATAGAGATAATAAAAGTAACATTTTGAGAGGTGTTTGTTGTTGTCAACGACTGGTAGCGGGTACTCTAACCCCCTTGCCAGACAACCTTCAAAGAGCGGCTCCCATTTTATTTTTATTTTGTGTGGCACTCCTTCCAACCTTTCTTTCACAAACCATGGCTAACCGAATCCTTCGGGTGCCTGCCAACAATCTCATACCATGAAGGAGTGCCTTTTTATTTTGGTTTTATTATGATGATGACACTCCCCCAACCTTTGCTTACACAAGCCATGGCTAACCGAATCCTTCGGGTGCCGTCCATCAATCACATACCATGGAGGAGTGTCTATTTAGTTTAATTAATTTGGGACTGGGAATCCCATTGCCAGCTCTTTTTGCAAGATTATTGGATAAGCAGATGAAGCCACTAGTCCATTGGTGAATGTTGCCCAACAAGATTGAAAGATAAAACACCACATACTTCCTCATGAGCTATAAAACATTGACACAAATAAGAGATAGTATATTTTGAATTATTTAAAGGTAGCACATGAAGTATTTACTTGGAATGGCAGAAAATACCATGTAGTAGGTAGGTATGGTGGACACAAATGGCATAGGTTTGGGTTAAGGTTTGGATGCACGAGAAGTATTCCCTCTCAGTACAGGTCTTTGGCTAGCAAGGTTAATTAGCAAGCATAAGAGTCGAGGGAAACAAACAAATATACATGTGATAGAAACAATCATGCATCTTCCTTATAAGCACAAACAATTTTAACTTCTGAATAATAAGCTATGAGCTAACAAGAAAGAAAGACAATGAAACAACTACATGTATTTCTCTTTTCCACTTAAACCTTAAAGTGTTGTTGCTATTGACCAATGCTAAGTTTGCCAAAACCAAATAGATTTATTCAATGCTCCCAAAGTGATACCAATACTAGCAATAAGGTAAATCATATAGTAGAGATTGCAAACTAAAATAAGATGTGCAATATGTAAATGATAAGACTTCTCATTAATATTCCATAACGATAACTCACACCAAGGGATACATAGACAACCAATTAAAGGAGAGATACTTCCAAACTGCAACCCATCTTATATGATAACTTCCCTATTCATGATATGACACTACTTGATAGTAAAAAGTAAAAGATAGTGATGATGTGATACCGCGGCACTCCCCCAAGCTTGGAACAAACCAAGGGGATGCCAATACCGATGATGAATTACTCCTTCGGCGATGGTGGTGATGAATTCCTGACAAGCTTCTCAACAAGCTCCTGAAGCTCATCAATCTTGTATGTGAGGTTGCGAATCATCTCCGAATTGTGCTCGACGCGGTTAAGAAGTATGTCCGACGGCGAGTCCCAATTCTTGGAGTTATTTCCCCACTCTTCACCTTCAGGCTTCGTCCTTCCTGCAGCGTTAGAACGATCTATATCCCAATTGCTGGGCAATGCTGCCCTGGGAATCCTTTCAATTTGATTATTGAAAATTAGATTGCGGAAGGGATGATGAGTGCCCGAGAAAGATGTCTTCGGAGCTAGGTAATGACGTGGAACCCCTCCTCCGGTGTGAATTCTTGCGCTCTTGTTTGCACTGAAGGGATTGTCCACCACCTTGACGCTTGCGATGGTAGCACGCGGGTGTGCACGCGAGTCTTCCTCCACCTCTTCTTCATCTTCTTCCTTGACGCTCTTGTCTTCCTCTTTCCACTCAAGATCTTGATTATCTTCATCTGGAAGCTCCTTGCCCTTGTTCTTGGAGACCATGGTGCTTCTAAACTGAAAACAGATCCAGCCAGAAACAAATTTCGAAACAAAACACGTCGAGAAAACGATATACGGACCTCCAGGGGTCCGGGGGATTATATAGCAAAAAATTTCACGACAAAAGGAAAGTACCAGATCAAACCAGAGTCGGAAAGGGGCGACGAGGCGGCCAAACCATAGGGCGGCGTGGGCCCAGGCCAGGCCGCGCCGGCCTATGGTGGCACGCCCTCGTGCGTCTCCTCCACTCCGTTTCGATCTCGTAATTTTTCATATTTTCCAAAAACAGCAAAAATATTGTTCGGAAAGTAAATTGCGAACTTTTCATTACCAAGATCGTTACCTATTCAAAGTCGAGTTCGCGGATCGTCAATTTGTCCTTTGATGAAAGCCTCCGGTGTTTCCACTCGAATAATATCAACATCAACATTATAAGAATCACCTGAGATATAATGCTTGAGTCTTTGTCCATTCACCACTTGCGTGGCATTGCCTTGGAGAGAGCTAATTTTAATTGCTCCTGAACGATACACCTCCTCGACAACATACGGTCCTTCCCATTTCGAGAGTAATTTCCCTGCAAAGAATCTGAGACGAGACCGATACAATAGGACTTTATCCCCAATATTAAATTCTCTTTTGATAATCCTTCTATCATGCCATTTTTTAACTTTCTCTTTAAAGAGTTTAGCATTTTCATAAGCTTCACTTCTCCATTCATCTAGAGAACTCAATTGCAATGTACCTCTTATTACCGGCAAGTTTAGGATCTTTATTTAATTCTCTAACAGCCCAATAAGCTTTGTGCTCTAGTTCTAAAGGTAAATGACAAGCTTTCCCATAAATCATTTTATAAGGTGACATTCCCATGGGATTTTTATAAGCAGTTCTATAAGCCCAAAGTGCATCCTTCAATTTACTATCCCAATTCTTTCTGGTTTTATTAACAGTCTTTTGCAAGATAGATTTAATCTCTCTATTTGATAATTCTACTTGCCCACTAGTTTGAGGATGATAAGCGGAAGCAATTCTATGATTAATACCATATCTAGCAAGAGTCTTTCTAAAACCACCATGAATAAAATGAGAACCTCCATCAGTCATAATATATCTAGGAACTCCAAATCTAGGAAAAATAATATCTAAAAGCATTCTTAAAGAGGTCTCACCATCAGCACTTTTTGTAGGTATGGCTTCCACCCATTTAGTAACATAATCAACAGCAACAAGTATATGAGTGTTACCTTCTAAAGAGGGAAAAGGTCCCATGAAGTCAAATCCCCAACAATCAAACGGTTCAATAACAAGAGTATAATTCATAGGCATTTCATTGCGTCTAGAGATATTACCAACCCTTTGGCATTCATCACAAGATAAAATAAACTTCCTTGCATCTTTGAAGAGAGTTGGCCAATAAAAACCTGATTGTAGAACCTTTTGCGCGGTTCTTTCTCCGGCGTGATGTCCTCCATAAGCACTACCATGACATTTACTCAATATCTCTTGTTGTTCATATTCGGGAACACATCTTCGCAGAATACCATCCACTCCTTCTTTATATAAGTGTGGGTCATCCCAGAAATAATGCCTCAAGTCATAAAAGAATTTCCTCCTTTGCTGAGCTGAAAAGGTTGGAGGCAAGTACTTGGAAACAATAAAGTTAGCATAATCAGCATACCAAGGACTGTCTCGCGAACTCACCTTTATTGCAGCCAATTGTTCATTTGGAAAACTATCATTAACAGGAACAGGATCATAAGCAATATTTTCCAATCTAGACAAATTATCAGCAACAGGATTATCAAGACCTTTCCTATCTACAATATGTAAATCAAATTCTTGCAACAGAAGTACCCATCTAATAAGCCTTGGCTTAGCATCTTTCTTTTGCATAAGGTATCTGATTGCAAAGATGATCGTATGAATAGTAACTTTTGAATCAACAATATAAGATCTAAACTTATCACAAGCAAAGACTACAGCTAACAATTCCTTTTCAGTAGTAGCATAATTTCTTTGAGCAGCATCAAGAGTTTTACTAGCATAATGAATAACATTCAGTTTTTTATTTACCCGCTGTCCAAGAACAGCGCCTACAGCAAAATCACTAGCATCACACATAATTTCAAATGGTAAGTTCCAATCAGGAGGTTCAACTATAGGAGCAGTTGTTAAGGCTTTCTTAAGAGTTTCAAAAGCTTCCTTACAATCATCATCAAAAACAAAAGGTACATCTTTTTGAAGAAGATTAGTATGAGGCTTTGAAATCTTGGAGAAATCTTTCATAAACCTCCTATAAAACCCAAAGATGACCAAGAACACTACGAATACCTTTAACATCCCTAGGATAGGGCATCTTCTCAATTGCTTCAACTTTAGCTCTATCAACTTCAATACCTCTCTCGGAAATTTTATGTCCCAATACAATTCCTTCATTAACCATAAAGTGGCATTTCTCCCAATTAAGAACAAGGTTAGTTTCTTCACATCTCTGCAAAACTTTATCAAGGTTCCGCAAGCAATTATCAAAAGAATTCCCATAGACAGAGAAATCATCCATGAATACCTCTACAATACTCACGCAAAAACCATGAAAAATAGCAGACATGCATCTTTGAAAAGTAGCAGGAGCATTACATAAACCAAAAGGCATACGCCTATAAGCATAAGTTCCATAGGGACAAGTGAAAGTGGTCTTCTCTTGATCTTTAGTTTTAACAGCAATTTGTGAAAATCCAGAATAACCATCAAGAAAACAAAAATGAGTATTTTTAGATAACCTTTCTAACATTTGATCAATAAAAGGCAAAGGGTAATGATCTTTTTTAGTAACTTTATTAACTTTTCGATAATCAATGCACATTCTATACCCTACAACCACTCTTTGAGGTATGAGCTCATCATTATCATTAGGCACAACAGTCATTCCTCCTTTCTTAGGAACACAATGCACAGGACTAACCTATCTACTATCAGCAATAGGATATATAATACCAGCTTCAAGAAGTCGTAATACCTCATTTCTTACCACATCCTTCATCTTAGGAATTAGACGACGCTGAGGTTCAACAACAGGCTTCGCATCTTCTTCCATACTGATGGCGTGTTGGCAAATAGAGGGAGAAATCCCCTTCAAATCATCAAGAGTGTAGCCAATAGCACCTTGGTGTTTCTTCAGTATTTCCAATAGCCTTTCTTCTTCAAACTCTGTAAGCTTAGAACTAATAATAACAAGATATATTTTCTTATCATCAATATGAGCATATTTAAGATTATCAGGCAAAGGTTTTAAATCAAAGACAGGATCTTCCTTTGGTGGTGGTGTTGTACCTAGATCTTCCACCGGTAAATCATGCTTAAGAATAGGTTGGCGGAGAAAAATTTCCTCAAGCTCATCTCTTTCTTTCCTAAAAACTTCACTCTCGCTATTCTCCAAATGTTGCTGCAAAGGATTATTAGGAACAAGAACAATAGATGCACACTGTTCCATTTTAAAATCATTACTAGGCAAATCAGCTTTATAAGGAGTTTTGGTAAATTTAGAAAAGTTAAACTCATATGATTCACCAGCAAATTTAGTCAAAATTTTCTCTTTCTTGCAATCTATAATAGCTCCACAAGTATTTAGAAAAGGTCTACCAAAAATAATAGGACAATAATCACTAGCAGCAGAACCAAGTACCAAAAAGTCAGCAGGATATTTAATCTTACCACATAGAACTTCCACATCTCGAACAATACCAATTGGAGAAATAGTTTCTCTATTAGCTAGCTGAATAACCACATCAATATCTTCAAGTTCACAAGAACCAATTTCGTGCATAATCTCCGTATAAAGCTCATAAGGAATAGCACTAACACTTGCACCAATATCACATAAACCATAATAACAATGATCACCAATTCTAACAGATAGCATAGGAACACTAGCTTGCTTGGGTTTATTAGGATGTAAAACAATATTAGAAGCATCTTCACAGAAAATAATATGACCTTCCTCCAAATTTTCAGTCACAAGATCTTTAACTATTGCAACAAAGAGGTTCAACTTTTATTTGTTCTTCAGGTTCTATAGGTTTCTTTTCACTTTTATGAACCACACTATTTATAACAGAGTACTCCTTCATTTTAGCAGGGAAAGGAGTTTTTTCAATATAAGCTTCAGGAATAACATGATCAACAGTTTCAACTACAACGCATTTATTAATAGATGGATCAATTTTATCTTTATACGGTTCATGATACTTATCAAAATTCTTCTTAGGCAATTCATAATGAGAGGCAAAAGCTTTATAAAGATTTGCAGCAACTTGAGAATCAAGACCACATGTAGCACTCATATTACAAAATTTATCAGTATCCATAAAAGCTTCAATGCATTTGTAATCATAATTTATACCTGATTCTCTATCTTTGTCGATCTCCCATCCTTCAGTATTTTCCTGGATCCGATTAAGAAGGTCCCTTTTAAACTCTTCCTTATTGCGCGTG